>NC_068978.1:29529508-30740059 GCF_016808095.1 Vigna angularis
GAAGAAGAAGCAACGATGATGTGGCATTACAGACTTGGTCACATGTCAGAACGAGGCTTGAAAATTCTTGCTGATCATAATCTCCTGCCGGGGCTCAAAACAGTTAACTTACCGTTTTGTGAGCACTGTGTGACTAGTAAGCAACATAGATTGAAGTTTGCTAAAGTGACTGCTAGAAGCAAGCACATACTTGACTTAATCCATTCTGATGTCTGGGAATCACCAGAAATATCCATGGGAGGAGCAAAGTATTTTGTATCATTCATTGATGATTATTCCCGGAGATTATGGGTGTACCCAATCAAGAAGAAGTCAGATGTGTTTCCAGTATTCAAGGAATTCAAAGCACAGGTAGAACTTGAAACTGGAAAAATGATCAAATGCTTGAGGACAGATAATGGAGGAGAATATACTGATGGTGATTTTCTGGCATTCTGCAAGCAAGAAGGTATTAAGAGGCAATTTACAGTTGCTCATACACCTCAACAGAATGGTGTAGCAGAGCGGATGAATAGAACTCTTCTAGAAAGGACAAGGGCCATGTTGAAAACTGCAGGATTACCCAAGTCCTTCTGGGCAGAAGCAGTCAAAACTGCTTGCTATTTGATAAATCGTTCGCCATCAACAGCAATTGGTGTAAAGACACCAATAGAAATGTGGAAAGGAAAACCAGCTGATTACTCTTCTCTGCATGTATTTGGTTGTCCTGTGTACGTGATGTACAACTCCCAAGAAAGAACAAAGTTGGACCCAAAATTCAGGAAATGTATATTCTTGGGTTATGCTGACAATGTTAAGGGGTATCGCTTGTGGGATCCCACTGCCCACAAGATTATTGTTAGCAGGGATGTAGTTTTTGCAGAAAAATTGCAAAGTGAGCAGAAAAATGTCAGCACACCAATAGACATTACTTCAGTACAGATAGAGGAAAAGTCAAAAGATAATGATTCCTCTGAAACAGAACCAGAGCACGATGAACAAGAACCAAATGAGGTCAATGATGAAGATGCTCGACGAACAACACGTTTGATGAAGAAACCATCTTGGCACTCAGACTATGTTATGGCAAACCATGATGCGTACTGTCTCTTAACTGAAGAAGGAGAACCTTCAACCTTTCAAGAAGCGTTGAGGAGTTCAGATGTTTCTCAATGGATGACAGCAATGCATGAAGAAATAGAAGCCTTACATAGGAACGAGACATGGGAACTTGTTGAACTTCCAAAAGGTCGAAAAGCAATTGGAAACAAATGGGTATACAAAATCAAACGAGATGGCAATGAACAAGTGGAGCGATATCGTGCAAGACTGGTGGTCAAAGGATATGCTCAGAAAGAAGGTCTTGATTTTAACGAGATATTCTCACCAGTTGTTAGACTTACCACTATCAGAATAGTGCTGGCAATGTGTGCTGTAGATGATTTACATCTGGAACAGTTAGATGTAAAGACTGCTTTTCTTCATGGAGAACTTGAAGAAGAAATATATATGCTCCAACCAGAAGGTTTTGAAGAACAAGGCAAAGAAAACTTGGTTTGTAGGTTGACCAAATCTCTGTACGGTTTAAAACAGGCGCCAAGGTGTTGGTATAAGAGATTTGATTCTTTCATTATTAGCCTCAGATACAACAGATTAAGTTCAGACCATTGTACGTACTACAAGAGGTTTGAGGATAATGATTTCATCATTTTGCTGTTGTACGTGGATGATATGTTGGTGGTAGGCTCCAACAAAGTTCGAGTCCAAGAATTGAAGGCACAATTGGCTAGGGAATTTGATATGAAGGACTTGGGACCTGCAAACAAGATTTTAGGGATGCAAATTCACCGAGACAGAAAAAACAGGAAGATTTGGCTTTCACAAAAGAATTATTTTCGAAAGGTCTTGCGGCGCTTCAACATGCAAGATTGCAAGCCAACTTCTACCCCACTTCCTGTTAATTATAAATTATCCTCAAGTATGTGTCCTAGCAATGAACCAGAGAGGATGGAAATTTCTCGAGTTCCGTATGCATCAGCAGTGGGAAGCCTAATGTATGCCATGATTTGTACAAGACCAGACATTGCACATGCAGTGGGAGCAGTTAGTAGATTTATGGCAAATCCTGGTGAAGAGCATTGGAATGCTGTTAAGAGGGTCCTTAGATACATCAAAGGAACCTCAGATGTTGCGTTATGTTTTGGAGGATCAAAATTTATTGTCAGAGGTTATGTCGACTCAGATTATGCAGGTGATCTTGATAAAAGAAAATCTACTACAGGCTATGTGTTTAAACTTGCAGGAGGGGTGGTAAGCTGGTTATCTAAACTACAAACTGTTGTAGCTCTATCCACCACAGAAGCTGAATACATGGCAGCTACTCAAGCATGCAAAGAAGCAATCTGGATTCAAAGGTTATTGGAAGAACTCGGGCACAAGCAAAACAAAATTACTGTATATTGTGACAGTCAGAGTGCTTTGCACATTGCAAGAAATCCAGCCTTTCATTCCAGGACAAAGCATATAGGGGTTCAATATCATTTTGTCCGAGAAGTAGTAGAGAAAGGAGATGTAGATTTGGAAAAGATCTGTACCAAAGATAACCTAGCAGATGTTATGACAAAGCCGGTCAATACTGACAAGTTTGTATGGAGTAGATCCTCTTATGGTCTATCAGCAACGTAGCATGAAACTGACAAGGAAGACAAAGTATTGTGAAGACATGATTGATTCAATCAAATCTTCAAGTGGGAGAATTGTTAGAAGTTTGTCTTAGAAGTCCCACATCTAAAGTGGGCAAAGACTTCCCTCCCTCATTTGCATATAAATAGAGGTGTAAGGGAAGGTGTAAGATGCACCAAAAATTACTTGTATCCTCCTTGCTCTAAAGAGAGGGTGTTGTAATCTCTTCTATCTAGTAAATATTTTTCTTGACCTTGCCCTTGGTCTTGTGTTAGTTATAAATTTTCTCATCTTTAATTTTAGTTGTGTGTGCTTGTGTTGTATGACTGATACCCAACACCGTAAACATTAAAAATTAAGCACCGAACACATGGAAACACATAAGTGAGGGTAAGCTGTCCTATGAATTAGGTTAAACTAAACATGTATTAACTCCTAATTATAACATTTAATCAAAGAAAATGCAAAATAACATGTGTGGGTCTCCTGGGCAATGATCACGCTCATAAGGCGTCATTATTGACACTGAGCGCCACTCCTGGAAGAAGCACATGGGTGGCCCCTAACAGCATCCTCACGGGGCGACATCATCCCATCGCTGGGTGCGGGCTCCCCTGTAGGTATGGGGTTGGGCGTCCTTTACTGACATTTGTAGAAGAGTCTCCTTGCTAATTTCAATGCCACTTCTCTTCATGCCCTCTTTCCTTACTAATTTGAATAAAGTTTTAATTTTTTTTTTGCAAATTAGTGTTTAATTTTTTTTTGCAGGTGTTAGTTCGTGTATAATAGATGTTAAACACTTAAATTTCTAAAATAGTTTTTAATGGAAAGTTTTTGAAAAAAGACACATAAGTTACTTTAACCACTTATGTTGTGTAACTAACCTATTGGTTAGACTGATATAACCACTTCATGCAATCCTCTTCATGTAAATATTTTCAAAAAGATGTTATTTAGAGCTTTTAAGTTTTTTTAGAAGTATATTCTTTAAGATAGAGTTAGAAGCTATGTCACTCTTAGTAGAACGACTATGTTGTGCGTAGAAAACAAAGAGATAAAAAGCATGAACGAAACCGTAATTGAAAACTATATAGAAAAAGAGAACACAATACAACAAACAAAAAGGTACTAGAAAAGCGTTAAATGATTATGAGCACTCGAGTACTATCGTTTAGCGTAATATGTTTGAGTAATATGTGAGACCTGTTAAATTATATTGTTTAGCTTTAATCTAAGTTTTCCTTAAATGTTATTCATAATAAACATTATGTTATAAATCTTTATAGTGTTTAAGGCTTGTCTTAGATGGTTGAACATTCATTAGAAGCTATTATAGTTAGACACTTTTATATTGTTTAGGGTACTTAAGATGTAGTGTTTAGCGTTTTTTTTCTTTTATCCTAAATGATTAAAAGCTATTTTATTTATACATTATATTAAACTTCAAAACAATGTTCGCTTAGACGATTTTGTCTTAACAACAAAAAATCACATTTTTCTTAATCATCAACAACATAGAATCATATCTCTAGTCTCAAAGGAAAAAAACATCAAAAATTATGAATTCGATAATATATTGGAAAGTCAAAACTAGTCATCTTTTTTGTCAAATTAAAATATATCCTTGGTTTTGACGAATAATATATATATTAATTAAGAAAGAATATTAAATATATAAAAATATTTTGTCTTTACTTACTTATTAACTTTGAATTACTTGATTGTGTTTAATGACATTTGTAAAAAATTTATATCATGTGATATATATTCTCCAATTTAAGAAAATGTTAAAAATATGATTTCATCGTGTTAAAAATATAATTTGAATATAAAGAGATCCAATATGATATCTTATCAAATATTTCTTAGTACTAGATACAACACACAATTATAAGTAATTTTTTCAATACTTCTTATTCCGCACCAAAAAAATGTCATAATCAAGCAATATGAACAAAAAGTCAATTACCTAAAATAAGTTTCCTTTTATTCATTTAGTTAATGAGTAAATTGAAAAAGTCCCAACTCTCTGTTTTTCCACATAAAGTGAGTTATGGTAAAATCTAAGTGGGTTTGATCCACTATAACATTAAATAAAATTTCAATAAAAATACATTAAAGAATAAAAAGTAAAGCACAACCAAAATTTTAAATTTTTATTTTAACTAATTAATTAATTTATGAATTTATTAGAATTTCTTTTTTTGGTTTTGAACTAAACTATAATTTTCTGTTTTATATCTAAGTTTATATCATTAGTTTTGCATGCGTTTCTTTTATAAAATATCGCGTACAATATTTACATAATTTTTTTTATTTAATTATAAACATAGTATACACAATAATTAAAAAATATTAATATATAAATTTAATAATTCATGATTATAATTATTAAAGGGGTTAAATTTTAAGATAATTAATTTTAAGTAGATTGTGTTAACAATTTAAACCATAGAATAGTCAAAGTTAGGAGTAAACTAATATTTTTTACGTATATCAATATTTTTAAGTAACTGTTTATTTGGAATTTTCATTTTTTAAAAATATTTTGTGGTCTAAAAAATTTGCCCATGAATTAACCCTTACTCATGATTTTTGTGAGCATTTTGGTTTTATAAATTTGATCTTCTGTAATCTTTTTTATACATGAACTTTTGGACCCTGTGTCAAAGAGGCCCTATGGGCTGACTAAATGAGAGGTGTAACAACAAACATTGAGGGATGTGTGAAGCAAGACAACAAAATGGAGAATATGATAATCTACTTCTCTTTTCTTACAAAGAAAATTCCAAATAATTAAGTGTAAAATGGGCATTGTATAAAGGAAAATTAGAATCATGTGCCAAACTTACCAATTACCCTTAATAAGAATTTTCATGAGCATCACATGCCAATTAATATTGTTTGGACAAGTATGATGTTCCTCCATTGATAGATATGCTCAAAGAGCTTCTAATGCATGTTATTCCCACAATGCTAAAAGAATAATATAATATATTAAGTTATGAAATAGTTGTTGGAAAATGAAAGTATAGTTTAAGTATCATGTAAAGATGAAAAAATTGAATACTTATAATTAAAAGACTTATAAATCCATTATTTTTAAGGTTTTGAGTTAAATGTAATATGAGTTTAACTTAGATCCTGTTATCAGTAAATTTTCTTGATAAATTTTCTTAAAAGACCCATCATGATTAAATTATAATATATAAATAAGGTATAACTTTTACATTTATAATATTGAGTTATATTTAGATGCAATATGAAGATGTAAGTAAAGGAAAGAAAATAATTTTGAATTTTATTAAAGACACTTCACCTTTGACATAAAAATCAATATTTGGACTTTTGTCCAAAATGCCAAAAGGAATCATTGATTTTCTTTTTTTTCTGAACTGCCACTTCATAAACAATGAATCAGTGTGAATCCATTGTGTAGAACAATGAAGAGAGTTGTATCTTCCTGTGAAACACAAATGTGAGCAATGAATGACTAGAGTGCAGAATCCTTATTGGTCTCTTGGAACCACACAGCTGCCATTGTTACAAGGGCAGCATAAACTACTTTGGGCAACCTCTGCACCAGTTTCCCGACACCTGGTACTTGTTCAGTAGCTTTTTTTGTTGTTACTGCAACTGTTGGTGCAACAACCAATGTGGCTACAAGCTTTTTTCGAACAACATTGAATGTTTCAGGTGCCATTTGCTGGATGAAACCGAAAAATTCATCACGACTAATTTGCCCATCCTTGTTCTCATCACAGTTCTGCATATTATTTCATGAATCATTCTAAATTCCATACACCAAAATTTGATGTAGTTATGCAATTATTGACTAGTTATGTTGGTCTGAACAAAGTTGTACATTTAACTCATTTCAGAAAGCTGATGAAATCTACAACTATCAAATGACTCCACTGGTTAAGCATGAAGAGAAAGATGATTCTTTGAAAACTGAAAACTCTCATGATAAAAATGTTCCATGGCTATTCTGATTGAAAAGCATGATAAAGCCTTGTATATAAATTACATCAACTAGCTTGTTGAAAGTACAGTAAAGCTCTAATGGAAAGTACATTATGTTAGGAAATGAAACTCCGAACGTATAGGACACCAATACGACATATATATAGGTGAAATGTCCAATTCAAAAGACATCTTTTTGTGTCTAAAATAACTTTAACACCACTTCAACACAATTTTATAAGCACAAATACAATGATGTTTGAATATATAACCTTTCGATTAAATATGTTTTTTGTCCTTCAACTTGGATACAAAATTAAAATTCGTTTATATCCCAAACTTTGATATATTTTGGCCTCTAAAAGATTAAATAAATGTAGTTCTCCTGATTTAATTGTGTTAATGTGTCAAACACGTTTTAGGATAACATTTGAGTTATATTATTTTGATACATTTTAGCTCAAATATTAGCTTGGAACACAGTTTAAGAAATTTAAAAAGATCAAAACCATTAGGTTAAAAGGACTATATTCATTCATTTATATCAAAATTTGAAATAAAAACGAATTCTAATTTCACATTCAAGTAGACTAAAAACATATTTAATCCTAAATTTTCAAGGTTTTTCAAACCAAAATAGTTAGGTACATTCTCCTCCTCTCAGAATGTGAATCATCACACTCTTCTAATTGTTGATTTCACCAAATACACAATTAAAACACATATGACACAATTATCTGTCAAATGAACCCACAACTCTACCATAGACAAGTTAATAGATGAAGCAGGGTTGCTTCTCAGATTCAAACCCTCCATTGTTATTAAGTTGAAACAAATGAATTGGTAACGGATTATTGAAAAGATAAAGAAATGTGTACAGTATATTACAAGGTTAGAACAGAAAGCACCACAGTATAGATTTATTTCCAGTGTAAAAATTGCATATTTACAAGTAAATAGAATACTAAGTTTGATCCCATTATGATAAAATAAAGTACCTTAATGGCTTGTCTGACTCTGTCTTTTGAAGGAGGATCACAATGAGAACCAGGAATATACTTGTTGATACCACTATAATGTAAAAGCATCTCATTTTAGAAGAACTATTCAAAATTTATTCAGCATTTCAGAAGCATATTATCAACGCCACCAAAATATCAAACACAGGCTTCTTACTTGTACACAAGTAAAATAGCAATATAGAGATCTACAAAACTCAAATTATCAGGTCGCACTTCATTCTGTATTTGATCAAACACTTGGTCTGTTATCTTTCTAATTTGCCTTTTCCTCCACTCCTTGCCTGTGTACACACGAGCACTACAACTTGATCACTCAACTGTATGCTATATTCTATGATGCATGGATACGAAATATGTATCGGATACAATACTGTATTTGAAAAAGCAATATGTTTATTTTGAAAATAGTAGAATATAATATACGATATATATACATATTTAAGAATGTTTTCAACCATAAAGGAAGTGAGTGGGTTTTACTGAAGTACCAATTATGCTTAACACTAAGATTGATAATTTAAGGGTTACTCTAAACAGATGCAAATTTGAAGTAATCAATTTCTAAGGGATTTGCTTCTCAACATATTTCAGAGGATAAACCAAGTAGTCTCAATCATAATTGACAAAATTAACCTTCCATAGCAAACCAAATGATACAAATGCTGGAATTTTAACTGTAGATTTCTCAAAGACTGAGAAGCCAAATTCAACTCCAAGCTTAAATCACAGGGTTTGCTGTATACATGGAAGTGGTGAGATAAATGAAGAAACTGGCTACTATTTATCTCAAGAGCAAAACATCAAACAAATCCAAAACATGGTTCAATAAAGAAGCAAACCCTGTAAAGGGATTTACACAACTTCCCAATTTAAAAGCGAACTCAGAGCTCATTCTCCAGCAGAAATAAAAGATACAAAATTGAAGATCACTCTTATTATTACTTTGAGCACATTCAATTTTAATCCACACTCTACTTGAAACCATAATTCCAGCACTAAACTCCAGTTTCCCCAAATTTCATACTTTTTAAGCTCAGACTGGTAATTCAATGTGTATAAATTGGGAATACTTCTTATTGTGAGACTTGAAAACTATAAATACAGATCATTGAATCATGTTTAAACAACCAAGATTAATAGAAAGATGCATCCAACTTTCGTATGACCAATAAATGACTTTTAATATTGATAATTCACACATGGTTGTATGACCCAGATCTATGCATTCCTCCCTCTCTCTCTCTCTATATGTGTGTGTGTGTATACTTTTCATGACATTGATTATCATTAACATGGTCATCATGATACTTTCTAAACAGAATTAGATCCAGTAGAGCTTAAAATTGACCTGTAATTCATGCAGATATCAACTGTGCATAAAACGAGCATATTTTAAAGGGTCTTTGAGTTAAAATTAAACTGTAGAGAATCTGTACCTGAAGTAGGGAAGAAATGAAAAAAGTGGGGCGATGAAAAGGGTGCAGGAAGTGAAAATCAGAAAATGGAAGCAACAGAGTTGAAGGTGACAAGAAATGGATAATTGAAAAGGAAAGCATAAGCAATGGATCCAGGTCCTATTCAGGTTTAAAACAAAACAAAATGCATGAAATCTTAACATGAATACTTGAAGATATGTATGTATTATTGACAAACATAGCACAGAGGATATCGGTAAGCAATAACACATACCTAGTAACTTCAAGAATATTTGTCCCAGCCGTGATGTGATACCAAACATTTCTTTGTTTTCTCAGAATGTGCTACCTTGGTTTGAGGTAACTTCCAACAAAAGTTATTCTTTTTTGCAGGAAAACACCAATACCAAACATCTCAACCAAGCTTGTCTCTTTCAAGCTTTTATCTTAACAACGGAGAGTTGGAAATTAGGAGTTTAAGACTGAGACTCCTTTGGGACAGAGAGACCATGCACTCCATCATAGGTTATTCTTTCATTGGTACACTTTTCTTATGTTGACCTTTCGTACAAGTTTTGTGTAAAATGTTTGTGCTCTTTATTTACATCGATGTACACAACAGTTGTTTGTGTAGAATTTATTAATGTTTCTTTAACAGTACATTTGATGTTTTTTTTTTTTTTGTGAAAATAAAGAAAGGAAATTTTTAAAAACACATTATTAACTCTTTTTCTTTTCGAGAACCAGCTGTCTTCTATCTAAAGTAATTCTGGTTAGTCCGGAATACCTTTAGCATAATACAACTTTTCTAATGGTTTTCTTTTCTTTATATAAAATTGGAATGTCTATTTATTAAATGCAGAAAAAAAAATAGAGTAAATGGAAATACAAAAAAGGTAAATGAAAATGTTAAAAATAAATTAAAACAAAAACATTTCATTAGAAATTAGAAAAAAATAAAAAATAATGCAAATTATTTGAGTAGAGCCATTTACCTTTTTTAATTCTTTTTCTCCTGTTCCCTTTCAGTCAACTAAATATAGTTAAATTCATCTTCTCCATTTTCACTTCCTCCTCCCATGCCATTACATGCATTGTTAAAAGTGCATTTCCTTTAACTAAAGTAAAATGCAAATACAGATACTGGTTCAAACCTTTTGCAAATAATGTTATGTTTTTTTCTACTTCTATGCCTTTGTAAATATTTATGCATTTACTAATATTCCCAAAAGTAATAATCATACATGATTTTTGGAATTATCAGTATGCAATCTTTATTCATAATGAAATAGTGCAAAAAACAGTGGAGAAGCATCCAATTACTACAGTTTGCAGTCATAATAATTTTTCAACAGTAGTTGAAATAAGATGGTTTGATGGAATGAAGAAAAAAAGAAGTCCTAGATTATATTCAATATCTAACAAAGAAACAAGAAGAAAGAAAAAAGAAGCAGAAAACATATAAGAGAAGCAAAACAAGAAATCTTATTATTGATGTGTAGAAAATGTATATAGAATTGACACAACAGCCAAATATATAAAAGGAGAGAAAGAGAAACAAAAAAACAAATATGATACTATCAGATCGTCAGATGATCCAGTGATCTGAGAATTTCCATGATCTAAAGATATTCTAAGGGTTGCTCAGAATAATCAACATGAATGATTATAAATCAGCATCATACTGAGATAACATTATGCAAATAATATCTCCATCATAGCAAATTCTACCTTTTCAACTTAGATAGTGTAACTTTTTATTGCTAAAATTAATTATAAACGAGTTTTATATTCTGAAAATTTGATATCGTGACGTCTCAACTAACTAGCTGGAGAATTATATCAATTGAGAAAATTACATTTCAACACACATTTACTAACTGCTATCGTAGATACTACAATTCAAAATGACTGCAAAAGTCATACAAAGAGGCTTAATATTCAACAGAACTTAGGAAAAAGTCAGATACAAAGAGGTTTAGTATTCATCAAAACTTAAGAAAAACTAAGCATTGTCCAAAAAAAACATCTGCATTCAGTCACGAGCAACAACAACCACTTGTTTACCAACATTCCGACCAGTGTACAGGCCAACCAAGGCTGCAGGGCCATTCTCAAGACCCTCAGCAATGTCTTCCACATACACAACCTTCCCTTCTCTAATATGAGGCAGCACAAACTCCAAGAATTTGGAATATAGGTGATAGAATTTGACAACAGTAAAACCTTCCATTCGAATTTGCTTAAATATTAGATTTGCCAAATTTGTTACACCTTCGGGTTGTGTGAGATTATACTGCGAGATCATTCCACAAACAGGTATGCGACCATGGAATCTCATGTTAAGGAGTACTGCATCAAGTGTCTTGCCTCCAACATTCTCAAAGTAAATATCAATGCCTTCTGGAAAGTATCTGATGTGTACATTGATATGCAGCAATCATTAACATTTATTGAATGCATAGATTCACTCAAAATTTCTCTTTCACAAATCTGTTGAATTCTAACCTTTTCAAAGTTGCATCGAGGTCTGACTCTTTTTTGTAGTTAAAAGCTCCATCAAATCCAAGTTTATTCTTCAAAAGATCCACCTGGTTGTAAAATACAGTTCAAATTAGAGGAGAGCTATATAATTTAGTCGGTGAGCAAAAAAATAAATAAAATTCAAAGGATTTCATTTCAGGTCCTCTTTATCAGACTACTATTGCTGGTGTATGCCATAATTCTCTTAAAAATGTTAAGGCTTATTTTTGGAGTAAAGCAGATTGGATACATAACATGATACTTCTGTAAGCAAACTTCAGCAAAGAACCAACATTGATGCAGTTTTATAGAAGTATACAAAACGTTATAATATAAGTGCAACTTCTGATATTTGAAAAAGGTTATTGTTTGATACCTTTCATGAAAACAAAAATCTTCAACATATTTTAATTCTACATCTTGGAAAATGCCAAAACTTTGCAACATGAAGTTTTCACTGACAGGTAACATACTAGTATCTATTTACTCTATCCCAAAACTGAACTCTAAAAAACAAGAGTTATAGGGTTTGCATCCACTTATATATTGTAATTTATTTTTATTTCTAATAGATATTGTAAATGACTTTGATACCACATTAAAAATTGGACTTTAAACCTAACTTAACCTTACAAAACCAACTTGAAAGATGAGGTTTGTTATCTTTTATATACTATAAGTTTTCTTTATATTGATGTGAGACTTTTAAAACAGACAAACATATACATATAAAATAACAATAATTCAATGAATACCTTCTCTTTGCTTCCAGCACTTCCAACCACATAGCAACCAGTCAATTTAGCAAACTGACCAACAAGTTGGCCAACGGCACCAGAAGCAGCTGAAATAAAAACATTCTCCCCTTTCTTGGGAGAGCCTACTTCAAAGAAACCTGCATAAGCAGTCATTCCTGGCATACCTGTGCTCAAAGAAGAAACTAGAATGTGAGAAGCCAATACAACATGCATCCATAAGCTGGGATGCTTGCTTTTATTCATCTTGAAAAAGCATAATATACTCTAAGAAACTCAAATAAAAAACAGTAAAACGAATACTAACAATATAAATTGAGGCTTGCACATCAAAGTGACATGAGTAGCATATATGGTTGAATGAGAATGAACAATTGTGTTTGTCGAATATATACATACCAAGAATACCAGTATAATATGAAAGAGGGACATCTGTGTGCTCAATTTTGAAAAGTATTTGAGCTGGAGGCACCAAGCTGAATTCTTCCCATTTCGTCATTCCCCAAACTAAATCACCTTTCTTGTAATCTGGGTGTCCAGATTCTAGGACTTTTGACACTCCCAATCCTGTTAATGGCTGCATTTACACAACTGTTAGTGACATCATAATATCCTGTCTAAAAATTGTATTTTCAAAACTACCTAGGGATTTAGAAAAAAATAATAAAAGACAACAATATCTACAAAGGAAGTTCAATTTAGATTCTAAATATTTTCACTCGTTGAAATAATATTTCTTAGTGTCTGCCGCTACATTAAAAAATGTATTGTCCGCATCAGAGTTTGGAACTCCTTGAAAAAACATCTCCGAAGGAAAAGAGTGTATTTACATAGCTCAACTTCTAAGTAATTTGGATCTATTGGTTATACCAGAACACTAACCAAAAATATTATTTCATTTCTCCATCGTTTTATTTTTGTTAAAATATTTATCAAGAAGTTTATCTAATCAAGCTTTGCTTCTTTACTCCAGAACCTATACATTCATACTTCTCACTGAACTATTCATTCAAAACCGAAATAGTGCTTACTTACATTTTCAGTCAATCAAATCAAATATAAGAAATTTTTTACAAGCTAGATTTGAGTTAGATATATATTTTCTTTCCAATTTTCCAATTAGGTCTCTCTATTATGATTTCATCAAATATTCAACACTGACAAGAAAAACCAGAATGATATTCCAATATCAAATAGCAATATGGATTAATTTTCACAAAATTAAGCGAAAAAAATTGCATAACTTACAGAGCCAGGTGTGTAGCTCCCAATTCCCTCATGGCTTATCTTGCTCATCAAGACTCTCATGTAAGGGTCACAAGAGAGGTAGAGATTTTTGAGAAGCACATCATTGGAATCTTCTGGAACCTTCAATGATATTCTTCCTTCGACAGTGTTCATGTCGGATTCCTTGGGAAAACCAACCACATAGTCCCTTAGAACCACTTGCTTGTTCCTCACTTCTGCCATTGAAATTCGTAGAATAGAATGTGAATTGTTTCAGATTCTTCCCGCCAGGATATTTATAGAGAGAATTGTAAAGTGTGAGAGGAGAAAATCGATGAAATGGGTAATGTGATATCATTGCTAACGTAAAGTTGTTATCGACGTCGAATGTCGCGACGAGCAGAAATATTGGTTACGCGTTTCACATTGTGTCCCACATCGGACATTCATAACGTTACAAAAATTTACTTCGTCTTCTTTTCAAAATTAATCAAATTAGTTTCAGTTTTAGAAAATTATGAATTCAATTGATTTGGTTTGATATGCGATTAAACAAACATTAAAATATATGTAAGAAAAAAAATGTAAATTAGACTATTTTAATGATTATAATATCTTTATATGGTGCTTATCAGAATTATTTTCGGTCTGTATTAGTTTATTGAAAATGGCTTTACAGTAACTAATTTAATTTATAAATTACATAAAAAATCTTGTACACCGTTAAAATTGTATATACCAACTTGATATCACTAGACTTTAACTCTAATTTAACTAAAATATTAGTGATTTAATTCAAATATTGTGATCATGAAAAAAAATAATTAAAATACTATGTATGGCTATCATAATCAAATGGTAATTAATTTTTTATATTATTACAAGGTTGACGATGATTAAGAAAATATTTTAAGTTTAGATATGAAGATAATCACATTTATATTAATCTAATCAAAACATTATACTCCACGTGGAGGTGTACGTTCATAAATTTTTAACGTGGAACCTTTATTAAATTAATTTAATTTAGAGAAAAATGTTATTTATGGTCATAATTTCAACATGTGGCCGGGCACACTTTGGATGTGAAAGCTCTAACATGTGTCATCCAACACTTGTGGTCTACTTTTAATAAGAATCTTGTTCATTTTTCAAACGAGTGTTTCCATGGATGTTGGAATACTAGATAATTGAAGTGTTCATCTATCTAATTTATATTATAAAATAAAAATATAATACTTGTATTTTGATATAATTTAACAAATTTAATATTTTTTTATCATAATAAACTATTAATGTGCAAAATTATAAATAAAGATTAAGATAATATAATTTTACAGTTTAGATTTGAAAACATTATTATATTTATTTAACTAATTTACGTAACACTTTAACTTTTGAGATGTCACAAATTATAAAAAAATCAATAAAATTTAAAATTTATCCTATCGCGAAAACATACTTAATACACTAATCAATTAATAATGTTAGTTAGGGTTTTTATTTCTTTGTTTTCTCTTCTTTTTTTCACAAAAACTTTATATATAATATAAAGGTTTCTATTTGTTGTGGTAAGGTGGTGATTATGCAGAAAAGTGTAGAACAGAATGCAGAGAAGAGAGAATGAAAGAAAATGAGTGATTTTTCATTAAGCAATAAAAGAGTATATGCAATGTATATAACAGAAAATGAATATGTCAAACTGTATCAACAAAATCAGTTATGACAGTTATAGTTTTGTTTTAAACACTTCAACACTATTAAGGATTTGTTCGGTTGTGCGGATGTCCTCTTTAAAAGTTTATAAGAGTAGATGAAATTGCAATCCTTAAATGGAAAAGGAGATTTGATGATGGAAGCTGTACATTTACTCTATTGTCCTTGTATGCAATATCATTTTCACGGTGAAGAAAATAATAATAATAATAATAACAACTAATAACAATAATAATATATAATAATCATTATTAAAAAAAATAATATTTAATATCTACATATTTTTGACACTTACTTTTATACCTAATACATTGCATTATTTATTTACTTTAATTATTATTTTTTTCAAAAGTATTATGAATATATCGTTTAAAAATTAATTTTAACCAATCTAAAAGTTATTTTGTATTAATTTTGATATGCAAATTTAATTTTAACCATTGTAATATAGTTAAATTTTTTCCACATAAAAAATTACAAAAATTATTAGTAGTTAATGAAATACGTGTTAATTAATTTAGAGAAAAATGTTAAATGGAATTTATATACTGAAAATAACTTTGAAATAATTAAAGGATTTTTCATTCACGATAAATATATGATCCTTCAATTTTTTTATAAATTATTGAATAAAAATTAGGTTTAATAGGTTCGGAGTCCCCTGTATTTGCGGGTTCGTTTCAATTGGGTCTTCCAATTTTGGAAATGATCAATTGGGTCCCTAATTTGGTCAATTTGATTCAATGATAGCATTTTCTTTAAATGCAGTTAACGACGTTAACTTTTTTAACAGATGGCAAGCTGAGGCATCCAGGTGACACCGTTTGAGTTGTATAAGTGTATTTTTAACATTTTTAAATTATTGACAAAAAAAATAAAAGCAGAATAATGAATAAATGAATTTTCGAAATATAATTATAACTCATTAAACCAAAACAATGTTTCCTATTTAGGGGTCAGGTAGCTCGTGTCTGGAAAATTCGGGAAATTTGCGAAATTGGGGAAATTAGAGAAATTAGGGCTCGTCCTTGTATTTGAAGGTCAAATCCCTAAATTAAAAGTGTGTGATAGGAGGTCGAGCTTGTAGTTCTGCGATGCGACTGGGTGTAGTGGTTGTGGTTGTTGTTGTTCGAAGACAATGTCGAAGGAGCACTCTTGCTATTCATCGAGTTGCAGTGCCAGGTGGAAGGAAAATGGTACGTCTTCACTGATCTGCTATTGTGGTCAAAGTTGTGTGGTGAGAACTGCCAAAACTACGAAGAATCGGGGCAAGCAATTTTGGGGATGCTCCAAGTATAAGGTATGTTAGATTCAACTCAACCTAATTAAGTTGTGGTACTGTTTGTGAGAAGAAGGTGGTACTCCCTAATTAAGTTGAATGTTGTCTTTACAGTATGGTGGTGAAGAAAGTGGTTGCAACTTCTTCAAATGGTGTAATGATATTGGTGGTGACGAAAGGGATAGCTTCTTCAATAGTGAAGGAAACAAAGAAACTTTAGTGAAGAGTGAAGACATGTATAGTACGAGGAAAATGATAGTGAATTTACAAAAATCAGTTTTCATTGTTCAAAAGTGGATGAAGGTGCTGATGTTGTTAGTGTCTGTTTTATGTGTAATACATATAGCTTTAGTTTCAATGTTGATGAGGAAGGGATGATTTCTTGTAACTTTGTTGTAGGTTTGGTCTGTTGTAATGAAATTAACGAAATGAATGAAATGGAAGAGTTGTTATAAATCTAGTCCATATACTGTGTACAAAATTACTGCTAAATTACAGCATTGTTATAATGCTAAATCATCTTTATAGAATAAGCAGTTTCAATTTATGTTGACAAGACGCAAGATAGCCGAAGCACAAAGACAATCTCACTGGCACGAGGGTGAGTGTGAGGAGGGTTTAAACTTAAAGAAAACTTATCCTGTTCAGACCACAAATACATTGCTGAGATACTATTGGCTTCAGCTCTACTTATGAGAGCTTTGAGTTATGAGCTGCTGACATTTTAAATTAGACTC
The DNA here is from genome assembly GCF_016808095.1 of Vigna angularis. Lineage (NCBI taxonomy): Eukaryota > Viridiplantae > Streptophyta > Magnoliopsida > Fabales > Fabaceae > Vigna > Vigna angularis. The sequence goes on from NC_068978.1 coordinate 29,546,810, forward strand.
ATCAGGTCATCCCATTAACCCTGAGTTATTCCTTGTGTTGGAACAAACCAAGTTAAGCAGATTGCTTTCGATAGAAGGGGGCAACCATGGAAAAATTTCTTAAAGAACTCATCACTGCAAACACAGGAAGCTAAAGACAAAACTTCTTAAATAACAAAAGCTTATAGCAAACTAGTATGAATCATTCCATAAAAGCAAAGATAACATTCCATAAAAGCAAAGATAACATTACAGCAAACTGGTATGAATCACAAAAGGTTCAACATCAGAATTTTTTACATCATTACAAGGTACAAAAACGACTGCTGCAATAGTGCCAGTAAACATTAGAATTGGTTACAGCTTGCTTGCTTAAGGCTGATTTGATGATGGTATGTTTTCTTCCTTTGTTGGGTTGCTTTGTTGTGTTTGGTCAGGGTTGACTTCACCATCTTGGGTTGATTTCTGGCAAGAAGTTCTGTTGTGACCCAGCTCCTTACAAATGCCACATCTTTTATGTATATCACCCTTCCTCATTCTTGTTTCGTTCCTGACTAACTCCCATTCCTGCAACCTTCTTTTCTTCTTGGGCCTCCTTGGCAATATTCTTTTTTTTTTAGGGAGCACATCATTATATGGGGTAATTTGCCACATATTCTGACCATTAATTGGATACACAATGGAAGAGTGCATTTCTTCATATGTTGACTTCCTAAAACAAACAGGGATGAAGTCATCTGCATCTAAATTCAGAAACTTCATAACAGCCAACGCATGACAACATGGAATGCCCGAGATAGTCCATTTCCTGCATGTGCATTCAACTTTGTCTATATCAACTATAAACTTGCCGCTAGCTTGGGACACATGACGAACTTCAAACAGCTGCAGCCCTGACCAGATGGAAAAACAAAATTAAAATTCAGAAAGTACACATACACTTAAACTGTTGAACACATGATAAATGTTAATATATTATGGTTACCTAGGAATCCAAAATTTGGTTAGCTGGGACTCCTTATTAAGTCTACTCTTGATTTTTGGACAAATCATCCCAGACAATGATTCACTTTTTGTTCGGTTTGTTGCCCATATGTTCATCAAGTAAAGGCGGATCTCCTCCAACATGGTTATGATTGGCTTTGACCTTGTATGCAACAATACACTGTTGAATGCCTCTGACATGTTTACCAAAGTATCACACTTAACAGTGGTGGTAAACCTTGATCGTGACCAGTATCTACATTTCAAGAGATTAGGAAATATGGGTATCACATTCTGCCACTTCCACAACTATGAATTGAATCACATTTCAAGAGATTAGGAAATATCAGGGAGGAATTTTTATTAGGTATTTGAAGGCCTCGAGGTTCACTTCCTTTAATTTTGTCATTTCGGTTTCTCAGGCTTGTGGATGGTTGTTATAACTGCCTTCCACATCATCCGCTTTAGCTGCTTTGAAGGGAATTTTTTCTTGAAATTTGCGTAAAGGTGCCTAACACAAAACCGATGATCAACTGTAGGGAGCACTTCTTCAAAAGCTTGCATCAAGCCCTGTAATTTTAAATTAACAGTTTTGTTAAAGGTCTCATATCAGTAATAATGAAAATTAACATACGTTTTTAGGAAAAAAGGGCATGTGAATAACCTTTTGTTGATCTGATATGAATGTCAATGATGCATGTACTGCCTCCCCACCAATGTCTTCAACCACAAGTTTCAGAAACCATTTTCATGTTTCTTTATTCTCTACTTCCACAATGGCATATGCTAGAGGTAGCATCTGGTCATTTGCGTCTCTTGCAATAGCAGTTAGCAATTCACCACCATATTTACCTTTTAAAAAAGCCTCATCCAGTCCTATAATTGGCCTACAGGACACAAAATTGTCCTTGCAGGCCTTAAGCCAAACATAGAACCTCTTGAAAATATGGCCATCGACATTCTCTTCCACTTCCACCTTCACTATGGATCCAGGATTACGAGCTAAGAGCTCATTCGCATAATCATAGATCCTTTTATATTGTTTTTTGAAACACTCATCTACATGGTCTGAAGCAATGGACTTTGCTCTAAAAGACATGGATCTAGATACACCAACATTCCACTTTTTACTTATCTTGTCACGAATTTCCCCTACCTTGACTTTGGGATTTTCTCTCACGGTTTTCTCCAACCTCTTACTCAGTCATTTTGAATTAAGTAATTTGACTTTGTGCTTTCTACTACAAGTGTGGTTGTCAACAATAGTCCTTAATTGCCACGTTCGTACTGCATTCATATAACCACAATATGTCATCTAGTGGCACTTTCCTTTAGCACCCCATACACTTCACTCTAATTCTCTTCTTATCATTTTTAACATATGTTAGATTTCTCCCATTTTCTACTGCATATGTTTTTATGGCATCCAGAATATCTTGCTTGTTAGCAAAATAAAAGCCCAAATCCCACTTGTAATCCACCATTGTTTTAGGCATACTAAATGTTACAAACTTTCCATAACTTTCTTCCTCATCATCTTCTCCATCACTTTCTCCTCCACTAATCAATTCTTCTGATTCCCAATTATCATCAGACAGACCTCTATCATTGTCAGTATTTATACCATCCTCAACATCACTATCGGAAATGCGAGTCCGTGATGGTCCATCATCTTGCACATCAACTTCAATTTCACCAAACCAATTCCCAACTCCATGCCCTTTCTTCGATATCATAGTCAACTAGGTCATCCATACTAGGAACATCCACACTAGGAACATCCAAATTGCAATCAACATTGGCATCTTCACCACTGCAACTCCAACTACGAACATCAACATCATCTCTTTCGGACTCACCCACATCACATTCAACTTCAATTTGACCTTCTACAACATCATCTCTTTCGGACTCACCCACATCACATTCAACTTCAATTTAACCTTCTACAACATCATCTCTTTCGGACTCACCGACATCACATTCAACTTCAATTTGACCTTCTACAACATCATCTCTTTCGGACTCATCCACATCACATTCAACTTCAATTTGACCTTCTACAACAACATCATCTCCCTCAGCTCTTTCTTCTGAAACAGGAACTTCACACTCACCATCACCTACTTCCGACACTCACCATCACCTACTTCCTGACACTCATCATGAACTTGTTCACACTCACCATCATCACTATCATGCATCACAGGTTGAACTTCTTCTTCACCTATATTATGTGGAACATTTTCTAACAAGTGTACGATCTCAGGTTCACACACTATGTGAACAACAAATAAATGAACTTGTCCATTTAGCCTAGCTAAGTTCATCATGTCCATGGCTCCTCTATCATCAGAAAAAGCCTCTAACCTATCATCTAACACAGAACCCCCCCTACACAATACCACAACTCCTTAAATCCATCATATCCAAGTCCTTTTACTACACTGACTATAATGAAGTAACTCCACACGTCTAGGTCAAAAGACAGAGTTGTACTTTCCCCTCATACTTAAGTGGCCCATCGTTTATGAAGTGACCTCCATGGTGGAAAACAACTTCAAAATGATCCTCCATGTAATACACTATAACAGTATATATCCTATAAAATAATAAGACGACAACGACAACAAAAATTATATAAAATTAGAAGCAGGACAAGGAAACACGAGGACCAACTACAACATAACTTAAACAAAAGAAAAAGCACAAGAAACAAACATGGGGGACTGTAACACCCCGAATTTTTGGCGCTACATCAACAAAAATTTTCCGTACAAAAATAAATGTAGAAATTTTGAAATTTTAAACTTCAACATAGACAGAAAATAGTACATTATTTATTACAATCGATTCTTCCGAAAATAAAATGTCCACATAGTCAGGATCGAAATAAATTTTTAAAACACTAAAATCACAATCCCAAGTCTTCTATCCCATCTCTCTTTCGACCTTTATGCATGTTCAAAAGCGTCAGCCATCGCATCTGTAATAACATCTGCTCCCGTATAACATCACGCATTATACGATCATCGCATTCATATGCACACACAAGCAAGGGTGAGCTAACAATTCAATACAATAACCATACCCCGATACCAAACCATACTATACTCACTTTACTAGATCAAATTACATAAACAAATATGAGTTACACAATATATATCAAACACCAAATCAGAATGCATACACCAATATGCATCATGCATACACCAATATGCATCATGCATACACCAATATACATCATGCATACACCAATATGCATCAAACACCAAATCAGAATGCATACACCAATATGCATCACGTCCATCCATCCCAAAAGTCATACAAATTGACTATATCGCATACATTCACATATTTTCCACATAAATCACATCATTATAATTCACAATCATGTTCAGATGCATAAATTCAAATCTAATAAAATCCAATTATTTCAGAAATCATACAAACTGAATATATTCCAACAAGATATATTACACAATAATTTAACAGTACATAATCTGTTCAATAGGATTTAAGTTAAAAACTTGTCGAGTAGACTTCCAGGAAAGAGAGGTGCGTCACCATGGACAACTTAAGTACCAAATCTTTCCTTAGCCAAAGCGTTCCTCAACTAGTTTTTAACAAATTTCTTATTTACAGATTTAAAACAACAGCATATAATATCAACACCGAAATTTAATATAGATATAAAAAAATAGAAATTAAGCAATATTGAGATCCCTGAGAAGATACGAAATTAATATCTATAAATCTGTAACTCCGATTTCAAATCTGAATGGTCACAATAATTCACTATTTGTTATAAACTACATATTAAAATTTCATGTTGATCCAACGGTTAACTAGATAGATATTGAGGTTTTACCGAGGTAACTCAGGTGCAGAATTTTAAGTGGTTTTTTGGTTATACTCAAAATGCGGAACTAATTTCCCTAAGCAGAGACATTTAATTTCAAATCTGAACGGTCAAAATGACTTAATATGTCTTATGAATTACATACTAAATTTTGGGCTCAATCTAACGGTAAATGAAATATATATAAAATTTTTACCATGATAACTTAAGAACAGAAATATAGTGTTCATCAGATTTTTCAAAACTTAAAAATTATTTTCTCCAACCATAGACTTTCAATTAAAAATCCGATCGGTCAAAGTGTATTAATATATCTTAGGAATCATATATAAAATTTTCAAGTTGATCTAATGGTCAAATGAGTCATAATATATATTTTACCGAGATGACTAAGTAACAGATCTACAGGGGTAATTAATTTACTCAAACATGTAGGATTTATTTCTCTAAGTACAGACTTCTAATTACAAATCCAAACGGTCAAAGTGAAGAAATAGGTCTTAGGATTCATATATTAAAATTTTAGTTAAATCCAACGGTCAAAATAATTAAAAGAAAATTTTTACCATACTAACTCGAAAATAAGAAAATTATAATCATAAAAACTAAATTTATATAAGTGAATAGATAACTACCATTACCAAAATTTTAACATACTCATAACTCATATTCATTATCATAACATAGATAAAAATCATATACAAGAAGGATTAGCTCCCCTTACAAAATATATATATATAAAGTGTACCCCAACCCTTCATAAAACTTATACCCAATATAAAGCTATACACATGCAAAACATTTAATAAAGTTATACCCCATGCATTAAACATATCAAAGTTATACCCCATGCAACATATATATTAAGCTATACCCCAAATAAAACATATATCAAAGTATACCCCAACCCAATATCAAAGTTATACACATGCACATATATCAAAGGTATACCCCAACTCTTCATAAAATGTATACCCATGCATTTTAAAGATGAAACTAACACCATTACCTCATGCTATCATACTCCATAGATATACCCCTTACCTACAACAACTAACATTTTTCATGGTCACTCCCCCTTACATGCATATACTTATTCCCATCAAATATAAACAAAGAAAAGTAGCCCCCCCTTACCTCTTAAATGTAGAGAATCTTCCAATGGGTTCTTTGATGTTAAAACTCCTCCACTCTTGTTCCTCTAGTCTTCTACTTCTCACTCTCACTTCACTTATGATAATAAAAATATGTTCTTTCTCCCCCCACTTTCATGTGTGCAAAGGTGCTTTTAAAGGCTAGAATGAATACCTTAGGATGACTAATGAGACAAATGAACCCCTCTCAAGATACCCAAAAGTCTTGGCCAAAGAGTTAATATTCCATATCAACCAAAAATGCACCAAACAATAAGGAAAATAAGGAGTAATAATACCAAACAAAGGTGCCAATATTTCTTCTACAAATTTATGTAACCCCAAAAATAACCTTATACCAACCAAGAGTATATAATACAATTTAGAAAAAAAAAGAAGAAAACAAATAACTCTAACTTCTCTTAAGTAACAAAGGCATAAAAAAATTTAAACTTACCATCACATTTCCTATTCATGTACCATGCAAGGAAGGAGTTAAGAAAACTAAAACCAAAGAAGAGAAAACTTCTCCTCTGCAGATTTTACGTGCACCACAATATTTTCTCTCTTTCATGCAAGATATGGGACCCACATACCCACCAACCAAAAATGTGAAAACAGTGGGAATCGAACACAGGGTCTCAGTTACCCTTTCCACATGCACCTACCACTAGGCCATTATCTTTTTTGCTGACAATATAATGCGAACAACACTATGTAATCTTGTTTTATGCATTTTCGAGGATTAAAAATATTCATTTTCTTAACACGTTTTACACACCCGTAATTAAATATTTTGGATAATTAACTAAAATAAAACTTATTTATATTTTTCTATTCATTATTATTACTAATAATAACGCTAAAACTTACTTCTATTTATTAAAATATATATTTTTCATGAGTCTTACAGGACCACATTGCAACACCAATATGAAGCACAACAACAATTAGGGTCTACTACGGCACTTCAAACATGGGGGACCACTTTCAACAGCAATTTCAAGAACAACATAAATAACACACTACCACACCACTTCGAACATGGGGGACCACGACTGACCATGCATCATTGTCAAAAATATACAAAGAAGTAAACATTTACTAACCTGGACACGTGCTACACCTCCAACGACCTTCGCGAAACTCTTCCACGTGATTCACCGCCAAAAATTACCTGCTTCAAGTCAAAATCATCGATAGATCACTACAATTTTATACAACGAAAGCTTATGTCTAACTAATTTCTCATGCAAAAGCGATGCTTCCCAAATGCAGCACAATGTCCTTTCCAACAACGAACCCTAAGTTCGCAGATTGCCCCAATTTCTCTGACAAAAGCTACCCCAAAATAGGAAACATTACTTTAATATGTTTAATAATTTAATATGTTTAATAATTTCTAATTATATTTTCATTTATTAATATATTTAACAATTAAAAATGTTAAAAATCACCTATACAGCTCAAACGGTGCCACATGGATGCCTCAGCTTGCCACCTGTTAAAAAAGTTAACGTCGTTAACTGCATTTAACGAAAATGCTATCATTGAATCAAATTGACCAAATTAAGGACCCAATTGATCACTTCCAAAATTAGAGGACCCAATTGAAACGAACCCGCAAATATAGGGACCTCCAAACTTATTAAACCTAAAAATTATTATTAATTTCTTTTACAAAATTAGAATAATATTTAAAAAAAATCTTTATTTACTTTCTATTAAATTTTTATTATATATCACATTAACCATATCATTATAAATCTTTTCAAACTTTATCAAAATTCATTTACTTTCATATTCAAATTTATTAAAAGAAACACAAAATTTTATCAAATCTATTTTTACATAAGAACCCATTATATTACATAAAACAAAAGATAAGAAATGAAATTAAGGAGAAAACATAAAACGAACATAAGAAATTAAATTAAGTAGAAAGAAGAAAGTAGAAATGGAAAATGCTCAAAATTACTACATTAAACAATCATCACTTAAATTATTAAAAAATATTTTTTTTATACACTTAAATCTTTTATATTTATCTTTTATATTTTTTTTTATCTTTTTTAAAAATAAAAAAAATTGTACTTTTATAATTATTTTATCTTTATCTTATGTATTAAAATATAAAAATGTATCACATTACCGTTATCTAAATTATTCTAAAAGTGAAAATGGTCTGAAAGTTTGCAGCTTTATGCATCATTCATTCCTCACCACTATAAGACCATGACCCAGTTGCCCATCATTCTGCCCTTTGTTCCCTAATCCTCCATTGCCTATTCAAAACTCTCAAAACTACACAAACATCATAAACCTTTGAGATGGCAGAAGTGAGGAACAAGCAAGTGGTTCTGAAGAACTATGCCGTTTGTTTTCCAAAAGAATCAGACATGAACATTGTCCAAGGAACCATAACATTGAAGGTTCCAGAAGGTTCCTCTGATGTGCTCCTCAAAAATCTCTACCTCTCATGTGATCCGTACCTGCGGCTCCTCATGGCCAAGAACAATTATGTCGGATTTGGCACCTTCACGCTTCACTCTGTAACTCACTCTTCTTCACCACACCATCTTTACTCTTATCTTACTATTATCATGTTCAATTCATAACTCCAGTTTCTCAATTATATCTTTCTGTGCTTTTAATTCTTAAAACTAACCAAACTTTAAACAAATCTCTTCCATACTTTAGAATTTTATTTAAGTCTTTAGAATTATGTTTTTGAACAAAATGCTAGAAAAAAATTCTCTTTTTTATTTTTATTTTAAAAATGTAAATAAAACTAAAAACAAAATGAATAAAGAATAGTTTTTGCATAACCTAAAAGTAGCTTTTAAAGAATTTAATAGAGTTTCTAGAGATCAAGTTTAAGAGTAATTGTTCATATATAAAGGTGGGTGGTAACTGCTGAGTGATTGCAGCCATTGGCAGGAAATGGTGTGTCTCAAGTGGTGGAATCTGGACATCCAGAGTATAAGAAAGGTGATTTAGTTTGGGGGCCTACTAAATGGGAAGAGTATAGTTTGATACCTTCATCTCAAATACGTTTCAAAATTGAGCACACTGATGTCCCACTCTCCTACTATACTGGAATTCTTGGTATGTATATTCAACAATTTCAATTTGTTTTCATTCCTAGTGAATGATGCAAGTGATGTCAGTGTGATCTCCATTCATAAAATTGAATGAATCTCAGCAATCTTGCATGCAAGCTTATTGATGTTCTTGCATGGTTTTCTATAATTTTGTTGTGCCTTTTGACCCATAGCTTTTTACTTTCTGATCACAGGTATGCCAGGATTGACTGCTTATGGTGGTTTCTTTGAATTTGGGTCTCCCAAAAGAGGAGAAAATGTTTTTGTTTCAGCTGCCTCTGGTGCTGTTGGTCAGCTTGTTGGCCAATTTGCCAAGTTGAGTGGTTGCTATGTGGTTGGAAGTGCTGGAAGCAAAGAGAAGGTATTTCTTCAATTGTTTTTGTTAGATGATCCCATATAAATCATTATGAGCTTCAAAACATTTAGGATATTCATTTTATTGTTGAACAGACAACTATTTTCAATTAGCGTATTTACAACAACAACCACCAAATTATAGATTCTCTGGCACTGCAACCTGAGGCATGTTGTATACTTTCCTGATTTTTCTAGATTGTTGTAGAATTTAAAGTACATGAAGTTTATTATTTATGCTTAGTATTATAAATTTCACTCAGAAAATATATTTTATACTTCAAAAAGGTGTTTTGTTTTCATCAGTAAAAGAAACTCATGAGGAGAATTGCTTCAGAAAGCATTGATGTAAAGCAGTATGATGAACAAGGCTAGAAATTCATGCACTAAAATGAATATCTTGCAACCAGGTGGATCTGTTGAAGAATAAATTAGGATTTGATGAAGCTTTTAACTACAAAGAAGAGTCTGACCTCAAAGCAACTTTGAAAAGGTTAGGATTTAACAGATTTGTGATAGAAATTTTGAGTAAATATGTTCATGCAATAGATGTTGATGATTACTGCATATCAATGTACACATCAGATACTTTCCAGAAGGCATTGATATTTACTTTGAGAATGTTGGGGGGAAGACACTTGATGCAGTACTCCCAAATATGAGACCCCATGGTCGAATACCTGTTTGTGGAATGATCTCACAGTACAATCTTGCTCAACCAGAAGGTGTAACAAATTTGGCACATCTCATATTTAAGAGGATTAAAATGGAAGGGTTTATTGTATATGATTTCTACCATTTATATCCCAAATTCTTAGAATTTGTGCTGCCTCATATTAGAGAAGGGAAGGTTGTGTATGTGGAAGACATTGCTGAGGGTCTTGAGAATGGCCCTGCAGCCTTCGTTGGCCTCTTCAGTGGTCGCAATGTCGGAAAACAAGTGATTAGTGTTGTTCCTGAGTAAAATTGTGTAAATACATTCTTATTCTCTAAGCTTTACTTCTGAATTTTCAATTTTCACTTGGATATTGAATCTTGTTTTAATGGTCTATGCAATAAACTTCCATTCTGCTTAGAGTAATTACTGTATGATGTTGATTTTGCTTTGAAACTATTAGCAAATGGACGCCTAATCTTTACAAGTTGACATTATTAAGTATTTATCATTTTTCAAGGACTTGCTTCAGTGTTAGCATAATTTATCTTTATCATTAGTTGATGAAAAAATGAGATTTATTATAATTATGAATTTGATTGGGTCTTTCGATACAAGGAATCCACAATCTAGGATTTTTCACTCGCGAACTGTTCTGAGTTAGCTACAAGATGAATCATTAGTTTGATACCACCATATAGACTTTCCATCTAGTTTAGATCTTTTTGTCCGTAAGAAAGTGAACAAATTCTTTGAAGTCGAATACCCTTAAATGACTATGAAAAATATATTTTCCTTTTCTCACTTTCTCAAGGATATATATCATCATCAAGATGAATGAATAATGGAAAGGAAAATCAAGTCCATTACAATTCTCAATGTCTCATCCTAGAAAACTTTAGGCAATTTTTCATCAGACATATAATTCTCCCTGTGCTAGTCATTCTCTCTACAACCACATTGTGTTCAGGTGTTTTGAAATAGTCCTCTCAAGTTTGATGTCATGCTCCTTACAATGACCATGTATTTACCATCGTTATGTGCTCTAACACATTTCAATACACTGTTTCTTTCTCCTTTGACACTTGTATGTAAATGTTTGAACACGTCAAGTACTTAGCTTTTGAATTTCAAAACAAAAGCTCAAACATTTCTAGAATAGTCATCAATAAAAAAGACAAAATAAGAACAACTACTAATTGATTTAGCATATGTTGTATAAACATGAATTAAATCCAAGATATGTTGTCTTCTAAGTAGAGGATAGATACAAAAAGGAACTCTATATTGCATAACAAGACTATCAAAACAAGTTCTAAGAGGTGTTCCTCTAACAAATTGCAACCCTTGACTTACAAGGGTTGGAAGGTCCTGTTCACTCAAGCGACCAAGCCATTCATTTCACTTCTCTTTTTTTCTACCACCAGTGTCCTTTTAATGCCCTTCTATTTATCACCATCAAAAGAATTATGATAAACATCTCTCGTCAAGTACCTATATAGAAATCAAGTTGAAGCATATATCGTCTAACATTCTTCAAATGCATCTTGCAATTAGTATTAGTCTTTGGCTAAATTTCAACATTGCCACCATTCTTGCTTAGATTTCACATCTTCACATGCCCAAAATCTCAAATAGTTTATTTATTGTATAGTATTGAGGTCATCTTAGCCATAACCATAGCAGTTATGTAAGACCAGTGATCATACTAGTTCAAAATTACCAATATCATGTCAACTTCGACAGCATGACAATGAACCTACCTACCGATACGATAAGACATTTATTAGCATTTATTGGAAGATCTAAAGCTTCCTAAAATAGTATGACATGATTAATAAGGGTCATCCCAACCAGGTATATAAAAGTGATTTGTTTCCATGTAAAAGGTATCTTGAAATCAATTCACTTTAATTGAGTTACCTAGATCACATTGATTGACTTGAGCATCAAAATGTTTGCATGTACTCACCCCTTTCTGGTTTATCTAAGGATTTCAAAGGAACATCTCGGTTATCTCATATAGCAAAGGACATACTAGATCTTACAAGACAACTCGATTTTATACAAGAATAGTCTAAGATGTGAAGAAATCATGGTATGGTGTAACATAAATGATGCAACAAAGTCAATAACTTATATTCTTGGGATGTGAGTTAATATAATCATCTTCATTAACAATGATAACGTTAGATACAACTACAATATTGACCAATAATATGAAACTCAATGATAGAAAAGGAAATAAAAATCGTAACTCGACTCATGAAAGTTACAAGTATATGAAAAATTATATTCATAAATAGATGTATCATTAAACGTAATATAAATGATAAAAGTAACTCATACATAATAATAAGTCTTAAGTAGTAAGATTCAATACATAGCACAACTAAAATAGGTTCATAATTCATAAAATGATCATGCATAGTAAACACTTATATAAACAAACTATCCAAAAAAATCGTTCATATTAAATGTTACATAATCATCGTCCTCCTCCACATGACCTTCATTTTCACCAATGATCTTTCCTCCATGACCTTCGTCATAATCAATAATGGGAGGAACCTCTAAATCATCCATAGGTGTAATAACATCACCTTTACCAACATTCATCTCTTATCCAACTTCAATTGAGATGTCTCTTCATCTGAAGCATCCAAACTTGAATTTGCTTCATTTTTCTTCATAGTCCCTTCATCATCTGAAGCAAGATAATCAATGTTATAGACTTTAGTTTTTCTAACGTCCTTCTTCTTGTCTTGTAGTTTTATTATCACAATACAAAAACTATTTTTCTTGTGATATTCTTAATTCTTGTAGCATTTTTTGCATTCACAATAGCTCTTTATCAATTTCTATAACAATAATATATTTTCTTTGTAGAAGACAAAACAATATACTTTTGTAATTTGGATTGTCATAACATTGCTCTCCTGTCATCACAAAACTAGAAGTAGACTTCTTGAAATTTTTTATAGATTAGAAAAATTTTATCATACTCATGATCTATTATGAAAATCAAATTTTATATACTATTGTCTTTGAGCTTGTTTGAGTTCAAGTTATTCCATATAGATTTCTTTCTCCATGTCACTGAAGAAAATTTATTTTCAATTCACTAATTCAAAAGTACAGGCTCTCTAGATGGTTCACAAGTATAACTTAAGATTTGGTTTACAATTCAATGAGCTGTGAGTCAACCATATAAATGACTACAATATCACCTCTTATCCGAAATCACAAAGAACTGTATACTAAGTTTAGAGTTTATCCAAATTTTATCTATATAAAATAGATAAATTAACAAGTATATTAGGATTATTTTGTGCTTAAAATAAAATGTAAATAACATAACAATTAGATACTCGTAACGCTTGATGGTAGTGGACATGCACCAAGCACCATTTTGTACATAGTAAGTTGCAGCTTTAAAATTGATTTTTTCTTAAGCTTAATGATGTTTTCTAATCTTGAGATACTTTTGCTCTAAATTAATCCAATTACTTTCTTCTTCTTCTTTCTTCTTTCATGTCTCTACAAAGACATTAAAAACTATTTTATAAGTTGTTATATGTCTATTTTATCAAGATCAATGCCAATTTATAAATATTTTCTTCTCTTAGTTACCAATTTATTGTAAAAGAAATAATCAGGATAAAATTATCATATCTTTTTTATATAGTTATATAGACTAATATATATTTTTATTATTATTAATTTTGGCCTATTGACCTTTCGTACAAGTAATTATAAGCATTAAGTAGACATACTGTAGTTCATCTTCTAGAGTACGGACACTATAATTAATATGATAAGTTTTTTTCTACAACAGCTTGCTACCTTGGTTTATTATATATAGATGATAAACTTTTCCAAAAGATAAAATTACATAATCATTTATCTCACATTTTTCATCAAGTGAACACATTTTTATTAAGAGGAAATACAAAATTAATTTATATTACCAATTTTTCAAGATTTGTAAATAACCTTTTCTTTGGTTTTTATACAACTTAATTAATTGATTTGATTATTAAAATATATTTCTTATTATTTTATTTTGAGAATAGTTTTCATATGAAAAACGGTAAAACTTTGAAGGGGTTGATTTCTTCTTCTTCTAATAAATGCTCACGCAATAAATAAAGAGCAGAAATATATACCGAATTTAATTACATATAAAATTGCAAATAGTTTTATTTCAAACAATAAAAATAACAAAATGTAACGAAAACTTTTTAAGAAAAAAAAATGTTTGAAACGATAAATTTTGGATAATTCATAGATGATAGACCGAGTATATAATTTTGTTGTAAACAATGTAATTATTTGTTAAAAAATTGTTCGTTGTAGTTGTCATAGACGTTCTAAATTGCTAACTAGCTTCAATGAATATTTTATTTGCTTTGATGGATATATTTATCACTCATAATAATTTTAAATCCATTCAAATATAATTATCATTAATAAGAGTAAATAGTGATTTTAGGTTCTAAAGTAGTATCTTTTTGTTGTATTAGTATATGAAATTTGGAAGAAAAAAAATCATATAAGGTCTTCGATATTTTTAGTTTAATTTTATAAGTTCCTAAAATTAGCCTATTTTTAGTATTATACTCCTGGATCAATCGTAAGTCACTAAATTTTTCATTCTAATCCCAAATTTTTAAAATTTTAAACTTAGTTCCTGAGGCCCTTATTTAAATATATTATTTTCATTAATATATTATGTTCATATAAATGAAACTAATTTCACTGCTCTGGTTCAAACTTCAAATTTGATTAAACAACAGCATAAGATAGTGTAGTTAAAATATTATGTTTCATGTTCTCTCCATAAAATAAACCTTCATAAAAAAATGTCACACTAAAAAGTTAAGAAAAGCAATTACAACTTTTTGTTTCATGCTTTTTAAGATAATCAAATTTAAGCACAAAAATTAAATAACAATTTGAATTTTTGATTGTGGAGTATACCTTCAATTCAAATATTTATCAAATAATTTTAAAAATAACATTCTTAATTATTTAACACTAAAAAAATATTTTTTTTAATTTAATATTCTTGAAAAAATTATAATTACGTAAATTTTGGAATAAAATATTTTAGTAATTTAAAACAAAAATAAAACAAAACAAAATATTTTCATATTTATTTTATTTCATACCAATTTGAATTTAGAAACAAACTAAATATTACTCATATCAACTACAACAAATAATGAATCTTTAAAAACATATTTTAAAATATTAAAATAAATCTAAAAAATTAAATATATATATATATATATATATATATATATATATATATATATATATATATATATATATATATATATATATATATATATATATATATATATATATATATATATATATATATATATATATATATATATATATATATATATATATATATATATATATATATATATATATATATACACACACACACATGAAGAAATCAACTTGAGAAAGCTTTATGTCATATTAGAAAGAATTAGCATTCCAATTCCCATCTTCTCCCTGATCATTTCCTCCACAAACGCTGGAAGTAAAAGTCAACATTCCATAAAGCGACCGACAAAGCTTGCCATAGTTTCTAAGAATTTGAATGGCAGAAGTGAGGAACAAGAAAGTGGTTCTGAGAGACCATGTGGTTGGTTTTCCGAAGGAATCAGACATGAACACTGTTGAAGGAAGAATCAGATTGAAGGTTCCAGAAGGTTCCAATGATGTGCTTCTAAAAAATCTGTACCTCTCTTGTGACCCTTACATGAGAATCCTGATGAACAAGGTGGAAAGCTTAGATGTGCATCATCACTACACACCTTCTTCTGTGAGTTTTCAATTTCTTTCTGCATTTTCACACTGTCCAAGAAATGTTTAGTTTCCACCTTTTTGGGTTTCTCACACTTTACATGTAATATAAATAAGATTAATTATTCGGTGCTTTTCTATTTTCGTCTAAAATTTTAAATAGATCTTAATTAAAACACAAAAAAAAAAGAAAAAAATTTATTTGAGATTCTGGACAAAAATAAAAATCTATCGAGACATTAAATCTATAAATAAAGAGTAAGATACTATAATATACTTTTATATTCATTTAATATAGATTACAAAGGTAAAATAATTAAAAAAGTGTAAACTTTTATTTGTTTCAAGAAAGAAGAGAATAAAAAATAAGTAAGGATAATGTCAAAATATAAAATATTTAGGTGTGTTAAAATATCTTTACTCATAAATAAAATATATTAAATTATTTATATTTAATTTTATAAATATAATAATAATAAAAATAATAATTTTATTATTTTTATTATCAATAAAGAAAAATAATCACACATACTCATATATAACAAATGGAAGATGGAGGATGAATGAATGATGCCCATTTTGTTTAAATTTTACCTCTTTAATATAAGAATAGTATCTAAGAATGGAGGATGTAGAAACAAAGTTTCAATAATGCTAAACATCTTCCAGTACTTTGGAGTTATTGAGTGAAAAATTACATTTATTGAGGGTGGAGGATAATATTTTTATAAAGAGGATGCAACTGTGTAGTATAATAATTTTGATTGAACACATTTGTTAAAATGGATTATCATTAAATTTTAGTCTTTTTAAATGTAGTTAAATTGAATTGACTCCTTTAATTCATGGGTCGAAAGTGTTTAAGCATTATTAAAGGTGATTTAATTTGTAATTCAGAAACAATAATATTTTGTTTTTTTTTACAATTTTCTATTATTTTTTTTTTATATTAAAAACTAAATATATTTGACTATTTATCCTTTTTCATTTTAAAATTTATTTTTATAAAAATTTAAAAAATAAAAATTATATTTATAAAATAAAAGAAGTAAAAATATACTTATAATAAATACAAAAGTATTGAAATGATGTGAGTAGAAACTAAGAATAATTTTAATGTACAGAAGAAAAAAAAAGCTTAAACATCCATAGCAGAGGTAGTATGAACTTAAAATATATGTGGCTGATAACTTGTGTTATGAAAACTATTGCAGCCATTGTCAGGATATGGTGTGTCTAAAGTGGTAGAATCTGCACATTCAGATTATAAGAAAGGTGATTTAGTTTGGGGATTTACCAAATGGGAAGAGTATAGCTTTGTCTCCTCATCTCAGATATGTTTCAAAATTGCACACACTGATGTCCCACTTTCCTACTACACTGGAATTCTTGGTATGTATCTTCTCAACAGTTTCAATTTACTTTCATTCTTAGTGAATGATGCAGCTGATGACAGTATCATTCATAAAATTGAATGAATCTCAGCAAGCTTATTGATGTTCTACCATGGTTTTATATAATTTTGCTGTGTCTTTTGACCCATAACATTTTATTTTCTGATAACAGGTATGCCAGGATTGACTGCTTATGGTGGTTTCTTTGATATAAGTTCTCCCAAAAAAGGTGACAATGTTTTTGTTTCAGCTGCCTCTGGTGCTGTTGGTCACCTTGTTGGCCAATTTGCCAAGTTGAGTGGTTGTTATGTTGTTGGAAGTGCTGGAACCAAGGAGAAGGTATTTGTACAAATGTTTTTCTTAGATGTTCCTATACAAATGATTATTAGCTTCAAAACATTTAGGATATTCATCGTATTGTTCAATTAGCCTAATTACAACAACAACCACAGCCTTTTCATTCAATTATAAACCCTCTGGCATTGCAATCCTTGAGGCATGTTGCAGACTTTTCTGGTTTTTCTAGATTGTTGCAGAAATTGAAGTACATGAAGTTTGTTCCATCTGTCAATGCAAGATATTATTATTTATGCTGAGTATTAGAATTTTCACTCAGAAAATATATTTTACACTTCAAAAGGGTGTTTTGTTTTCATCAGTAAAAGAAACTCATGAAGAGAATTGCTTCAGAAAGCATTGTTGTAAAGCAGTATGATGAACAAGGCTAGAGATTCATTCACTAAAATGAATGTCTTGCAACCAGGTGGATCTGTTGAAGAATAAATTAGGATTTGATGAAGCTTTTAACTACAAAGAAGAGTCTGACCTCAATGCAACTTTGAAAAGGTTAGGATTTAACAGATTTGTGATAGAGAAATTCTGAATAAATCTGTTCATGCAATAAATGTTGATGATTACTGCATATCAATGTCCACATCAGATACTTTCCAGAAGGCATTGATATATACTTTGAGAATGTTGGGGGGAAGACACTTGATGCAGTACTCCCAAATATGAGACTCCATGGTCGAATACCTGTTTGTGGAATGATCTCACAGTACAATCTTGCTCAACCAGAAGGTGTAACAAATTTGGCATATCTCATATTTCAGAGGGTTAAAATGGAAGGTTTTCTTATAACTGATTTCTTCCATTCATATCCCAAATTTTTGGACTTTGTCCTTCCTCTTATAAGAGATGGGAAGGTTGTGTATGTGGAAGACATTGTTGAGGGTCTTGAGAATGGCCCTGCTGCTTTGGTTGGCCTCTTTAGTGGTCGCAATGTTGGTAAACAAGTGGTTGTTGTTGCTCATGAGTAAAATTATATAAATAGAAACACTGTACCATTTAAGCTTTCCTTCTGAATTTTCAATTTTCTGTAATGTTATGTTGTATTTTTGTGATTAATAAAATCTCTAGTTTATGCAACTTTGTTACTTCTAATCTGTTGTATGTTTTCAGATATATTGAACCTCCTAGTGTTTCATATCTATTCTCATAATGTTAAAACAGTATTTGGTTAATCAAATTACATCTTGTAAGTACACATTTCTCGTTTGGTTTTCAGTTTTTAGATTCGTGAAAAAAGTTTAAAGAACTTAGTGGGACATTATAATACTTGAATCAAATTCACACTTACATAGAAACATGACACTATTGTAATTGTTGACCAAAATACGAAATTTATCACATAGGCTAAAAACATGATATTATAAGTTTTAGAATTTATTTTAGATTGAAAACCTTTCCACGACTTATCGGGAGTTTTATTGGTCTTCTGAAGTAGTATCCTATTTTGTAAACACATCATTCTTTGTCATAACAATTTTATAGATTCAAATGACACTTTAACTTTAAATTTTATTAATCATACTAGAGAGACTAAATTAACTCCAATAGATGTCACATGTAGCACATTGTTTAAAATCAGAGTCTTTTCAAATGTGAGTTTTAAAACAACTTTTCCTTTTCGTAGAACAAAGGTTATCCTGAAATTATCGAGATAAACTTGTTTTTCTCCATCCCTCACACTAGATAAGAGAAAAATGCACTTTCACAAATGTGTTGGGTAGCCGTAGAATCTATCATCCATTTGTTCACATTGGTCATAAGGTTCACTTGTGAAATGACTAAAGCAATTATATCTTCCTTTCAATTATATTTTTCTAAGGAGGATTGTCAAAATCTTGACCCTATGTCTACATTGAGATGCATGTTGGCTCGGCTTCCCACAGACAAAGCAAGTTTCATCCTTCTTGAGGGTAGGGCTATGATCTCTACTTTAATATCTTTAAGCAGTTTGTGGCATTTGTTCAGCTTAATCTTGATGTTTTTATCCTCGATCATCTCCCAACAATAGTTTTTTATAACAAACCTTCGTTTAATGACATATTTAATAGTGTATTTAAGAATAAGAGAATCTTAAATATCTTTTGTTTCTTTATAGAAGAAATACAAAACGAACATATGGTTAAATAATGCATTAAGCAAGGTGTGACAACATACCTTATTCATAAATCTTCAATTTGTTTTATAAAAGTATTAAAGTCATATTAGGAAGGGGTAAGAGCGAAAGCAACTCCATACATGTCTAACAAGGTATGCAAGTGTTCCTACCAACATTAGAGTTTTTTACTAGTGAAAACTTCAATTTTCAAAACATCTAGGAAAGGTATCACAAAAGTACACTATGTTGTAGAAACATCATTTGGTTTCTTCAGTGTAGATTTGTTGTCGATATTCATACTGTCAGACAAAAGTCCTTAAGATTGTTGTAAAATGTCGACAAGAATACGAACAAGATCAATTTCTTGGAGCATGGATGATCATTGCCTTTAAGAACTTATTTGCGGTGTGTTGTGTGTAAGCCCCCAAATATAATAGGAACTCGCAACAAGGACTAGTAAGCAAGCTCGTAAGAGCAAAGAACTCAAGATAAAAGGAGTGGCGAAAAAAAAAGATAGTGAGTCAAGGTGTCTTTTGAAGGAAATTAGAAACACCTATTTATAGGTGGGGAATAGGATCAAAAACTCCATGAGGCTTGGAGGAATCATATGCCTAGCGGATGAAGCTCCTTTGCTTGTGAAGGAAGCTCCTTGATTAAAGAAGGAAGTCAAGAAGGAATTGCTAGACCATTTTGGATTTCCCTCCTTTGCAAGATCAACTACATATGTTTGTGGAGCGAATCACCAACAAAATGAGAAATAACGATAACCTTTTGTGTGAGTTTTGCATTCAAAAGAAGGATCACATTGAAAAGATATTTTTTTAAGACACTCTGTTTTCACAACAAAAACAAGAAAGAAAACTTCTTAAAACATGATTCAATAAAATACATTAAATGCCTTTGTATAGGCATTTTTGTATATAAATATTTTGTATATACATTTTTACATACAAAAGTGGTTACCTTTGTATATGATTCATAAAATGAAGGTTTAATCATTCTCGTAGTCCCTATTTATGTTGCGTTTTCTCAAATAGGTTGCTTTCTTTTTTTTCTCAATTTGGTTTCTAAAAGTGAAAAATTGAAGCAATTGGCTCCCTGTCGTTAAATTGGGTTAACGGGGTTAACTTTCAGATGACTTGTCAGTGTGAACTGGAATAACTTAATGACGTGGCATATGCAGGTGGAAAATGTTTAATTAAAAAGTTAGAAAAAAGGGTTTCTGAAATTTGAAATCAAAACATAACTAAATTAGTGTTTATGAAAATCAAATTGAGAATGAGAGTGCATGTTCGAGCTTCGAGACGCAAGAAATTTAGGATTGATCATGGTTTCTCATAGCAAAACTGGAATCTACTACAAAGACTTATCGTCGTTGATGCTCCGTCATCAACGCTCGATGGAGGAAGAACCCTCCCGACGGAGGAAGAATGTTCAACGTAGTGTTCGTGGAATCTACTGCAAAGTTTCTTTTCCTATAAAGACGAAGTATCATGTGTCAATGATGTTGAAAACAAAATAATTGTTTCGAGTTGGTGATGTCAAAAACAATTAATAAGCTAGGTGTCGCCTACAAGGCGTCGACTACTAGAGCTAGGTATCGCTTACCAAAGCTAGGTGTCTCCTACCAAGTGTCGACTACCAAAAGCAAGTGTCGACTACCAAAACCAAGTGTCGTCTACTGAGAGTTATGTGTCGCCTACCGAGAGCCATGTATCACTTACTTAGAGCTAGGGGCACCTATCGAGAGTTAGGTGTTGCCTATCAGGACTATATGTCACCTATTGAGAGTTATGTATTGTTTACTAGGACTATGTGTTGCCTATCAGAACCATGTGTCGCCTTTCAGGGCTAATAGTGAACTTTCTGACACTTTTATTCGGCCACAAGCCGACCTGTATGACCACCACTACCTGGACATAAGTCAGTCGTCCAACTACTTTTCGAACTAACAAAACTAATGGCGTATTACTCTATAAGTTAGCATAATTTAAATCAAACAACTGACTCATGAGGTAAATGGGCCATTGGACCCATATAAGTGAGGTCTCACAAATGTCATAATTATCCTATAAATAGTACAATCATTGAGGTAAATAGTATACATTCATTATTATAATATTAAGTGTTATCTGACGTACTCGGCTAACTTAGACATGAGAGTGTCTTTTATAAACACACCACTTTTCAATCTTGAAGAAACGAGGATCTTGAGCGTGAAGTTGGAAGTACATTCCTTCTTTTTGAGAAGTTACCTCAAATTTTTGAAACGACTGTATGAAATCTTTTTAAAGAGTGTTCTCAATCTTATAAGAACAAATTCATATTTGTGTGATGGTAGACTTTTAGAGAATCTCCCTCACAAATAAAGTTACATTATTATTGTGCACATATCTTCCACCAATTTAACAAATATTTTTTTAAAAAAAATAAATACAGAATCAATTTATATTAAAAATCAACTTGCAAATACCTTTCTTTTGCTTTTTTTTTATACAACTTAATTAGTCGATTTAATTATTAACAGACATTTTTATTATTTTATTTTATTATAAGAATTGTGTTATATGAAAAACGATAAAAATGAACAAACTTATAACCAAAGGGGTTGAATTTCTTCTTCTTCAAATAAATGCTTAGGTAAGAAATAAATAACATATACCTTTATCAATTTTACATGTCAAATAGAAACTAATTTTTATTTCAAGCAATAAAAATACGAAAATGTAATGAAGTTTTTATAAGAAAAAAAAATCAAACTATAAATGCTGGGATAGTTTCAAAGATTCTACACCAAGTATAAATATGTTTTTTAAAAAAAGTAATTGTTTCGGGTGTGAGGTCAAGTCACTAACACCTTCACAATTTCTTTTGGGAGGTCATTCTGTAAATGCTCTTCTAACATTCTTCTTCGTTCCACTTTCTGAAGGTGTACCTGTCAAAAGTTATTCGATACTTAAGTCAGTCGACTGTCTGTACGATATTTCAATGTAACAGTAATAAATGTGCAATAAATGCAAACACCTACTTCTTACCTTTGACCTGTATTTATAGTTGAAATCTTAATCATGGCCCAATTTCAGCTCAATGCCCCTAATTACCATTTACCTTAAACTTTGCAGAAAGATCTGATTATTGACTTTAGCTCAGACGTTTTACTCATGGTTGTCGGGTCTTGTGTGAGGACTTCTATCACGTTCAATCACTGCTTGACTTCGTTCCGCTCATCACGGTCGTCTGGTTGGTCTCGTTATAGAATAATAGTACGGTCATTCGGGCCATACAGTACAATAACTATTTGCTAAAAAAAACAATTTATAGTAATAATTGTCAAGCATAGATGTACAAACTTTTTTCATTTTTATCCTAACATTTTTTTCTTCTTAAAATTTAATACACTTATTTAATTTTTCCTTATTTTCAGGGAGTATACCACAATTTTAAAGGTTTAACTCGTTTAACATAAGTTGCACGTGTAAGTTAGAAGAAAGGGTTTCTTACTCCAGAAAGCTATTTGTCATGCAGAATTTTTTTAAAATTGAAAAAGCTTAACGTATTGCATTTAATTTCGTCAGAAATCACTATAAAGATATTTTAAAGTGAATGGAAAATGAGAATCACAAAGTTTTTTCAACCGTTTTTAGCACCACAAAGTTTGTTACATTTGTATGGCTACCAAAGTTTTGTTTGAATCTTCACAGTGAGGAATAATTGAAGACGAGTACCAACGTGCATCATGACCAGTTCTTACTTTTTTAATATTTTTTAAATTAAATTAAATTTAATTTAAATTGGCTTAATATATCTTTTATTTTCAATATTTTTAGGTTTACTGTTTTTTTTAATATAGTGTTTTTCTCATTAGATTATTGTTATGGTAGAGAATTATGATTTAATAGAATGATATGTTTTTGTTTTTAAAAGAAAAAGTGTGCGTAATATTATTATATTTTAATATTCTTAGTAAAATTGCATGTGATGTATCTTTATACTTTTTTTTTACAATAAAAAATAGTAAAACTATTATTATATTGTAAAATTAAACTAATTTTTGTAATTTTGTTTTAAATATTTACTTATTTTGTTAGTAGTTTTATTATTACAAAATAATATAAGTTTTAAAAAAAGTATTAGATAAATTAAAAATATTATTACTTAAAAAATAAAATTAATAAAATAATTATTTTAATTTACAAGATTTATTTAAAGAGTGAAATTAGAAAACAAATATAAATACTAAAAGGAGAAATCTTTATATATAAAAGTATGGGTTATCTTTATATATAAAAGTATGGGTTATTGTTGATATAATAAAAAAATCACAGTAACTCTTTTTAATAAATATTAAAATTATATTAAAAAAATTAAATTTAATATAGAATACTTTACGTTTTGAAACCAAAAGAGACTTTGACAGACATATAACTTTTTTATATTACTATTTTTTTATTTTTCTTTTTCTTTTTAAAAATATAAAAATTTATTTTTTTATAATCATTTTATCTTTAGTGTCAAATAAATACAAATGGATGTAACTCTAGTTTTAAATCTCATAAACAAATAATTATTATTTCCATTTTTTTATTTTTAAATCCCTTTCATAATACTGTTAATTAAACAAAAAATAAAAACTGGGACAGGAGAAAAATATATTTTCAATAAAAAAATAAAATAAAAAATTGTGATAAGGATCTAACAGAAGAGTAGCGTTTGATTTTCCCATCTTCTCCCTAATCATTTCCCTCTATAAGTGCTTCTAATACTGGAAGCAGCGCGAAGAGCAAAGAGACTCCATAACCGACGCACTCACAAAGCTTATCACTGTACCGGCAAATTCCAATGGCGGAAGTGAGGAACAAGCGAGTGGTTCTAAGAGACTATGTGGTTGGTTTTCCGAAGGAATCAGACATGAAAATTGTGGAAGGAAGGATCAAATTGAAGCTTCCAGAAGGTTCCGATAAGGTGATTGTGAAGAACCTCTACCTCTCTTGCGACCCTGTCATGAGAGTCCTGATGATCAAGATGGAAGCCATTGATGTATATCATCACTACACACCTGATGCTGTGAGTCATCAAACTTTTTTCCAGCACTGCACTTCTTTTCTACATTTTAACACTGTTCTACTTCTGAAAATGTTATGATTAAGAATTAAAAGTTTATGTAATACGAAAATGCATTCAAAATGTTACCTGCATTTCAATCTTTTAAAGTTTTTCATCTTTTAATGTTGCTTTATCTTTTACTTTCAACCTTTTCGTACAATAATTATAATAATGATTGAGCTAATGTTTTGAGATGGAATTAGATCTAAATTTCAATGTTTCTTCACATTTCAATCTTCTTACGAAGTTTTTCATCTTTTAGTGTTTGTGAGATAACTTCAAGCTTTTCATACAGAACATAATTAGTTGAAGAATTAAAAAAATAAATATGATTTAACATTTTGTTGGTCAGATAGTTTTTGTTCATTGTAAAAGAATTTGTATTTGTAACCTGGTCTGAACCTTTTCTTTGGTATGACTGGATTCAAATATTTTGGTTTGATGGTTTTATTTATTACACGTTAATATTAAATATCTAAATATGTATGTGTATATAATTTAATTAGATTTTAGTATACTAATTTTAACAATTTATATTTATATTTTTTAAAAATTAAGTTAGCAAAGATTAGAGAAACGTTGATAATTAAAAAATTGCGCTAAGATTTTATTTTATTGATTTATGGTTTTGGTTTAGGTTTATGAAATTAAAGTTATTTTTAGGGATTAATTTTTATCTAAATTTATGATTTATTTTATTTATTTTTAAATAGATATCTGTATTAATATTTTAGAATATAATTTTATTTGAATGTATACTTTAAGATTAACATGTATTTGAAAAGGTAATTTTTTAGATAATTTTGTTTCAAATTAATTTTTTAACCACCACCGAAAGGTTAAAAAAGGTTATCCATAACTTTTAGAGGTAATCCAATGTACAATGAGAAGATAATCTTAGACATGAATAATTACTCTTTATATATCCTTTTAGACATGTAATGAAATCATTTTTTTAAATTATTTCCCAATTTTTTTTAATTTGTATTTCTAATTCGTGTAAAAACAAACGTTAACTTATTAATTATCTTTTTTTACTTATTTTTTTAAGAATTTTTTTCCTTTCAAAATGTTTATGGAGAAGCTACTCCAAATACATTATACTCATACTTTTGGTTTATATATGTAAGTAAATTTGTTTTTTATTTATATATTTAAAAGATACTTGTAGTCTTTGAATACTATTTCTAATCTCTTTCCAATTTTATAAATTTATATCTTAGAGGATAAAAAATATATTTATAAATACTAAAAAAATATTTATAAAAAATAAACAAATATTGAAATCATGTATCTAGAAACTAAATGGATATTTTTTAAGTATAGAAAAGAGAAAACCTAAAACATCAATAACAGAGGTAGTCTTAAGTTAAAATAAATGTGGCTGATAACTTATGTAATGAACAATATTGCAGCCATTGACAGGTTATGGAGTGTCTAAAGTGTTGGAATCTGGACATCCAGATTATAAGAAAGGTGATTTGGTTTGGGGAATTACCAAATGGGAAGAGTATAGCTTTATCTCCCCATCTCAAATATGTTTCAAAATTGAGCACACTGATGTCCCACTTTCCTACTACACTGGAATTCTTGGTACGTATATATTCAACAATTTCAATTTATTTTCATCTTAGTGAGTGATGCACATTAAAAATTGGAGGAGGTTATCCAGCTACTTTTTCCTACAATGCTTTTGCTTGCATTTTCAATGTTCAATCAAAGTTATGTTGAAATTAATCCTTTATTCATTACATATGTATATTTGTTTGTTACATTACAGCCACATCTTTCCTCTCATATTTTTACCTAAGAAGTGGTACACTTCTAAATAATGGTCTTGACACGTAGCCATGTCAGATACTTATTCATGTCTGAATCTGCATGCACATTCTGTTTCACCTGAATGAATCTTATCAAGTTTGCATGCAAGCTTATGATATGGCAAGGTTTTATAATATAACTTAGTTGAGCCTTTTTACCCATCTTATTTTCTTCTCTGAATGAATCTCAGCAAGCTTGTACGGAAGCTTATGGATGTTCTTGCATGATTTTATCATTTTGTCGGGCCTTTTGACCCATAACCTTTTATTTTCTGGTCACAGGTATGCCTGGGATGACTGCTTATGTTGGTTTCTTCGAAATAGGTTCTCCAAAAAAAGGAGAAAATGTTTTTGTTTCAGCTGCCTCTGGTGCTGTTGGTCAACTTGTTGGCCAATTTGCCAAGTTGAGCGGTTGTTATGTTGTTGGAAGTGCTGGAAGCAAAGAGAAGGTATTTGTTCAATTATTATTATTATTATTAGATGTTTCTATATAAATTATTATTAGTTTCATAACATTTAGGTATTCATTGTATTGTTTAACAGACAATTATTTTCAATTAGCCTAATTACAACAACAACGAAATCCTTTTCTTTCAATTATAAATCATTTAGGCATGTTGCATACTTCTGTGATTTTTCTAGATTGTTGGAGAAACTAAAGTACATGAAGTTTGTTTCAGTCAATGCAAGTTATTACTATTATTATTTATAATTTTCACTCTGAAAATATATTTTATACTTGAAAAAGGTGTTTTGTTTTCATCAGTAAAAGAGATTCATGAAGAGAATTGTTTCAGAAAGCATTGATGGTGAAACCTTTTTAATCGGAAACATTGTTGTAAAGCAGTATGATGAACAAGGTTAGAAATTCATGCACTAAAATGAATGTGGCTTGCAACCAGGTGGATCTGCTGAAGAATAAGTTAGGATTTGATGAAGCTTTTAACTACAAGGAGGAGCCAGACCTCGATGCAGCTTTGAAAAGGTTAGTATGCAACATTATCCTTACAGAGAAATTTGAGTTTATATTGTTTGTTTCCATAAAGAAAATGTTAGAAGTTAGTGTAGCTGATATCAGAAGCAATAGTAGTGAGTGGTGAATTTGAAAATCAGGTACTTTGGAGAAGGCATTGACATATACTTTGAGAATGTTGGGGGGAAGACACTTGATGCAGTACTCCCAAATATGAGACTCCATAGTCGAATACCTGTTTGTGGAATGATCTCACAGTACAATCTTGCTCAACCAGAAGGTGTAACAAATTTAGCACATCTCATATTTAAGAGGATTAAAATGGAAGGGTTTATTGTAAATGATTTCTACCATTCATATTCCAAATTCTTGGAGTTTGTTTTGCCTCATATTAGAGAAGGGAAGGTTGTGTATGTGGAAGACATTGCTGAGGGTCTTGAGAATGGCCCTGCAGCATTGGTTGGCCTCTTTAGTGGTCGCAATGTCGGCAAACAAGTGGTGGTTGTGGCTCGTGAGTAAAATTCTATAAGTAGAAACATTGTAGCATCTGATCTTTAGTTCTGAACTTTTTGTTTTCTTTTGGCCAGTGAATCTAGTTTTTATGTTATATTGTATCAGCTTCCCTTTTTGTTCATAGTATTTGATTACTGTATGAGTGGCATTCTGTGATTAGTAAATTCTAGTTTATGCAGCTTTGCTATTTCTAATCTGTTTTATATTTACAAGTATATTTTGCTGATAAAAGACTATATATTTACAAATATATGCTGATCCTTATGGTGTTCTAATAATGTTTAAAATGTTAAAATAATATTTGGTCAATTAAAATTTATATAAGTATATAAAACCGATACTTCTGTGATAATTATTTTCTTAATGATTAACTAATAGATTAAGACATTAGTACAAAATTATCATAATAGGTTTCGGTTTTGATAAAAACACAGTATAAAATAACACGACATTTTTATAAATTTTATAGATATATAGGTTTCGATTTTCAAAGAATCAAAATCATATATATCTTTTGATTTGGGTTAATAAAAAACTAAAGTCTAAAAATTTGTTAAAATTTCAAAATATTTCAAAAACAATTGTGCCTTTTTATTTATTTATCTAAAACGGATATATAACTTTGGTTACATGATTAACGAAAGTCATATTTCGATTTTGTTTTAGTTGTTTGACTAACCAAAGTCTAAAGTTCTGTCAATTTTTAAAATATTTCAAAAACTGATGCTTATTTTTTATTTATTCAACTAAATTGGACTTATGACTTCAATTTTTTTGCATAATAGATGTTATAGAGTCTTTCAAAATTAACAGTTTTAAATTATTACTTGTTTGAACAAGACCTATGGCTTCAAGTTTCTGTAAAATCGATGTCATAGAGTCTTTCAAAACTGATATTTTTAAATTATTACTTGTCTAAACAGGTCCTATGGCTTCATTCATGTGCACAATGAAGTACCTCGACCTTGTAAATGATTCTGAATCATAGTTGTTTTTAACGTGCTATTCAGAGGGTATACTATAGTGTTTATAAGAACTTCCTTAGTTGAATAAGAATCGTTTAGTGCAAAAGTTTCTTATATGTAGAAAACAAAATGCAGTTGCAAGTTTTATAAGAAAAACGTTTAGACAAAAGGTCAACAACAATTGCACAAATATTTTTATACTAGTTCACTCCAAATGAGTTACGTTCAGTCTCCTCTACAAAGGGTTTCACTATAATCTTTAACAAGATTACAAGTGAGTATTCGTGTAAGAACTAAGAAAAAAAAAATAAATAAAATAATAAATAGTAAGTTAATATTTGAAATGTGTGAATTTATATACTTTATATATTTATTATATGGTCAATATATCAATAAATTCAGCTTGGTCTTGTGGTGTATGTGTTAATTGTGTATGCATAGCTTGATGGATGCGCCTTCGAACCTTCAAGTGGGCTAACTTTTACATATTTTCTTAAAAATGTATTTTTTTGGAGGTTTCAAGAAATAAAAATAAAAAGGAGGACTGGTAGAAAAAGGGGGGGGAGCGTTTTTGAGAGGGAAGAGAGAAGACCAGAGAGAGAGAAACTCACCCATCTTCATTCTTCTTCTCCTTCAATTATTTTTCTTTGTTTCTTCTTTAGAATCAAAAGTTCTTTTGACCCAATTGTTTTTCTTCTTCAAATTTGGGTTTTTTCCTCTTTCTCGGACCAAACCCTAGAACAGTGAGCAATGAAGATTGAAGGCTTAGTTTTTTTTTTTATTTTTTTGTGCGAGGGAGAGCACCAAATGTTGAATCCGAGTAAGATCGGTGGTTAGTGTGAGGCACTAAGAGAATCAGTTTGCGAGTCAAAGAGAGAACACAGGACTGGGAGAGCAAGATACATAATGTTCGAACCAAGGGTTACCGTAAAGAGGAGGAACAGGTATGGGGAACTAAACTGCTTCTAGATATTTAACAGTGTTTTCCTGTGTGCATACTTGCAATTTTGATTCAGGAATAAATGGTGTTTCGGATTGCTTGTGTTTGATACTTGAATGATGGGTCTGAATTGCATATTGAGCAATAACATGTGCATATATATTTTTTTTAAGATGATATACTTACCATGTGAAAACAAGGTATATAAATCTGTGATTTAATGTCTATATGTTGTTTTCGGTTGCTACAATGGGGTTATTTACCCGACGGGAATTCAGTGGGGTAAGTTTAGGTTAGAGTTGAGTTATTGTGCATAATATGACTTTTCATTGATGATTCACTTGGATCAGTGTATCAGAACCAGTATAACGTTAATGAACTAAACATCTAATACTCTAAGGGGGCTGATGGTCGTGTAATCTTAATTATATAAATTGTAACAGAAATAATGGGTATGTAATTATCTCCGCAATAGGTATAAATGGAAATAAAGGGGAGGAAGTCGTGCTCTGTTTGTTATTGTGACTTGGTTTTAGAGTTGGTTATATATATGTTTTGTTAGTATGATAAATGAGTTTCTTCTTCCTTAATTTTAAACAATGCAATGTAAATGAGATAATTACATACTTAGAAATTGTTGGGTATGTAATTCATATTCTATTTAACTTGAAATAACTGGTCCAAACATAAGAGAATCTCACTCTTAGAATGGTTGTGCACACGATTTACATTTCTTGATGATCAAACGTTGAGAAATTTGCATGAATGAGTAAAATAGATATAATGTACGCATGATGTAATACAATGTATTGTTTAAGTGTATTTAGAGTTACAGGTTACTGTTTTGAAGGAATATAGGAATTGGAAATGAGTCTAAAGTGATTGAACTTAATTAAATTAAAGAGTTATCTTAAGGAATTACACTTTGTGGCTGAATGAATGTGACTAGTTGGTAAATCTGGTTTAGGAAATGCAAACTACCTAAATACCGTGCTGTCCTGCTATAAAATTTTTTCAGAAATATCTCAGTGTCTTTGTATATAAACTATTTAAATACCTTGTTGTCTTGCTATAAAATTATGCAGAAAATACCTTGTTGTCTTGGTTGTATAAACTACATAAAAACCTCGCTGTTTTGTTGAAATATTTGCATCAGAATGTTAATGTTTGCACAGTTGTTGGGCTGTTAATATCTCTCCAAATCTTTTAACACACTTGAGCTTTGAGTTAAGTTGTTTAAAGCTTGTGTTGGTTGTTGATATTTGTACCGTTAATAACTTTAAACCTCGACTAAATATTTATTTAGAGCAAAAGCAATTAACATTTTCTTTTCATTCAATGGCTTATTGGAGAAGGTCATAGAAAACGCGAATTTGGAGAAATTAGGACAAGTGTTGGGATTTTGGACAATTTTCAGTCCAACATATGTTTTAATATTATATTACAAAGTTCTCATGTGATGGTGCAATATATATTTTTTTATATATTGAGTGGTTTGAATCATAAGGCATTGGTTGAGTTTAAAATTGAAGTATTGAATTAAGTGGTAGGGCCGTTAGTATCTTGTTGTATCTCATTTCCTTTTGTTCGTCCAGTGTATTTCATAGATTGAAAATTCTTATATTATAAACAAAATCTAGAAAGACTATATATATTATGATATGTTGGTCATGATCGGTACATCATTAGGTTATTATATGTTATAATTATTATGTTATATATTATACAACATGCCAAGACGTGTTTTGTTTAAGTATGTTGTTTAAGACTTTGGGTATATAATATTATAATGTAATATATATGATAAAGTTCCTTAAACTTTTCTAGTGGAATATTTAAAATATTATACTAATATATATATATATATATATATATATATATATATATATATATATATATATATATATATATATATATATTAAATAACTTGTAATAAACTTTTCCAATTTTAGTTATTAGGATATTATATTAAGTATTAGAAAATTGTTTGGGATTAAAAGTATTAACTACATGGTTAAAATATTTTAATTATATAAAGACGTATGAACCTGTTAATGTACTAAACTGTTGTTTTAATTTGAGTTAAGCAATATTTTATTAGATTATTGAAGGCTGTTTTGTAGTTATAGTTAATTTGGTATGCCTTAAAAAAAAATATGAATTTAGAATGAATGTTTAATTTGATTAAGTTGTTGTGTTGTAAAATATATTGTTAAGTTTGATTAGTTAGTTGTTGTAAATAATGAATCATGGTTGTTGGGAATAATGAATCATGATTTTTGGAAATAATGAATCATGGTTGTTTTGAATGGATTCTAGGTTGTCAAATGGTTTGATATGAATTAACGGTTTAATTAGTAATTTTACCACATGATTATAAATTAGTAGAATTTGAATTGTATGTTAATTGATTTTCTTAGCTCACCCATACTTGTGTGTTTGCGTGTTAGTGTATGTAATTATACAATGATTGTATAACATATGTTATATGGAAGCTCAAATAGGAACACAGACATTGCAGGAATTATAAGGGTGACGAGAGAGGGATTGGAGAATATAGGAGTTCATTTAAAGTTTATCCAATTTATGTAAAGGAACGTATTAAACTTTTTACGTTGGTGATGAATTTGGATAATTTATATATTGAAATTGTAAAAGTTTTATTTCTTTGGAAAATTTATAAGAGACATGTATATTTAATGTATGAATTGGAATCGTCTTGTAGTCGTATTCTTTCATAATAAATCTCTAGATTGTAAATATTGAATAACCATGACGTGTAAGATGAAAGAAATGTCCTGTGTAGATATTAATCAATTAAAATAAAATGATTTTATTCATGATTGTGAAAATTTTAAATTTCTACACATTTTTATGAAATTAAAATTGGGGGTGTTACAATTCGCACCACTCTTGGTTTTCTTAGTCAGCGAATAACTTCTTGTTACCTTAGACTGGATGAATATTCGCACCACTCTTAGTCTTCTCAATCAACGAATAACCTCATGTTATCTTAGACTAGATGAGTATTCGCACCACTCCTAGTCTTTTTAGTCAACGAATAACCTCATGTTATCTTATACTAGATGAGTATTCACACCACTCCTGGTACTAGACAACCTTGCCTAGATTTCCTTAACTCCACTGAGTTTTACAAGTGCTTTAATTATCTTTAGAATTGCAATCAACGATTGCTTACAAGTCGTTTAGACTATTACTCTCACAGAGAGGATGTGAGTACAATACAATGCAGTCTAAACATTCGCGTGTATTTCTCTTTTTTCTCTTTCCTACAACAGTAAGCAAATATTACAATGAAACTCAAGAGTATTGCTTGTCTTCTTTTCTTTTCTCCTACTCAGATGTTTTTTTTTTCTTGAGCTTTTTTGTGCTTTTCTTTTGAACGCTTTTCTTAGTATGAATATTTTTATTGTATGCTATCCTCTTTTTTCTTCATCTGAATGATCTTCTATTTAAAGGCTCTTGGAGAAATTTCCGTTGGACTAAGCTTTTGACCTTGATTCTTGTGTCTTCTCTTTCTTTGTATACAAGAGTCGTTGGTTAAAGTCAACTTGTCAAAGCAAACTTGCTTACATGACGTTATTTCTTTCTTAGACGTTATTTCTTAGACGTAATTACAATATAAATGTTTACAAAATATTTCTTTCTTAGACGCTATTTCTTTAAACCAACTTTCATACACAACAATATTTCATTTAATGCTTTTTGTTAAACTTCAAAACTTGAGTTGCTTAAACAGTCTATTCTCTAGACAATCTTGTCTTAACAAATGGCCTTTGTTTATAGTCAGCAGTGTCGTTCCTTCAAAACCTAAACTTTAAACCTAAGTTGCTTATACAATTTATTCTCTAAACGAATTGTCTTAACAAATGATAGACCTTTTGTTTATAGTCAGCAATGGTCTCGTTGGAGATGACTAGGTGAGCTCCAATGGTCCAAAAATGAGGTTGAGTTTGGGAGAGAGGTGTCAATAACATAAAAGGCAAAGATCATAATGAACACAACGACATCTTACATTGACGACATGGGGAGGCAATGACTTGTGGACGACGAGAAAGATTATACATGAGACTGTGCATGAAGAGAAACAAAAGAGGATTTGGTGAAATGATACTGAATCAAGACAAAAGTTAGAGATTTAGACATACTATGACAAGTGTTGAACTAATTGTTATGATAAAGTCTTAGTATGATTATTTTTCCTAAACTTGTCATAATAAATTTTGAACATAATTTTAATTTTGTCACTGAATCCCACTTACTATGACGAGTAAATTACACCTATCATAAATTTTTTTTCTTTTTTCACTTATTTTTATAGATCCTATTTACAGTCATAGTAAGTGTTACTTTTATTACAAAAATGTCATTTGTCAATTTATTATGACATATCTTGTTTTACAAGTCATAGTAACAATTTTTCTATAGGAAAATGTCATCGGACAACTTATTATGATAGGTGGGTTACATATGTTATAATAAGTTATTGTATATTTTACTTTTTTCTACTAATGTTCTAACAAATTTTTGTAAAATTAAATTAGGCTTTAAAAGTAATTAGTGAAAAAAATGGAATTTATAACGACTTATATGATAATGTAGTTCATCGAGTAAGTTTAAAAAAAAATAATTACGATGACAAATAAAAAGGATATGTTATAATAAGTGAAAAATGAAAACTTTTTATAATATTGTAATAGACTCGTAAGTGAAATGCAATAACAAATTTAAAATTATATTAAAAACTTATTAGGATAAGTTTAGAAAAATCAAACTTTACATTAGTTCAACATTTAATATACTATATTTAAATTTCTAATTTTTCTCTTATTTTTATCGTCATTCCATATTGAATATTGGAAGAAAAACTTCAACTTGTTATGTAGAAAAACAAAATTCAAAAAATTGTAGAAAAAAAATTCAAAGTAAAAACATCTTCTCATTCAAATAATTAAATATAAAACACTAAATTCTTAAAAATATTTCTTTACATTTACATATTTAAATACAACAAAAAATAGTCAAATTCATTATAAAATATATTTTTAAATTTCTACTTTATATTTTTCCAAAATAATATTTCTTAAATAAATTTCAATAATATCAAAATTTTATGAATTTCAGTTAAAAATTCTATAGTTTGCAATATTTTTAAATATTTAATTAATTTTAATTTTTTTTTCTATTTTAAAAATTATATATTTTTCAATTAAAAGATTTGATATTTTGTTATATTTTTAATTTTCTGTTTTCATATATTTTTTCTAAATAAAAAATTTTTCCAAACAAATTTTTATATTTTTCAAATAAAAATGTATACCTTTTCGAAAAGAAAAATAATTAAACTGCATTAAAAAAAAAGGGAGATTGAAGAAATAAAATACATGTTGTGATAGTAATAAATATGTGAAAGTCTACTTAAAAAAAGTCTCCTTAAAACTAGTTTTCATGAAACCATAAAATCAATTTTGCCACGGTACACTTTCCCTTTTGTTCCCCTCCTTCTCCGTCTTTCTCCCCCATTTCTCGAGTAAACTGAGTGGAATTTGTGATTACTGTCTCAAACCTTAAGAAAACTCCCAAACCCGAGTTGCATTGGTGAAAGCCTTAACAGGTCTCAAATTCAGTCTTTCAAAAACCCTATTTTTGTCCATTTTTGCGCACCAAACGACCATCATTGCTGTCGTTTTGGCTGAAAAAAAAAATATTTGAACTCGCCAACTCGATTGCAAGATCGCTAATTTGGGTGAGTTCATGGCGAGTCCACCGAGTATGCTCCAGAAACGAGTTTGCTTCTCGGAAGCTATGTGCACGAACGAAAACTCGTATGGTTTTACAGGTTAACTTGCGAGCTTGAAAACCATGTTTCGTAGTCTGTTTTCATACAGCACATAATCTGTTTGATGAAATGTTGCATTCGATTGAACTTAAATTGTACCTCTACTTCAGCTTTGTCTATAGCATGCACGGTGCTGGTCCTTTTAACTTATTTGCCATCCTTTAGAATTTGAATAAATACTTAGAAACTACAATTTTTTTACTGTTTGTGTTGTGTATGTTGTAGATCAATGCTGAAGTCCCTACCTTTCTGTACTGTATTTGAACTCCATGCTGGAGCTGATAATGAAGTTGAAGGAAGCTCAATACAACAACGTTTAGTTTGAACTGCATTTGTCAGAAGCTTAGACATACCACAAATACCTACCAACAACCAACAAGAGGTATTGTATATGGTATTATAGATTTCTGTTAATCAAAATATTTGATTTTATAATTTAAGATGCACAGATCATTAATAAGCCATCGCATTGGAGAAAACCTGTTGGTAAAGCAGTGTCTTGCACTTGGTAGGAATTTGTTAGGGTGTAGTGACTCACCTTTCCAAGATGCTCATGAATTTTCGTATCTTAATGACTCTGGGTTTATGTGCGCTCTATATAATTTTCGATAAATGACTTGTTGTCCTGGAGAATTTTTTCCTGCATAAGATTATAAGATAGTTTGAAAGTAAAGCTAATTGAATTGGGTACCTAATGTAACAACCACTGAAACTTTTTACTTGTTCAATCTTTTTCTTCTTCTTCTTCATAGTTTTGGGAAATGGAATTGTAAACAGTGCCTAAGATTCTAATTTCATATATTAGAAAACCAATGATTTTTGTATTTAACATGGAAAAAATAAAAGGTAAATTTTACACTCTTGAATAATTTACTTCCTCTTTGTTGTACGTGCATGTGAAATTTTACCTGCTTCCATAGGTGCAAGAAATGGGGTCTGTTAAGGTAGTTTTTCAAATCATTGAAGAAAGTAATGGACAATTATTTTCATATAAAACATCACGTCTTTCGTTTTCTTTATTGAACTCAAACCACTGACAAAACCACCTCCACGTG
Source organism: Vigna angularis (assembly GCF_016808095.1). Taxonomy (NCBI): domain Eukaryota; kingdom Viridiplantae; phylum Streptophyta; class Magnoliopsida; order Fabales; family Fabaceae; genus Vigna; species Vigna angularis. The sequence continues at coordinate 29,583,776 of NC_068978.1, forward strand.
TCATCCTATAATGCAAGACCCTTTCAATTTGTGGGGGTTTGTCTTCTAAATAATGATGTGGGAATGATAGTGTCTGTTTGTTTTAAATTCCAAACCAAGCTTACATCATTTCCAAAATATGAAACCCCATTTATAGCTTAATTTCCAGAGTAATTTGTTTTCAACATGGACTATTGGAGGTTTAAATATGAAGTTAATCATGCCTGTAGTCATCTACAACTTACGAATGAAGGCCTATTATCTACCAAGTTATGTTACAAGTCAATGACTCTATGATATCATGTTATCTTGAAATTAATTGAGTAATTAATTACACCAGTATGTTGCAGCTCTTAGTAATTTATCCTGAATTAAGATTTTATTCAGACATGAAGGCTGCATCTGTCTTTTAACCATAAGAATTCTTTCATATTAATAAATAATTTTATTCCTTTCATTCTTGGTTTTCCATCCTCTATCAGACAACTGAAAATGCCGGTTATGAAGCGATATGTTCTGAGATTGTTCATATCATTGAAGTATATCACTGCAAACGTGGTAGACAGAAGCAATGGTCGAATTGTAGCAACATCATCCACAGCAGAACATACCATTAAAGGGTCACTTGAGTGTGGCAGGTCCTGCAATGCTAAAGCAGCTACTGTTGTTGGAGAGGTATTGGCTAGGCGGCTCAAAGTTGAGGGCCTCAATGAAGGAGAAGGAAGAGGGATTCATGCAAACATAGGTAAAGAAGTAGGGAAGAAAGGATTTAAGAACCAAACCAAGGTTTGGGCTGTTATGAATGCTCTCAAGAACAATGGTGTCAAACTCATCCTCGATGATGAAAACGATGACAAAAATTCTTGGCCTGGTTCATAATTAAAATATCATGGTGAGTATTCTTCTAATAACTTCTATGAAACAAAAAAATACATGGAAGTATTATTCAGTCTTATTTCTTAGAAGCATCTGTGTCAGAATCCAATTGGAAATCTTTAATTTAGTCATTGAAAATGTTGGCAACATACTTTTAACCACATTCTTTAAGGATACTCTTATTGTTGGCTAAAATTTATTGAAAATCACAAAATTGTGTTGTTCCTACTTTATTTATTGAGTTTTATCCAAGATTTTGTGATTTTTTTATAGATTTTAAACGATAGTAAGAATATGTTACAACAAGCACTTTTCTTTACTTCTTTTTAATTCATTTGTGATAGAAAATCAGATTAACTTGTCAGTTATACCAGATGCTATCGTTTCAGGTACAATCTGCTGAAATATGTAATTGGATTATCATTTCTTGCATTTGACATCTATTTGGTAACTATTTCTTCCTCCATAGTTTCTTCCTGCATCTCCATAAGGTACGAGAAATGTCAAAAGTACCTATTATCTTATTCAAATATACATTTCGGATTTAATAATTCAAAATACATTTATTATTTGTATTCCATAATGCATAATCTGAAATACAAAATTTGTATTATGAAATGCATAAACATGGAATATAAATTTGTATTATAGATTGTAGGATCAGGATTACAAATTTTTTATTCCAGCATAATGTATTTTGTTTTTTGTATTCTGAAATGTATAACCAAGAATATAAAATTTATATTTCTGATTGTACAATATGTTTATTTTATTTTTATGAATAACATTCTTCATCATAAACAGCACATAAAATATGTTTAATATAATAAAAGTATTTTACACAATTTTTATGAAACACAGATATTAAATAAGTATGTAATTTAATTTAACAAAGAAACATAATTTTTGAAAATAATTGAATTGAATTTATTTTTTACTCTTTCATTTTATGATGAACTGTCCTACTTTTTTTCATTTACATTTTTCTGACAATAATAAATGTACCATCATCTCATTTATTACCAGATCAAATAATAGGATAAATAAAAATATAAAATATTTTCAGTATTAAATATAGAAAAGCTCTGTAAGACCAACCATCAAATTTAAAAATACTTAACACTTTATTAAATGGAAATTGCATATTTATTACAAATAGCATTTATGTAAATAAGGTTGTATTTGGATATTGAAAACACGTGAATTCTCATAACCAACGAAATAATGGCATATTTGCACTGTGGACCTTTCTTTCTGTCTACCATTCAAAACTCGGTGGACTCCTTTTATTGCTTTCTGCTCCTTCACAACATGTAGGACCTTCAAATAATTTACCTTCTTATTGTTGTGATCCTTTTACATCTAGTACAAAAGTTACACACATACAAAAGTACAATAAAATAACAGACAAAATATAGTTAAATCACTATAATAGAAAACAAAAACACAACAAGAGCACATCTATTTTAAAAGACTCATATGACCCATATATATATATGGATGACAAAATAATTCACTCCACATAAAAAAAACGAATAACAGATATTTTAATATTATTTATAAATTGATTGAATAGATGTAGTATAATGTGAATACTTGTTACTCGAAAAAGTAAAAATAATAATTTAATTTACATCTAATTTATATTTTATTAAATTTAATTTAATTAAAATTAAATTTTAATTTATATTTTATTTTATTTATATTAAATTTTATATATTTTTCTAATTTTATTTAAGTTTTATTTTAAAAATATATTAGATATATATTTTTTAATATTTATGAATATCGTGAGTTTTAAAATATATGTAGATTGTTTAAAATGGGTGGTGAAATTTTCATTTTAGGAGTCGATTGCGAACAGTTATTATTTATATCCGATCCGACTGGTTGTGATATATATATATATATATATATATATATAAATCATTAAAACATTTACCAGATTAAATTGTGAATAATATTATAATAATAAGCACAACAACAAAAACAGTGAATAATGAATATAATATAACAACCCACTTTACAATAATTTGTAATGATAATTGAAAAAAGAAAGAAGATAGAGACCAGCACCAACCATTCTCCCTAAAAGCAGCAAAGCCACATCACCAAACTGAATCGGAAAAGAAGATGGAAAGAAAAGCTTATTCTCCTGTTTTTTTCATGGTGGTGGTTGAGAGAAGAGGATGAAGCAGAAGAAGAAATTGCAGAAAGTAATAAAAGATCAGTTTTTGAATTGCAGCGATTGATGAATGGTAAATATACGATGGTGGGGGAATCAAGAAAATGGGTGGTTCTCGGTGCATCAATATGGGTGCAGGCATTCACCGGAACAAACTTTGATTTCTCATCGTACTCTTCAGATTTGAAATCTGTGCTTGAGATAACTCAGCTTCAGCTGAACTATCTCTCTGTGGCCTCAGACATGGGAAAGGCCTTTGGGTGGTGCTCTGGTCTCTCACTTCTCCATTTTCCTTTCTGGGTTGTTCTGTTCATCGCTGCTTTCATGGGACTCTTTGGCTATGGCTTTCAATGGCTTCTCATTCATCGCTTCATCACTTTGCCTTATTCTCTTGTTAGTTTTCTTACACTTGTTTCCATTTCTTTGCATTTTAATTTCCTACATTCATAATTATTCCTATTGATTATTCAAGTGTCAATTTGAATTTTACATTAACTAAAAATAAATAAATAAATCATAAATTTATTATTTTAGGCTATATATAGTTAAAGATGATTGTGTTTCTTATCCGTTTACTCTCACTATAATAAAAAAAATTTAGGTTTAAATGCTTACTTCGTTCTCATGAGGTGAATTTCTATTTAACATCCAGTTTTAAAAATGAAGACATTGGGCCCCTATGTTATGAAAAGTGTATGAATAAGGTTCTCATGAAGTGAATTTCTATTTAGTATCCAGTTTTAAAAATGAAGACATTGGGCCCTATGTTATGAAAAGTGTATGAATAAGGTCATGTCCGTTAAGTTGACAACAACGACATTAAGTCCATGCTGATGTGGTCGTACATTTTCTCTTCTCTTTTCTGCTGTTCAGCTTTTTTTCTCTCTTGTTCAACTTTTTCTCTGAAGATTCGTTGAACTTGTTCGTGGACCTTATTCATATACTTTTTATAACATAGGGACCCAATGTCTTCATTTTTAAAACTGGTACTAAACAGAAATTCACCTATTAACATGGGATGAAGTAACCATTTAAGCCAAAAATTTAATTTGAATTTTCTAATGTGTTTTTGATGTTGTATTTTGTTTTCAAAAGTACATTGATTTATACTAATTTTTAAAAGTGGTGTGTTTTGAAAATACACTGAAAAGATAATACACTTGTTTGCATTTGTTTGGGTTTTAATTTGGTAAATTCATAATTATTGATAATTTAAGTGTGAAATTAAATTATATATTGACTAAGAATAAGAAAGTTAAGTTTTTCATTCATAAATTTTAAAATTGTTTATATTTTTTCGTTTAATATATCTATTAATAATTTTAATAAAAAAAATTATTCTCTCGATTAAAAAAATTTCAATCTTTCATTTGGAAAAGTGGGTGGATTAATAATTCTTGGTTGGTTAAAATAACTAAAATGTAATTTTAATTGTATATAATTCTTTTTCTTCTTCCCTTGTTTAACTAGTTGTTTTAGAACAAGGTTAGCATTTCTCTTCATTCTGAATCTTTTATCTAATATCTTTTATTTATTTTTGTGTAAGTATTATACTTTTATTTTAGTTTGGAGAAGTTTTTTCATTAATAAAATAAAGATAAGAAAAAAGTAATTTTTTGTATTAGTTAAAATTAATTTGTATTATTTTGTAAAAAAGTTATATTATTTTTTTTGTCCTTCAGAGATGTATACGGAGAACTTTCATCAAAACTTATACTAAACATTTATAAGATATTGGTTTTTATTTAATACTTTTAATAAACTAATAAGAAAGTTTTCATAGATATTGGTTTTTGTTTAATATTTAAATTAGTGAAAGTGCCGCATGAAAGGAAATGCTTGAAACTCATTGATGTTTATGTTAATATTGGGATAATATTGTTTCCTAACATAAAAAAATGTGATTCTGTCAAAAATAAAAAAAAGAGTTTACAAACTAAATTAATCCTATTTTTTTTTCTAAAATTACATCTAAGTTTTTTAAGATATGTTCTTAATTTTTATAAATATTTCAATTCATTTTTACTTTTTAATATCTCTCATTAATAACGAGTCAGTTTGACAGCGTTTATTTTTTTATTTTTTAAAATAATATATTTTTACTTTTATTTTAAAAATAAACAATTTAATTAATAAATATTTTAAAAAATAGATATTCTAAGTTTGAAATAATAAATTTTAAAGCAAACTTATTTTAAAAAGTTTGTGTTTCTGCTTTTTTTTTACAATCATTTTTTCAATCATAAACAAGCAAAAAATAGATATTCATGGAAGGAGAAAAAACTAAAACATTAAAAAAGTTAAGTTAGAATCCAATTCTCACCCAACCTATTCTCATATTTCCCTTCACTTATTTTTCTTAATTTATAGCAATCAAATTAATGTAGTGGTTCACCTAATCCATTAACTTTTACGATTAGGATTCTATGTTGTTTAAAAACTCTACCAAATCACAATAGTAAAAAATAAAAACATAAAAAAAAAGTCTCATTTCCTTGTAAAATAAATTATACTAAAAAGTTAATAATCATATATGTTAATCTATGATTTGTCAAGTAAAGTCACAAGTTACAACCACTTTATCAACTTCACCTAAGTCTTAACACTTTATTTTCTAATGCTCTAAGATGCAACTAAAATAAAATTGTGCCTAAATATAGTTTTATAATAAAAAAATGTATTTTTTTTCAACTAACTAGATTGTTGTTGGAGTTGTTCTTATGGTTGCAAATTGGATAGGGTTATTAAGACTTTTATTTTTTTAATATATGTTTTTTTTTCTGTATTTACCAATTAAGAATATAATTTGTAATCATATATTTAAAGAACAAAACTATTTCTCAATTATATCCAATATTTTTCTCCAATTCCTCTTTAGAGTAAGTGGGGCTATCTTATATAAATCTTGAAACATTCTTGTGAAGTTTTTTCCAACATTTGTTAGTTCACCTACCCTTCACCATCAAGTGGAGGTAGGGTATGAACATTTGTGTGTAAGTTAAGTCAAAATCATAATAAATATGACCCACTGAAAAAAAAAATGCAAAAATTAATTTTTCTTCCCTTATTTATTATGTATTATTTATGTGGTGTATTTCAATCTAATTTATCAAATTGGACACATTATACCCCTCTTTTTATATAGTAATGATACATGATTAGTTGATAATCACTTAACTATTTACTCAAAACATCATTAGATGACTCATGTTAGTATTATTACAAAAGAGTTGTATATATAAAAAAAACAAGTTGTTAATGTCCCTATTTCATGTTATCTATTGCAATTTTTTGTTTTTTTGTTTTATATATATTATAAATTAGTTATATCTTTCCACCTTATGAAAGTAGTTCTCAGAGAGCATCTTTTGGATCACCTTTTAACAACACAAGTTCAAAATTTCACAACTATTAATTTTGAATATTAGTTTTCAATAAAACGCATTCACATTCTACTGATTTTTCATGTTAGCATATCAAACCTTTTATAAAAAAAAGTAGTACAGATCAACTAATATTATATCTGTACACACTTTTCCAATTTGATTGCTTCTAACAGAAAAACATTTCTACAAATTGAACAGGTTTTCTTTCTCTGTCTGATTGCTGGCTGCAGCATCTCCTGGTTCAACACCATCTGCTACGTCCTATGCATCAGACATTTTCCTACAAACCGTTCTCTTGCATTATCCTTGAGTGTTAGTTTCAATGGTGTGAGTGCAGCTTTGTACACTCTCATTGCCAATGCAATCAACTCAAACGATGACACTCTCTACCTATTACTCAATGCAATACTTCCAGTCCTGATATCTCTTCTAGTACTCCTCCCAATTCTCCATCAACCAAAGCCTCAACCACATTCTATTGACACCATTAAGCATGATTCATCAATCTTCCTCTGCCTCAACATCCTTGCCCTTGTAACAGGCCTCTACCTCATCTTCCTATATTCCTTCTCTTACACACTTGCCACTGCTCGTGTAATCCTTGTAGGTGCCATTTTTCTCCTTGTGCTGCTCATTTTTGTTCCTTCTCTTGTCTATTCTATGAAATCGTCTAGCTTTTCTCTCCCCACGAGTTTTTCCTTCTTCTACTCAATACTCACTCGCGTTGACCCAGATGATAAAGAGCTTTACCAAGAGCTCATTACCATCGAAGACAGCGCGGAGAGTAAAAGTGCACAAAGCACAAGAGAGAAGAAAAGTCTCTTGGAGAGAGAGCAGCTTACTATGCTGGGGGAAGAGCATTCAATTAAGTTGCTAGTGCGTAGATGGGACTTCTGGTTGTACTACATAGCATATTTCTGTGGAGGAACAATTGGTTTGGCTTACAGCAACAACTTGGGGCAAATTTCCCAATCACTAGGACACTATTCTCACATTTCTTCTCTTGTCACACTCTACTCCACATGTTCCTTCTTTGGTCGCCTTCTTGCCGCCGCACCTGACTTCTTAAACAGGTATTGATAAAGTTAGCTTATGTTAGAAGTCTTATATCGACTAAAGATAATAGGATTGCTACATAACTTCTTAAAGAGGTATTAATAAAGTTAGTTTGTGTTGGAAGTCTCATATCGACTAGAGAAACTGCATGATATAATGTGATATAATGTGGTCAAAACATGAGTTAATAAGCATGTCACTAAATAGGTGTTAGTTGGGAGAACTCTCCCCTTAAATGGATTCAACTCAACTTACACTAAGGATCTAACAAAGCATGGAACTTATTGTACCACAAGTTCTAGAAAAAAAATTGTATTTAGGATCACTTTGATTCCTTTTACAAAGTTACTAATGAGCTAATATGTTGCATGAGAATGCAGGAGAATGCACTTTGCAAGAACAGGGTGGTTTGCAGCAGCCTTGGTGCCAACACCAATTGCATTCATTTTGTTGGCCATATCTGGTAGTGGAGCAGCATTGCACATAGGCACAGCCTTGATAGGGTTGAGTTCAGGCTTTGTGTTTTCTGCAGCAGTGTCTATTACCTCAGAGCTATTTGGTCCAAACAACGTTGGAGTGAACCACAACATCCTCATCACCAACATTCCTTTAGGTTCATGTCTCTATGGCCTTCTTGCAGCTTTGGTTTATGATTCCAATGCAATTAACTCAACCCATGAAATTTGGCTGCAAGAAATGTCCATGTGCATCGGGAGAAACTGCTACCTGCAAACATTCATTTGGTGGAGTTGCATTTCAATGGTGGGCTTGGTTTCAAGTTTCTTCTTCTTCTTAAGGACTAAACAAGCTTATGACAATTTTGAAAAGAATGATAACAGCAACAACATAGCTACATGATAAGAAAACTCTTATGTGTAAAGGAGATTGTATCATTATCTTTCAAGTGTTCATCAATTATAAATACAAAGCAATATCAGAGAGATCTCACTTTCACAAAGAGACAAATTATAATAGAGTAATGGTACTATGACATACTTTTATATTCATTTGACACAGAATATAAGAATGAAATAGTTATAAAAATGTAAATTTTTATATTTTTTAAGAAAAAATAAATAAAAAATTAGAAAAAGTAGTATCTAATAAATGTAAATGTTTGTCAAAGAATATTTTTCATTTATAATATATAACTCACTCGTTAAAACGTTGTTTTAGATAAAGATTGTTGATTTTGAAATGAATGGATAACTTTTATTGCATGTACTTTTAGTCCAGAAGTTTAGGATAATTTTTATTTTGGTCCTAAAATTTTAAAAATATTTGCAGTCCATTAAAAAGATAAAGAAAAGTTATTTTAAATGTATGTCAATTTTAGTTTTGCACTAAAATTGTAAGTTTTCTAAAATCATGGAACTCAAATCAAAGAAAAGATAAAGAAAAAAAAAATCTCATATTACAATTGATTAAAATTAATTTAACTCGAAATTTAATGGTTAATGCTATTTGAAAGAAAATATTATTTCAAGACTAATTATGCATAAGTAAAAAGCATTTTTTTATCAGTTTTAGATATATGATTTGTACCATTTTTTTTCGTTTCATTTTACGTAGTAACTATTAAAAGAACGTCAATAAATCATTTGTTTTTTAGTGTTGAAGCTTTTGATTTTATTCTTATTCGAGTTTTCAAATGGCACTTGAAATATTCAACTTTTATCCAATTACTCTTTTTTTTTCACATACTACATTTATCTAATGACGGCTATAATGATCAAAATAAATGTATTAAAATAATAAAGAAAAAATGAATGTATGTTGTTTTAATGTAACATTACAGTAATATATCTTATATAAAGTGGTAAAATGGCCCCAAGTCAAATAAGGGTCAATGCTTTTCACCTCTAGTTTCTTTCAATACTTCCATGAGGTGTATAAAATATAAAAAAAAAATACTTTCACATACATATTTTTTTTACATTCATTTGATATTATCTTTTTTATTTTTTATTTTCTTTTTTCTTAAAAAAATATAAAAAAAATTCTCTTTTATAACATTTTATCTTTGACTAATATTTAACATAACCTAATTATACCATAAACATAACCTAATTTTATTTTATCTGATCCTCCGGACATTTTCTACACCCTTTTTGTTTATCTCCTTTGTGTCACAGTCACCACTATTTCTATTATATGTCATTCATATAACAATGAAAGAAAAATAGGAATGACAATATAACAGAAGAATGATTTTTCTTATTTCATATTCATCATTAAAGAAAAATTTTATCTTCACTTTCATATTCAAACACAATAAATATGAAATTTTTGTTTCATTTCCATCTTCACCAAATAACGGATATACTCTTATATTTGTACCTACACCATATTTACTTTCTTACCATTTTATCATCAATTAATTAATTTTTATAAAATTATAAAAAAAATCCTTAGAAAGAAAACATAATATTATCAAATATTTAATATCATAAGAATTTATTATCATTTCTTCAATATCAAATATTTAAAAAAAAATTATAACTATATACATTTTAAATTAGAATAGCAAATAAAATTTCAAGAAAACCAAAACAATTATTAAATTTGCAAACGTTAATAAAACAAAATTGATAAAATTTAAAACCATTTGTAAAATATTACAAAAAGAAAACATATATTTAAATTTAAAAATATTTTAAACGTCTCTTTATTATCATTCTTTAAATTATAATGAAATCTTTTTTTTTACACACTAATACACATCGTAATACACCACTTGAATAAAATCACACATAAAACAAAAATTAAACTAATATTAATTGAAATTTAATATAAATATTTCATCTTTTAAACTTCAATATAGGTTGGATAATGATAAAGAAGATTACATTAAATTATTATAGTGTAAAATAAACAAATCTTTTTCTATACAAGTGATATAATTACTAATGAATTAGAAAATAAAAATATTTATATAAATATATCAAAACAATATTTTACATGATAAAAATAAGCAACAAATAAAAATATTAAAAAGAAGTAAAAGTAATTATATGTGTGTTAGAAATTATTTGATACACCACTAAATAAAATCACACAAAAGAAAATAAAAGTATAATTAAAAGTATGATAAGATGAAAATATCTTAAAGATGGAAGAAAACTTTTCAGATATGAAAATATGAAACTTTTCAGATATCTTAAATATGAAACGAGTGGTATTGTTGAAAGATAATGAAAATTGTTTTAGTAAATAAAAAAGGTTCTTTAAATGAAAAAAAATTAAGAATAAGAGAATAAAGGAGATAATTTTTTAATATTACCTAATAAACGAAGAGTTTATACTATTCAACACTTAAATTGACAGATAAGCATTCTCATGAGAAAAAATAAATAATAAATAAAAATATTAAAAGTTAATAGAAATATCATATATGAGATATAAAAAAATATTTAATTTACATATATCATTTAAACATAACTACATAAATGTTCTAATAAGAGAAAAAATATTTTGAAAATGTGAATTGATTTTATGGTAAGTTCATCCATTAGACGAATGATGTCAAAAGTGGAAAATTTAACCAAACTCAAGTAACAATTTATGTTAGTTATTATTAAAGGTTTAATTGCTTGCATTGTCCACAGTTTGGCTGCAACGTGTCAAATTAGTCCATCTTTTTAAAAAAGTTTCAATTACGTCCAAACTTGGTTTAAAAGTGTCAATTTTGTCCAAACGTATGTAAAATTTGCTTCAATCAAGTCCCTTCCGTTAAATCCACATAAACGGAGAGAGAAAAAAAAATTAACGTCCGTTTATGTGGATTTAACGGAAGAGACTTGATTGAAGCAAATTTTACATACGTTTGGACAAAATTGACACTTTTAAACCAAGTTTGGACGTAATTGAAACTTTTTTAAAAAGATGGACTAACTTGACACGTTGCAGCCAAACTGTGGACAATGCAAGCAATTAAACCATTATTAAACGACTTCACGTGTCAACCGACTATATATAATAAAAAGTAATGCAAATAACAATAAGGAAATAATATGAGAAATGGGCATGTAATAGTCAATTCTATTAATGATCCTAGAGTATAGAAAATAAGGTCGAAGCCCAAACAAGGTAGCCATGCAAAAAGCATCATGTTTGGCCGACGACCATCAAAATTATACTTAACAAAAAAAAAATTCATGTGCTACCACCCTTATACCAGAATGGACTTTTGTGGCCTCACCCAACCGTTTAGATAGATCTTCATTGGCCTTTTGAGAGTCTTCCATCTCTGCCTGAGTGACCTTTAAATCCTCCAATGAGGTAGTGTCTGTAGTGTCAAATTGGAAGGCCTAGGCCATGCAAATGCTTGCCCGCACGGTCAATAGGAGTGCATTGGGGGACAATAGTAGGTGGCCTGGTGATACGTGGGTCATGCATAGGAGCCCTTTCCCCCAAAGAAGGACACTTGGAAGTGGGGGCCAATGTAGAGGTCGATCGGGTACTAGACATACCCTTCTTAGCAATTTTGTTGCGGCTTTCCATCGAGCGATAATCTTAGCGAAGACATCGTTTTCTGGATTCAAGGATGCCATTATGTTTGAAATAAAGCATAAAATTTAGCCAAATTAACAACCACAGGTTAGAAAACACAATACAATTTGTTTCGGTTGAATTGGTCTGAAGGTCGATTGTCCTTCCTTACTCTGCTCTCTTTTAATCTTCAATCCTCTCTGAGAATGCGATCCACTCCAATGGGTTATTGACCTGTATAGGGGTGGGCAAATCAAACTAAACTGCACTGCACTACTAAAAATTGTATTGAACTAAAGACTAGTTCAGAAAAACTAAACTGCACTAAAAAATAGTTCAGAAAAACTGAACTGAACTGCTTTTGTTTTATTAAACTGAACTATACTTAACTGTACTAAACTACACTATAAACTGAACTGAACTACTAACTATACTAATTTTGAACTGAATTATACTAATTTTAACCAAGAACTGCACTAACTATACAACACTAACAACTACAGCACTAACTAGTAAAATTGCATTAATAAAACTGCACTTCATCCTGTAAATTAAACATGAGAAGAACATCATTAATAAAAATCAAAGAACATATCATAAATCAATCTTGACGAGTACATATAATATAATGCTAAATAAAACTTACAAACTGAAAATAAGTCTTTATAAACTCTTCAATACAAAATAGAACTTCAAAACTCCAGCACATAATCCTTTTCTAAAGACAAAAGGTATTAACACGCCATCACATGTATCATAAAGCAGTAACCAACAAGATTAACCTGTCTCAACAAGACTGACAATATTCTGCGTGTAGCTTCATGCATTTCATTGTCACGTGCAGCAGCAAAAGAATCAATCTGTATCCAAAAATGTAAAAACACAAATAATACGTAAAGTAGTTTTCCAGAAAATCAACAAGTGAAACAAAGCAACTCTATATCAACATTCCTCGTTTTGTTACCTCATCCAGAAATATAATAGCACCATTTGGAAGATTGTTTGCAAGCGAAAACACTTTCCCTAGAAGACGTTCACTTTTACCATAGAACTCAAACATTATTGCCTCAAGTGGAACATATAGTAAAGGGACACCCTGCCAAATCAAGTTCACCGATTTCAGTTCACTCTATATTTACCCCTCATAATTAATACCATATTGCAGACAATGAAGAACCATATGCATAGTTATTATTGCCCTTTATGTGATCATATTGAATACAACTCTTTACACATGAGCTCAGACGTTTTATAGTTGTTTTCAGTTAACCAGATAACATGAAAAAGGTTATATTCAGTTATGGATAACTTAATTTACAACTAGTTAATTTGATCAGCCCTACCCCGCCCAAAACACCAGCCCAAATCAAAGATGGAGGTACAATTTTATCAATCTATTTCCCTTACCCCCAGAATTACAGCTGGCAAGAAGGCCAGCTCTTCCCCTGTGCCCAAATAGTAACTCTATTTCAATTAACAAAAGGAGTCCTTGCAGCCACAGTTGCAAAAAGAAGAGGTATTTACAACTATTGAAGCAAGTCTCTTTGAAGCACCTAGACTCATCAAATGAATTCATTCTTCACTGTGACCACAACATTCTTAAAGCATAGCTCTGAAATAAAAAAATAATTCTACAGAAAATCACAATCAACAGTGTAGCTTTGAAGCTTACAGAACAGACATACAAACCAAACTGTGTAGAATGAAAACATGCACAAACAAAGTTAGGATATATTGTAATATTAATCAACAGTAGTCAATACATGGTAGAGCTTTCCCCATCAAAAACACAAGATCAATTGAGCAACAGTTTGAAATGACAAGTTAAAAAGGTGTTATATTGTACTCACAAAATCAACTCCGATGGTGCTTATGTAGCTTTCAATGTATGAATCATCCTGTAGCAAAGCATTGAAAAACAATATTGAGCATTTGTGTATTGTTTCCTAGACAAAACAACATGAAAAACAAAGGGTTATAGTCTTACGCACATGTACTTTAGATAACTAACAAATTGTGGCAAAACTTCAATAATCCAAATTAATAGCAACACTTGAAGGTCCCACTTCATCTTGAGAGGTTATCTCTACAAAAATAAAATAAAATATTTCATAATTTTTTAACACTTAAAATATAAATTAAAAAGTATATAAATTTGTCATATAATCTCACCTTGCTCAAATTTATCAAGTTCTTTAGGATCCTCATCAAAAAGTATAGAGAAAGGTGTTCCTTTTAACCAATCTTGTGTGCAAACAAGCACTTCCACTATTTTAGGCGTTAGGCAACTACGATAAGGACTAACCACTCTTCCTCCTGTACTGAATGCACACTCTGATGCTACGGTAGAGATAGGAATGGCTAACACCTCTCGAGCCATGTTTGCAAGGATAGGAAATCTAGTCGAGTTGACTTTCCACCAATGTAAAATATCAAGCTCAACTGACTTCATATAAGGTTCAGGATCCTCTCTCAAGTATTTATCAAGCTCTGATATATAATCAAATCTACGTCCTGTAGCTCTTAGGTAGAAACTCATGCCATGAGGATCATCATCATCATCATCTAGTTGAGATTCTTGTTGGCTACTTTGAGAACCCTCCTCAATACCTTGATATTGTTCATAAAGTGTTTTTAAAGATGACAATAATTTTGATTTCAATTCACTAGCCATACTAGATTCAAAGAGGTAGTCAATGAAGTAATTAACAAAATCCAACTTACTCCTAGGGTCAAGCACAACAACAATCAATAATAAGATATTAATTCCATTAGGATTTCCCCAATATTTTTCATACTTGCCCTTCATCGTCATTGCCATCAATTTTATGCTCACATCACTACTCTCAGAATATTGTCGAATCCTTTTACCAATTCCAAACACCTCCTTCATATACATATGACTCGTGACATAAGATGAACCAGAAATGCGTAGGGTAGAGTCATAAAATATCTTTAAAAATGGTAGAATAGACCTCGCATATTCCCAATCTTCTTCTAATGGCACACCATCATTACTTTTGGCCATTTCAACCCCAAATTTCTTATCTTGCATATCTAGCAAGACAAAGGCATCTTTATACTTCAAGCTTGCCTCTAACATTAAGTAAGTTGAATTCCACCTAGTTTCAACATCAAGACAAACAATACCTTTGTAAGAAATTCCCTCTTGTTCAACACATGCCTTGAATCTAGCAAATCTAGCCGGAGAAGATTTCACATATTTAACTGCACTCCGGATTTTTGAAATTGAATCTTTTATCTCTTTTAAGCCATCCTTCACAATCAAACTTAATATATGAGCACAACAACGCATATGAACATATTCTCCCTTCAAAACAAGACAATTCCATGATAACATCCTTCTTTTAAGGTACTGGACCCCAACATCATTTGCGCTAGCATTATCCACTGTGATGCTAAGGACTCGCTTCAACTCCAAATTATTCAAACAAGCCTCAACATGTTTAGCAATGAGCTCTCCTAAATGTCCCGTTGTTTGAGAAAAATTCAAAATTTTCTTTTGAAGTTTCCAATCATTATCAATAAAATGAGCTGTTAAACTCATGTAATTTAGGTTTTGGATTGATGTCCATGTGTCTGTAGTTAAACAAACCCTCTCACACTGCTTTGATAGAAACATTTTCAACTTTGCTTTTTTCTCTTCATAGAGTTCCCATATTTCACGCCTCAATGTAGTGCGGGATGGGACTTCAAATCGTGGTTGCAAGGATCATACAAAGTCACGGAAGTCCTCATTTTCCACAAATCAAAAAGGAAGCTCAGACTTCACAAACATCTTCACCAACTTCATTCGAGATGCATTTTGGTCAAATTTAGAAATAGTTGGTGAAGGGCTAACACTAACTTCTGCAATTGATGATGAAAGCTTTTGCCTTTTGAATGCTTCTCTATTAGGATTTTCTTTACATCTCGCCAAATGATTCCTTATCCCACTTGTTCCAGCCAAATATTTAATCAAATCACCACAATAATTGCATTTGGCCTTCTTCTCAGAATGTGGTTTTTGTTTAGTAAAATGTCCCCACACATCTGATCGACCCTTACTATTCTCAGTTGACGATGAATCGATACAAGGAGGTAAATAATCCATTCTAGAAGTATTTGGTGTGAGGGTTTCTACCGTTTCTGACATTCACGTCACTACATTAATTAAGAGTTCAATCAAACAAAAGGCAAATTTATCTAAATGATGATGATATTACGTATCTAGTTAAGTGTTAAAGTACCTAGTCAGTCTGTACTCACCCAATAATTTCAAACATACTAGTTAGATAAAAAAAGATTAATATCTATTTAGATTTTGAGTTAACAAAAGGAAGAGAAAAGAGGACCCAATAGAAATAAAAAGAAATAGAGTAGATCAGCAGACTGCACATCAGCAGTCATAGGATGATGATAATAGTTTATAAGCTTTGGATATGTTTTTAATTTATAGACTTCTAATGTATTCACTAATGGTTTATTTAGCCGATCTAATTTCTTTTTCAATACTTCTATTTTTAAATTGGATCAATATGTTGCTGCAGTGTACAATCAAATGACCTTTAATGAGATTCACTTTGTTTAAAGCTTACCACACTCATTTTTGAAATTGAGCTAGTTTTTAATATGTTAATATGCACAATCTGAAGCGATGGTAACAACACCATAAAGACTGATGCTGCACATTAATGATTTAATTCAATATTTTGTATTCCCATCTGTTTTCATGTATATATCAAGAATAGACTAGATGAGTATAAGATAGGGATATTTTGATATCAAATAGAGGTTTTAATCATGCTTTTGGATACCTAAAGCAGGAAACAATGTAAATATTTTTTGTATAAAGGTTGCGGCACCCAATTGTTCCAATATATATTTATATATATATATATATATGCTGATAAAAAAACATATGTACATGGATGTTAACTTTGACACAACACAACAAAAGTTAAAACTAACAGCAAATAAGTGGAAGGTAATTCAAAGGTTTAGTAAAGTTATGCCTATTGATTTATCATATCTAGAACATAAATAATCATAATATTTTGTCCAAAAAAAAGATGTACTAACACCATTTTGTTTATACTCGGCTGAAAATATTCTTGTTTTAGCTTTGAACTGTGAGGTGAGAATAAGTGTCATTTCTGCAACAATTTGTTATTTTGTCTCTATTTTATCATATGCTTTTCTCCTAAACAACATAACCCATCATATTAAACTCCCTAGACCATTTATTATAATAGTAAAATACTCATGCATATCTGCATCACAAGATGCTCACACGTTGCAGCTTGGAATTCATATCCAAACAGGTAATGCTAACACAGTTTATGGTAGCTCTCAATGTGAATCCAGCAGGGTCGTGTCTTGTATATTATGCCCACAGATTCTGTGGCTACTTTCTCTGTCTCGTGAACCAACAGGGACACAACCATACCATTTCTTGTATTCTCATACAGATAAAAAAACAAACATTCAATTAAATAAAACAGTAGCTACGAGATGAAAATTTAGTGGTAACATACAACAGTCATACCAGATGGTAACAATCAACACAGAGAAAAAATATTGGGAGAGCATGGATTCCATCTGTCAAAAGCTAAACAAGACACAAATATGCCAAGGTAAAAAAAATGCTGAAAATCACTTCGAACAATGCGACTAGGGTTCACAGCAAAAGTTCACAGTAGCCTGGTAAACTCACCTTTGACGAGGGCGAGTCTTCGACAACAGTTTGGCGACGGCAGAGTGCGGCAAAGCCTTCAACAGTGGCAAGTCTTCGACGACGGCAAGTCTTTGACTACAGAGAGTCTTCAACGGCAACGAACCTTTGAGAACCTTCAACGGCGGCGAGCGAACCTTTGACGAGAGGACGGCGAGTCTTTGACTACAGCAAGTCGGCAACGAACCTTCGGAAACCTTCAACGGCGACAAGCGAAAACTGTGATGGAGAAAGGGAAAAGAAAACCTAATTTTGAGAGAAATTGTGATTGAGAAAAAGAATTGGGAAACTGAAACACAGTTAACTGGTTAACTGTACTAGAATAAAAACAGTTCAATATTTTTAAACTGAACTATTAATAAGTATAATTAGTTTTAAGTAAAATTAGTTTAAGTTTTTTAAGTTTAAAACAGTAAAAATAAACTATAGTTTAAGTTTTTTTAATTAACTATGCCCAGCCCTAGACCTGCAGAATACACTCCGACGCTCAAGTCAGATATGTTTCATAAAGAGGTATATATTTTATTATGATAGAAAAGGATGATTGTACCTGACATCAGTTGTATTATTTATAGAGTTTGTGGCAGTCAAGTCCATTGAATAGTTATCAGTATATTTGTAAAGCATAAGGTAATCTGACCTATTAATACCTGATAATTGCCCATGAATGACCATTAACTCCAATCGGTATATTTCATATAGTACATAAGCCCCCCAAGCCCAATCAAGCTCTTTTATTCGAAAGAGGTGCATAAGAATTATTATGAGCTTTAAAAGAGGTCGCTCACGTTGTATTTAGGGAGTCTATCTTCGATGCTTCAAGTCTTCATTGCTCTCTGTACCGAGCGGCGAACTCTAGGAGTTCTCTTTGGATCTGTTCCCTAGACTGAACAGAAAATGCTAAGAGTTCTCTTTGACACTTTTTCATGTGCAAGAGATTTTCACTCCAAAAAATATGCTTTTAAATAAAATAAAGTAAACGCTTCAATATTTTATAATTTATTTTTATAATGAAAAGGCATTGGAACCTGACAAAGTTGAACCTGTTGAGTAGTTGACTAATAAGAGTTCTTTTTCGAAGTTCCTGGGTTGAGCGGGGATTTCTGAAGTCATTTTTCTGACTTCCCCCCGAGCGGCCTAAGGCAGGAGTCATTTTTCTGACTTCCTGCGTTGAGCGGGGATTTCTGAAGTCATTTTTTTGACTTCCCCCCGAGCGGTCTTGAGGCAAGAGTCATTTTTCTGACTTCCTACGTTGAGCGGGGATTTCTGAAGTCATTTTTCTGACTTCCCTCGAGCGGTCTTGAGGAAGGAGTCATTTTTCTAACTTCCTGCGTTGAGTAGGGATTTCTGAAGTCATTTTTCTGGCTTCCCCCGAGCGGCTTGAGGTAGGAGTCATTTTTCTGACTTCCTACGTTGAGCGGGGATTTCTGAAGTCATTTTTCTGACTTCCCCCCGAGCGGCTTGAGGTAGGAGTCATTTTTCTGACTTTCCCCCGAGCGGCTTGAGGCAGGAATCATTTTTCTGACTTCCTGCATTGAGCGGGGATTTCTGAAGTCATTTTTCTGACTTCCCCCGAGCGGCCATTATAACCTGACACAGTTGAAGGTATGTCTGAACCTTTATGCACATGATATTTTATATTTATAAATTTAAAATTAAGAGTTGGTAGAACCTGACCAAGTTGAGGTCTGAACCTTCCTGCACATAATATTTTATAATTTATAATTTAAAACTAAGAGTCAGTAGAACCTGACAAGGTTGAACGCAACTGTGAAACATCATGTACATAATATTTTATAATTTAAAATTAAGAGTTGGTAGAACCTGACCAAGTTGAGGTCTGAACCTTCCTGCACATCATATTTTATAATTTATAATTTAAAACTAAGAGTCGGTAGAACTTGACAAGGTTGAACGCATTTCTGAACCATCCTGTGCATAATATTTTATAATTTATAATTTAAAATTAAGAATTGGTACAACCTAACCAAGTTGAGGTCTGAACCTTCCTGCACATAATATTTTATAATTTAAAATTAAGAGTTGGTAGAACCTGACCAAGTTGAGGTCTGAACCTTCCTGCACATAATATTTTATAATTTATAATTTAAAACTAAGAGTCGGTAGAACCTGACCAAGTTGAGGTCTGAACCTTCCTGCACATAATATTTTATAATTTATAATTTAAAACTAAGAGTCGGTAGAACTTGACAAGGTTGAACGCAGCTCTGATGTGCAGAATATTTTTACTCACAAAAATATGATGAGTTGAACAAATATATTATAATTTATAAATTATAATGAAAAGTGGAACTTGTCAAGGTTGAACGTAGGCCTGAAACTTCCTGAAAGTTCTCAAAACAAAAGACATGCCTTTAGGAATTATTACGAAATTTTTTACTCTTGTTGCAAAACCTGGTGTTGATGCGAAGTAGCGATGTCGAGATCGAGCGTGCGTCTGGTTCTTCGTGGCTTCATGGGGATGTTGCTCGGTCCCACGATGGGCACCAAAATGTTTCGATTGAATTGGTCCGAGGGTCGGTTGTCCTTCCTTGCTCTGCTCTCTTTTGATCTTCAATCCTCTCCGAGAACGCGATCCACTCCAATGGGTTGTTGACCTACAGAAGACACTCTGACGCTCAAGTCAGATATGTTTCATAAAGAGGTCTATATTTTATTAGAATAGAAAAGGATGATTTTACCTTACATCAGTTGTATTATTTATAAAGTTTGTGGCAGTCAAGTCCATTGATTAATTATCAGTATATTTTTAGGGAATCAAACCCAATAATCAATAATTAATACCGTATATTTGTAAAGCGTAAGGTAATCTGACCTATTAATACCTGATAATTTCCCATGAATGACCATTAACTCTGATCGGTATATTTCATATAGTACACAATTGAAACCTTACTGAACACCATATTACATATATCGTTACAGTCAATGAGACCGATGAGACTTCGGGAAGGGAGGCAGA
Source organism: Vigna angularis (assembly GCF_016808095.1). Classification (NCBI taxonomy): domain Eukaryota; kingdom Viridiplantae; phylum Streptophyta; class Magnoliopsida; order Fabales; family Fabaceae; genus Vigna; species Vigna angularis. The sequence continues at coordinate 29,604,466 of NC_068978.1, forward strand.
GAGGTAGCTGGTCAATTAATCTAACCTCTTATAACTTCCCAAGCGTCATCATTGACTTTGTCCACGATGTTAGTTAACTTGGGTTCTCCATTTAGTAAAAGAGAAATTTCGGCTGACCATTATTAGTGTAAAACTTCGACTGACAGGTCTTCTTTATTACCACCTTAAGGTAGTTCGTCTTGAATCCCTTAAAAGAGGCATTAAACAGAGTGAACAATCACTTCCCTTTCTCGAAGATCAGAGACACCCAACCTCTTCTCACATGCGGGCGGGTTCGAAAGAAATATAGAAAGCAGGGAAGAGTGAGAGTAAAATTGAGGGCCTTGCAAATCACCTCAAAAGCCTACATAAACGCCCACCCATTCAAGTATAGTTGGGTGGGAGCCAAGTTCAGCTCGCTCAAGATGCTCATCTAGAACTTGCTGAAGGGTAGCCGAATGAGCAAATCCTTAAAGAGCTAAGAGTAGTCATAGAAAAAAAATCATACTTCCTGTGGAAGATTCACTCGTTCTTCTTGCACTCAACAAGCTTGAAGTATTCGGCCTCCTCCACTTCTTTAACCAAGGTCACCCTACCAGCAAACTTCCCTAGAGAGTACCTTGTGTTGAAACATGATACATACTCTCCATCTTCATGAGGAGCCCAACCATACCCTAGAACGGGCGAGACAAACGATCGCGACCCATCTCACTCCCCTGTGGCATCCACATCAATCACAACTACTTCCCTCACATTATCTCGAACAATGACATTATTCATATTTACATCAGTCGCCACATCTCCCGACTCTATGTCCCGCTTAGTTGATCTGAAGATGGATGACCTGACCGATGACACAGATGATGACGACACATAATCGACATACCCTTGACCTCCCTTCCCTTCAGACTCCTCAGACGAAGACAAAAGAACAATATACATTATTACCTTAGAGAGAAAGATATAAACGTTCGGTACTTCAAAGATAGTTGAGAGCACTGGTGAAAATGACGTTGAGCCCCACTCATATTTATTGTTGAAATGGGTGTCCTAATAGATAAACCCCAACCATCAAATAAAGGAAGATCTAACGACCCATATCTTGTAACCCTTCGTTTCTTGGGGTGCACGAGTACCAACGTGCCATGTGTCCTACTTTCAGTGGTTGTAACTTCTCCTCAACTATCACATCTCCTCAACTATCACATCTCCTCAACTATCACATCCCCTTAAATTGTGGTTGACGGTTATAGCTTCCCAGTCGATCGGTCATAGAGAGAAATCAACCTCCCCCAAAGTGTCCAATATCGTTTTTGCAGCAAACCCCTTCACATATCATGGTATGCTCGGACTTGGGGGACCTGCGTACTGTATGGTCGTCCAATTAACCTAGGACCAAACGGTCCACACAGTTAGGAATGTCAACGAGACCACCCAGAGACTGAGTAGTTGTACCATACAGACCTAAGGTCACCCTTAAACAAAAATTAGACTTGATGAAAATTAGTTTACAACAAAACATGATTAACACCAATCGGGCCACGATTAGGTCGTCAGTAATCAAAACTCATCCCGAAATTTATAAATACAAGTTTGAGGTAAAGATGTACGGATTGCAATTATTATGTATTAACTTCTGAGCTTGCCAAATCTTTACCAACTTTGACATCGAAGTACTTTTCGAAGGACAAACGATAAAATAGATAATCTTAACTCCATGGAAATAATTATAATATAATTATTAAAAATTAAACATGTTTAATTATTTGAATTTTTAATTAAATTTAAATAAAATTATTACATTAAGTTTTTGTATTAAAATAATACTAAAAACCTTAAAAAAAAATTGATAACGTATAAAATAAAACTTATTATTTAATAATCTTGTGTTAAAGTAAACAAAAGTTGAAAAAACAGAAAACTGATTGACAAACTTATAAAAAGAGAAACCACATAAAAATAATTATAGACTCTTAATCGCAAAATTAAAATTTGTCTTGACGTAAATTTTAATACAATCTCTGAATTTTAAATATTTTTTATATTAACGATATTTTAGTGATATTTAAACTAAAACGTATCAAATAAATAGATCAACATAAAATATCATTTACCACGTAATTTTTTTTAAATAAATTGAATTAAAAGAAATATATTTTTGTATTTAAAGTTTCAAAGTGGATAAAAACAAATTCGTTAAAATTTAATGGTTACAAATATATTTAGAAAAAAAACTAATTATTTAATACTTATGTGTTGAAGAAAAAAAGTTGAAAAAGCATACCAACAAAACCGATTGTTTTATGATTTTATATTGAATATTTATCCTTCTATAATTAATAATTAATTTAATAAATGGATGCAACTCATAAATGTTTTTCTATATTCCAATTAGATTAAATTTAATTTCAATTTAATTCGAATAAATGCCGCCTGTGCAGTGGAGGGTCCAAAACATATTGAAGGCTTGGTTTGGGTTTTCTTTTCTTCTTTCCAGTGTTGTTATCTGTGTCTCCATGAGTGACACAATCACAGTGCAACGGAACCAATGCATAACATTAAAACCATAAAACCCTAACGATTCACGGAGTGAGCGTTTTTGTGTTGTGAATTGTGATTATTGATTGAATCGGTGGAATGGAAGTGGAGTTGGAGCCTCGCGTGAAGGCGCTTCCGTTCAAGGTGAAAGCCACGTCGCGAGAATCGCCGTCGCAGAAAGCTCTCCATGTCCTCGACACCGACCTCCGTACTCATTGGTCCACCGCCACCAACACCAAGGAGTGGATTCTTCTAGAACTCGATGTCAGTCCCTCTCTCTCTTTCTTCAATGCGGCTCAACATTTTCTTCAATTTTCATTCTAATGCTTCTCATAATAACTGTGATAATAGTAATTTTCCTCTGACTTATTCGGGTTTGTAGTGCTATAATCACTTCATATACGGTGAATGATTGTTTCCTTCGTTTACTTTTTGAACTCTAGGTCTGCTTCCTGATCATGAGCTTTATGAATGAATACAGCTTGAACTTAGGTTTTGTACTTTCGATTATAAACGGTGGATGACTGTTTCTTTCGGTTGGTTTTTGAGCTATATGGCTATTTTAAGATGGAGAACCTTGTTTGTTTGTTTAATTTGGTGCATAAAAGACGGAAACTGGTACTTAGGTTTTGCACTTTGGATTATAAACGGTGGATGATTGTTTCATTTGGTTGGCTTTGAACTCTACGGCTGCTTCGAGACACAGAACTTAATTTGTCTGCTTAATTTGGTGCATAAGTGAGTGAAACTACAACTTTGGTTTTGCACTTTCAATTTTTTTTTAATGATACCTCACTCTCTTTATATACAGTTAATGATGTTTCCATTAGTTGGATTTTGAACTCTAAGTCTGGTTCAAGATGAAGGACTTCATTTAATTTGATTCCAAAAGGAGTGAAGCTAGATCTTAGGTTTTGCACTTTTAATGTATTTCAGTACTTGATTGCTTGAGCAGGCAGTAATTAGTTAATATTAACAGAGTATTCGGAATCATATTTCTGGGGTTTATTTATTTTCTATGTCTCAACTCTTGAGTAAGGTTTTAAATTGCATTTTCAGTTTTATTGGGTTCTGTGACACTGGGAAATTGTGGAAAAATGTGGCAGAATGCTGCCACAATTGTTGTTGTGTAGACCTAAAAAACCTTGATGTTGTGGCTGAAATCACAGTGATGGACTGTTTTTTAAAACCTTGTTTCTTTGCAATAGTTATTGAAGGGATTTTGGTTGGAGTCACAGATTAGTGATATTGAAATGGCTTAAGTAAGTTTCAGGTGTCCAATATATGATCAATTTTTAGCTAATAATTTTTTTTTTCAAATTAGGTACCTAATAAAGTATAAATTTTTTGTTTTAGACCTTGAAAGAAATGTTTATTTGTATTTCTTCCGTACTATTATGTTTATTCTTTTAATTGATCCCCGAAATATTTATAATCTTTTGATCCCTCAGCTAACTATCAAAATGTTTTTTATTAAATGATGATGTATCCTTTCGGTACACATAACAAAAGGTACTTGATGTTATCATTCCTCAATGTTCTAGTTTGTGTGACATGTTTTTCAGCTTAACAGATACTTGAACAGTTAAATTGAAGCAGGTAACGGAAGAAACTTGAACCAACACGTTTAATTTTTAGGTACCCACTTTGAGAAAACAATAATGAGTACCAAAATAAAAGAAAAAGTGGTCATATATATTGGAGACCTAAAATTTATTTAAGTCCACCCAAATTTGAAAACGAAAAGGAAGGGTTTGTTGTTGCATAGACCGTGGATAGGATTGATGCAGCAAATGGTTTGTTTGTTGTGAGTTTTTGGGGCCTGTAACAGCTTTTTCTGTGTTGCACATGATTCAGTTTGGAAGCAGTTGGACATTTGTTATTGTATCTGTGATGTTTTGTGTCTCCTTGTGTAACTAAATGGTAGTTATGTTTGTTTGTTGCAGGAGCCTTGCCTGTTGTCGCATATACGGATTTATAACAAGTCTGTACTTGAGTGGGAGATTGCGGTTGGCTTACGTTATAAGGTTACTGGCTGGAAGTTGTCAATCAATGATCATTGACAATTCTTATTCTTTTCCTCTCGTAATTTTTATTTCTTTATAAAGCCCGTGTAGTCAAATCTTTTTGGGGTCATTTTTGGTTAGTCAATAGTTTTTAAAGGGAAAGCATATGGTGTACCTCATGGTGGGATGCATATTTTTAGATCTAATTAGTGCTGAATAAATGATGATATAACCTGACGACAACACGAATTAGCAAGCAGGTATTACAAAAAATTGGCACCTTAGACAGCAACAAATATAAATTATGTTAAGCTTTTATTGGATCAACTGGTTTGGACTGTTTGATATTACATCTTTCAAAAGCATAATTGTGGTCTGGACTGGAAATTGTGGATAAAATAATTTACTTTAGTGTTTATTTTTGGGTTGAATCTTTGGTATTACAATACAATGAGAATTTATTAGTCTCATTGTCTTTTATTCAAGGTTTTCTGGAGACATGTTCTGGTTTTTTACTGACATAGTATTATCAACATGGTGCATGCTTCTTGAAATCTTTCTAGACAAGATCATTCTTGAATATGATGTAATTAAGCTGTGCTGATTAAATGAAATTATTAAATAATTGATTGGGAACAGTAATGTTGGCTAGCATTCATCCCACAACTTGTCTGTATGGAGGGTGGAGGTAAAATCGTTGAGTCACACTTCACGTGGATCCCACTTTATTTTCAACTGAATGTTGGTTGTTTCTGTTCAGCCTTTTAATAAAAGAAATGCACTTACAATGTTAAACTGTGCTCCTTCAATTCCTTATTTTGACAATGATGATGTGTTATTCCTCTGTAATTAGACATGGTTTATTTTGCTTTTAATTATGCATATTGCAAGATCAATGACACTGTGGTCCATGCTTTGTTGATTACTTTCATATTGGCTTCCCAGCCAGAGACATTCCAGAAAGTTCGCCCACGTTGTGAAGCACCTAGACGTGACATGACCTACCCTACAAGTTACACTCCATGCCGATATGTGAGGATATCTTGTTTGCGTGGAAATCCCATTGCCATTTTCTTTGTTCAGGTATTTTATCATAGCTTTACCATTTATGTTTCCATCATTTTTTATTATTCTAGAATCTAGAGTTAAATCCTATGCATGAGTGAGATCTTTTTCTTTATTTACTTTAAGCCATTTGGTTAGTTAGTTGCTTATTTATAACAGTATATAAAAGGAATAACCTCTGTTGGTGTACACTTCTTTTAGATATCTTTATCCTTCAAATATAGTATAACCGCCAAATCTTTTTAAAAAGAAAATGTTAGAGATATGAATCAATTACATTCTAATATTTTCCATTATTAGATATTGATTTTGTTCCTTATTATTGTATCTCTTCTTCATTATCAATAAGAATAATCGTGTGTACCTAACATGAAATTCATTATATTCCTACTCAGTTTCTCTTCTCATCATGGTACATGGTACCAGAACAGTACCATCCTCCATGACCTGTTTTGTCACTATTCTTTTTGACAGAAAAAGTAGAACAATTAAAAAGTAACCCTCTATACAATCCGTTCACTTAATCTATTTCATCTTGGTTTGTGTAGAAAAGACTCTCACATTTTGGTGTTCTCTATGCATTCAATGTATTCTCTTTCCTCTGTATCCCTCTCTCCTTCTTTCTTCTCATGTGGATAAAACTTTTTCATTCTCTCTTTTTACTTCCTTCTTTATCAATGGAATGTGATAGATACTAGAAATAAGAAAGCACACAATAGCTGAATAGTCACTTTATTATCAAAGAAAAACAGAGTGCATATCCCAGAAAGAGAATACAGATCTGTAACAGCACAAAAAAGGGTAATTCTAGACAGTTAGAGAGTGTCTAGTCTCTCCCGATTCCCAGCCAATTCCAGCCCCCCCTTCTCCCCACTCTCTTTCCACTCCTTATACCCCAAACAACATAATCACTCCTTTCCTACTGTGCCAGCTCAGCAGTTTGTTATATAGAAAGATTCTTCTCATTCTCTCTCTGACCATTTTGATCCCCTGCTTTGCCCTTCCATCTTTGTCTAACATACACCTTAGATATTTTGGGTTTGGGCCTAACTATTTCCGGGTTCCTATCAGAATGCCATTAATTTTTTAAATTACCATGCCTGTGTTGCTGCTATTTATAACTTAAACCTGAAAGCTAGATGCTCAACTCTTTTTATTTGTACTTTTAAATTTCTGTCTCTGTATTTTGTTGGGTAGAGGGAGGAAAGTATGCAAGACAGAAAACCAACACCTGACAAATATAAACTGCAAAGAAAAGTATTTTAAAGCTAATGTATGCAAAGCTGCACTTAAAACCCTCCCAAAGATTTTTTGTTGTCACCTGCCTAATATTTCGTAAGCATTTTCTTGAAAATCTCTTCTAATCTGTCCTGTCTCAAAATAGCAACATTGTAAACCAAAAGGCTTTTCATAAAACACTTTGTTAAGTAGTGAACTTTAAACTTAACTCAATCTTACAAAATTAGCTAGTAAGGTGATGTTTACATCCACTTACATACTTTAAATTGGCCTTATCACTAGTCGATGTGAGACTTTTAACACAATCTCCTCATGCCGAAGTATATACATCTTGTGCATGAGACTAGATATTAATGAATGGTCTGATAGCGAGTGGAACAATATGTCCAACAAATAACAAATTTCGCTAGGATAAATTCTAAACCATGACTTTGATATAATGTTAAGTAGTGAATTTTATGACTAACTTAACCCTTCAAAACCGACTTGTAAGGTGAGGTTTGCACCCACTTGTATATTCTAAACTAGCCTTATCACTAGTCAATATGAGACTTCGAACACACTTCTTGACAAAGTTTTTTACTTTTTGCTCTGTCACTGTCACACTTGTCTACATTGATTGGCTTTTTTGGAACTTACGTTTCTTTGTTGTTGTTGTTTTTATCTACTTCTCTATCCTCCATGATTGTGTACTCTTCTCTCTTTCTGCTTCTAATACAATTTACTTTTTTTAATGAAGAAAAGGTTCATTTGTTACCAACTAAGCTTGTTTTGTCATCTGTGTCTTGCAGCTAATAGGAGTTTCTGTGCCTGGTCTTGAGGCTGAATTTCAACCAGTTGTTAATTATTTGCTACCTCATATTTTATCTCACAAACAGGATCCTCATGATATTCATCTCCAGGTGGATTACCTTACTGCTAATATTATGTAGTTTAGTTATTCTATTATCATTCTTTCTTTTCTGATATTTCATAGTTTACAGTTGTTGCAAGATGTGACAAGTCGGTTGCTTGTATTTCTTCCACAATTAGAGGTAGACCCAAGCATTTTTACTTTCATGACTTTATTCATCATTCCTCCTTTTTTCTCTTTTGTTTGTCCATATTTTTGTTTAGGTCATTCAGCATTGTATGTAAAACTGCAGACAGACCTTTCCAGCTTTCCAGATAATCCTGAATCTAACCTACGATTTCTTGCCATGGTTGCTGGTCCTCTTTATCCTATTCTTCATGTGGTAAATGAAAGGTTTGTTTGCTTTCTATATCTTTCCCACTGGACAATTATTTTTCTTTAATTGGAAATTATGATCTATAATACCTGTTTGATAAGAGAAAACATAATTTTAAACAAATTTTTTCTGTAAAACAAACTGACAAATTGTTATTTGTTAGATATTTTAAATGATATGCTCTCATATTGAAGTGATACTTAAATTGCATATTTTGCTTAGTCGGACATTGTAAATTTTACGAGTTTTCATCTTGAATACTGAGCCATTTGATGGGGGGAAAACTGCTAAAAGTTCTAAAAATTATGTAGCAGACATGCAAAAATTAAGGTGGATAAGAAATATAATAGAAAATATCATTTTTGGAATGAATGTGTTTGGGATGAAGTCGGAGTAGCATCAGTTGAGGGGAATGCAAAGACTTGCTTTGAAGTGGTTTGGTACAAGAAGACATCCCATAAAGGCCATTAAGGGGATAAAAAAAGATAGTTTAATACTTCAAGTCAAATGGACAGAGCAGGGACACCTTAAGTTTCGGAGGAAGCCTTTGAAAGAGGCTATGGTTAGAATGCTTTTATTGATAATGTGGTTTTTTATAGAATTCAATGTTGTTAATCGATCCTTGTAGCCTACTATACATATGGGATTTGCATTGTTGTTGTGCTTGTTTTTGAAACTAATTCATGTGGTTCTTGGTTGAAAAATGGTACAGATACCATTGCTAAACACAAACCCAATACGCATAAGTTACCTGAATTTCTCTAAGTACATATCTTTTTTCAATGTGTGCTTGTTCATGAATGGTCTATTTGTTGTTCATAATTTATCTAGCAAAGATTTTGTTTAATTACAGGACAAATTCAAAACCTCCAGGCAATATCACTGATCTTGATGTCTCTAAAAGCAGTCAACTGTCACCAACACTAACAGTTTCCTCTAACTTTGAGGTACATTCCCCTACGTCTATTGTTTGCTACACCATGGTTTTCCTTTCTTTGATTTTTACACAATAGGTTTGACTGTTTCCATAGTAAAAAATGAGAGAACGAGCTCCAGTTAACCCTGGAAGTAACTTCCTTTTAGGTCTCCGAAGGTCCAGATAACCTTCAAAGTCATTTTCCATTAGGTCTTGAAAGGTGCTAAAGTGACTTCATGACTACCTGTTTATTTTGTATCTGATACTGGAATCTTGTATAATTAACCATCAGCACACATAGGACTGACATATCCTAAACTGTCCTATTACCTGCTTAATCTCCTTAAGTTTGACATTTGGTGAATTCTTACTGTATATTTCTGCAGGGGGAAGTGATTTTAAATGATATTTTCTTTGTTGATACAGATTTTTTTTTTAAAACTTTTTCCGTTTTAATTTCTGAAATCCAATCAATATTTCGTGTCTTGTACATGCTTCATATTACTTACCCTCCCTGTATTTTTATTATGTGATGGTCATTCCACATGTATGACCCCTCTATCCATTAACCTTATTTCTTTTTTCTTGCAGCCAAGGAGATCACGTAGTGCATCACCTTTAATTTTATCTCCATACCGTGCCATAGTTTTTAGGCCAGATGCAATTTTTGTGCTTCTGAGAAAGGCATATAAATATTCTGAACTGGGCTCTGTTTGTAGAATGGTATTTATCTCTCACCCATTTAGTTGTTTATCTATATATATGCTGTCAATAAAGTCTGCTCAACATCATCTAGAGTACTCTCGCTTGAGACATTATTTTTTTTTTCCTGAAAGAATAAGAATAATATCATGTGGACATTTCCTTTCATCTTTCTTATATATATATATATGTGTGTGTGTGTGTAATAACCATAATATGATTGTAATGTTATAAAAACAAATATTTATTATAGATTATCTACATCCAAATAATATTATTAAAATTGTATAAAAAACATTTTATTATATCCAAATAATAATTTATTACAGTAATATTGTCATTATTTATCTTAAGTAATACTGTGATTATTTATTCACAGTCAATATATAATTTTTATTTTTATGTTATTAAACTTTAAAGTACATATTAGGAATCATTCTATTTATAAGAGTTTATTTCTTTATTCTTTATAACTTATGTATTAACTTTTTTTTGTAATTATCGTAATAAAAAAATTATGTGAAATAAGTCTTTAAATAACTTTTAAGAAACAGAAATATTTATTTTTTCATTTTAAAAGACTTTTTATGCTTTAAATCTTTAAAAGAAAAATATTGATGTTATATTAATATACAGGTAACTAAATAAATAATTTAATATTTGAAAATGAATTATTGAATTTTTCTTATTGAAATATATAATCTATATTCTATATTGTAATAAAATGTGTGCAATCTCTACTACAGTTTTCTCGCATTTTATCCTCTTCCTTTTTTTGTTTTAATTTTTACTGTTACAACACTCTGTTTTATGTTTTATCATCAAATATTATATTATCATACTACAACAATACCAAAAGAACAGGAATAATACTAAAATAAAATTATATTATCCTATACTGTTGTAAAAAGTTTTATATTATTTTTTTCTTATAGTAAACATGACATTTTTTTATACCTTGAACTAAATTATGAATTGTTTCATCTAAATATTGACTTAAATATTAATTTCATATATTAAATAAATCTCTGAATTATTTCGTTTCTTAATTTTTAAAACTTATGTGACATGTTTCAACTATTTGAATAATAACAAAATGTTAAATAAATGTCTTAGAATCTATGTTTGTATTTTAATTCTTTTTGATAAGTTATAATATTGAATTTTTAATAAATTAATAATATGAATAATATCAATCTAACTAGTATCATAATTAATAAATTTTGCATAATTCATATTATAAAAATAAATTACATTAACCTAATTAATAATAAGTGAAATTTAAATAGTTAATGTAAAAATAAAAAATTTACTGCACAATGCATGGATACATGATCTAGTTCAAATGCTCTTGTTCTTTTGAGCAGAAAGGGGAATATCTATGTTTTTCTTTTATCTGTGTTCAATCCATTGTTGCTAATGTGTTCTTCTGGCATATACTGACCTTTATTTCAGGCATCTAAAATTATGCTCAAGCTCATAAATCCTGATACTGATCATGATATATCAAACCCTCTAGACGAAGTAACTTCTCTTTTGGAAGATAAATTAAATTTGGAACTGTCTAGTCCTTTAACTTTAGTTGATTACTCAAACCTGTTTGGAGACGAATTCCGGATGCAAGATGAGCAGTGGGATTGCAGCTATCTTAATGTATTAGATATGGCGGTGGTAGAGGAAGGGATCCTACATGTCCTTTATTCTTGTGCATCACAGGTTTCTTTCAAGAAATGATATATTATTCCTTGGTGTTGATTATGTTGTCATAATTTGCACTAGTTTGTGTACATTGTTTAACACTGCAGTTTACAGCCTGTTCTTTGCAGCAAGTTGGCAGAGAGATCCTCGGACTTTTGGGCTGCACTACCACTTATACAAGCTCTGCTGCCAGGTTAAGTGTTTCGAATGAATTGTGCTTGGTTTTGGTAGCAGATTCCGGGCACAATGAATCCATAACAATACTGAATTTTGGAATGGAAATCTTGCCATGACCTTTTTCCCTATTTGAGGAAAGGAAATTTGAGTTTGACTTAGTTGCACTTTTTCCTTTCCAACAAATGATATTAGGCCTTGCAGCTTTCCCTGATACACTGCCCCAATTTGTTCTAGTCATAGCATGCCCATGTGCTGTCACTTCCACTGGTGTCAATGTCTAGCTGTGTCAAATCTCCGATCATGCTCTGGCCATGTCAATCACCAGCTGTTATTAGAGAGTTCATTGGTCCTTGTCTGATTTGATCCATAGTTATCAATCATGCAGAATAGTATCACAAATGTGGTGGATGAGGTGCTTTTCAGATGAGTTGCTGCCTCGTCGTGTCTTGTCATTTTCTAATTTTCCGGGTTGTAGAGCACCTTGCAACATCTTCCTTTTTCTTCAGTCTGGTCAACCTCTCTCTCTGCTTGTGTTTTGCAACTTTTGGCTAGGAAAAATGGTTGAGTGAGAAGGCCGTAACTGATTTTTCTATGGAGGCTTCCTAACAGATTTGCAAATTGCATAGGAAAGGGATAGCTTTGTTCCATTGATAATTTCCCTTTTTTGTGTTGCTTTATTTATACTTTTTTGAAAATGGAGTTTCTTATATCCCTCAAATTCTATATACATTATTCGCTTAATGAATTTATTCCTTTATTAAAACAATTTGTAAAAAAGAATAGTTAGCATAGAGTAATATCATGGTAATTTAGGAAACTAGTAAAATGTGGACAGGGAGTGGGGAGCCCTAGAATATTGTTTGTCTATCGAGAAACTGGTATATCCCTTCTAAACTGTAAATTATATTCCCTGTTTTATAATTCAATATATGTCAACAACAATTTCTGTTGTTTCATATTTTTATTTCAAAGGTATCATTTAAGAGATAGATTATCATCCTTAATTAAATTAGTTAGCATAGATGAAAATTACGTTTTCCTAAATTATTGTTCAGGAACATAAACTTCCAGTTGTTTTAAATTCTGACATAAAAATCACATTGTTTTAGATTATATAATATATTTTTTTTTGTCATAGTTGTTACGATTCTGCTATGTTCAATATTTGGCTTCTGCTTCGTTTTTGTAGCTCTGCGCCCATGGGTGAGCAATTCTTTTGATGTTGTTGATGATACATTTTCTCAGTGGAAACAACCTATTGTTCAACAGGCTTTGTCTCAGGTTATATTCCTAAGGCATTTATAGACCCAACTGGCAAGATGTTTAAATTGTGTACTCTGTAGCATCTTATACTTTTCTTCTCTTGATTATGTGTATTATATTTGCAGATTGTTGCTACAGCAACATCAGCCACCTATCGTACGCTTGTTCATGTTTGTGCTGGTTATCTGTCATCCTACTCACCGTCTCATGTTAGTCAACAAATTATTTCTCAATATTAAACTAAAATCTTGTTTTTTTTCACGCATAGTATGTGTCCGTCTGCTTCATTTTGAGCTGTATAAATTGAATATATCCTTTTTCAACTATTTGCTTTTCTATTCTCTTTATTTTGAGGTAGAAACAGTTTACTCTAGGTTGGATTAAGTTTTCTATTGATAAAAGAAAAAAAAATCTGCAAGATGAATTATAAAACAGAGAACAGAACCTACAAAGAAAAAGTAAATATGGTAAAACCAAAAGATGCACAATCCCTTAATGTAATTAGCTTCTGTTTCAATGAAATGCTTTTAAAACCATCAAACCTGCATTTGCCAAAATGTCCAAGATATATATTTCACTGCAAGACAGCAGCAGGACACCTTTAGGACAAAGTATGGAAGAGATTGAAATACTCAATACAGCCATCATGTATGTAAACAATACTCATCCTTGCTAGATCTTGGGCTTAGATGTTTGACAGATTTTATTTTGTGTCGAATGGGAGAAGACTCTTGTGAAAAGAAAAGAGAAGTTCTGGTTGGAGAAAAAAATAAAATTTAAAAGACCTTAAAAAAGAAGGGATATTGATGGTATGAAAAATAAACATACCAAATAATCTTAGGAAATAAACTTTAAGTCTAGCTCAAATTCACAAAACAGGTTTATAAGATAAGATTTGTACCTATATACTACAATGGTCTTATCTTTAGTCGTTGTGTGATCTTTAAAGATGTGTTTGGATTAGGAAGAGGATTTAAGGAGACCTAGTGAATGATTTTGAATGAATGAAAAGCGGATTGTGTTGTTGTTTGGATTAAGAGAAAGATGGTATGATTTAAGTGGATTTGAGATGAAAGTTTGTGGAAGTTTGTGTATGATATGATGAGTATAACAGATTAAAAAAATATTTTAATAGATAAAATTAGATGATTACCATTTTAGTTCTGAAAATAAATATGATATAAATTTAAATATAAATATTATTATTCTTGTTATTTTTATTATTATTTTATTGTTATTTATTATTATTATTTATTATTATTATTATTATTGACCACCAACCTGCTTCTTCATCTTCCTTGTAATGGTTCTTCTCCAGCAACACAAAAAGCAAGCATATCTACCCGCCATACAAAAATATTATTATTCTTATTTATTGTTTGAATCAATTCTTCAATTTGGGAATCGATTCTTTAATTTGAGAATCAATTCTTTGCAACAAATGAATCTCCCGCAGCTCTTGTACACAGCTGTAAAATGCAAAATGCAAAAGAGTTGAAAAAATATGGTAATTCCTGTATTTATCTGCACAAATCTTCTCATTTTTTAAAGATGGAAATCCAGCACTCTCCCTCGACACATTCATTTTCTTGTAAATCTGCTGAAACAAAACGGAAGGATCACCCACTCTCACTTGCTCATCAACTGTAAATCTGTTGAAACAAACAGAAGCTAACGAACCAGATGAATTTTACATTCACTTATGTATAGTAATTTGGTGATATCTTTAGTTGATATAATATCTCTAACACACCCCATTTTGACGATCACCATCTTAAAAGGTGTGAATTTTAGGCCTAAATTAGTTTCACAAAACTGATTTTTAAGATGAGGTCTACACCCTTGTATGTACTATAACTTAATCATAACTCTAGTCGATATGAAATCTTCAACAGCCATGATAGATAGATGATTGGAAGGTCACACCCATGGCAAAGAGAAACTACAAAGCACGAGTTTGGCAAACTTGAAGAATGCCCACTGGATATGAAGAAAAAGGACCAGATTAATTAAAAAGGACAAGTTATTGAATAGTTGACTTGAAATTTAAGATTAGAAAATTTGTGCTGTTGCAACTCTGTTTTGTATAAATTTTTGCTAGTATAAATTATCAAATGGATGAAAGTTCTTGCACATCCATGGTGATATCAACAAGTTTATAATGTAGATAAACCAACGTCTCAGAAGGTTCTATTGAAATAATTTTCTGTTCTGGGCCATCCACTGATTGGATCTTTTCTTTCATGAAGGCCAGGGCTGCTTGTGTACTGATTGATCTGTGTTCTGGTGTGCTAGCGCCATGGATGACTCAGGTGATTGCAAAGGTACAATTGAACCTTCTAATTTGATTCCTGTGGTATTTTCAGCTATATTTTTGTCAGTCCTTTTTTTGGATCCAATTTTATCTTCATCTTTACTGTTGTAAATAGCATATTATTATGATAAAAATTGTTGAAATGTAATGTTTATTATTATTATGTCTGAGAACCCAACTATTAGGTTAGGGTTTAAGAAAGTGCCTTGACTTTTTGTATTCTGCTTCTTTGTACTCTGTAAGTATAGTAGTAAAATTGTAACAGTGTAATATGTTTTACTTCGTTCAAGTTCTTCAAGTAAAATATTCTCAAATCTCTATAGTAATTGGAAAAATATCTTCATAATCTTCGCATTCATTTCAACATATTTTTATTTCCTTATTTTAAAGGTTTTTTTATTATTACAAATAGAGATGATGAGAATTTAATTTGTGTGATTGTTATCGATAAAAGTAATTCTTTATTTTTTTCACGTAGTTCAAGTATTACCACTATTATAATACAAAAAACTGGTGTTTAAGTTTGGTCTGTCCTTGTCATTTTTAAACTTCAGGTCCTGGTTCTTGCTCACAATCAGCATGTCTGTTCTTACATTAATTGCTAATTTTTCTTTATGAAATACATTGTTAGGCCATTTTGGTTAATGTGAGTGTTATTGATTATTGAGCTAATTTTTTCTGACCAGCTTAAATAGTGCTGCAAGAAGTTATAATGTTAATTCTTTTATAGCTATGTTTTATGTTCACTGTCTATGGACATCTTTTTGCACAGGTTGATCTCGCATTGGAGCTTTTGGAGGATCTTTTGGGTATAATCCAGGTATGACTGTAGTTCTTGCTTTCTTAACGTATTTCACAGCACTAAACTCTGTCTCCATGCACACGACCTTTTCAACTGTGTTAAATGATTTTAGGTTGCGATGCTAGAAAGTGTGTTCAATACTCCATCATTCTCTGGCTTTTTGTTATGGTTCCAAATTAAGAAATTGTCATGTCTGTCAGGATGCTCACAATTCACTTGTTCGTGCTCGTGCTGCCTTGAAATATATAGTGCTAGCTTTGTCGGGGCACATGGATGACATACTAGGAAAATATAAGGTACTTGCTGGATGAGAATAAGAATTATTATCTTTTCCCCTCCTTATCATCTTATTGATATTGTGCTTTAGCTAATAGATCGGTAGTTTCAATGCCCAACTAATGTGCTATATATATATATATATATATATATATATATATATATATATATATATATATATATATATATATATATATATATATATATATATATATATATATATATATATATATATATATGAAGAGGCACAATCTATATATGAAAGATAAAATTGTCTAATTAAAAATAGCACAAAAAATAGCTGCAAAAGGTGAATCCCTGTTATATAATGGTATAGGTTATTTGTTAAAGGATAAAATTGTCCAATTAAAACATGACACTAAGCATGGTTACAAAAGGGTGTATCCCCTTTATATTATGATGATGCTATAGATTTGTTAAAGGATAAATTTGTCTAATTAAAAGATAACACAAAAAGTAGTTACATAAAGGTATATCCTCTTCATATAATAGTGTACATAAGGAAAAATGGTTGTGTTGTCTTAACCAAGCTATTGAATATAGTGAAAAACCTAGATGGGAATAATATCCCTTGTGTAGAAAGTACACATAAGGTAATGTATTTATAATAAAGAAAATATGGACTAAGTGCAAAATACAAATAAAAGTTAATAACAAAGTAACTGAAGGTAAAAGATAAAGATAAAATATCTAAGATATTTAATAATCTAATATATTTAACACTTTCCCTCAAACTGATGCATACAAATCGTATGTACCAAACTTGCTACAACTATAATCAATTCTCAGTTTCAGTAAACACTTAGTGAAAATATTTACTAATTGGTCACTTCAGTTAATGAACTTAGACATGATGTCTCCATATACAATTTTCTTTCGAATGAAATGACAATTAATCACAATGTGTTTGGTCCTTTTATGAAAACAAGATTAGTACTAATCTAAATCGCAGCTTGATTGTCTATGTCATTTGATTGACATCTCCAAATTGTAACTCTCTAATCAATTGCTTAAGCCAAACAAGCTCACAAGTGGCTGATGCCATAACTTGATATTCTACTTTCACACTAGACCACAACATTGTTCCTTGCTTTCCCAAGAGATTAAGTTACCACCAATGAAGACACAATATCTAAATGTAGATCTTCTATCAAAAGGAGATTCTGCCTAATCAACATCTGAATAACAAATTGTATGGTTATTCGAGCAATATAACAACCCCTTTCAAGGAGACCTTTTAATGTACTTTAATACATGGATGACTGCATTCCATTGATTTTCACATGGGGAATTAGGAAATTGGCTTATCATACTAATTGCAAAGGAAATGTCAAGACAAATAACTGTAAGATAATTCAATTTTTCAACTAGTTTTCTATATTGGTTAGGATTGAACATAAGCTCTCCCTGATTTGGTAAAAGTTTAGCATTAGGATCCATGGGTATGTTAATAGATTTTGAATTCATCAATCTAATTTCCTCCAAAATATCCAATGCATATTTTTTGAGATATAACAATACCATCATTGGATTGTGTACCTAAGAAATATCTGAGTTTGTCGAGATCTTTGGTTTGAAAATGGTTGCAAAGATGTTGTTTCATCTAGGAGATGCCATGGATGCCATAGTTGAAGAACAACCATGACTATACTTAAGATTGAAACTGTAAAATAATTCTAGAGGGCTTAATTGATCCCTCTCACAATCTTCTATTTATAAGAATAAATTGATACACAAATACATGATAAATAGGGTAACCCTAGACACAATATAATCATGATAAATAGGGTAATCCTAGACATAATATAATCATGATAAATAGGGTAACCCTTGACACACTATAATGATGATAAAATAGGATAAATATCCTAACACTCCCCCTCAAGCTGGAGCATACAAATTGTATGTACCAAGCTTGGAACAAATAAACTCAATCCGAGGACCCCTTAATGACTTGGTCAATACATCTGCGAGTTGATCGTTTGACCCAATAAACTCAGTACATATTTCTTTGGTCAACAACTTTTCACGAACAAAATGACAATCAATTTCTATATGTTTAGTCCTCTCGTGAAACACTGGATTTGATGCAATGTGGAGAGCAGCTTGATTGTCGCAATACATCTTCATAGTATGGATGTCACAAAATTTAACCTCTTGAAGGAATTGTTTCACCCATATAAGTTCACATGTTAGTGATGCCATTGCCCTATACTCGGCTTCCGCGGTTGATCGAGCTACTACATTCTGTTTCTTACTTTTCCATGAAATAATGTTTCCTCCCAGAAAAACACAATATCCTGTTGTAGACCGTCTATCAATAGGTGAACCTGCCCAATCTGCATCACAATACCCAGAGACATGAATGCTTCCTTTATCTTCATATAACAATCCTTGCCCGGGAGCCTTCTTTACATACCTTAGAATGCGAATGAGAGCATTCCAATGGTCAATACATGGAGCCTGCATGAACTGACTAACCACTCCAACTGCAAAGGATAGATCTGGCCTTGTAATAGTGAGATAAATCAGTTTGCCAACCAGCCTCCTATACCTCTCTGGATCGGAGAATAATTCACCTTCTTCTGTCCTTAATTTCTGGTTTGGGTCCATGGGACTGTCTACCGGTCTACAATCAATCATGCCTGTTTCTTGTAATATATCAAGAGCATACTTCCTTTGGGAGATTACAACTCCATCTTTTGATTGCGCTACTTCAATGCCTAAGAAATATTTGAGACTTCCAAGATCCTTGGTTTGAAAATGTCTACACAAGTACTCTTTTAGTTGAGATATTCCAACAGCATCATTTCCTGTAATGACAATATCATCAACATATACTATTAAGTAAACACATTTCCCGAGAGAAGAATGACAATAAAAAACTGAATGGTCTGCTTCACTGCGTTTTAGCCCAAATTTTTGAACAATGGAGCTAAACTTTCCAAACCAAGCACGTGGGGATTGCTTGAGGCCATATAGAGATCGATGCAATTTGCATACCATACCAGACTCCCCCTGAGCAACAAACCCTGGAGGTTGCTCCATATAAACTTCTTCCTCAAGATCACCATGTAGGAAGGCATTCTTGATATCCAATTGATGAAGTGGCCAGTGACGAATGGCTGCCATGGCAAAGAAGAGACGAATAGTAGTCATCTTGGCTACAGGAGAGAAAGTGTCACAATAATCAAGACCATAAACCTGAGTGTAACCTTTTGCAACAAGCCGAGCTTTGAGCCGATCAATTTCACCATCAGGGCCAACTTTAACTGCATACACCCATCGACAACCAACCGCCTTTTTTCCTGGGGGAAGGGGCACCAGCTCCCAAGTATTACTGTGGTCAAGAGCCTGCATTTCTGCAATCATAGCTTGTCGCCATCCAGGATGATCAAGTGCTTCTTTCACATTCTTGGGTATAACAACAGAGGACACTGAGGATAAAAGAGAAAAATAGGAGGGCGACAATCGATGATAGCTTAGAAAATTATAAATGGGATGAGGGTTCCGAGTGGAACGAGTACCTTTTCTGAGGGCAATAGGCCATGCTGAATCATTTGCACCAGGAGGCGTGGGAGGAGGTGACGAGGGAGAAGAATCTGAAGTAGGAGATTCACCATTGTCTTGGGGAGGTGGACTATCCATTGGGGCCCTGTGTGGGATGATCTCAGTATGTGGAGAAACAGGTGTAGAAGGATTGTGATCATGACTGGGAATGACAGAGACAGTGGAGCTATTTGACTCAACCATTGGAATAGGAAGGACCTGCTGGAGGATAGAAACATCCTGAACAGATGGAGAGAAGTAAGGAGTCTGTTCAAAGAATGTGACATTGGCAGACATGTAATACTTCTTAGTTTCAGGAGAGTAACACCGATATCCTTTTTGAAGTCGAGAATAGCCTAAGAAGACACATTTGAGAGCGCGAGCGGAGAGTTTGTCTAGACCTGGAGACATGTCATGAACAAAACATACACAGCCAAACACTCGGGGAGATGTATGAAAGAGAGGATCATTAGGAAACAAAATGGAGAAAGGGACTTTATTATCAAGAGAGGAGGAGGGCATCCTATTAATAAGATAACATGCAGTTAAGATGGCATCCCCCCAGTGATGGACAAGAATATGGGCACCAAGCAAAAGGGTACGAGCAGTTTCAACCAAGTGTCTATTTTTTCGTTCTGCTATACCATTTTGCTGTGGTGTATGAGGACAAGTAGACTGATGTAAGATACCATGGGAACTCAAGATGGCAGAAAAGGAGGATGAAAAATACTCTTTGGCATTATCACTTCTTAATATTTTGATTACTTGACCAAATTGATTCTTGATTTCATTCAAAAAGGATGTAAAGATAGCTAACAATTCAGAACGATTTTTCATAAGATAAACCCAAGTACATCTTGAATATTCATCAATAAAGGTAACAAAATATCTATAACCAAAGGAGGAGATACGACTAGGTCCCCATATATCAGAATGGATGATGGAAAAACTAGAATTACATATTGATTGAGACCTTTTAGGAAAGGAAGATCTAACATGTTTTCCTAATTGACATGACTCACATTCTAAGGTTTGGAGACCACTAAGTTCAGGACACATCTTTTTTAATTTGGACAAATGAGGATGGCCAAGTCGATCATGTAGCACTTTAGGATTAAGAGCAGCAACACAAGACACCCTTGGACGAGATCCAAAATGGTATAATCCGCCAGCTTCATATCCTTCTCCAATCTGTCTCCCCGAACCACGCTCCTGTATAACAAAAGATTTATGATCAAAGGTTATTGAACAATTTAACATTTTAGTCAACTGGCTTAAGGAAATTAAATTAAAAGGACAATTAGGGACAAAAAGGACTGAGTTGAGATTGAGGGAGGGAGACAAAGAAACATGACCGACTCCTTTGGAAGAAGTTTTAGATCCATTTGCAAGGGTTATGAAATGAGGTTTTTCTCGAAAGGAAATAGATGAGAACAAAGAGGTATTACCAGAAATGTGATCAGAAGCACCTGAGTCAATTACCCATGAATTTTGACATTCCATAGATTGAGAAACGCAGGCTGTTGATGTATTGGGAGATTGAGATGGTTGTGCCAAGCTGTTAGACTTTAACCTTAAATACTCTTGATATTCATCCTCAGAAAACATAGAAGTAGAGGTTTCAGTTTTCAAAGTGGAAGTTTCAGTCTTCGAAATATTGGCGGTTTTGGAAGGGAAACCATGTAAGGAGTAGCAATTCTCTTGAGTATGACCCATCCTTTTACAATATGTGCATTGAGTACGTCCCCGACCTCCTCGTCCTCCTCCTCTAGTGCCACGTCCTCCTCTTCCTCGTGTGGCAACCATGACAGATGGTTCCACTAGTTCATGCGCTTCTTGAGTTTGAGATACCGGGACACACAGAAGGCGAGTGGTCAATGTTTCCATAGAGGGGACCTCATGACTAGTTAGAAGTTGATCTCTGAGATGATCAAAATCGGGATGTAGGGCACGAAGGATCAACACCATGTAGAATTTGTCTAGTTTCTTTTTTATATCCTCTAATGGATCTACTTCCAAAAACATCCTAAGTTCTTCGACAGCAGATTGGGCTTCAGTCATGAAGGACACCATATCATGGTCTGCCATTTTAAGAGATGCAAGTTTATTCGTAGTGTCATAGAGACGTTGAATATCGTTGGCATAAATGCTTTGGGCTTTCTTCCAAAAGGAGTGACAAGTTTTGAAAGCCCTCAAAGATACAAAAAGTTTGGGTTCCACTGATTGCCATAACAGGGCACACAACTGGAAATCTGCTTGTTTCCACTGATCAGCTTTTTCAGTAGGCACATGGCTTCCATCTCGCTCAAGGTGGTCATAATGCCCTTGGCCAAGGAACCACATTTCAACGGCAGCAGACCATGATAGATAATTTTTTCCATTTAGCTTCTCGGAGGTAATTGATGGACTTCCAGAGAAGGAAAGAGTACTGCCAGACGCCATTTCTGAAGAAGACGAATAGTACTAACGAAGAACAAGAAAACCCTAAGGGTTTAAACGAAGGAAACTTTGACAGTGATGGACGACGGTGGCCGGCAATGGCGGGCGGTGGCCGACGGTGACGGTGGCCGGACGGTGGCCGGAGACGGTGGCCGGAGACGGTGGCCGGACGGTGGCCGGCGACGGCCGACGGTGGCCGAAGGTTGACGGTGGCCGGCGGCGGGCAGCGGCGGGCAGCGGCGGGCGACAAAGAACTGTGGCGCCGAACAAATATATATTACGAGACAGAAACCAGAGCGGGATCTACCCGCTCTGATACCAACTTAAGATTGAAACTGTAAAATAATTCTAGAGGGCTTAATTGATCCCTCTCACAATCTTCTATTTATAAGAATAAATTGATACACAAATACATGATAAATAGGGTAACCCTAGACACAATATAATCATGATAAATAGGGTAATCCTAGACATAATATAATCATGATAAATAGGGTAACCCTTGACACACTATAATGATGATAAAATAGGATAAATATCCTAACAACTATAAAGAAATGAACAAAAGTCATCTTGCCATTGGAGAAAAAGTATTACCATAATTCAACCCAAAAATTTAACCTTTAGCCACAAGACGAGCTTTGAGGCGGTTAGTAGTATCGTCAAGACAAACTTTGATAGCAAAAACCCACCTGCAACCAACAATAGACTTCCCAGACGGTAATGTGACAAGCTCCTAAGTTTCACTATTCTGAAGAGCACTTAGTTCATCTTGCAAGGTTGACGCCAACTAGGATGGGCTAAGGCATCATCGAAAAATTTTGAAATGTTCACAAAAGAAATAAAAGAAAGACAAGTGTAAAAAGCCGAAGATAATCTATGATAACTGTTAGATGTTAAGGATTTATTTTCTGTTAGTTGGGCTTAGCCCATTCTGTATTAAGGGCATTGGCCCTTATGTTTCACTATAAATAAAACTACCCTTAGTGTATTCAATACACAAGGGGATATTTTCTCCTAATCCTCTCCATTTCTCACATGGTATCTAGAGCATAGGATTAGGTCCAGCCAACTCTAGTTTCCGGCAAAACTCATCGCCGCCGCCGCCGCCACTGTGGCCGCCGCTGTCGCCGCCGCCGCCTCCGCCGCCGCCGCCGCCGCCGCCGGAGTTCCAGAATTGACCGACGACCACATCATCGGCATCGTCTCGCCCGGGCGACCACCGTGGTACAAATATCGCAGCCAACGGACCAGTCACGCGCCTCCACGCGCCGCCGCCAGAATCGCCGGAGCCGCCGCTTCCCACCGCGCGTGACGGCGCGTCGCCGGAGAGTTCCGTCGCCGATCTGGACCGCCGTGATCGCCTCCTCGTCCTCTTTCTGGATCTGTGATCGTTGCGTCAATCGGAGTACTTTGGATTTTTAGGGTTTCTCCTTCTCCATGGCATCTTCCTCTTCTACGAACACTTATGTTGGTGGCTCTTCTTCTGATCCTTCAATATACACCAATTATGTGAATGTACACTTGTCTATTGACAAGTTAGATGGCACAAATCATGCAACATGGGCGTCTGACATCAAACTTTGGTTGAAGAGTCAAGGGTACTTAGATCACCTTACTCAAGATGTGACTACTGCTACAACGGATGACACTTCCCGCTGGATGAAAATTGATGCTCAGCTATGCATTGTCATAAAATCCACCATTCACTCCTCGTTGAAACAAATGTTTCGATCATATGAAACATGTTCAGAAGTTTGGGCACAGGCGAAGTTGTTGTACACAAATGACACTCAACGCCTGTATGGTGTTTGTCAGGACCTATTAACTGTTATTGGTCCACGCAATCATGGTTCCATGGCCGAATATTTGGGTAAAATTCATGCCCTTCTTCATGATTTTAATGATATATTACCTCCTGCTCCCACTCCTGCTGAAGAACTGGAACAACGATCAAAGTTCTTCATGTTGTTGGCTTTATACGGACTCTCTGATGATATCTCTCATGTCCGTGATCAGATTTTGGGTTCTCCTGTCATACCCAACTTTACTTCTACTTGTTCAGCTCTTCTGCGTATACCGAGCAAACCAGTCACTGAGACATCTCCTCATATTGATGACTCCTCAGTTATGGCTATCCAACGTAATGATCGAAGTCGGCCTCGCAGGCAAAATAAAGGACGTGTTACAAAATGTGACCACTGTGGCAAGTTAGGCCACAAAATTGATCAATGTTATGCACTTCATGGACGACCTCCTCGACCTGTAGCAATGGCCAATTCTGAACCATCTGGAGACCCTCCTACTTCATCTAATACCGTAGAAAAACCTGCAATCTTTAACGAATTTCTCAGATGGTATGAGGATCGTCAGCACTCTAGTTCCACTACATCTGCATCTGTTGCACGTACAGGTACACCTTTTGTTGGTCTGACTCACTTTCACTCCCTCGGATCTTGGGTCCTTGACTCAGGCGCCACCGATCATATCACTGGTAACAAGTCCTTATTTTCTTCTTTGTCATGTCCGGATAACTTACCCTCGGTAACAATGGCTGATGGGTCTAGAGTCTCATCTCATGGTGTTGGTACTGTTGATATTTTTCCGTCCATATCCATTGATCATGTACTTTATGTTCCCGGGTCTCCTTTCAACTTATTGTCCATAAGTCGTCTAACTCGTACCCTTAATTGTGTTATCTCATTTACTAAAGATTCTGTTTGGTTGCAGGACCGGAGTTCGAAACACATGATTGGCACAGGATGTGAGTCTCATGGCCTATACCATCTCCGCCCTTCTCCACATGTTGGCGTAATCATGGAGTCACCATCCCTTCTTCATGCTCAGTTAGGTCATCCTAGTCTTGCCAAACTACAACAACTTGTCCCGAGATTGTCACAATTATCAAGTTTGTCGTGCGAGTCTTGTCAGTTAGGAAAGCATACTCGTAGTTCCTTTCCTCGTAGTGTCTCACAACGGGCATCGTCCCCTTTTTCATTGGTTCATTCTGACATTTGGGGACCTAGTCGTGTTAAGTCCAATTTAGGTTTTCAGTATTTTGTTACTTTTATTGATGACTACTCAAGATGTACTTGGTTGTTTTTAATGAAGAATCGTTCTGAGTTGTTTCCTATTTTCCAATTATTTTTCAATGAAATAAAAACACAGTTTGGGGTTTCTATTCGAACTCTACGTAGTGATAATGGTCGTGAATACCTTTCTCAATCGTTTACACATTTTATGGCTTCTCATGGTATTCTTCACCAAACCTCATGTGCTTATACCCCTCAACAAAATGGGGTGGCTGAGCGCAAGAATAGACACCTTATTGAGACAACTCGTACTCTTCTAATTCATGGTCAAGTACCCTCACGTTTTTGGGGTGACGCCGTTCTCACGGCATGTTATCTTATAAACCGCATGCCATCTTCCGTCTTAGATAACAAAATCCCTCATTCTATCTTGTTTCCTCAAGATCCTCTACATCCTTTACCTCTTAGAGTTTTTGGGTCTACTTGTTTTGTTCATGATTTTAGTCCTGGTCTTGATAAGTTATCTCCTAGGTCTCACAAATGTGTCTTCTTAGGATTTCCACGGTCACAAAAGGGCTATAAGTGTTTTTCCCCTTCCCTCAATCGTCATTTTATCTCTGCTGATGTTACTTTTGATGAATCTTCTTTCTACTTTTCACATCTATCTTCGAGTTTTGAACCTCCACCTGTTACTGTTGATATTCCTATTTTCTGTGATTCTCCTAGTGATGCTCCACCCATTTTGTCTCCTCCTTCTTTGGACTCTCATTCACCACAGGATCGTCCTTCACCACCACCCCTTCAGGTGTATAGTCGTCGCAATCGTCTCCCTCATGACTCACTTCCAGTGCCGGTTCCTGTGTCTCCTCCGGCTCCAGCAAATGAGTCTGACCTGCCCATTGCCCTTCGTAAAGGTATACGCTCTACCCGTAACACTTCTCCCCATTATACTGTTCTTAGTTACCACAGATTGTCACCATCTTTTTATACATGTCTCTCATCCATTTCTTCTGTGTCCATTCCCCACTCTGTGGGTGACGCCTTAACTCATCCTGGCTGGCGTCAAGCTATGCTGGATGAATTAAGTGATTTACAGAAAAGTGGAACTTGGGAGCTTGTCCAATTACCATCTGGAAAGTCTGTTGTTGGTTGCAGGTGGGTGTATGCTATCAAGGTTGGTCCTGATGGCACTATTGATCGTCTCAAAGCTCGATTGGTTGCCAAAGGCTACACACAGATTTTTGGTTTGGATTATGGTGATACCTTTTCTCCAGTGGCAAAAATGACCTCTGTTCGCCTATTCATTGCCATGGCCGCTCTTCGCCAATGGCCTCTTCACCAACTTGATGTCAAAAATGCTTTCCTTAATGGTGATTTGCATGAAGAAATTTATATGGAGCAACCGCCTGGCTTTGTTGCTCAGGGGGAGTCATCTGGATTGGTATGTCGTCTTCGCAAATCCTTATATGGACTAAAACAATCTCCTCGGGCCTGGTTTGGTAAATTTAGCTGTGTTGTTCAACAATTTGGTATGTCTCGCAGTGAAGCGGATCATTCAGTGTTCTATCGCCACTCAAATGCTGGATGTATCTACTTAATAGTGTATGTCGATGATATTGTTCTCACAGGAAGTGACTATCTTGGCATCTCTAAGATGAAACAACACCTTTGCCATCATTTTCAAACCAAAGATCTTGGCAAACTCCGGTATTTTTTGGGTATTGAAGTAGCACAATCCAACACCGGTATTGTCATATCTCAGAGGAAGTATGCGTTAGACATCTTGGAGGAAACAGGGTTAATGAACTCTAAATCTGTTGAGACACCTATGGATCCTAACATCAAACTCCTACCAAATCAGGGGGAGCCTTTCTCAGATCCTGAACGGTACAGAAGACTAGTTGGCAAATTAAACTATCTTACTGTTACACGTCCTGACATTTCCTTCGCAGTTAGCGTTGTGAGTCAATTCCTAAACTCCCCATGTGAAGACCATTGGGATGCGGTTGTTCGCATACTGAAGTATATTAAAGGATCACCTGGAAAAGGTTTGCTATATGGTCCTAACAACGATACAAAAATCGTTTGTTATTCAGATGCTGACTGGGCTGGTTCCCCGTCTGATAGGAGATCTACTTCTGGATATTGTGTCTCTGTTGGTGGCAACCTAATATCATGGAAAAGTAAGAAGCAAAGTGTTGTGGCAAGGTCCAGCGCAGAAGCAGAATATAGAGTTATGGCATCAGCTACTTGCGAGCTTGTGTGGCTTAAACAATTACTCAGTGAATTGAAATTTGGAGATGTCACTCAAATGACACTTATATGTGATAATCAAGCTGCTCTCCATATCAGCTCTAACCCTGTCTTTCATGAGAGAACCAAGCACATTGAAGTTGATTGTCACTTTATTCGAGAAAAGATCATATCCGGAGACATCAAGACTGAGTTTGTTAACTCAAGCAACCAGTTGGCAGACATATTCACTAAGTCCTTACGAGGACCTAGAATTGATTATCTTTGTAACAAGCTTGGAACATATGATTTATATACTCCAGCTTGAGGGGGAGTGTTAGATGTTAAGGATTTATTTTCTGTTAGTTGGGCTTAGCCCATTCTGTATTAAGGGCATTGGCCCTTATGTTTCACTATAAATAAAACTACCCTTAGTGTATTCAATACACAAGGGGATATTTTCTCCTAATCCTCTCCATTTCTCACAATAACTTAAAACAATATATTGTGAAGAGGGATTACGGGTATAATGTATACCTTTTCGGAGGACAATTGGAAGGTCATACTCAGTTATTGGAGCTAGAGGAGACAAGTAGTTGGTACTTGATTTGAGTCACATAGTGGGTGTTGAGAACACTATTTGCAATTATAAACTTGAAGTGGTGGTGAAGATTCTGACAGTGGACAAGGCACAACTGGAGGACCACAAATAACGGGAATATTGACTGTATTAGGAATATTCACTTTAGATGAAGACATATAAGAAGAACAATGATATTTGAAGTAAAAAAAAGACTTATTGAAGGTGGCATCGATATAAACAAATTAGCATATAAGAGAAGGAGAAAAACACTTGTATCCTTTTTGTGATCCAGTAATAACTTTCAATACCAGGACTAAAACTATGAACAAAACATGTAGACCTAAAAACTTTTAGAGGTAAGGGATGAAGTTCATGAGAAAATAAAATAGAATGAGGTATTTTATTATCTAAAACCGAAGACAACATGCAATTAATGAGATCAGATGTAGTAAGAATAACGTCATGCCAAAAAATATTGAGGAACCTCACCATGAATTTAAAGAGTATGAGTTGAAGATAAAAAATAAAGGTAAGATATCTATCTAAGATATTTAATAATCTAATATATCTAATATATCTAACAACCACCATTGAGTGTGAATTTCGTATTGATTTAGTTTGGTCCAGCCAGCTGATATGGTGACACTGGCAGCTACTGTTTCTGTTCCTTGTAGTGCAAACAGTTAGTTCAGTGAGCTAACATGTTTGTGGTTGCTGGCTGTAACTGTTTCTGTTCCTTGTAGATCAAGCTACCTGTAGGTATATAATATTTGTTGTAACAGAATTCTAAATGGAATAAGAAATCAAATTTTCTTTCTTCAGTTCTGTCTCTCGTCTCTGTAAACTTCAACAGAGAGTTGTAAGTAGTATAAACATCTCATTGGCCAATAACTTTTGTCTTTTAGAATTTCATTATCTTTACATTTTGTCCTTATTGATTTGCTGGATATGAATGATGAATAATTTAGTGCTTTATCTGTGAAGTTGTTGCTTTTCATTTTTCCTAACAAACAAAAAAGACCCAACTAATTTTAAAACTATTTAATGTCTCTCCAGGAAGTTAAACTCAAAATCCTCTTTCTTGTTGAGATGCTGGATCCTTTTCTTGATCCTGCAATAGCTGTGTCAAAAAGCAAAATAGCATTTGGAGATTTAGCTTCCTCATTTCCAGAAAAGCAAGAACAGAATTGTACAATTGCTCTAAATATCATCCGTTCTGCTGTACGAAAGCCAGCTGTCCTACCTTCGTTGGAATCAGAATGGAGGAATGGATCTGTGGCTCCTAGGTATGGCGTCACTTACTGTGCTGTACTGTACTGTAGAAAATATAGTTGATATTTTGGATAGAAAATTTATCTTGTGGCTTATCTTTTATATCTATTTACATGGAAGATAAACCAAAAGTAAATATTTTATTATTTGTAGCTTATTCCCATTAATAAACAATAGCTTTACATGTATATAAATGGGTAAACATGTTGCAACCAAGAATTAGGATTAAGCTTCTTTTAAGACTTTTATATGTATATGTGTACATCAGGTAGATAGAGAAATAATAATAATTTATATAAAAATCTTCAATGCCCAGATAAAATGCATGTGGATCTCTTTGTGACTATGATAGTTCTTTTTAATAACTAAAAACTAACAAGACAAGTTAATTGTCCATTCCATTGATGTACCAAGTTTAATAATAATAAATTCTTAGAAACTAAGCAGATTTCTTTAGTTTTACACATTTACTTTATATCTGCAGTGTGCTTCTATCAATATTGGAACCGCACATGTGTTTGCCACCTGATGTTGACCTTTGCAAGTCAGTTTTACGACCAACTGACCATGAAACTGCATCTATTTCACCTCTTTCCTCTGGCATTAATGGTGGAGGTACTTTTTCTAAGTCAATTGGTCAAGATGATTCTGATGGAAAAACAGATGTTTCAGAAGCAGCAGGAAAATCTGATTCTGCTGAAGATCGTAGTCTACTTTTTTCCCCACCCGAGCTGCAGAGTATGACCTTGACAAATTTCTCTAATGTTCCTAAGCAAAATAGCTCTATTTCTAGCATTGGGGATATGAACTTGGAATCGAAAAACATGGCTGAGAAACATTCCACCGATCATTTTCTTACTAATATCTTGGATGCTGGCCTTGGTTTTGAATACTTCAACGTGCAGGCAGATTATTTCCAACTTCTGAACTATAATGATTCTGAACTTCGTGCTTCTGAGTTTAGACGCCTGGCTTTAGATTTGCATTCTCAGAGTGATGTTACTATTGAAAGCCATGATGCTGCAATTGATGCTCTGTTGTTAGCTGCCGAATGTCATGTAAATCCTTATTTTATTTCTTCTATTGGAGCCTCTTCAAAACTTACTGACTTGTTGAACATTAATGAATGTAAAACAGCGCATCCTCGTGATAAAGCTAAAGTGAAAAGAACTTCTGGAAAGAATAAACCTAATCTAGACACTATTGCACATATAGAGAGAAAAAGAGATAAACTTGTTTTTCAGATACTGCTTGAGGCTGCTGAATTGGACAGGAAATATAACGTAAGAGTATCTGGTGGAGAAATTGGTCCTTATTCTGCTGAAGGTTTTGATGAACAGATTATAAAACTGTCTCCCCTAGATGTACAATATGCTGATGCTCTAACCTTGGTTCGACAAAACCAAGCCCTACTATGTAATTTTTTGATCCAACGGTTGCAGGGAGACCAAATCTCAATGCATGAAATTCTCCTGCAGAGTCTTGTGTACTTTTTGCACACTGGCACTAAATTATATTGTCCTCCAGAACATGTGATTGATATCATTATAAAATATGCTGAAGACTTGAACAGGCTGCTGGCATCTTTTCATCACCAGCTGAAGGAAAGTAGTTTGTATTCAACACAGGAAAGAATGAAAGGGGTAGAGCGACGTTGGTTACTGCTACAGAGATTGGTAATCGCAGCAAGTGGTGGAGGTGAAGAGCATCATTTTGGAAATAATATACAAAATAATTACTTGTGTGGAAATTTAATTCCTTCTTCAGCATGGATGAAGAGAATTTCTCATTTTTCTGGTTCTTTATACCCTTTGGTTAGATTTCTTGGTTGGATGGCAATATCTCGTAATGCAAAACAGTATTTGAAAGACCACATTTTCCTTGCATTTGATCTGTCTCAGCTGACATATTTACTATCCATTTTTGCTGATGACCTAGCTGTTGTTGATGATGTTGTGAGTAAAAAGTATGAAGAGCTAAAAGTTGATGATTCACAGGTTGAAAACAGTTCTGCTAAAACAGAGTTTGAACGAGGTAATCAATGTGATGAGGAACGATCCTTTTGTGCAATATATCCGGAACTCTGGAAGTTCTTTCCTAATATGAAAAGGAAATTCAAATCTTTTGGAGAAGCCATTCTAGAAGCTGTTGGTTTGCAGCTGAGATCTGTTCCTTCCATTCTGGTGCCTGATGTTTTGTGTTGGTTTTCAGAGTTGTGTTTGTGGCCATTTTCTTTTGCTTCTTCAATTGGAAGTGATCATTTAAAAGGTTATAATGCTAAGAATGCCAGAGCGATAATCCTTTATATACTTGAAGCTATTATAGTTGAACACATGGAAGCTATGGTTCCTGAGGCTCCCAAGCTAGTTCAAGTGCTCGTGTCACTCTCAAGTTCTACATACTGTGATGTGTCATTTCTTGATTCTGTTTTGCGTTTGTTGAAACCTATCCTTTCTTATTCTTTGTCCAAGATTTCTCATGATGAAAATTTATTGGACGGTGATTCTTGTCTGAATTTTGAGGAATTGTGCTTTAACACTCTTCTCATGAAAATAAAACAAAAGAGTGAGGTCGAGCACAATTCTGAAGATAAAGGATACAATACAGCACTGGCTATTTTTATTTTGGCATCAATCTTTCCTGATTTATCTATTCGATATAGGAGGGAGTTTTTGCAGTCTTTATTAAATCTGGCAAACTTTCCGGCTTTTTCCCCAACAACTTTTTTCTTTGATTATCTCAGTGCATTTCAATGTGTTATGGATAATTGCAAATTACTATTACTGAATAACTTAAAAGAATTGGGTGTGGTTCCTCTTCAGCTATCCCCCTATCCTCATGCAAATGGTGATGGACTTTTTGAAGATAACTTAAAACCAAATTCATGGTTTCTTAGTGATGTCTGTCTCATTGTTTATGAGAGTGATGTTCATAATGTAGATAGTAACAACTCTATTGCTGATGTTGGTCATTGTGACTTACCTTCTGATTATTTAGAAGGATTTTGTAAGGACATAGAGGGTCTCATTTCAAACCTTAATCCAGCTATTGAGCGCTGTTGGAATCTTCATCCTCAAATAAGTAGAAAAGTATCAATAGCATCAGCCGAATGCTATGTCTTTTCAAAATGTTTGACATCAGTTTCTCAAAAGTTTCATAAAGCTGAAGATGATCAAAATTCTTCAATCGAGTCATCTGACATGCTCACACTTCATTGGAGAATTGGTCTTCAAGGCCTTTGTGAATTGGCTGTTATGCTTCAAGAAAGCAGTTGCTGGGAAGTTTCTTGCTTGATGCTTGATTGTTTACTTGGAGTACCATATAGCTTTTCCCTGGATGGTGTGGTAGGCATCATCTGTTCCACAATAAAAAATGTTTCTTGCTGTGCGCCAAAAATCTCTTGGCGTGTGCAGAGTGATAAGTGGTTAACTTCTTTAATTGCTAGAGGCATCTATAACAGTCAAGAAAGTGAAGTTCCTCTTATTGACCTATTTTGTACACTGCTGGTCCATGCCGAACCTGAGCAACGTTTTATAGCAGTTAAGCATTTGGGAATACTTCTTGGCCAGTGTACGAATGGAGAAAGAGCTGTGATGAACTCTAAAATTTGCTCTGACTTCATTCCAAATAAGTTAGTTTTATCCATTCCTGATTATGTTTTATCTCGTCTGGTTTCTAGTACTTGGGATGAAGTTGTTGTACTGGCCTCATCTGATTTGTCAGTACATTTAAGGGTTCATGCGATGGCACTTCTTTCAAATTACATTCCATTTGCTGAGCGCCATCACTTGCAATCTTTTCTTGTGGCAGCTGATGGCATATGTTATTTGTGTAATGCAAAAGCATCTCAAGATGGTCCTTTCCTGCAACTTTCATTAACTCTTATTGCTTATGCCTGCTTGTACTCACCAGCTGAAGATATTTCTTTGATTCCTCAAAATTTATGGGAAAATATTGAAACTTTGGGGTCTACAAAACATGGTATTGATCTTTATCCTTGCTGTCTGTATGAAATGGCGTACTAGAAATTTGGATTATATTATACACCTTCTAGCTTTTCCAGATGGCAAGCTCGGAGACCTTGAAAAGAGGACATGTCAAGTCCTGTGTAGATTGAGGGATGAAGGAGATGAAGCCAAAGAGGTATCTTCTGTAATGAAACTAGTCATTCATGCCAGTTTCAACAAAAAAACCATTAAATCCTTTTCCCGTCCATAGCATAATTTTGTATTTTGTTTTATCTTATCTCAATGAATTCTAAAATTACGATTCTATGCAAGGCCCTGAAAGAAGTGCTTTCTTCGTATTCTTCAAAGCAGTATGACCCAGACTTTGCTAATACACGTGAATCTATTAATCAGGTAATAATGTAATATACTTAAAATAATCATATAGTGTATAGCTGCTTATAGTGTTAGCAACGTATGTCCAAATAAGCAGTATGTCCAAATTTTGTTTGCAACGTATAGTGTATAGCTGCTTATAAATTTATTGTCACGTAATATCTAATCCTTCCCTAGTTTGTGGACTCTGAGTGAATAAACCAAAATTACTATTCTTTGTTTTGATTTTAATGTGTCAGATAGCGTATTTAACACATGTTTAATATGTGAATAGCTATTAACTAGAAATTATGGATGCAGTTACCACAATTAAGGGATTTGATTTATTTGTATGCATTTATGATTGATTCTATTGTACCCTGATATATCATAAAACGACTGTAGACAATGAATATATTGGTTGAGATTCCAGTTTGAGATATGGTCAAATATTATTATATAAGTGGATGCAAACTTTACTTACAAACCAATTGTACGAGGTTGAATATACAACACAACTTTCAGACATTTTTCTTTTGTAAACTTGGAAGTACAATTAAATTTGCACTGCTGTTGGTATATAACTTATGATTCATGCAAGGGTCTCTGAACATGTAGTGAAAATATTATATTTTTTCAATTGGGTAACGAAGTATTTCAATCTATTTATACTAAAATTTATGTGAATTGGTCATCCGTTTATACTATTTTCAGCTGGTATGCATCCTGGTTGGTCATAGTAGCCAAATTTTCGGCAACTGTTTTATGTCATATTTTCTTAATATATTAAGTTTGCAACAGGTACTTGGCAATTTAACAGCAGTGCACTCATATTTTGATTTATTCTCATGGAAGATCGAGCAAGATGATATGGTACGTGTGATCATTGGCTAAATGCATTTGTTATTTATATGATTAGTTACATATCTTTGAATACTTTCTAGGAGCTCGAGGAGGCTGAGTTGGAGCTAGACATTATACGAAAGGAACATTCATTACCAGGAAGAATGGAGGATTCCAAAGAATTGAGTCAGATTCCAGGTTTACCCCTTTAGTACATTTTGGTCTAGTACATATTGATTCTTATAACCAAGTGACACAAAAGTCTTCATACACTTTTTTATTGTTGTCTTGTAACTTCTTCATTGTTATAGTTGCTGAAAATCTTCCTCCCTCCTTCAAATTTGATTTATAAATTTGAACTTTACAGCCAACAAAAAGGATGTCTCAAGGCTTCAGCAAATCAAAGAGTGCATCCATTCCCTGTAAGTGGTTGTAGTTTTCTCTTTCAACCAGTAG
This sequence comes from Vigna angularis, assembly GCF_016808095.1. Lineage (NCBI taxonomy): Eukaryota > Viridiplantae > Streptophyta > Magnoliopsida > Fabales > Fabaceae > Vigna > Vigna angularis. The sequence continues at coordinate 29,639,419 of NC_068978.1, forward strand.
TAAACATCCTCTTGGAAAATAATGCTAATTGTAGAAACCCTGTAGATTTACTCACTTTCGGTTTTATATTTGAAATATTTTCTCTTGCATGGCTTGATTTAGAGGGTATGCTTTTAAGTATGAGCTATTCTGTAAATCTCCCTGTAGAAGTATTTTCTTCTTGATGGTTTGATTTGTAGGGTTTGCTCGTCTTTAAGCTTGAATCATTTTATGATTGGTTGAAATCATTGGCAACTATGGGGTTACTGTCAATTTTTGTTGTCTGTGTGTGTTTTAAACGTTATCTTTCTTTTCGGTCTCTCACCTTTTTTGAAATCTTAACCATTTATGCTGTTGAGGAATGTGGCAAAGTATTTGAAACTTTTTTATATTATGTTATCAGAGAAAAGTCCAAACTTAAAGAAGATATTGCAGCCCGTAGGCAAAAGAAACTACTTATGAGACAAGCCCGTCAAAAACATTTGGAAGAAGCGGCTGTACGGGAAGCAGAACTTCTACAAGAACTTGATAGGTTTTAGCTCTTGTTGAGTATTTTGGTGCTTGATATTGTATTGTTTTGATATTTTTACTGGAAGTTGAGGATTTTAGTAACTATTCAACAGGGAAAGAACAGTTGAAATGGAAAAGGAGTTGGAAAGACAAAGATTGCTAGAAATAGAGCGTGCTAAAACAAAGGAATTGCGTTACAATCTGGACATGGAGAAGGAGAGGCAAACACAGGTAATCCCACTACGGGAGTTGTTATTGTTAAACGTGATGTAAACATGTAATACTGATATACTGATTCATACAATTATTTAAACTCGTAATCCCACTACGGGAGTTGTTATTGTTAAACGTGATGTAAACATGTAATACTGATATACTGATTCATACAATTATTTAAACTCCTAAGTTATTTAACCCAGCACATTAAGACTTACTAAACTTAATATTCTAGAGAGACTATTGAAGTTGGCATGTAGTTTCAAACATAGCTGAGGCAAGGACCATTTAGTAAACAATCTGTCATTAGATTTTAAATGTGAGTCGCAATTTGTATAGGCTCAACCACTGAATCACCAGTTCAGTTGGAGAAAATTTCAATATGCTCGGTCCTTGTAATAATTTCAAGATATATGTAGGTTGCTTGGTTATTCCTAATCCCCATTTACACTGAGACCAGCATTACATTAACCCAATTATCAAGTGCAAACTAATGCTTCTTTGTGTTCTCTGGTTCTCCATTAATGTCAAATTGCAGCCTCAATACCACACTTTTACTACTTGTTATGATGTATGGAACAAAGCCAAGAAAGTTGATAGGTTCAAAGGGAAGGTTTACAGTTGAAGGAAAACTGTATGGTTTATTTTATTGTAAGGTCGTTACTTATCTGTAGTTAGTTGCATCTGACTTCTATAAAGTTAGAATGGATAGTTTTAGCAATTACTATCTTTATTTTGTAACTTGTGAAGGTTAGGGAGGGAGAGTTTGGTTCTCTCTAATAACCATAAAGTTGTATGTTGTTTGGGTCCTCTCTCCAGAGGAAACCCAGTTAATGTTATAATACATTTTACAGTAAAGATAATGGAGTTAAGATCTTGTGTTGGATGTAAGAGAGAGTAAGGAACTTGATTATTAAGGACGATGGAAGGCATGTAGTTGATCAAATAACATGTTAGAACAACATCTCCCCACAAGCGAAGAGGAATATTTTGGTGAACAAGAAGGGTACAGACAGTTTCAACCAAGTGTCGGTTCTTTCTTTCGGCGACACTGATTTGTTGGGTGTGTGAGAGCGAGATGTTTGATAGAGGATACTGTGTTAACTCAGAAAATACTGAAATTGGGAAGAATCACGAGCATTGTCAGTGCGTAAAATTTTAATAGAGGTGCCAAATTGATTTTGAATTTCAGTTGAGAAACATAGAGATATAGAAAAAACATCAAAACGATCTTTCATTAAAAAATAACCAAGTACATTAGGAGAAATCCTCCATGAAAGTAGCTAAGTAATAAAAACACAAAGTAGAACAAACATAACTAGGACCCCAAATATCAGGTGAACTAAGGCAAAAGGTGACAAAGCACTTTATTAACTCGAGTACCATATATATGACGAGTGTGTTTTCCTAACTGACGAGACTTGCATTGAAAAGATGAACTGTGAGACGTATTAGGAAGCATGAGACACATTTTGGTAGACTAGGATGACTTAAGCATTAATGTTCAAGTGCTTGAGATGTAGTGGAGATACAAGCAACCGATTGTGACCGATAGTGTAATTGTTGAGACTAATGTTCTGCTCCAATCGTCTTTCCAGTATGTTGATCTTGAACAAGAACAAAATTATTAGTAAAAAGGATAGAGTAATTTTTGGTGAGTGAGCTTGCTTATGGAGATTAAATTTAAAAGACACTCAGGAATAAATAGCTCAAAATCTAGGGTAAGATTAGATTGTTTGACCAATGCCATTAACTTCCATTTGAGAGCCATTTGCCATAGTAACAAAGGGTAAAGAATCCAAATAAGTCAATTGAGAGAAAAGGAACTTGTTACCAAACATATGGTCAAATGCACAGAGTTAAGAATCCAAGGTCCAAGGGAGGAGGGACTGAGAAATATAGGCTACAAGATTACCAGACTGAGCAACAACGGCGACAGGTTGTGTGGCTGCCTTGTATTGGAGGAACTCATTATAGGAATCAACGTGTTAAGAAGTGGACTTTAAGCCTAACTCAACTCCACAAAACCGACTTCGAAGGTGAGGTTTGCACCCACTTATATATTATAGATTGGCCTTATCTCTAGTTGATGTGGGACTTTCAACACCCCCCCCCCCCCCCCCCCACCTCATGCTGAGGTATATACATCTCGAGCGTGAGACTAGACATTAGTGAGTGGTCCAGTGGTCCAGTAGCGGTCCGATAGCAGGTGAAACAATAGGTCCATCAAACAACAAATATCGCTAGGATAGGCTCTAATCAGACTCTGATACCATGTTAAGAAGTGGACTTTAAGTCTAACTCAATCCCACAAAACCGGCTTGGAATGTGAGGTTTGTACTTATATATTTTAAATTAGTCTTATGTTTAGTCAATGTAGGATTTCCAACACAACGGAACTTGAAATCTCATCAGATGGTTTTGGAGAATTGACCTGAGCAATATTAGTTGTCTTATGTTGTTGTGGTATTTTTGTACGACATTCTTCCTCAGTATGACCATACCGTTGACAAAAATTGCAATGAGGGCGTTCACCACATTTTCCACTTCGTCCCCCCTGTAGGAAGATTGGGGCTAAAAAGCAGAGGAGTTAGTTTGAGGTACATGAGATTGATCAAACATGTGAGGAACAAAGAGGCAAATTAATTGTTCACTAACGGTGTTGTTAGATGGAACAACTGTGCCAAATAAGATTTGATTGTGGATAGAGTCAAACTCTGGAGGAAACCATAAAAAACTTGCCACGTTGTTCAGCATGTTTGTATGATTATTAGTGAAAGGCATCAATGACTCAAAATCATCAATTAAGTGATCGAGCTTACCAAGATATGTTTGTATATGATGATTTTCCAGCTTCACTGTGATAAGAATGGAAATATTCTAACACTCCCCCTCATGCCATGAGGAACCTTCAACCTATGACTTAGGTGTTGAAATTCCTTGGTGTTAACCAACTAATAGCACTGACTCTCCTTGGAGACTTGTAAATAAATGACACAAGCCATCAGGAACATCACAGCTGCTACAATACGCAAAGCTAAACAAATATTATGAAAGGAGGATAAGGAACAATGCTGAAACAGAGGTATAATGCTGAAATAGAGAGTTTTTTTTTTTTATTTGGTCGAGCGAGACGAACGACAGTGACGCCTTGTGATTCCGACACCAGAAAGGTGGCGTGTGACAAACAAGCGCCGGAAGCTTATCGGAGAGAAGTCGTGCGTGACAAGATGAGAATGAGGCAACGACTAGGGATGGGTCGCACTCCTCGAGACGCACAAAACCCCTAACTTCGCCAGAGAAAATGTGACAATGGCGGAGGCGAACGTCGGACAAATGTGGCGCACATGGCGGCGCCTAGATGAGAACTAGCCCTCTCGCTCAAGGAGACGATCCAGATCACTAGTCGTTGGACTAAACTGTGGCAGCAGATGGCAACAGAGGACAATAGACGATGGTTGGCAGCGGACGGTGGTCGGCAGCGTACAGCTGCGGACGGTGGGAAACAACGGATAGCGGCAGACAATGACGAACGACGTCGGGAACAAAAGTTGATGGTGACAAACTTCTACAACTCCTCATAGTGGCAAAACAGTGCTAGATGGACAACGACAAATGGCACCAGACAACGACAAACGATGTCAAAAAGCGACACAGCGCCTGGACAGCGGAAAACGGTGCCTGGACAGCGGAAAACGGTGCCTGGACAGCGGCAAACGGTGCCGGACAGCGGCAAACAGTGCCTGGACAGCGGCAAACGGCGCCTGGACAGCGGCAAACGGCGCCGGACAGCGGCAAACAATGCTTAACAGTTGCGGACAACAACTAAGGTTTGAAGACTAGACAAAATTCAGAACGAAACTGCTCATTTAGGTATTTTAGAAAAGATGAAATTTTTAAGGCCGCTGGTGGCGGCGCTGGCCACCGGCGGCAACAAAGACCGAGTAGGAAGAGACTCAGACAACCTGCTCTGATACCAACTTGAGATTGAAAGTAATTCTTGAGGGCTTAATTGATCCCTCTCATAATCTTCTATTTATAAAAATAAATTGATACAAGAGTACATGATAATTAGGGTAACCTAGACACAATATAATCATGATAAATAGGGTAACCTAGACACAATATAATCATGATAAATAGGGTAATCTAGACACAATATAATCATGATAAATAGGGTAAATATTCTAACACCTAGATTATGTAACGGTTAATTTCCTACAAATCTGCAACAACTGATTACATTTTAACAATGTTGATGACATTGTCCTTACTGGTGATGATGAGATTAGAATTCGACAACTCAGAGCACCTTTCACAACAATTTCATACTAAAGATTTGGGCTCTCTTAAATATTTCATAGGCATCTGTAATTATCATTAATCAACACAAGTATACTCTTAAAACTGGTATGATTGACTGTTGTCCTTGTGATACTCCTATGGATCCAAATATCAAGCTTCTTTTGGGTGAGGTGGAGCCATTGAAAGACCGGGAATATATCACCTTCATTAGATCTGACATCACTTTCGTGGTTAGTGTGGTAAGCCAATTTCTAAATGTCCCTTGTTATAGCCATTGGGATGTTGTGACATTTATTCTTCGATACATAAAAAATGCTTTAGGACGAGGATTATTCTATGAAGACAAGAAATACTAAGATCACTTGTTACTTTGATGTGGATTGGGCAAGATCACCATCAAATAGAAGATCCACTTTTGGGTACTGTGTTCTTATCTAAGGAAATCTATCTCATGGAGAGAAGCAAGAAGCAAAATATAGTTGCTAGATCTAGTGCATTAGCAGAAATCGTGCTATGGCAACAATCACTTGTGAGCTTACGTGGCTTAGGCAACTACTACTACAACTAAAAATAGGGGACATCCATGAAACAAAGCTTATTTGTGACAATCATGCTACACTTCACATTGCATCAAACCTGGTCATTCCATGAAGGAACCAAATACATTGAGATTGATTGTCACTTTGTTAGAGAAAAGGTGCTCTCTAGCGAAATCATTACTTATTTGATCAACTTTAGCAATCAGTTAGCTGACATGTTCACCAAGCCTCTTAGAGGCCCTCAGGTTGAGTACATTTGTAACAAACTTGGTGCATATGACATATATGCTCTAACTTCTAACTTGAGGGGGAGTATTAGAATGTAATTAGTTACATATTTGTGGAGAATTAACTATTATTCTAGGAAATTAGGATGATTGATTCCTAATTATTAGGTGGAAATTTATAAGTGATTCTGTAAATTAGTATAAATACATACTGTGTGGTCTCCATTAGACACACAATACACTAAGCAAATATACTTTTCTATAATTAAAGTATCCTAATGTATTGGATACAGATATGTGATACAAATTGAAGTATGAATACATTATTGGTTGGGCCTAACTCACTACTAAAGTCAAACTCAAGGGTGGAGGATTTCCAGGTCTTATGGGAAGCATCCTATGTGTTGCCAGACAATGTGGAACATCTTTTCACTACATTTGACTGGCAATGCTGAGGATGGAAAACAAAGCCTAGGGTCATCAACTTTAAGCTATACAGAGATTTATTGAGTGTTCTGGCAAATGCAGATCCTTCCTAGGCAATAAATCTAGGTAGTTGCTTGACATAAACTCCCCTTTTTCAATTTGCCTCGGGAGGAATTCTAGATACCAAATTATTGAAGAGAACTATGAAATAGTAGAGAAGATTAGGAGAAATCTCCCTTATGTGTTTAGCATACACATAGGGTAGTTTATTTATAATGTAAGATAAGGGTTAAACCCTAAATACAGAATGGGCTAAGCCCAATTAACAGAAACACACAACTTAACATCTAACACTCCCCCTAAAGCTGGAGCATATAAATCATATGTTCCAAGCTTGTTACAAAGATAGTCAATTCTAGGTCCTCGTAAGGACTTGGTGAATATGTCTGCCAACTGGTTGGTTGAGTTAACGAACTCAGTCTTGATATCTTCGGATATGATTTTTTCTCTAATAAAATGACAATTAACTTTAATGTGCTTGGTTCTCTCATGGAAGACAGGGTTAGAGCTAATATGAAGAGCAGCTTGATTATCACATATAAGTGTCATGTGAGTGACATCTCCAAATTTCAATTCACTAAGTAATTGTTTAAGCCACACAAGCTCGCAAGTAGCTGATGCCATAGCTCTATATTCTGCTTCCGCGCTGGACCTTGCCACAACACTTTGCTTCTTACTTTTCCAAGATATCAGATTGCCACCAATAGAAACACAATATCCAGAAGTAGACCTCCTATCAGGAGGGGAACCAGCCCAATCAGCATCTGAATAGCAAACGATTTTTGTATCGTTGTTAGGGCCATATAGCAAACCTTTTCCGGGTGATCCTTTAATATACTTCAGTATGCGAACAACTGCATCCCAATGGTCTTCACATGGGGAGTTTAGAAATTGACTCACCACACTAACTGTGAAGGAAATGTCAGGACGCGTAACAGTAAGATAGTTTAATTTACCAACTAATCTTCTGTACCGTTCAGGATCTGAGAAAGGCTCCCCCTGATTTGGTAGGAGTTTGATGTTAGGGTCCATAGGTGTCTCAACAGATTTACAGTTCATTAACCCTGTTTCCTCCAAGATGTCTAACGCATACTTCCTCTGAGATATGACAATACCATCATTGGATTGTGCTACTTCAATACCCAAAAAGTACCGGAGTTTTCCAAGATCTTTGGTTTGAAAATAATGACAAAGGTGTTGTTTCATCTGAGAGATGCCGAGATAGTCACTTCCTGTGAGAACAATATCATCGACATACACTATTAAGTAAATACATCCAGCACTTGAGTGGCGATAGAACACTGAATGATCCGCTTCACTGCGAGACATACCAAATTGTTGAACAACACAGCTGAATTTACCAAACCAGGCCCGAGGAGATTGTTTTAGGCCATATAAGGATTTGCGAAGACGACATACCAATCCAGATGACTCCCCCTGAGCAACAAAGCCAGGCGGTTGCTCCATATAAATTTCTTCATGCAAATCACCATTGAGGAAAGCATTTTTGACATCAAGTTGGTAAAGAGGCCATTGTCGAAGAGCGGCCATGGCAATGAATAGGCGAACAGAGGTCATTTTTGCCACTGGAGAAAAAGTATCACCATAATCCAAACCAAAAATCTGTGTGTAGCCTTTGGCAACCAGTCGAGCTTTCAGACGATCAATTGTGCCATCAGGGCCAACCTTGATAGCATACACCCACCTGCAACCAACAACAGACTTTCCAGATGGTAATTGGACAAGCTCCCAAGTTCCACTTTTCTGTAAAGCACTTAATTCATCCAGCATAGCTTGACGCCAGCCAGGATGAGTTAAGGCATCACCCACAGATTTAGGAATTGACACAGAAGAAATGGATGAGAGACAAGTGTAAAAAGATGGAGATAATCTGTGGTAACTAAGAACAGTATAATGGGGGGAAGGGTTACGGGTAGAGCGTATACCTTTACGGAGGGCAATAGGCAAGTCAGACTCATTTGCTGGAGCCGGAGGAGACACAGGAGGCGGCACTGGAAGTGAGTCATGAGGGAGACAATTGCGGCGACTATAAACCTGAAGGGTGGTGGTGAAGGACGATCCTGTGGTGAATGAGAGTCTAAAGAAGGAGGAGACAAAATGGGTGGAGCATCACCAGGAGGATCACAGATAAGAGGAATATCAACAGTAACAGGGAGAGGTACAAAACTAGAAGATAGATGTGTAAAGTAAAAAGAAGATTCATCAAAAGTGACATCAGCAGAGATAAAATGACGATTGAGGGAAGGGGAAAAACACTTATAGCCCTTTTGTGACCGTGGAAATCCTAAGAAGACACATTTGTGAGACCTAGGAGATAACTTATCAAGACCAAGACTAAAATCATGAACAAAACATGTAGACCCAAAAACTCTAAGAGGTAATGGATGTAGAGGGTCTTGAGGAAATAAGATAGAATGAGGGATTTTGTTCTCTAGGACAGAAGATGGCATGCGGTTGATAAGATAACATGTCGTGAGAACAGCATCACCCCAAAAACGTGAGGGTACTTGACCATGAATGAGAAGGGTACGAGTTGTTTCAATAAGGTGTCTATTCTTGCGCTCAGCCACCCCATTTTGTTGAGGGGTATAAGCACATGAGGTTTGGTGAAGAATGCCATGAGAAGCCATAAAATGTTTAAACTGTTGAGAAAGGTATTCACGGCCATTATCACTGCGTAAAGTGCGAATAGAAACCCCAAACTGAGTTTTTATTTCATTGAAAAATAGAAAACAACTCAGAACGATTCTTCATGAGAAACAACCAAATATATCTGGAATAGTCATCAATAAAGGTAACAAAATACTGAAATCCTAAAGTTGACTTAACACGACTAGGTCCCCAAATATCAGAATGAACCAATGAACCAATATCATATGTTTCGAACTCCAGTCCTGCAACCAAACAGAATCTTTGGTAAATGAAATAACACAATTAAGGGAACGAGTTAGACGACTTACGGACAATAAGTTAAAAGGAGACCCAGGGACATAAAGTACATTATTAATGGATATGGACGGAAAAATATGAACAGTACCAATACCATGAGATGAGACTCTAGACCCATCAGCCATCGTTACCGAGGGTAAATTATCCGGACATGACAAGGAAGAAAACAAGGACTTGTTACCAGTGATATGATCGGTGGCGCCTGAGTCAAGGACCCAAGATCCGAGAGAGTGAGTCAGACCAACAAAAGGAGTACCTGTGCGTATAACAGAAGCAGATGTAGTGGAACTAGAGTGCTGACTGTCCTCATACCATCTGAGAAATTCCTGAAAGAGTACAGGGTTATTTATGGTATTTGATGAAGTAGGATGGTCTGCAGACGGTGATCGGGGAGGTGGATCAGAATTAGCCATTGCTATAGGTCGAGGAGGACATCCATGAAGCACATAACATCTATCAATTTTGTGGCCTAGCTTGCCACAGTGGTCACATTTTGGACGTCCTTTACCTGGTTGGCAAGACCGACTCCGATCATCAAGTTGGGCAGCCATGGAGAGGGAGAAACCCTAAAAAATCCAAAGTGCTCCGATTGACGCAACGACAACAGATCCAGAAAGAGGACGAGGAGGCGAGCACGACGGTCCTGGTCGGCGGCGGATCTCGCCGGCGACGCGCCGGCACGCGCGGCGGGAAGCGGCGGATCTGGTGACCTTTGCGGCGGCGCGTGGAGGCGCATGGGTGGTCCGTTCGCCGCGATCTTTGTACCACGGTGGTCGCCCGGCCGAGACGATTCCGATGGTGTGGTCGCTGATCGATTCTGGAACTCCAGCGACGGTGGCGGCGGCAACGGCGACGTCAGCAGCGGCAACGGCGACGGCAGCAGCGGCAACGGCGACGGCAGCAGCGGCAACGGCGACGGCAACGGCGGCGGCGATGGGTACCGGAGACTGTGGAACTGGCTGGAACAAAACCTAAGTTCTAGATACCATATGAAATAGTAGAGAAGATTAGGAGAAATCTCCCTTATGTGTTTAGCATACACATAGGGTAGTTTATTTATAATGTAAGATAAGAGTTAAACCCTAAATACAGAATGGGCTAAGCCCAATTAACAGAAACACACAACTTAACATCTAACAAGAACAATGTTAGATAGCATCCAAATAACGATATGTGCTGTTGTATGATATATTTGTTTAATCACTTGTAGATGAACAGTATTCCTTATAAGTGCCATGTGGAACAATTCCTGCAATCCTTAAGCATACTGCTAGTGGGTTGTTGAATTCCATTCTGCTTGTCTTTTTCAGTTCTAGGCTGTTGTTTTATGATTATATATGGATATGAATATTTTTCCTTTCCTTAATCAAAGAAAGTAGCAGAAGTAAAAATTCTGCATCATGAGTTGAGTAGGCTTAGTAGTTGCATATTTTCCTGCTTAGGGCTTTTGAAATAACTTTTACCTCTTAAATTATATGCAGAGAGAACTACAGCGTGAGATAGAGCAAGCAGAATCAGGACTTCGACCTTCTCGGCGTGATTTTTCATCCTCCACTCACAATAAGTAAGCTGTTAATCAGTTACACAAATACGGTGTTCTGGATTTAAATTAGTTTCTTTGTCTACTCTGTTGGAAAGAATGGATGAATTTTGTGCTTTTCCATGGTTATATATTTGCTTCATGGAGTTTTGTGGGTTTCTCATTCTATAGTAACCCTAGGAATAGATTTCGTGAAAGAGAAAATTAAAGATCTGGTAGTAAAGGGCGTAAGAGCTGCTAGTGGAAGCATATAACCAGAAATACCTTCCTCTAGTTTGGTTCACCAAGTATAGTTTTTTTGGATAGGATACAGTACAGTTTTAGGCACCAGCTACAGTTCTTTCTAGATGCAGTACAGTTTCAAGCAAGCTCTCTACGATCTTATAGTCGTATTTTCAACTAGATGATAGTGGCCGTATGAATGCAGAAAATGTGGATGGAAGCAAGGTTTCCATGGGTATCAACAGTTTTGTAGTGATGATCAGACTAGCAGATTTGGATCCCAAAGAATGGTTGAGGGGAACCAAGTGGTATCAAGGATCAAACTCTTCAGCACTTGGCCATAAAGCATAAGCCAAGAACTAGTCTATATATCTTGTTGGAGATCCCACTAGAGATATGGTTCAATTATAGTTAGTGTTGTTAAAATCACGAGTAAACTCGCAAACTCGTACAATCTAGCAAGTTTGCACTTCCAAGCGAGCTAACATGGAGACTGGATCGGAAGTTGGGTGGATCAAAGTGATTATGCGAGGATGCTCGATGGATCGGAAGATTGTGCATTGTGTAGATATTTTGCATATTGAAACCAAAGGAGAAGACCCACATGAGGCACGAGTTTCACAACAACCATTGTTGACACCACCAATGCACTCATTGGCGGTCCCACCTTTGCACTTGTCGCCACCCTTGCAATGGCAATCCCCTGCGATTGTCACCCTCGGGATTACTTGTGATTGTCGGCCTCACAATTTGATAGGCTTTTTTAGTCAAGAAGTCGATCAACACTCTCCTCCTCTCAAGAACACAAACAAAAGCAAAATAGTATGTGTATTATTGCTGTATGTATGAATCAATGTACAATGTCTCACTCCTAGGAAGCCCTCTCTCCCTCCACGGGAATAGATATCCAGTCTATACCCAAGTATACAAAAGAATTAACTAACCCCCTGTACAACACACACACCCTATTTATAAGGTTCCCTCCTTTACTCACTCAATAACTTTCAAACAGCCGTTCCGGCTTCCTTAACTTTAATACTCTCACAATCCCATGTGATTGTCGCTCTCGCTATCGGCAACTCTCTTCGTCCTAGTTGTCCATGCTCACCACCCTTACTATCTTTGGTGCTCTCCACCCTTGCTCATCACCTTCGCTGCTGCCTTATGTTCTTCTATTCCTTTTTCTATTTGCACCTATGTTGCTTTTACTCTTTTGTGTATTGTCTAGGGTTTATTTTGAATTTGAAGAAAAAAGATGGGATGACCAGTTTTTATGAATTTGTAAATTTATTCATTGTTTTATATGGGTGTTTTATGAATTATGAACTTTTTTAATGATATTATTAATTATGAACCTATTCTATAAATTATGTATGAGTTATTTTTATCATTTATATTATTTTTAATGATACTTCTTTTTATAAATATAAGTTTTCATCAACTTTTTACGATGGTGCTAGAGCCTATCCTAACATAGTATGTTAGGTCCATCATGACACCCTTATGTTATTAGACTACATACAAATATCTAATCTCACACTTGCGATTCAATTTTTAGTAGAGAATGTGTTGGATATCTACTAAAGATATGGTGAAGTTATAGTATATAAGTGGGTGTCACCTTATAAACCAGTCTTGTGATGTTTGAGTGAGGCTTAAAAGTCCAGTTTCTGAGAAAATTCATTTAAGTTCTACTTGTGAGAGTGATAAGATTCTAAATTTAAATGGGAAAGAGAATATATAAGGTGATGCGAGTGAGAAAAATGAATGCTAGAGATGCTGAAACCGATGAGATCATCTAAAATATTCTAAAGATGACATGATAAATATTTCTCATATTTCTGTCTAGTTGAAGCTCACTTAGCTATAAACTTGTTAGAATAAATAATTTATTTCCCAACAAATAAATAAAAACCATACAAATTCAGTTTTACCAAAAGCAATCTTTTAAGAGAACTCGACGATGTTTGATAAGTAGGAGAAATTGTTAGAAAGGTAGTTGGAATGATCATTAGCATGCTAAGCGTGTAACAGTGTCTTCTGGGATAGAGGCAACGCTGGTGCACATAGGGTGAAGATGTGACCAGATTAGTGCATTTGGGACTCAGATAGGAGCAATGCATCTTGGGCAAAGATGAGGCAGTACATTTGAGAGAAGTGTTATTCTAGCAAATTGTAGTCAATTTTTTTGAAGGTTGGTGAGAATTTGTTCATATAGAGAAGTTGACTGCACCTGCAAGTGATTTCACCCAAAAAAAAATTGTTTAGAAAATTAGAGTGGCAAACCAGATTAGGTAATAGAAAAATGGTGAAAATCATGCTAGAAAGAAGAAATGAAAGAGGGGATTAATTGGAGTTCTATTTTTTTGGGGAAACTCATTAGTGGAATACTGACAAAATAGGTCACGAGCATATTGAGAGCGAGAGAAACGGATGCAAGAGATCATATTGGTCTCTTGTTTGCTATCATGGCATTGGTGGAGGGTGACTTCTAGCTGTATTTTTGGCCTTTTGGCGCAGTAATGGCAGTTTCCTTCCTGTCTCTTTTTTGGTTGTGTTGTTTTAAGTTTTGTTTTTGTCTTTCGAAGAATATCATTGTCAGCTCTGGTTATGTTTCCTTCCTAATGAATAATATTTATTTTTCAAGGGGGGAGAGGGATAATTATCTGTAGAAGTGGCTTGTAATTTTGATGTGGCCTAACATGTGACCTGACCTGAAAATCCCATGCCATGGTCCAAGAATCATTTTAAAAGTTTGAGTCCTTTTCTATTGGTCTCTTTGCTACTATTACATCCTCTTCTGTTGTGTTTTTCTTAAAATACTTGACTCATTGTTAGTTTCGAGGCTGGCATTATAAATTGCTTCATGTGGTTTTCTGGGTTTCTCATCTTGTTTCAGCCGACCCAGGGATAGATTCCGCGAAAGAGAAAATGGAAGATCTGGTAATGAAGGGAGCACTAGAGCTGGTAGTGGAAGCTTACAGTCTGAAATTCCTTCCACCAGCTCATCAATTGTACCCTCACCGACTATAGTTCTTTCAGGATCTCGGACATTCACGGGACAACTTCCTACTATTTTACAGTCGCGTGACCGACAGGATGACACCGGCAGCATGTACGAAGAAAATGTTGACGGAAGCAAGGATTCAGGGGACACCAGCAGCATTGGAGATCCGGAATTAGTCTCAGCATTTGAAGGCCCGTCTAGTGGATACGGTTCTCAAAGGCACAGTTCAAGAGGAAGCAAGTCAAGGCAACTTGGAGAACGTAGGGACAGAGACAGCAGACGTGAAGGGAAATGGGAAAGGAAACATTCTTAGCTACTGGGCATGGAGTTGTGCATTAGATTAGGTCTCTGTGTGTATATAATATAACAATATATACATGCGCAAAACCAAACCGTGGGAATGGACATTTTTACAACTTTAATTTGGGGAATTCTGTGCAGAACCTTGGGCAGCATGTCTCTTTGGTCTTGCTACATGGTTAAACAGTGTTGTAGATTAGTATGTATAGCTGAATTAGATGTTGGTCCATGTTTCTGTTCAATAGTTTGGAGAACTGACAGATTATTCACATGCATGTATGCAAGATTAGATCATTTCCCCTCCAACCACTGTAAATGATTGAAATTTGATTGTGACTGTAAGTTTACCCTATGACCAAATTTGTTTTTCATCTGTTGTAATAGATTCCTGGAAATGAAACATTTTACCGTTGTAACCGTTTTGATTGGTGTTCAATAAAGTAGATGTTGGATACCAATGTTAAAGTTAGCTAATTCGGCTTACATGAACTAAAAATGAGTTATTAAACTTAATTCACTTTTGACTAGCAAGAAATTCTATATGATTTGATCTATCGCTTAAAAATGTCACTTAAAAATGTTTTATTTTTTAAATTATTTTATATATTTATTGAAGTATGAGGTGAATTGATTCAATTTATTTTTTTATATAAATATAAATTGTTTGCATATTTTATTAAATATTATTATAAAATTAATAGTTGAAAATATTTAAAAATATTTTATTGTTTTGAATATTATGTATATTTAGTGAAGAACAATTAATGTGGGTTAATTCAATTTTTTTATAACAATACAAAGTGTTTACTTATAAATATAGTAGTGAAAAATTAAAATGAAAATTTATATAATTTGAAAAATAAATAAATTAAATATTTAAATTATTCAAATATTATAAAATAATATTTTTGTATTTAAAATTTTTCAATTTGTCAATCTGATGAAATAATTATAATAAAAAATTCATAAAAAATGATAAAAGTTAATAACAGTTGTTGGTGGATTACCAAATTGACTTTTAGTATGGTTGAAATCTATTTAACTTACATTTAACATTTTTTTTAGTTTAATCTGATTCGAACTTGTTTAGCTTGATAATTTACGTCTTGAAATTTATTTTGACATTTCTATTGTTGGAGAGGGTGAGTTTGTATCATAGATTTCCATCTAAGATAACAATGGAGGAATCTAAGTTATGCAATTGCTTTCCGCTACCATAAATGTTTCCAGGCATGGGATCCCACTGTCATTGCCTCCACCTGCTCCGACACCATCCTGGCCAACTTCTCCCTCCACCCTCTCCTCCCACAAAATCACTGGCTGAACCAAAAATATAATATATTTATACTTACAATTTGTGGAGTAAATTCAATGTTTGTTATATTATCTAAACTACAGTACAAGAATGATGATCAAAAACGAAAAAAGAATCCTATTGTTCAGAAATTAAAATTGACGAGTTTGAGACTTCTAAATCAGGTTGTAGAAAAGAAAAGAAATGAAGATGCAAAATTTTGACATTTCATCTTTGTGAGTTTCTCGAGTTAAAAACTCAATACATCAAATTATAGAACTGATTCTAAGAAGAATTTTCGAAAGCCGTTCTTAATAAAGTATAATTGACAAAAAGAGAAAGGGTAAAGATTTAGAAAATTACATTGGTTTAAAAATATTGAAACTTTATTATTTTAATATTAAATGGTTTTAATATAAAGAATTTATTACAAATGAGTTTTATTATTTTAAAACATTACTTTTTTATAAATATTTTTTTAGAATTATTTGACTTCTCTTTAAGAGTTCTCATCATTTGTTTATCTAATTGATGGTTTAATGGTTAAATAATCTGATGGAGTGAATTGGCTTTGTGTGGTTTGAAGTTGTCTTATGGGTGTTAAGTTGAAGGATTGAAAATCTGGCAATTTGAGTAAATTGGTATTCATTCAGACACCTAAACCTATTCTTGTATCATTCAGTGCATCAGAGTTACCAATTTGGTCATTTGAACAGGTTTCTGGTTCACCAATTCAAAGTGTTGAAATTTTTGTTTTCTGGTATGGCGTTTAGCAGCCCTAATATGGCGTTGAGTGATCGATTTGTAGTGAGGGTCTAGGAGCATTTCAGCTCCAGACCGCTGAGCACTAGGTCTGTGTCACTGAGTGACCAAAACTGTGAATGGTTTAGCGTTGAGTAATGACAAGGTACTGTTGGGTGTCAATTACCACTGAAGATGAAGATGAAGATGCGAGAGCTTTAGTGTTGAGTGCTCCATGTTGTGGGGGGTTTTGCACTAAGCGTTAGTCTGAGTGTTAATGGTTTTTGCGATTTTCTAATTATTGTTTGTTTTGAAGTGATTTATATATGGATTCAATGCATGCTTATTTTGAATCGTTGATGCTTTATGGATTGTGGACATGTATGGAGTTTATTTAAGGCTTAAATGCTTACTTGGTCCCTATGTTCAGTGGTAATTTTCAGTTTAGTACCTGGTTTTAAAAGTGCATACATTGCATCCCTAAGTTTTAAAAATTGTATAATTGAAGTCCTATCCATTTAACGGTGTTAAAATTGATAACATTGAGGTTACTGTAGATGTGAGCTATGCAAGAAATGATCTCGTGGCAAGCAGAGTTTGGGTTACGTATATATTAAAAGTTTAGGGTTTTAAATTGGGGAAATAAATCCCCAATTCTGGTTCTCTTCCTCTCGTGGGTTTGCAAACCCCAATCCCCAATTTCCTTTTCTCTTCGTTCTACAATGGTGGAGCTGGTTTTTAATTGGGGAAATAAATCCCAATTTTGGTTCTCTTTCTCTCGCGGGTTTGCAAACCCCAATCCCCAATTTTCTTTTCTCTTTGTTCTACAATGGTGGAGCTGTGGGTTGCTCCTTTCTCTTCCATGGAAATCTTAGCATTGCTTCATTCTCCCTTAAGAAGTCGTTTTGTAAGGTGTGAGGTTGATGACGGTCTCTGAGAACGAGTGGCGTGTTTCAACGGTTCAACCATCGAGTCTCTGAATCGATACGGCAACGCTTGGTTCCTCCCTCGCTTGGATCGGACCATTGGTTCTCTCTCCTCCAAAACGCCACTGTATATATCAACAACCACCGACCTTTCTTTCCATTTCTCTTGATTTACTTTTTGAGTCGTTGACTCAATACCGAGTCCCCTCTCTTCCTCCGAGTCGGACTCGTCTTTTCCAAAGACGACTCTCGCCGCTTTTATAAGCAAATCGAGAAAATTACTATCGCATCCCTGAAATGACGTTTGAACGTCGTTAACTTCATTGTTAAGATTTTGGTTGTCGTTAAGTTTCTCTGAAAGTTGAAAGCTCTTACCTAGAAACCCTTCTTCTTGCTCTTCTTCGATGTTGTTCTGAAGCGTGGCAGAGACCCTGTCGGTTCTAGAAGATTTTGATTCTGTAAGGGAAGAGAATCTGAGATTCAAATCCCTTTGCTGGGAAAGGATTCTTGTTGTTCTTCTCGTTGTTTTGTAGAGGGTGGAGTGGACGAAATTATGTGGAGAATCTTGAAGAAGCACATTTGGGTCTTCGAATAACCATGACTTAAGGAAGCCATGGGAGCAAAGAAAAACTTTTATTTTTTCTACCAGCGCAACGGTTTTATCGATAGAGTTTGGGTGAAATCTATGCTTTGATGATGTGAGTCTTTGTAGGGAAAGAGAATTGGAAAAAGATTCTAGGCAATAAAGCCTTTATTTGTTAAGATTTTTCAAAATGATTAAAATTATTACCTTTCGTTGGAGAGAGAAGGTGATGGTATTTAAATTTCTCCACATTGGATATGTATTTTTCCACATCAATTAACATTTAACGCCGTTTCTACCAACTTAACGGATAGGAATTCAGTTATACAATTTTGAAAACTTAGGGACCTAATGTATGCACTTTTAAAACTGGATACTAAACTGAAAATTACCACTGGACATAGGGACCAAGTAAGTATTTAAGCCTTTATTTAAATATGAAATTGTGATGATAATAAGTTTGTTTTTGTTTATGGATATGATATGTGTTTGGTATAATTTCATGGATCTCGTGGGGAGATTCTATGGTGGCATTTCTGTAGAGTATGTATTGATGTAGGGATTCCGTATTGGGGGTTATCTTGACACTCTAATAGTCATCAAATCTCAAGTAGAGAAGGGTGAGGTATGTCGTGAAGAGTAACAAGAGGTCCTAATTTAGGAGTTTTTTCTTAGTTATAGATGATTGACAGTCTAACCTTGTGTGTGGTAGCTTGGATGATCAAGTTTAGAATGAATTATTGTATGTCTTATATTGATTTATTTACCTGTATTATGTGCTTACTTCTATAATATGAGGATGATGTTAAAACTTCTTTTAGGTTTTTATTTCAGTTTTTGTAACTGTGTGAGATGGGATTTTCTGTATTCCAATAGTAAAACTCAATTTGGATACTTTTAACGAGTTTAATGTGGATCTCACATTTTTATAGTTTTACTTAAATTGGTTAAACTTTAAATTATTGTTGAAGGTTTGTGCCTCAAACTTTTGTTACTTTTTGTTATTCCCTTTACATGATTTTTTTTCTTCCATTATATATTTGCCTAGACAAAATTAGTCCTACAACTGATTATTCATCTTGAAAGTAATTTGCTCGGTCTAATGCTTTGAGTTATCTATTGTAGCTCAGTTTTGATACTTTGCCTTTGAGGTCCTCCTAGAGGAACTTTGTTTGTGGGATTTTATTCTTGTTACAATTTAGTAACTTGGATCTTTTAGTGACACATTTGTGGTCTTGTGTTAAAAGAAATAAATGGGTCGGAAAAAAGGATTAAGATGTGCACATCTTTAAACTATAAAAGAAACTAGTACATATAATCGTTCAATCGTGATAATTGTGTGGTATTCTGAGCTTTCTTCGGAGTTTTTCTAGTTTGTAGGCTCCATTCTATACCTTATAGTATTGGTCAAGCTAGCAGCACACATGAAGGATAGTCCTAATTGGAGGTGAGCTTCCCTCTAACTCCTCGAGCATCCCCTAACAACTTTAACTTGGTGTCATTAGCTGAGTTGATCACGTTGTTCTCCCAAGTTTAACTTCATCTTCAGGCCGCTCCACTACTGTTTGCTGGGATATGGTGTTGATGAGGGACGAGTTGGTCGACAGGACAACTTTTGAACTCGTCACATAGCAAATTCTTGCTTCTTTTGGGTTTGCTGGTAATAATGGTCCTGTGTAAATCAACACAAGATTTCAGCACTTCCCATCACTTCTCAATATGGCACGTTACTTGCAATGTTAGCATTTATTCAATATGTAGATAAATTCATTTATTTTATGCTTGTAATATAGTTTTCAACATTTGTAGCAGTTTATTTTTATCTTGTGTCATGGTAGGACTTGGATTTGATAATCTACTCATATTCCTTGGTAGCCAAGCTCCTCCTATATAAGTCGAGAGGCCGAGGTCATCCTTTGTAGTTCAAGCTTTGAGGTCAAGGTCACCCTATGCAAGCCAAGCTTCAAGACTAAGGTCATCCTATATCGGCTGAGCATTAAGGCCGAGGTCATCCTTTGTAGGATAAGCTTCGCGGTTGCGATATTTGTGTATATGGGGCTCGTGTTCAGATTTGAAGGAGCGTTCGTGATTTTCTTTCTTTCTACATCGAGTTGTCCTACTTTTTCCTCTCGGAGCTCGGCACTGAAAAGGTCGATCTCGGCCTCTACTGGATTCTCGCTAGGCTATAAGGCTATGCAAAACTCAGCTAGCCTTGCTTCGTGGCTAAGGTTAAGGAGATGATCTTTTAAATTTTTTGCAAATGATAGTGATGATTGCTTTCATCATCCTCTCAAATTTGGACCTGAGCTTTCAATGGGCTGAATAGGAACATCCTTCTATATTGTAGTGACTTCAAGCCCTGGTGCTCCACACCTACATCATCAACTAGTATAAAAGATCCAGAGGCATTTTACCTATGAGGGATACATCCACATTTTCAGTGTCATCACCATCATAAAGAGGGAGGACGATACTTTTAGGACCATTGAAAAGCTTCTCATGTTGGCAAGTTTTGTGCTTATGAACAACAAATCAACACTTAACATTGGTAGTAGGAGTGTGGTTGCGACCGAGGAGATTCTATTGTCAGTCAGCTCCTGTCGATTTTTGTAGGTCAACTTATTGTTGGATGCACAAGGCCTCAAGCTCGATATCATATTGTTGCTCAACAAGTTAACTAGGTGTTGCTTGTTACGTTGTTTGTTTTGTTGGATTTACATGTATATGGATGTCGCATGATTGTCATTGAGTTGGACCCCGTCTTGCGAGAGAGTTGTGAGTATCAAATGATCTTACTTGGATCTTGAGCGTGAACTTGCGAACAAATGATAAGATCCTAGTGGTGGTTTGATTGCTCCTTTTGTTCGAAAAGAGTCTTCTTGCTGTTGAGAGGAGAAATATTCACTTGCAAAAAACTTGCTGACACTCAAGTCAGTAAAACAATTAGGAATTTTTATATAATCCAATGTATTAGTGTTTAAGAGAGGGTGTAAGAGTGAGTATTCCTTGAAGAATACTAATTATATTTATAAAATTAACATAAATTCTAAATCTATGTTTCCGTTAAAATAATACTTACTTAAAAGTTATAATAACAATATAATAAATAAATAAATAATAACTGTCACACTCTTTAATCTTAAAAAATTCTTACTGTCGCACTCTTTTGAGAATTGATTAAAAACAATAGTGAACATATTATATAATAACTGAATAATACTAATAAAAAGCTAAATAAAACTTAGCATATAATTATCAATATTAGTTCTATTATTATGAATTTGAAATTTATTATGATTATGAAATTTCAACTTAAGTTTATTGAATGCTGTGATTTAGAAGTTTTATTTTGTGTGCTATATTTATTCGTGTATAAATATTTTTTATGAAATTTTAATTTCAAAAATTTTGATTAAAAACATTTTCCAACATTTAAATATAACTTTAAGAAAGATAAAATACAGTCTATCAGAAAATAAAACTGTAAACATAACATTGTATCATAATCAATCTTAAATTTAAATTGTATAACATAATTTTTCACATAAGTAATTTAAATATATACATATATAATGAAACATAAAAAAAAAGTGAGATTTAAATATAATTCAATTTATATAATAAAATTTACATCTACTTGTTCATCACCTTATCTCTAATCCATGTATATTATTTGACAAGTGACAAACCAAGCTGTGTTGACATGTGAGAGAAGCATATATACCTGCATTACCGTAAGTATATATAATAAATTTATTGAGTTAATAATAATTGCTTTAAAAGTTATATAAGAAAAAAAAAATATTTTGTTAAAAGTATACTATTTTAACCTTCAGTGTTTAAAATTAAGCTTTTATCTGTATAACCAAAAAAAAAGATTAAACTCTTCTTTGAATCAACTAGCTGCCTAGTTGATATTCATTTTGAAGATAAATTATCTTGTCATGTATCAATTAATAAATTGGGAAAACTATTGAAAATTCAAAGTAATAAAATAACTATATATTAACCTAATAATCAAAACATAAAATGTGTTGAAAAACTTCAGTGGATATGGGCAAAATCTAAATGTAGATATCACATTATTTCCATAGAATTGAAGAGAAACAGGTTCAAATTCAAACACATTACAAATTCAGCAACTATTATCATGGATTCAAGTTCCTGAAGGACTCTACAATGACAATTTGTTTGTTTAGCTTAGATATTCAGAATTATAAATCTGTTCTTGTTATGAAATTCAGCCAATGGATGATACAACAGCTATGAAAAAAAACAGAACCCTTTTCAGAATGAGGTCAATTCTAGAAAAAAGTTCATTAACTTGATATTGTTTTGTGCACCTTAATTGTACAAGCATCAGAATGCTAATAATATGCTGAAAAATTCACAAGAGAGCAATGCAGGGCACTAACTTAAGCTGTACATTTTTCTAAGCATTGCAGATAAACAAAGGCAGAAAATTCACATTTATGATGGTGCTTACACATGCATTTTTGTCTTGTGTTCTTCACATAGAATGCCAGAAACCTCTTCTCACCTTCCTCCTGAAAGGTTTACATGCCTGGATACTGAGGTCCACAGCTGCTGCAAGTGCCATGAAGATGGCAGCATCCTCGACGCATGTCACGTGCCGCATTGCGAGTTGGACCAACGGTTTGCTTTGCTTTCCTTCTCCTTGAATCCTGCAACTCATGACAAAACCTCCAACCAATGGACTCAGTCCACCAAAGTCTCCACTGCTTTGTGGACTTGGTATTGGACTTGCTGCTGCAGTTACAGTTCTCAGATGTTTCTCAGTGTCTATGAAAAACTCTCCACCCTTTTCAGCACTTATGTGTATTTCAGACATGAGGAGTTCACCTCCCTCTTGAGCTTCAGATAAAAGATGGAACTTGCAGCAAACGGTATCTCTGATGCCACGCTCACGCCATGCTTCGAGCTTTCCCCATGGATGCCAGCTCTCGGATCGGCCTGTGTCTGGCCGAACAATCAACCAAGACCCTGGGTTGGATCTGGCAACCCAATCACAACCTGAAGATGGAACAAAGGGAGTTGTTATGAAGGCTGCAGCGACGGCCGAGCCAGAGAGATCGTGTATCGTCACCTTCCACCCCTTTCTTTCTCTCCTCTCTGTCTCCAAGTTAGAAATCTCGTTAGTAGAGCCTGTCCAGTACGCACTCAACGGATCAACCTGGGAAACCCTGTCATTCCATAACTATCAAAAGTTTGATCAACAACAAATGTTTAGACTACCGTTGCATATCCTAAGATATCAGGCCCAACTGACAGAAACAACAAAGAAAACACACTACCAATTTTCTACTTCAAATACTGATTTGAGGCAGTGATTTAATTCCTTGGTCCAAAAATCAGGATTCAAGTTCTTATTAAGATAAGACTTTATTAATTTAAGCTTCCATTGGAGAAGACTCGTTAACTACATCAGTCCACGTATATATCTTGGTAAAAGTGTTTTGTCTGAGCTTTAGGATGCAAAGAAAAGTATAAGTAACACAAATCTCAGTCATTTTAGAAGAAACCAATGGTTGATATTTAACACATCCATGATCTCACAATGATATTGATTTCAATTTTAAAACTTGAATGCATGTTATATGAGAACAAAATGGTGACTTTTAAAGATTTCTGAGAAGGGTCAACATGATTGGAAGTGAAATAGATTGCAAGTTTCATATCACCTGTCCTTACTAAACTTGCAACTGAAGATTGGCTGCTTGATAGATCCTTGCAGTTGAACTATCTGAGGACTCAATGTTGTGATATCTTCAAACTGGAATACATATCTAGGGTCAGGATCTAGTTTCACTTTTAGATGTAGCTCGGTACCCGGCTTTCCATTCTCCTGTTTGTTCTTGCCAATACCTATCCACCCATTAAAAAGAATCAACGGCTTTCCTTCACCCCACTCGGGGTCGACGTGCATTTTAAAGATCCCTATTTGCTGCCTTTTGATGCCGACTCCGCAATGGGAGGCCTTCCTCCCTGAAAACACAGCAATCTCCAAACAACCATGAGTGTTGGAGAAGCATCCAGGAGCTAACAATGCTTTTAAATCAGACTCCTCGAGGTAAAAGCTAGAGGCAATGTTCTGAGTGTCAGGTGGAACTTCTGCAGAGGATATCACAGGGACTGAAGATGTTTGAACAGGAAAACCTCGAAGCCGAATCTCACAAACACAAGGTAGTGAGAGTGTTTGAATTCCAGATTTTCCGGTGTGCAGTTCAATTCCAGTCCATCGCAACCCCAGAGAACCTATTGACAACCTGATGAAGGCCTGAGGATCCATGTTTGTCAGAATTGCCACCCCATTATTGCTTTTAAAGCACTAGTTCACAAAATGTAGATGCCCTGGGAAACATAAGACAGAAACAAGGATTAGGTAGCAAAGAGAAAATTAAGCATGCATTTGTTTGATTAGTATCAGAAAAATTACCAAACAATTAAAATTTATGTCCTTATACAAGCCATGCCTGAGAAAAAAAGAAATATAGCACAATGAACCAATAGTGATGGATAAGCAAATATTTACACCGTGTTGTCCAATTTCCACATGACTATATGCTGATATCAAAAGAAAGAGACTGCACTTAGATTTAGAGATTCTATGTCAGAATTTTCTACATTACATTAGAGTCTTCTGAAGGAGAAACAGATCCAGAGTTTTCAAATAACATAATTTTGTTTCATGCCAAAAGTGCAGTGGAAAATGATATTATTTCAAAACATTTATTCAAATGACAGTTAAAGTGATTGCTATGAAAGGAACAAAAGTGGTATTTACCAACTTTGAATTTAGATTCTTAAAACACCATAAAACTACTGTACCAAGTATACCATTCTCTAACAGGTGAAAGCTCATTTCTTAGTAAAAGAAGATGGAATATAAGCTGGCTTTTCAAGGGGGCTAAACTCTGATCATACACCAAGCAATCAGTTCAGGTCACCAATCAGATAAATTTTCTGTTTTTCTTTGACTTTAAGCAAAGATATTAATCAAACCAAATCATGAGTATGACAAATTAGGTAGAAGGAAATTAACAGAATCAAATAACTGATCAGGTTAGCTCAAACCCATTTGGAAGTTATGAGGCAACCCTCATCTTTGACCAAAGCCCCAATCACATGTTAATATGCCAATCTTTGAACAAAATCAAAAAAGTCAATTAGACCTTCCATGTTTTTTCTATCTATTATGAAGAATATTAAAATATCAATAACACTCATGCCCCCAAGCATCTCTCTCTTCAACCTAAGATAGCTTGCATTTCCAGAAACCAAAAGCACTTTCCAATTACGAGACTTCTTACAAGTTTACTTACACCAGAGTCAGAAGTTAGCAGTATAAGTATATAATCATCCTCAACAAAACTCAAGCACCCCATATATCAAATGAATTGAGGAAACAGAACTGAATAAACCAATTCCACAAACTCAAGCACATGAGAAATTTTTGCAATGAACTTAAAACTGTTACAGAAGCAGTCAATTGTGATGATGCAAAAAACTCTCAACAAACAATTCATCCAAGTCTGAATTTGCAATACACAAAAAAGCAGCAGGTGGAGCTCAAGAACAAGAAACAGAATAAAACAAAAAGTCAAAGTCATTAGGCACATAAAAATGCAACTTGAGCTCACCTAGTTCACACATAATGCACCAAACTCCCTTATCCTTTCACACAGGAGACAAAACCTTAAAAAATACATTGGCTCAGCCTCACATGCATAACAAGAAATCCCAGAAGGAAAAAAAACAGCAAAGTAAAATAAAATAAAACCAAAAAAAAGAAACCCAGAAAGAAAAAACAGGTTTTTTAACATGACATACAAAACCCAGCTGAAAAATCTCACCTTTTGCAGCCTCCAAATCCCAAAACTGGAAAAGGGTCGTTCCCAACAGAAGGGTGTTGAACAAAGAAAGCAAGAAAAGGGAAAAAGGAAGATGAAGGTATATATTATGAAGCAGAAGATGATTGTGCACAGATCACGAGGGTAATAACCCAAAAATCAATGAATGTTTGCACAATCTCTTCTTTTTCTGTGGCATGCTTTTGTGTTTTTGTTTATGAGAAAGAGGGGAAAAAGAAGAGAAAGATTGAATATAATAATATAATTATTAGTTTAATAATTCACAAATTATGATCTCTACACCATTTCTCACGAAACAGACGGAGAAAGTAAAGGAATCACATTTGTTTTTTCTTTCTTTTTAAGACATTCCAATATACATGATTATGGAATTTTGACAAAAGAATTTAAGGTTTAGTTCTATTTTTAAGAAACACTCCAATGTCTAATTTTAGTCTTAAGATTTTTTTATCTAACTTCATTGCCTTTTAAAATCATTTCTTACTTTATGTGTATAGTAAACTCTCAAAAGTTAAATACTTTAGACAAAGAAAACTTGATAGAATAATTTCATTATTATGATTATAAATAAATTAAATCCAAGTCAACAAATTATGACAGGACTAAAAACAGTACAATTAATTTCTTACTATTTTTAGTTTTTAATTTCTTTATAAAAAAAAAGAGATAAAAAAGTTATTTCTTATGATAAGTAGGGAAACATTTTCTAAACAAATTCTCCATTTATATTTTTAATAAAAGTAGGACGAAACATGATTACTTAAAATGAGGTGTAAGCTTAATTCTTTTTCCAACTTTTGCTTTTGAACTTTTAAACTTTTATTTTTGTCCCCTAATTGATTAGTGATTCAAATTAATCTATTAAACTATCAAATTAGTCTACAATTTCTTAAGATTATCAGTTTTTATTTTTATTTTTATTTTTATTTTTACTTTTACACATTGATTTTACAAGTAAAAGCCCATAATGTCAAAATAGTGTAGATTTTGTGATTTTTTAATTAAAAGCTTTATTTATGAATTAAAAACAAATTTCTCTACTCTTTATTTTTTTTCTACTCCAAAAAGATATAAATAACTTCCCAATTTTCAATAAAGAAATTTCTCTACCTGAAAAAAAAAACTCTCATACCTAAAACTTCCATTAGTTATTTGATGTTTGTTGAATTATAGCCTGTCTTAATTATTTAATAATTAATTTAATAGATTTGTCTTGCCAAACCAATATTATAGTATTTTATAATTAAAAATTAAAAACTTCACAGCTGTCTTTAGAAGAAGAAAAAAACTTTGAATATTTAAAAACAAATGATCAACAACCAGAAGCTTGTATACGAAGTATGAACAGGAATAACTGGGAACTTGGATTTTGTGAAAGAGTCTGACACTATAGTTGGAAGATAGAATCATAAATATTAAATACAAAACATTATCTTATATAACACGTGAAACAAAAATTAAAATAAAATAAAAATAATTTATTGATAAACTAAAAAAATTATGTGTTGCTCAGAAATTAATTTTAATTTGTGAAAAAAGTTTATATTAATTTTATAGTCTTTTTAATAAATTCAATGAACTGGTCGTGAATACAGCTGTAATGAAAAGAGAGTGTAAGAAATGAAGTTACGAATCGCTATCAGATGCATGTGCCTCCCTTCACCTGTTCCATAATCTTCTTTTTCTCTCTCCTTTTTCATTCATTTTTTTAGTGTATTATACCAAAACTTGTTTTGTTTTATTCAAATATAATTTTGCAACTGTTCAATCTCTACTATTTATTTATGTCCATGTTATTTATCGCAATTAATAATATCATTTTTTAATATATATTTTTTATTCTTGAAAATTATTTTTCTAGCACATTTTATATAATTTCAATATAATGTTTAATGATTATTTTTTGGTTTTAATAATTATTATCATAACTATTTTGTTTTACTTATAAATTTCTTATCTTTATTTCATTGTTATTTAATGTTTTTTATGACATATTTATATACTTAAATTTTTTATATAGAAATTTAACATTAAAAATTAAGATGTATATGTTTTATATTTTTTATTATGGTTTTTTTTTTCTTACTAAAAGATTATCTAATTGATATTTTAAATAATAAAAATACAACTCTATATATATTGGTATTTTATTTTTAAATAAGGTCTTATTAGACATCGTTCTTATCATTTTACAAATTTTATAATAAAGATGAGCATAATATTAATATCTCAAATGTGAATATAGGATTGAAGATGAAATTTTATTTAAAAATAAAAATAAAACAGTTAAACTCGTACTTATTTTCCTCGCATATAAAAAAAATTAATATACATAATTTCTTTTCAAAATTATCTTTGAATTTAATTTCTTTTATAAAAGTACATAATTACTAACTTTATTGTAACCTCTCTATTAAGCTTTTAAATTTTAGACATTTGTACATCAAATTAATATAGAAAATAAATTAAAATATATTTTGAAATTTGCTTTTGTAATTTTTATTAATGGTTCAAGAACTTTTAAATTTTCAAAAATACGAACTCGTAAACATGACTATATGTATTTTCGTTATTATTTAAGATAATATATGCTATCTCACTTTGATTTTCGAAAAATTTTGTCTGAGAAACTGTGAGTTATCATGGAATAGGCGTCAATTAACAGTGTTTGAATTGTTTTAGATTAATATTTGTGATTTATGTTGACTTAATATGAAAAAAAAAACTATTGTTTTTAAGTATTTTAGAGATTTTAAAATGGTGAAAATAATATTTCGAAATTTAAATATAACGTCTCGTTTTACTTTGTTCACACTGAAATAATGATGACTAGTTTTATTAAACTTTTTTTTCAGAAAAAAAATAGCTTTTTATTCTTCTAAAATTATCCAATATTCGAATTTAGTTTTTGAACACGTTATTTAAACTACTTCTCTTGTCAAAAATATACATTTAAATATTAAAATGAAAACTAAACTTCAAAATTTTAAAAATATTAAGAAATGTATTGTCTATTTTAAAACACAAAATATGACTCAATAAATTGATCATAATATAACATCACGATATACAAGAAATTCACTAGAAAGCATATTTACAAACAGAATAAAAAGAAAAGGGATACGTTTTAAAATTTGATAAAAGAAATAACTTAAATTAATAAATATAGTTATGACTCATTAATTAACTTTATCACAGGTTTCCATTAAAATATGTTCAACCTAACAATAAATAAATGATTGGAGTATTGTTTCTCGTGTTTAGTTTAGTTTTTAAAACATCACATTATCATTAAAAATGCGTTTTTTAATGTTTATAATTAACTATCTCACAAAATAATTTTATAATTTTCCAAATTCAAACGATTTTTTACCCAAGAAAAGTAATATTACTTTTACTAAATTGTTTAATGTGATTAAAAAATTAAAATGGTAATAAAATTATCAGTTTACTCCTGTATTTCCAAAAACAAATATCATTCAAAATTTTGAGAAATATTTTTTAAATTGTTTTTACTATTAATGTTGCAAGAGAAGATGATGCACCCAAACAACAATGGCTTTAATTTGTAGCACATTAATACCCTTTTAACAATTTTCAAAGCAATCTAATTAATTTCCTACACGATTTTATTACAGCCATAAATATACAATAACTAGATTAAGAAGCAAACTATTTGTCTTTTAATACAAAGTCATTTCTGAAAATAACTTGTATAAACAAAGTTAATTTGTGATGTTTAATTGTTAATTAATCACAATTTATAAGTGATTTCTTCTTGTTCTTCACTCTTTGACAAATTGTGTACAATTTGACTACTAATAAAATATGGTTTTGGTAGGTATAAACTTGAATGAGAGAGTTTGGTTTTGACCTTTATTAATGGCCATTGAAAAAAATCTTTGAAATCTAAATTGCAAGTTGTTTGCATGAATTTTAATTTCCCACAAAGAATCTTATAATGTTGCTTTGAATTTTTGTTTGTTTCGTCAAAATAAGTGCTTATTCAAGTAACATGCATCATGGTCTTATTGTATAATGTAATACTTAGACAATACTCTCTTTTTTTCAAATGTAAAACAAAGATTAGTTTATAGTAATATTCTTAATCACATGGGATTAGCTAATTGGGTTTGTTTCAAGTTTAATCACTTTTTGAAAGAAAATATATTTTTCTTCGTGTACTCCCTTCATTACTATATGCAACCCATATTAGCATAGAAAAAGACTAAAATACCCTCGTACTGTACCACGTTACCTTCGAGTACACTTTAATTTTCAAAAAATATTTTCTTAACAAAAATTTTTAACAACTTTTTAACAACATTTTAACAACATTTTAACAACGTCTACATGATAGTTTGTGATTGGTATGTTTCAAATACTTTTTAAAATAAATTCAAATAAATCAATAAAATAGTAATACATGATTAGTTGTCAAAATGTTGTTATAAAAATTTGTCAACATACCGGAGTCCTTAATTTTTATTATCGTTGTACTCAAGAAGGAAAATAAAAAATTTATTCCAAAAAACTCTTTTAAATGTATTTCGTATATTTTGAAAAATTATTTCGAAAATCATGTTCTTGAATGCAAGTCATGGAAAGTTTGTTTCAAAAATTTATTTCAAAAAACTCGTTTTGAAATATGTTTTGGAAAACTTATTTTAAAATTTCAAAAAAATATTTAGAAAAATATATTCCAGAAAACTCATTTTAAATATATTTCACGAGTTTCGAAAAAATTATTCTAAAAGTTTTATTCAAAAAATCCCATTTTAAAAACCATATCCTAAAAAAATTCTAAAACAAGTAATTTGGAAGTGATTTTTATAGAATAAAATGATCATTTAAAAAATTATGAAGATACAATTAAAAATTATATGAATACAAGAAGAAAAAGCCTAAGAAAACAATCATAGTCCCATTATTGAAGAAAATATTTTTAAATTTAAATGTTATGTATAATCCATGGACAAAATCGCATTAATTATATATGTACCATTGTGTCATAACAATTTGGAAGAAAAAACAATGACATTTTAGGTAAGAAAGGTATGTTTCAAAACATCACATGCCTTAAACACAAACATGGTCCAAAGAAGTAACCAACATAACCCAAACAACAATTTGTTAAGTATAATTGTGTCATTAAATTTTGAAAGAAAAAACAAAACTTTTTAGGTAAGGAAGTAATGTCCTTAACACAAATACGATGGGGTCAAGAAAGGCAATTGCTTGCTTTATTTCTGTACTTTATTTTCATAATTTCCTTTCACACCTCTCACTGACAGAATAATACCAATAACTTTTTAAAATCTTTTCATTTCCGAAAACAACCTTAAGAAAGTATTAAAAACTTTTACATTATATGTTTTAAAAATATTATAAAAGTTATATTTAGAAAAATAAATCTTTAATTATTTTAAATTACTCATTCTGGAATTCGTGCTATTCAATAAACTTATATGATAATAATTTCGTTGGCTAAAATAGTAAAGCCTTTGATTATTATTTTTTTTTCTCATATTTGGGTTGACTTGAACAATCTATATGATCTCAATTCACAAAATAAACTTTTAAGAAAAAATAATAATAAAAGGTTTTTAATTATATGCTTTTGAGACTATTTTATAATATATTTGAAATTATTTAAAAAATATCATCATGTAATCAATCCTATGGTAAAAAATATAAAAAATGATAGAGTTAAAAGTATAGTAAGACGTAATTATTTGAATATTAAAGGGTTTTAATCTAAATGAACGAATTTTATTATTTTAAAACATATTATAGAGTTTTCAATAATTTCTCTCTATTTTGTCTAATTGAAGAACCAAGACTACAAGATTGATTCTTGTAGCGAGCTCTTTAATTTGGATCGATTAGTTTCTCTATCGCGTAAGTTAGTTTTCAACTCCTTTTTCTTGTTCACTCTTTTTCATGGTGAGAAGGAAGTTGAAAATTTTTCAAAAGTTGATGTTAACTTCTAGGTTACAATTAACTCAAAGAAAACACAAACAATTTTGTGGAGTAGACCTTCAAAGTTTTCAAGTAAACTTTTTTGAAATTAACATAAGGTATTTTTTCAAATCTTTCATCTAAATACATGTTGTCTGAGGCACATAAGATTATTGGATTTATGTTTGATGACACTTGCATGTGGATCTTTAATCCAGGTAGAAAGATACACAAATTAACCAATAATAAGAAAAGGGTTTTTGTCATAAGAAAAACACATGAAGATTTGAAGAAAAATCTTTTTCAAAAGGGAGGGTATGATAACATATCCCTACAAATAGACTTTTGTGTTGGAATGGATAGTCTTTCAAACAATTACATCCAACACAAGACAAATAAAAGCTTCAAAGATGCTCTTACTCTCCAAGACCTTGATCATTCATTTGATTTAAGGTGTATAATTCTTGGGAGTTATATTTTTCATCTACTCACTATCATAACAGTTGCTCTAACTTGTGTTATAAGATTGGTATTTAACGCCAGCGGAAAATATCACAATGACTCCAAAGAAGATGAGAAAGTTTGCCTAAGTTCAAAGTTGAAGTTTTGAGGGCAAATCCTTTTCAAGAGGGAGAAATGATGACATACCCCTTAGCCATGGTCAAGCATCTACAAGAAAAGTGAAGTCATCCATGAAGATGGTCTAAATTTTGAGCCGTCTTTGGAGCCATCATGGAGCATAGCTTGGAATAGTATAAGTTTCTTTAAGCCATGTATTTTGGCAAAATAGTGTAGATTTTTTTAGACCATATATTTCAGCTAAGTACGTAGGTTTGTTTAAGGTTTTTATTAAGGTCTAACTAGTATAAGATTTTTTCTTAAGCTAGACTTCCAAACCATGTGAAAAGTATGTGTCATGTGTCTTGCTTCCATTGGAGAGGATTTCGTTCTAGTAGTGGTCACATAGCATTTTAAGAATGGAAAGGATTGTGATTTGTGAGTGGCCACATGTCCTCCCCTCATTGGAGAAAATTTGTGGACACTTGTCCCCTCCTTAAAAGGCCTCATTTTTGGCTAATGAGTGAAAATGTGGAAGATCATGCTTTTAAGGTTTTTAAGAGACACCCTTGCCTATATATAGACGTGTCTTCTCTCTTGTAATCATATTTGATGTTGAGTATAGTTATGCTGCCCATTTTTTTACCATATTACTCATCTTAAGATCAAGACTAGAGCACCCAATGAGGCAACTCTAGTCACCTTCCTCTTTGAGTTGACCTAACCTCTCTTAGATCCTTCAAACACCACACCACCACATATGGTTGTGAGCTTCTAGCCTTACAAACACCATAACTTTCACATTTCCAACCCCTATCCTTGATGATCCACTACATTTCCGCACCATATATCTTCAAGGGACCATCTCCATAGCATCTTTCTAGCTTTAGCCCAACCGAGCTTAGGAGATTGTTATCAGGGTTTAAGACCAACTACCTGGAGATGGTAATAAAGGAGACTGGTCGATCAAAATTATTTTTTAATAATGGACAACCTAAGTTTCCCCTCTACTGGATTGAGCAATCTAGGAGGTTGACCTTGTGGACCAAATCCGCTATGACACCCGTAAAGAAAGAGTTGATTGATCTCATCAATCAGCTACCCCTTCGCATCCCCTCCCAAGACCTCATAAATCTATTAAATCAGAAGCTTTCTATAGTAGAGTGTTCGATAAGCTTTTCATTATGTAATGTGTTATAATTGTCATTTTTAACTTATCTAAATTTCGTATTTTATTTCGTATCTCATGGCATCGTATAATACTATAGATTCCAATGCTTTCACTATGTTGGCCGCTAGACGAAAGGCTCAAGATAAGGATAGTGGGGAGGGTACTTCGCATGCTCCAACTACTACCACTATTACTCCCTCTCGTATAGTTCAAGATCTGAGGATCGTGAGTCCCTCTCCTCAGGTTCCGCAACCCACTCCCCTCACGGTCGTCCCTCCAACCGCCCAAGAGAAAGGGAAGAGAAAATATTTCATGGGTTCTGCAACGTCAGGACCCTATGGCAGCGGGTCTGCAGAAAATCGAAGTCATAAGTCTTATACATAAAGCTTGTCAGTTGAAAAGTTTTCAATTGTCAGTTTCGTAGGACCCTATGACAACGAGTGTGAGAACAACCGATGTCAAACGTATGCTATGACTTTGTTTTTTTTTTACTGAGACCTATATATTCACGAAAATTGAAAAAATTTCATAGCGCCTTTTTATGCCTCGGTAACCGAAACGTAATAAGTATGTTAAAAAGTTTTTTTTTTACTAGTAATATGAATATATGTATTAGAAACCAAAATAAACCAATGCAATTGGTAGAAACTATTAAAAATCCTTGAATTATTACTAGAATGGTTTGAACATGAGTTAAAAATGTAACAACAATAAAAACAAAAAATGGAAGAGAGAAAAAAATAAAGAACATGCCACTTCCTTGAGAGAAAGGTAAATACAAAGGAAAATCACCTATTAAATTTAGAAAACTCAAAATACATTTCAGATGTGTGCCTCTCGTTATGGTACAAATGGTATAGTACATATTTATATAAACTAGCTATGGAATATAAAAAGTTTACGGATTTTTTTTATCAGTGCACATACCTTTCCAAACAAACAAGGACCTTGCCATGATATAGGAAGAATTTAGGAAATTTTTGTTGGGTTAGTACACTTACTTTTCCAAATAAGACCCTTGGTTTTGGAAGTTATTATTACATTATTCAAACATAAATGAAAAAGCCAAGGTGCGACCATATTTGAACTACTAAGGATTACATATAAATGAAACTTTGACATAAACAAATTCATGTTTGTAAGGGGAATCCTATGCTTCTATATCAATAAAAAGAATCTTGTAAGAATAAACATGCGATAACATGGAGTAAGTAAATGCAAAAAAGTGATAAAAATGAGACCACTCATGTGGTTAAACAATAGTTGAAGTTATAAAAGAAACTATAACTTTAAATTATCATAAAAAATATGTACACATACTCACAACTCACAAAAGCACGACTATTTCATCTAGTTACAAATACCAATTATTAAAATTGACAAATATTATTGATTTTGAACATTTATATTAAAATTTTAAATAACTAAAATTTAAACATTATAGTAGATAATAAGTATTTTATTTCAGAATTATAGAATGACACCCATCATAAATATTATAATTATTTTTAAATATAAAATAATATTATTGTTAGTTTTAAACTCAAATTTTAAAAAAATAAATTTTAAATAAATATTTTTACCATTTAAAACACAAAAACTTCCTAATTTTAATAATAAAAAAGTTTTACATATGTTGTTATTCTAAGTCTAATAAATTCAAAATCATTTTTATTATCATCAACTACTCCAAACTTATTTCTACTTCTTTTCACTGTAAAATAACATAAGGATATAAAAAGTGTCACTTTTTATATCGATGAAAGGTACAATCGATATGAAAAATTTTCTTATCATCTGACCCATTATAAACACTTTCTTATCATCTAGTCCATCACAAACACTCCTTCACAAGCTTGAACCTTCATCATACTCACATCCAATCCAAATCTCCATCATTAACTCTTGTTCTAGAACCCATTACCAACTACTAACAATCTCAAGCAACCTTTTGCACTCCACGCACCAACATCATCTTCAATTCACTCAACAACCACAAAGTGATAGGGGGCTATCTTCTTTGCAAACTCATTATCTCCATAACAACCATTCATCTCCTCCATGGAACACAAAACAATACATCTCTATCACACAACTCTTTGGTTCTCCCTAACACATTCAAGAACTCTTCATCACCTTATGACTAAACAAAATCAACCCTCACCTTCCAACAACAAACCCGCATAGAACAAAACCGCTCTAACCTTGCCAACACCCACACATGGCCATAACTAACATTAACATCACCTTTGACTTTCACAGGCACAAATTCAATCCCCTTCACCATCGATTCCTCCTCCATCTTCATTTTTTGGCACCTACATTCACTCATTGAAATTAACCAAAAGAGAAAATAGAGAGAAGAAAGAAAGAAACAATCGCCCTATGAGTTGAAGTTTCAATCGGATGCACGATGTGATGGTGGCGGGGGAGCAACAACCTTGTGTGACAAAACTTTATATTGTAGAGAAGGTAAGAGTTAACGTGCTTCTCATTCGCATTGGTGATGTGGCTGTTGGCGGAGGGCGCAACATGATAAGTCTAGACGTGCATAGGACCTCGCACATTGGGGAAGAAAGAAAAAAGACACATGTTGTCAGATGATGAAGGAGAAGGAGGCAATAACGATAAAGGAAAATAAGGAGAACGAGGGTTAAGGATTTGAGAACCCTCTATTTTCAAATATAAAATACTACTTTCTGTACTAGTTATAATTAAACCGATATAAGAAGTTTTTTTATTTATTAAAAAAATGTAATCCACTTTTTATATAAGTTATAATTAGAAGATATAGAAAATTTTCTTATTATTGCAAAAATGTTAGTGCATTATTTTCTATATCTATTATAACTTATAAAATGTTTTTCCTTTTTTATTACATAAATATTATCACATTCACTTTCTATACTTATTATAACTATTATTTATGTATAAAATATTATTTTATTTACGATTATCTCACCATCCCATTTTTTATACTTAATAAATTATAACTGGTATAAATAATCGCAAAGTATTTTACATTAATATATGTTTTTTTTACACAATGAATCATGCTTGTTAATTCAAAATAACAAAATTTAAAATAAACAATCCATATAAGAGGAGATACATCGGCTCGTGCACTAAATATTATGTGGAGCGGACAAAAAAAAGTTAACTCACATTTGTTATGAAAGACGGGTTGGTCTGACCCACTTTTTGTAAACCTAATGCAAAACTAGACAAAAGAGGATGAGATGAATCCATTACCACCCTTATCTCAAACCATCTTTTATTTCATCAGTTTAATTTAACACAATTTCAAAAAAACTAAAACAAAACCTTTCAAACATTAATTAAAAGTATAAACAAAAAAAAATTAGTTTAACCCAATCTTAGTATTTCGAACTTTGAAATACTTTTTGAACTTCTTTTTTGTTATTATTATTATCAGCCCTTTAGTTTTTAAAAATTTAGTAATTTTTCATTTCATAACTGTTTAAAAAATTAAAATGAAGTTATGCATATATAACATTTCTAAAATGGTTTAAATAGGCCATATATGTTTTTCATACAACAAATAGGTTCAATAAGTTAAAGTATAATTATAAAGAAACTTGAGAAAAAAAAAGATTTTTTGTTTCAAAATATTATAATTTCTACAGACGTCATTCCAGGAAATGCAACCATACACGACTTAACAGTAACACACAACATAAGCCATATCTGCGAAGGACAACAACACCATACGAGAAAGAATGAACGAGGATTAGGGATTTGTGATTGCAGTGCCTTCCAAAGAAACCTTCATTTCTGAAAATTTTCTTCTTTTTAGATAAAAACTTGATACTTTTTTGAACAAAATCTGTTATTGGTGTTGTGGGCATTTGAAATCAAACTCAAGATGAACCTTTTACTCCCTCAACACCACCACCTTTCATTCTCCCAATGCCCCTTTTTCCACAACCCCATCAAAACCCTCCAATTTCTTCCCAATCCTCCCGCACGTGCGAGCACCGTAATCCGCATGGGTGGGGGTCCCCGCACGTACCCGGGTGGCGTGTCGAAGTGGGTGTGGAAACGGATGCAGGCGAAGAAGGCGAAGCAGCTACTGAAGGCGCGTCTGTCCAGGGAGCGGCAGATATACGAGATGAGGAAGCGGGCGGAGCTGAAGGCGGCGGTGTCGGAGCTGGAGCGGCCGTGGGAGGTGGTGGATAGGGCGGCGGCGGCGGCGCCCAATCTGTTCTCTGTTGGGGCTGATGAGCAGGTGAAGGTTCTTGCCGACAGGTTTCAGAGGCCTGGTGGGTTTGATATGTGGAGTGAGAAGGATGGGCCTGTGTTGTTTGAGACCCCTGATGAGTTGCCATCTGCTAGGTTTTTCCCCAAAGGGGTGGTGCACAGTGTGAAGCCTTATAGGAGGGTTGATGGGTATGGGCTGGTGAAGGAGGGGTATGATGAGGAACGAGGGGGTTTGGTAAAGGGGGATGCTTTTGATGATAAGTTGAGTGAGAAGGAAAATGGGGGAAAGGAGATTGAATTTGGCGGAAAGTTGAATGAAAAGGGGAATTGGGGGAAGAAATTTGAAATTGGTGAAGGTTTGAGTGAAATGGGAAATGGGAGGAAAGGGGTTGTGTATGGTGGGGATTTGAGTGGAAATGGGAATGGAAAAGGGGTTTTGTTGGAGGATGTTGATGGAGAAATTTCATCTTTTAATGTGAATTATGGGAGAAATGGAGTTGAGGGTGAGGGTGAGGGTGAGGTTGGTTTGAGAAGGAATGGGAATAGGAGGAGGCTTTTGTCTGATAATGTTGGTAGAAATGGAGTGCAGTCTCATGGGAGGAAGGGAGTGGAGGGTGATGGTAGATTGAGAAGAAATGGAAATGGAAGGAGGGTTTTGTCTGATGATGTTGGTAGGTCTAACAATGGAGGGCGATCTTCTCGTTTGAATTATGAGAGGAATGCAAATGGAAGGTTTGATGGTGGAGAGCATTCTCCTCCCTCTTCAAATTTTGAGAGGAATGAAACAAGTTTTGATGGCAGGTTGAGGAGGAGCAGGGGTAATGGAAGGAGGGTTTTCTCCAAGGATGTTGTTGATGGATCTAATGAGGGAGTTGGTTCTGTCAGGAAACAGAGAGGGGGCAATTCCATTAGAGGCAGAAGTGGAGGAAAGTTTGCTAACAGGACTTTAGAGTATGCTTCACCAAGAGGAAGAGGTAGTAGAGGTGCAAATTCTGAAGTTTATGACATGGGTTTGCAACAAGATGGGAGTTATGGATTCCAGCAGAAGCATGAGGAACCTGACTCTACAAGTTGTTAGAGCCATGGATTCTTAGTCTAATCATTCTAGGGGTTCAACAAGTTTTGCTACCAATTACTGATGATTTGTCTAAAAGGGTGCATGTCATGTCCTTTTGATATGTATGTCTGATCTGTACATGTGGCAAATCAAAACTAGACTAGTCAAATGTCATTGTGTGAAAGTATATTTTGTATATATATTTCTTTGAATATCAAAAGATAACATTGAATTTCTAGTTTTTTTCTATTTACTTGTTAGCACAGATGCATTTATATATTTGTTTGAGAATGTTTACATCTCAGAGCACTTTGAGAGTGTTCAGGAAACCTCCAATGAAGTTTACAAACCCCTCCCAACTCAGCCTCTGCATATCCTGAGAGTAATTCATAATTTATCGTTTAATTTAGTTTAAGGAATCCTATATGAGTGTAACTCAATTCTTAATAGTCAAATTAATAAAACAATTTTCTGCAAATTTTTATTTTAAACAGTTCAACTTTTTTATACAGTTCAATTTAGTTCTATTGAAATATTTTAAAAGGACTCTAAGTGTTAAGCAAGTCAGTTTACAGTAATTAGTTCTTCTATCAAAACACGACTTGAATATAAATATTTCACCAAGCTATATGCGTGATCTTAAAAGATGTTTTTCATGTTTTCCACTTGGTTCCTATTTCTAAGAAAATGAGTATGTATTTAGTTTTTATTATAGAAGATTTGGCATGATAAAATTATGCAGTGTCAACGATCTGTTTGAACTGGTTTGATGCAAAAGTAAAAGGCTCAAAATGACAACTTTAGGTGAAAGAGTAAATAGTGTGAGCTATAAATAACATGCATGTGAGATGTTTAGATCACAACCAAGTAGCTGCACATGGATGCCACGCAGTAGTAGTTTCTTGCTGTCAAATTTACTGAACTGCTATAAAGTAGAGATTGTAAACATTATTCACCCCACAACTCATGACCTTACTCAGAATTACATATTTAACACAATGGTCACTTCATCACTTCCACCTTTTCCAACCATGTTTAAACTTGCCAAATCCAAACCTTCCATGTTTCCAACGTTTGCCAAATTTCCCATGCTTGAACTTTCCATGACCAAAATAACCACCATGTCCATAATGATGATGTCCATGAGTCAAATGGTGAGCACCATAAGCAAGAGCAGCTGCAGCAGCACCCCCTGCTAACAATCCTCCCATGCCAGCTCCACGCCCTACATATCAGAAGCCATATAAGAAGTCATATCAGAACTATTTACCAACAATAACAATAGAAACATTATCTCACTAATAAGATAACATGGCTGTTATTGTTGCCTATTTAAAACTGGTTAATTGATCAATACATTTTACTTGAAGAAAACAAACTAGTTAATTGGTCAATACATTCTATTTGAAGAAAACATAGCTAGGTGAATTTAACTTCAACTATTTGGGTCAACTGTGAATAAATAGTAAGCAACAATTAAGATATCTCCAAACAGGGGATTGAGAAAGCCAAAACCCAGGTTTATATGTTGCTGAGTATCAACATTCTTGAAGCATGTTGATCTTTTGCTTAACAATTTTATGAACATAAGATCTCCTCCAATACTTTATCAGTCTCTTAGTGAAGTATGAACAGGATACTATTTTGTTAAACTTTTCTATACCATGTTCACCAAGATTGACTCATAAATACCTTTTACAACCCTTATGGTAATTTGTAGTAATATATCATAATGTGCATGCAGAATAGTCTCTATTGAAATTCATATTTTTGATAGCTTTTTGTTCGTCAAAGTGTGTGCATACGGATTTTTGTGATATTGTTTTGTTCGCATCACTAATTCCTTAAGGTATAATGCTAGCAGACTTACCTAGGTATGTCAGTAATGAGCTAGCCTAATTGGTTAAACCATTCTTATTTTGTAACTGATTTGGTAAAAGTACCTGCTTTACCAGGAAGAACACACGATAAAATAACAACAAATGGATACCACTCTATATTTCCCATTTCATAATTCACTTTAGAGTATTTGTATTAGCTGCATGTTTGTTTAGGACCAAATTAGTCATTATAGCTTCACATATTTTGGTCTGTTTAATGCAGATTTTGTGATTGATGCAGTTTTTGGACACGAATCCAAAAACATATTCTTACTAGACATTTTGAATTAGTTTCACAATAAATGATATTTTTTTCCTCAAAATATTTAACTGAGTTTATAATCCACATATTTAACTTATCTGCTGATTTATTTAAATGTCCTTGGTTATTGCATTCTGTTTTTCCATAATCATATAGAAACGACTCAAAGTCCCATATCGAGATATTCAGTATATTAGTAAAAAGCATTAGCTATAAAAGAAATACTTGTGGCATTGAGAAACATACTTACCTGGATGGGGTCAATGAGTGATCAAAAAGGCTCATAGCTTAGACCTCTGACCTTCATTGCACATAGAAGGGTGCTGTTCTAAGGTCTGCGACCTTCATTGCACATAGAAGGGGGGCTTGTGTTCGCGCAGCCTCTACTATGTGTAGTTTAAATCTTTCTGTATTAAATATAGGTCTATTCTAAAATGATTTCAACCTCTACTATGTGTAGTTTAAATCTTAAGTATTGAGAAGTTCTTGTTCTAAAATGATTTCAATCTCTATTATATATAGTTTAATGACGAAACACTTCTTAGGATTTAAGACCAACTTCATAAAGGTCACAATAAAGGAGGCTGGTTGGTCAAGGTTTTATTTGAATAAGGGTGGGTCGAAACCCTCGAAGGGTCTTTTCTCATTGGGTTCCAAGTAAGCTAAAATCTATCCAATGAGGAAAAAACCCATTTTTAAGGAAGCTAAATGAAAAAAAAACCCATTTTTAAGGAAGCTAAAATCTATCCAATGAGAAAAAAACCCATTTTTAAGGAAATGATCTCTTTTTGAACTCATCTTTCGGATGTGGATTTGTGTGACATACACCATGGAAACTCTTAAGGTTATTAACTCTGTTGAAGAGTTATAGGCAGCTTAAAATAGATTTGGAGGCTGCCTTAAAGGCAAACGAAAACTTGAATCGCCAATTTGAAGAAACAAAAAAGACTAACAATGAGGTTAAGAAGAAGAGTTCAACTTTTTTTATTGAGGTCTGAACTGCATATTTAACTTATTTGTTTATTTTTTAAAATGAACAATTTTGTGAGTTAAAGTGAAAACAATTTGGATAAAAATGATTTTGACATTTTTATACCATTAGTTATTGTATTTTGTTTTCCAAGAAGAGAAATTCACCTTTCAATGAAAGTCCCACATCGATATATTCAATATATTAATAAAGAGCATTAGCTATAAAATAAATACTTATGGCAAAGAAAAACATACTTACCTGGATGGGGTCAATGAGTGATCAATAAGGCTCATGGCCTAAAACTGCGACCTTCATTGCACATGGAAGGGGTGCTGTTTTAAGGTCTGCCCTAGTGGCAGAGCCTACATCATAATTTGTGGTAGAGGGGCTTGCGTTCGCGCAGCTCCTACAGTGTATAGTTTAAAACTATAGTTTTTGTTACTTTAACTTAATTTATTTTGATGAGTGCCCCTACACTGATGACATTTGTGTTTTCTTGGCTGTATGCTGTTTTTTGTCTTAAAAGATGATTCTTTTTAATTTGGTTGTTATAAGTCCATCTTGC
This sequence comes from Vigna angularis, assembly GCF_016808095.1. Classification (NCBI taxonomy): domain Eukaryota; kingdom Viridiplantae; phylum Streptophyta; class Magnoliopsida; order Fabales; family Fabaceae; genus Vigna; species Vigna angularis. Next base: position 29,681,804 of record NC_068978.1, read on the forward strand.
TCTTCAGTAAAGTTTTCTACATGCAGTACTCTAATGTCTGAATCCAAATGTTTTAATGATAAATGTATAATATGAGCTAATTAAATCTGTGATGTATTTATAGCTACTGAATATTAAATCTGTAATGTATTTATAAATTTTGAATATTAAATATGTAATGTATTTATAAATTTTGAATATTAAATCTGTCATGTATTTATAAATTTTGAGATAAATTTAGTTTAACGACTATCTAAAAAGTAATGATATCTATTATGTAATTATTTTTAATGTTAACTCTGCTCATAGTCTGATTGATAGTTCAATCGGCCGTTTTATGTGAAACCAAAAGAATAGTATAACTGTTCGGTTCATCACTGATCGAACGGTACACATGCTTTAAGTCTGAGCATGTCTTCCATAAAGGAGATGAGAAGAGATTTGTTGAAGGCGAGGGGGTGACCATGCATGTTATAGTGGGAGGGGTTCCGTCACACTGCTCATCCAAAAGTGGTTGCTCGCGTAAGTAGTTACCGTAGCGATTAGAGAGAAATGTAACTGGTGTGAGTAAGACATATGGATTCTCAACATTCATGCAACCGTTTGAAATGAGAGGTTGCATTTCGTGGATCATCAGATCATTTCAATGACTAAGATTCGCCTGCAAAAATCGCTTTTTCAACTATAAATAATGGGTGCGTTCGCTGTCATTTTCACACTTACTATTTTTCTTACTTCTTACGACCGAGCGTTTTTACTTAATCTACTATACTAAGATAATAATGGTGGATTGGAGTCGACATTGTTGTCCGTCGGCTCTTCTATCCTAGAGTCAACTGAGCAAGCCAAGACCTAAGACCCGTGCGTCCCACGCTTGTCACAGTTGTTTCCCCCACTTCCAAGATAAGGAAAAGAAAGTCGTCCCGAGAGAAGTCTTCCTCCTTGCAAAAGAGGAGTTCGCTTGAAATGTCTCTTCTCACTAGGTCGTAATCCAAACGTTTGGGTCACCCAATGAACAAGCTAAAACCTATCCAGCAAGAAAAAAAGTCTATTTTAAGGAGATAATCTCGGAAAAAGTCGTATATATGACCTTTGAACTCAACGATTAGGTTGGGATTTGCATGATGTACTATGTGAGAACTTCTAAGGGTACTGACTTGGCTGAAGAGTTGCAAACCGCTGAACAAGACTTTGAAACGGTTTTGAAAATGAACGAAGATTTAAATTGTCTGTTTGAAGAAGCGAGAAAACCAACAAGAAGGCTAAGAAGAAGGTCTCAACTTCCCTATCATAGACTCCAACTGCACATTTAACTTATCTACTATTTTTTTACATCAACAATTTTGAAAATTCAAGTCAAAATCATTTGGATCAAAAATGATTTTGACATTTTTGTGTCCTTGGTTATTGTATTCTGTTTTTTCATAACCAAAAATACACTTTGCAGTCACATAGGTACATTACTGTAAAAACGACTTAAAGTCCCACATCAAGATATTCAATATATTAGTAAAGAGCATTAGCTATAAAACAAATACTTGTGGCATTGAGAAACATACTTACCTGGATGGGGTCAATGAGTGATCAGAAAGGCTCATGGCCTAGAATTGTGACCTTCATTGCACATAGAAGGGGTGCTGTTCTAAGGTCTGTCCTAGTGGCAGAGCCTACATCATAATTTGTGGCAGAGGGGCTTGCGTTCGCGCAGCCCCTACTATATAGTTTAACTTTTCTTCTATAAAATCTAAGTTGATAGTTTCTTCTAAGATAAGTAGTTAAGGCTTTATGGAGAATATTTTGTTCTAAAATGATTCTAACCTCAGAATCTTTGGACTGTTTTCTCTGCAAGTATTTGATGCATTATTATTTAGGTTGGTTTCATTACTTTTTTAATGATGTTTTCATGATTTTAACGAAATATCTTCATAATAAAATAAAATGTCTTTTTTCCTGACATGTGTTTTCTTCGTCGTATTCTGTTTATGACTAAAAAGAAGGTTCTTCTTAAAAGAACTTCAATCGCACAGAAAGGTTTTTTATGTCTCACATTGAAATATCCAAAAGGATAGTAAAGACGGATGAAACAAATGCTTGCGGCATTGGGCAACCTTTTTGCTTGGACGGAATTGATTATAGGCTCATGGCAGTGACCTTCATTGCACTTTGAAGGAGTTCTGTTTTAAGGTCTATTTGAGGGACAGATAATCCGGGTGACAGTCAGATTCTACGTCATAGTTTGTGATAGGAGATTGTGTTCGGGAATGATTTGCTAATTTTTGATAAATGCTATAATTTTCTACTTAAATTAAGTTGTGAATGATTTATTTGCTGGTATTATTTTATTATTGTTGTATTGGGTGTATTATTCTTACTTTCCAATTTGAAGTTTCCTTCCATGGGTGGCTTACTAAACCTGGGTATGATATGGTTTGTTGATATCTCAAATTTCATTGTGACAAATTCTAACAGAATAATGTGAAAGTAAATTCTAAGTATCTCAATACTATTGTGTATGGGAAGGGAAAAGTTATTATTTTCAAGACTTCAAACATATATAATCTCCATAGTATTGTTGAAGTGTACCTGCAGAATATGGAGGCATAGCTTGTGGATAACCATGTGGAGCAGGGTAAGCTGGTGGATAGTACCCTGAATGAGGATAAGCATTAGGTGGATACCCTCCAGGAGGTGGATATGCTGGTGCTGGTGGTGGTGGATATGCAGGTGGATATTCTGAAGGATAGTGACCAGAATGAGGATACCCTCCTTGTGGTGGTGGATATGCTGGTGAAGGGTAGGCTGTTGGAGGGTACCCTCCTGGAGGAGGGTAACCTGGTGCTGCATATCCAGTTGGAGGAGGGTAGGGAGGTGCACTTGGATACCCTATATGTGGAAATATACTTCTCTCACTTGACTCATCATCATCATCTTTTCTATTGCTCATCTTGATTCAACCTTACAACCAAGAAAAAGAAAAAGGATGTTAATTTATTGTTCATGCTGATCAATGAAAAACAGTTTTACATTTACATCCAATCACAAACCAGTTATAATTTAAGAAAAATTTATAAGTAAGATGTTAAAAAGGAGTTTACACCAATCTTTTCAAGGATGGAATGAAGTTATTCCTTAATCTTCACATGATTCAGTAGATCCATGCTTCATGGACCAAAAAATCAATACTGATTTTTTGTATAGTGTCCTTTCAGAACAAAAAATGATTCAGGATAAGTTCATAAATATCCTGAACAGGAGCAAGGAAAAGATTATAGAACTAAGATCAATAACATAACTTTATTCTCTTTTGAAACAAGTACAACCAATATATCAATATCTAGCATGGATAATCAAGAACAATGTTCATTACAGCATTCAGAATCTATCAGAGTTTGATCAAATCCATGTTTCCTTCATCATGTTCATGCCAAAGGATAAAGGGGAATCTGAGAAGAAAACAAGAACAAAAGCACTAAAATTGGCACAATCCAATAACCATGAAGAATCCTGTTGATCATGTTGTATAGCATATACAAAAATTTACCAAAGAAAAGAAGAAGAATCATGACATGTCAATCAAACCAGACTGAAAACAGAATTCATTTCCACACAGAATATTAAGCAGCAACCATGGAAAAGAAGAATATGATTGTTGCTTCATGCTTACTCAAAGGGAATTTGTGAATGCTTTCTCCAAAATATTCTAAAGTTGATGAAAGAAGATAATTGCCTCCAAAAGAATAAGAATGAATAAATTGAAACTTTACCTGTTCCTATACCTATCATTCTCTTCATTTTGAGAAGCACATGTATATTTACGCGTTTACGTTTTCTTGAAAACTGTTACAAAAACAATTTCCAGGTAAAAGGGCATGAAATAGTTTAATGATTTTTAATATTAAATTAAATCGATTAAAATATTTTTAAATTGTGTGTATACTAAATTTATCATCATTAAAAGAACTGTTTAACAATTAAATTAATTTTGTAGGATATTTTTAATGTAATTATAAATTTTAAAAATATATATTTACACCATGGGTTACTAACCAGTTATAACTTTTGTTGCTCATGAATAAAATAACGAAAACAGTTGTTTTGTTAATGTTCGTAGAATCCCGCTGTCCTTTTCCTTTCATTAGTCAATGTTGGTGTGATGTTAGGTATGCAGTTACATTAATTTTAGTAATTGCCAATAGTTTTTTTAGTTTAAAAATTAAAAAAAGAGAGGATAAATTACTTGCAGACAATCAAGCTTGTTAGACTGCAATCTTTATTTTATTTTAATTACTTTTTGAAATATTCAAACAAAATTGTTGATTTGAGTGAAAAGAAAAAAGAAATATTCAAACAAGATTTCTAAAGAATACCCTCCTCTCATAAGACATGGATGAAAAAAATATATTATCCTTTACACTACTTTGAACCTCACCTAAACTATGCCTACCATTTTACCAACCCTACCTTATAAATTGCATGGATAACTACTTGTATACTTTTTATTGTATTTGAAACTAAAATATAGTTTTTTTCTCCGGTTTCGGGCCTTTGTATCAGAAAAACACATGAAATCATGAATAATCCAAGTTGAGTCTAATAAGGAAGGGAAAAAGTTTGTGCCTTTTCTTTCCACAAAATTACTTTTCAACTGTCGTAGTACTTGATCATATAAAAATACACTTCAAATACATAATACAAAAACCCTAAACCTTAACCAATTAGGTATGATATGTGCACCATGAGAAGTTCATTGGCAAGCATTCTAGTAGGAAGATGTGAGGTTTTGAATTGTAGTTGAACATGTAAAAGAACATGGACCCTGCAGACAAAAAAAAGTCCAAGCATGTTGATAAAATTTGAGGTGTCATATGGGGTGCACAGTGTGTCTCATGAGTGTTCCTTTCCATTTATGTCTGACATGGATAAGGTTGTCCATTTTGCTTCATAGTAGGAGAGAAAATCAACAAAGTAGTCAATCTTGAGAACTCATCATTCATATCTGTTTCTGGTACAATCTTCTAAAGATTTTTGCACCTTCAAGTTCTGCATGGATCTCTCTCTCAGTCCTTATTCCCATGGGGTTGCTTAACAACCACCCTTCACTGTCACACAACATAGCTGGGTTGGAAACATCTATGTGTTTCAATGCTTCAACTTCATCAAACTGATTTCTCATGTCAAGTGCCACTTGAAGCACATCAGACTGTACAAATACCTGTCATAACACAGTAACAAATGAACCAGAATTTCAGTTAATATCTCCAAAATAAGTGTTAATATCAGTAAAAGAAATATTCAGAACCAAAACATGAATCTGATAACAAAATGAAATAAAGAACCTCAACATTTCTGTAGGTGTCCTAATTTTACACTATATGAAATGATACACGCATAGTCTTTATGCAAATGACTTTCCAAAATCAATATAAATGTGAATACAAATTGAGTCAGAACTAGAGTATATGATTGTTTTAGGAATTCGGATTCTCTGCTGGTTTTTTTGGTGTGTCTTTAAAATACATTGATGGAAATTGATTTTGATGTTTTAAAATATATTAAAAAGAATTTTAATATACCAACGTCAGTGTATTTTTAATGTTCAACAGAAGACAACACCAAAAATCCCAACATAGAATCTGGACTCTTGTTTTAGTATATCAGTTGCTTCCACAATCTTTATGACAGTGACTACCCAGAATCAATATAAAAGCACAAGAGGAGAGGAAAAGTGTATGTGAGAAAATTTTGTTTTACTCATTTCCTCTGACAGATATAGAAAATGCCATTCCATGCATTATTACCCCCATTAAGGTAAAACACCATTTAGAAACTCTCAAGCGTGTTGCTGATAATTGTCTTCTAACTGGAAGATTATATATTATACATCACAAGTCAACTAATGTGTCAAGTATTTTCGCAGATTTATATTTCTCAAAACCTAAGCTTTTTCATTATTAGTTCCTTTGAAAATAATTAAAGAGTAACATACATATCTCAACTAAATAAATTCATACCATGGTCCATCTTCAGTCTTTACTTATGGAGCAAGCTCTTGTACAACCAATGTAAAAAACATCTAAATTGTAGCAATTAAAATAAGACAGTATAGTATAAGAAGGAAAGCTCACAGAATAATATTTACCAAAACTCTAGATGAACACGCATGAGTTTGCAATCATGCAGAAATATACCTGTCCCCCTGGCATTAAATTGTCCACTATAGCACCAACCAAAGGCTTCTGGAGAACTCTTCTTTTATGATGTCTTTTCTTGAAATGTGGGTCTGGACACTGCATGTGTTGGGTGAAATCACTTAACCACAAAGGAAAGACATTTTTTTTATGTAAAACCCTTAAGTAATGACAACGTAGCCAACAAGCCCTTAGCTCTGTGGCACCCTTTTCTTACATTGCAGTGCTACACAGAAAACAACTCACCAGAATTGAGACTAAGACCAAGGGCCCAGGATATGATTCTACCAACTGCTTGAAAGAAATTGTGGCATTTGCAAACATGAAATGTCTGGCATTTTAGTGTAACAACAGTCATTACTCCAGCATTGAAAAAGAAAAACATATATAGAGTTTTAGGACAGTACATGTTATTGAGAGCCAGATCCTTTGCCCATGTCTCAGCACGCTTGACTATCTGCACAAGTATTGCATTTTCAGACAAGATATCCCCTATATTCAAAGCTTAATGAGCTCAACAGATAAGAAATAATAACTGATTGAAAGAAGCAATTATCGAGGGCATTTCAAACCAAAAGTGATGGAAAGAAAATGATTCCATACCCTTTCCCGGATTTCCAATCCCAAAAAGTTTCTCTTTTTAGGAGTTCTTTTAGCCAACCACATTAGAAACCTGCCACTGCCTGACATTGTTTACAAATTACAACATCAGATATGCTGGAATAGGTGTACTTAGTGAAATGATTCATTGATCCTAGTCCAATATATACTTCTTAATGGCATTTTTATCTCAAGGGTAAAAATTAATGAAAATGATTGTTATATCAATATGAGCAAGATATTTTGATTCAACAAACCAAAAGCCAATTGCAACCTCGGTATTATATCATGTAAGAAACTAGTTCCATCTTTATTAACTTCACTTCCATATACATGATATGTGCCAGTCCATAACAGACACACAGAAATGCACCAAATAAATTTATCATTGAAATTCAGGTTACCACATCCAATGTCCACCATGAGTGGCAACATTGGGTCTGCAAAGACATGGTTCCAGTCTGGTACTTGTGCAGGAACCTATAAAGAAAAAGAGCCACCTTCAGTAGAAAGCAAAAGACTACTTCAATGCATGATGAATGATTCATTGAACCAATAGTCCAACTCTATGCCACAAAAGCTATTTAACTGCTGTTTCTGTATCTGCCTCTGGATCTCCACAACAATGCATCACAAGTTAAATTTTGATACACTATCAATGCACAGATTTACATACTGTCAATTAATTACTAATCCTTGTAAATATGACGTTTAAAGTAATTATTACAGATGTCAGAAATCTTATCATGCATAATCATAGAGTAAAAGACCTTTACATTTTGAGCTTTCTATTTACATTCTTAATTCCTATACCTCTTTGTATAACAACTTGAATAAACGTGGCAAACAATGAATAAATTGAAAGCAAATGTTGTCACAAAAATTACACTTTAAGTGAAACATACTTTTCAGAACATGCTCTACGTCAGTTGGACTTCAATGGAAAACATGGAACTTTGTGAGTCTCATTTCTTATTTAACAAGTCTCCCTCGTAATTTTATAATTTCCAATAAATTTTAACCCATAAGATAATTCGTGTGTTGAAGATTGTGTCACTTGCACTCCTATTTATCTATATATGTAATATCATAGATTCATACACAACTTACAAAAATAATAATAAAACACGAACATAGCTAAAATAATTGAATGCATACATTGAATTTATAAAGAAACACATTACAGAGAAAGAAGCGCTTAGAGGATTAACATGTTGCCTGATCCTGAGGTGACCCATATCCTGAAATTGGATACACAACATAACATGGTTAAATAAATAAACAGCAAATCCTAAAGTAAAAAACTAACACACACACTAACAAACTCATAAATACAGTAGTTCCTCTTGTATTATGTTATGCATCACACAGATTAATATTTTTTTAAACCACCATTATAGTCTCTAAAAGTGTCTAATACTGTCACCTTAGTTCCTGAAACTAATAAAATTCAAAATAAGTCTCACAAAGTACAATTCGTCAATCAGAGTGAACTAAAATTGAAGACATAAAATGATAGCAGTAACATATAATTAGGAACAAAAATGTCAACAAGCGATTAAGTTTAGGAACCCAAATGAAAGATGGGAAATTTCAGTAACTTAGTTAAATTTTCTTACTTTTAAGGACTAAGGGTGCTTTAACAGAACTACTATTCTCTCTTTTCACTTTTGAATTACAACTATATCAATTTTGTTCTTGTTTTGAAATATTCCAATGTGAAACAAAATCATGGGTTTGAGAGAGGGAAAATCACGCTAAACCATTAAGTGGACGTATCAAAATAACAGTACCCGAAAAAAATATGTATATGATTTATATAATGAGGAATACAAAAAGGGTTACCAAGTTGTAAGAGAGATTGAGGTCAGCATATTCCAATGCCACCATTTCTGAGCTTCGTTGATGTGCCTGTTGGAGTGTGGATTGAGCTGAAGAGGACACGTGGCAGTTTGCTGAGAAAGAGAGAGAAGAAGAAGAAGGAGGAGGAGAAGAAGCGAGAAAGGGTGAGAGACGTAACATTAGTTGCGAAGAACTCTGTAATTGCAACAACAAACGAGAGGAAGAAGAAGAAGAATAAGACATTTAACGTTGTTGTTGGTGTTGTTGTTTATTCTACTTTCACTTGTTCTGTTTTGTTTACCCCTTTGCGATTTTAGTTTATTTAAGGTTTTGGTGACTAGTGACTAATTTATCCCTAAAAAATGACTAGTGACTAATTTCTGAATTAAATTTTCATATAGACAAGTGCTTGAAAAAATCATATAAGTTTTGTATGGATATTTGATACATAGATATAAACTTTCTTAAATTTATATAAAAAAATTGCAATCAAATTGATTAATTACATAATTTTGTAAAACATTATTTTAATTAATAAACTCGTGTGTATTGTTTAATTTTTCCTTTAATGAATTAAGTACTTGTTATTTTACTAGTAATCTTACTTATCTTCACATTTTAAAAAATTAAAATAAATAATATTAGTGTTATTATAAAATGATAAGTAATTTTTAGGTTTAATCATTTCGGACATCCCTATTTCTGCAGGATGGTCTCAAATAGGTCCTCGTATTGTAAATGTTCTCGATTAGGTCCTTTATTGTGAAAAATTGAATCAATTTAGACATCGTCGTTAGTTCCATACTAACACCGTTAAAGAAGGTGACACGTGGTTTTTTTGAATTTTTTAATTATATTTTAATTATTTTTATTTTTATTTTTTATTTTTTAAAATAAAATAAAGAAAAATGTCACATGTCAAACTGATATTGTGCCACGTGACAATGACAGTGTGACATGGCATTGATAGTGTCACGTGTCATTGCATTAGTCTCAATTTGTTCCCTGTATTTTTATTTTGTCTCAATTTGATCCTGTAATTTTATTTTGTCTCAATTTAGTCTTAATTTTAAAAATTAAACAATTTTTTCCCTTCTCAAATTCAAAAAAAGTTTAAATTGTATATAAATCTTAACAAATATTTTTATTAAAATTGATATTTTTAACAAGATTAAGTTTAATTATATTTATATTTACTTAATCATATAAATGTTAATTATTTTATTTAAATATATCTATAAGGGTTTAAAAAAAGAGTGACATAACATGCTGGTATGAATTTTCGTAATGAAAGTTTCCATGGAAAATCATGAAAGAAGAAACTACCTTTAATTACCGTTTTCACGAAAACTTTCTCCAATTTTTTATTAAAAAAAAAGTGAAATTTCACATTAATAATTTGTTCAATGAGCTAACTCATTTGGAAAATTCACAACACCACTGCTTTATTAAATCCTTATAGGTATATTTAAATAACATAATTAACATTTATATGATTAAGTAAATATAAATATAATTAAACTTAATCTTGTTAAAAATATTTAATAAAAATATTTTTTAAGATTTATATACAATTTAAATTTTGTTTGAATTTGAGAAGGGACAAAATTATTTAATTTTTAAAATTAAGACTAAATTGAGACAAAATAAAAATATAGAATCAAATTGAGACACAATAAAAATATAGGGACCAAATTGAGACTAATGCAATGACACTGTCATTGCCACGTGGCACACTATCAGTTTTACACATGGCATTTTTAAATTTTACTTTTAAAAAAAATTAAAAATAAATAAAAAATAAAAATAAAAATAATAAAAAAAATAATTCAAAAATTCAAAAAAACCATAAATTGACACGTGTCACCTCCTCTAACGGTGTTAGTACGAAACTAACAGCGACGTTTAAATTGATTCAGTTTTTCACAATAAGGGACCTAATTAAGAGCATTTACAATACAATGACCTATTTGACACGATCCTGGAGAGTTAAGGATGTCCAAAATGATTAAACCTAATTTTTACTATTTTTTTTTTAAAAAATTATTGAATAATAAAGTTATCATGTTATTGATTTTAATCGTAATATCACTCTAGATACCTTTTATTTTTTTTAATAAATTAGGTTGATAGAAGAATATATTGATTACTCTTATATTGATACATCAATTTATTCTTGGATTGATGATGATGATTATTTATTGGATTAAACACATATATGATTTCGGATATTAATCACCATAATATTGATTAAAATATGATTAAATTGTTATTAGGTTAATAAAAAGATAAAAACTCATCATGATTACTATAAATAAATATTTAAGATATGTTTGTTCACACACATACATCATTACATTTAATACCTTTCCAATCAGTCACTTACTAATTTTAGTATTGAAGTACCTTATGTAAGTATCATCCAAACGATGTTAGATAGGAGGGTGCAAGACAAAGCTATCCAAAAATTTGCAGTACTCAATTGACCCATACCAAAATATTTTGGCTCGGCCATTCGGCCTCAACCTTTCAACCTCAACCATTCAGTCAGTCATGTGGCTTATTCCATTCGACCTCAACCATTCAACTTGGTCATTCGACCTCAACCATTTGGTTGCAATTCGAACTCAACCTCTAGGCCTCGATTTCTCTGTCGACTTTTCAGTCTTGACATTTTGGGTTGGCCATTCGACCCTCGATTATTTGATCTCAATTTCTCTGTTGACTTTTAGTCTTGACATTTCGGCTCGACCATTCGGCCTCAACCATTTGGTCTCAACTATTCGATCACAACCATTTGGCTCGGCCATTCAGTCTCAACCATTCGACTTTCACCTTTCGAACTCAACCATTCGATCTTAACCTTTAAGCTTCTATTTCTCTGTTAACTTGTTAGTCTTGACATTTCAGGTCAGTCATTCGGTCTAACCATTCGACAACCTCAACCATTCAATTAACTACTCGGTTTCATCCTCTCAGTCTTTGATCAGTCTCAGCCTCTCGGTCTCATCCTCTCATGATCGAGCTAAAACATTCGGGTAAGGGCATGTTCCTACCAAGGAACCTGATGGAAGAAGGATCCAACTGATGATGTTCGTCCTCTTTTCTAGTTCAGATTCCAGAAGTTCCTAGGAGAAGTTCCGCTGATTCCATCTTCCACTAGAATCAGTTGGATCCTTCTTCCATCAAATTCCTTGGTAGGAACATGCCCTTACCCAAATGTTTTAGCTCGATCATGAGAGGATGAGACCGAGAGGTTGAGGTCGATCAAAGGTCGAGAGGATGAAACCGAGTAAGGGCGAAAACTCCATTCGGTAAGGACGAGTTCCAACCAAGGAACCCCTACTAAAAACTCCATTAGGTAAAGGTGAGTTCCAACAAAGGAATCCCTCCTGAAGACTCCATTGGATAAGGTGAGTTCCAATCAATGGACCACTCCAGAAAACTCCATTTGGTAAGGGCGAGTTCCAACTAAGTAATCCTTATCAATCAGACTAAAACATTCAAGTAAGGGTGAGTTCCAACCAAGGAACCCTTCTTAATCAAAGTACAACATTTAACATATACAAGATCCAAATACTTTTTTCTTTTCAACCCCCTTCATCCATTCAGTTACAGGTACTCGAGCTTGGGGGGTCAGTGTATGGTACATACCCTTTTGGTCAATAAGTTTGAATGACTGATAAAACAACCAAGCCGATTATGCTTAGGTTGATCACCCTTGGGTTGTTCACCCTCGGGCTGATCACCCTTGGGCCGATCACCCTTGGACCGATCACCTCTTGAGTCGATCACCCTCGGGGTGATTGTAACACCCAAATATTTTAAAGGGTATTACTGATAGTAGAGATTAAATTAATTTGATATCTCATATAAACAATCAAACTTTATTTCAATTACTCCAAAGTACAATACCAAACTTACAAACTTTAAACAATATAGTCTTCACCATTGAAATTTCAACTTATAAGTTTTACACAACATAATCTTCCCAATACAAATTTATTCTTTTTACAAAAATCCCTGAAAGTTTTTCCCCGCATCTCTCTCATCTCTAAGCTTTTTCAACCGCATCTGCAACATTATCTAATCACATATAACATGAGTTATATGATCATAGTACAAACAAATAAGGGTAAGCCAACCATATCATAAAATCATTAAACTTGTAATAAAAATATTATAATCATGTATTTCTGCAATTGATAAAATATCATTATTCCGATGTCATTAATTCATCATTATCAAAATCATCTTTCTCATTTCCATAAATCTTACAAGTGTACCATGCTTACTCATGAAGCCTTATGGTCAGACCGCTCTCTGCCTGCTTCCTTAAGCCTCACTTATATACTATGTCTTACTTTCTGAAGCCTTATGGTCAGACCCCTCTCTGCCTGCTTCTATAAAACTTACGAATCATATGTTTATGTCAAAGCCTTATGGTCAGACCACTTTCTGCCTGCTTTCATAAACCTCAGGTGTTACTTTGCTCATACCAAACTCTCATGGTATAACTCGAACATACTACTCCCGGTAGTAAACATCATTTCATAAGTAATGATTTCTCATATCCACTCCAACATTTCATAAAACCAACAATTCATACCCTCTTATCCACCTAACTCAATCATGTTCATTCTTTAATCATGAATTCATAATAACCCGTTTTGGTATCAATAAATTAAACATATTGCCAGATATCATGCTTCATATTATAAACTCATTTTGCCCATAACGAGTATAACTCAACATATTTTCACCAAACAAAGATCATGGATCAACCAAAATATATCAACATATCTTAGGAACTACATATTAAAGTCTGGGCTCAATGTAATGATAAATAAAATATATATGAAATTTTTACCATGATAATATTATGCATCTACAATCAACTTGTTTTATTTTATTTTCATCCTAGTAGAGATTTTTCTTTACCCCAATTGGTCACCGGAGAGGACCCAGATGTCTGAACGCATCAAATTCACCTTCGACGCCAGCACATATGACTAGTCACAACTGACTGGACCAGGCCAGGGCTGCTCTATGATCAGGGATGTGCCAACTCAGGTTTTTAAGGTTCCTCTATCCTACCAACAAAGAAAGGCCCTCAATAATTAACAATTGATTTATTTAAATTATCTACCATGTTCTCTTATGCTCTAAATTTGAAATGCCAAATTTTAATGTGTTCACTTCCTCTCATAACAACCTCAAACAATATCTGTACATCTATTTAATACCCATATATAAGCTATTTCAGAACCCTTACTTCAGACCTTCCAACAAGATCAATTTCAGCCAACAAACTCATTCAAAACAGATTAAATTCATCACATCACAACATGTACAATTTCACAGTTTCAGTTATCATACCCAATATAATAAAAGTCATAAAATAGTTTCACAAGAGCACACCAGTTCAACATTCATATGCAAATATTTTATAAAATAAATTCATACAAAAATAATTAGCTCCCATTACCATCAAAATAATATTAATATAAAAATTTAGGGGAATCAAGAAGTTGAATCTGGCAGAGCCGGTTAGACAACTTCTCATCCTTCCAGAAAGATGCAATAAAAAAAATAAATAAAACAATAAAATTTCTGGGGAAACAAGAAGTTGAATCTGGCAGAGCCGGTTAGACAACTTCTAATCCATCCAAAAATACAATATAATTAAATAACAAGAACAATAACATGTCTAGGGAAACAAGAAGTTGAATATGGAAGAGTCGGTTAGACAACTTCTAATCCTTCCAAAAATGCAATAAAATAAATAAGTAAAACAATAAATAGTTTGGGGAAACAAGAAGTTGAATCTGGCAGAGCCGGTTAGACAACTTCTAATCCTTCCAAAATACAATAAAAATAAATAAGGAAAGCAATAAAATGTTTGGGGAAACAAGAAATTGAATCTGGCAGAGCTGGTTAGACAATTTCTAATCCTTCCAAAATACAAAAAAATAAACAACTAATAACATACAAATGGCATAACATAATCAACATCACATTTTACAACTATCACACTTGGATATCATCACAGAAGCATACTCTTATTTAAATTTTAAGATCATACAGAAACAAAATACTCCATATTCCAGATTTAAGATCAGACAAAAGCATAATATAGCATATTCCAGACTCAAGATAATACAAAAGGAAATACTCAAAGTTAGCTCCCCTTACCTCTATTCCAGACTTAGTTTCCTCTTCTCAAACCGTTCTCCGGAAACTTCCAGAATTTCCCCTCTTCAACTAGAATTTCCTCCAACTCTCTTCTCTCACAATTTCTCTAGAATTTTGGTGCAAATCTTCAGCCTCCCCCCTTGGCTATTTATAGCCAAAAAATTTTACTATTCATTTTTACTATTCATTTTTACTATTCACTTTTACTATTCATTTTTACTATTCAAAAATTATTTTTTATTCACAATTCTTATCTCTGAATGATTAATTCTACGTGGAATGTTATCTTCCACAATTTATTTTAATATATTTTTTTTAACTATTCACTATTCACTATTCACTATTTACTATTTACTATTTACTATTCACTATTCACTTTTCTTAAAAAAAAATCCTAAATAAGTTATCAAAAATTTGAAGCTCTCCCTCTAGAATTACTATAACTTTATATCCAAAAATTTACATTTTTCTATCCATTAAAATTATTATTACTAATAAAATGCTAAAATTTACTATTATAAATATTTTTTTTTTTCATGGGTGTTACAGTGATCACCTTGAGTCAATCACCCTCGGGATGATCATCTTGAGTCGATCACTCTTAGGCCAATTACCCATGAACCGATCACCTTAACAAACCGATTGTAAAATAAAGATCAAATTAACACTTAGCCATGATAACCATGAATTAATAAATTAATGTTGATTAAGGTATGCTTGAGTCGTGATTAGACCAACAAAAAGATAAAAACTCATAACGATTACTATAAACAACTATTATAAATAAAGATATAAGATATGGTTGTTCAAACACATGCATCACTGCACTTAATACCTTTATGATGTGTTACCTATTGACTCTAACACGTGAATATTTTCTACCTATATCATCCAAATAGTATTGGATAATTGTGATGAAAGACAACACTATCCAAAAATTAAGTGAACTTGACCTACCTATTCCAAAATAATTACATTACATTAAGTTCAAAAACTTGATTTTTTTAATATGTAAAAATAAATAAATAATATAATGAGATAATACAACGCTAACTTAACTCATAAAAAATCAAATGGCAGATTCTCAGTTAACAAATATAAAGATTTTAAGTATTTTTTAAATAAAAGTATAAAGCTTGAGCTTCGACTAATCTCCTTTACTTACTCAACTTCGTTAATTATAAAAAATTCAAATAATTACTATAATGCATAATTTTAATTTAAAATTAAAAACGAAAATGCATTGTTTGATTAAGAACTTAGTCTCTACATAAATTTTACCTTGAAAAAAAGAGTATAGATGATTTTTTTCTCTCACTTGCTTTGGTAATTGCTTTTACAAAGAATCATTAAACTCTTCAATCATGTAATTAAACAAACAATAATAAAATTGAAAATGGCTTGAGGGAAGGGTGGAGAAGAACCGAGTTCGTTTGGTGCTGGAAAGAGCAAGACACACAAGGCATGGCGGTTAGGCAAAGAGCAGTATCTGCACTTCCAACCCTTTTACGCACTCTTCGGAAAGAACCGTTAAAGCCTCACAGTCATGTCAACGCGTTACCCTCTCTTCGACGCGCTTTCTCTTTGTACGATCAGATCAACCTCATCGATCAAGTCCCCGAAGACCAGCTCCGATTTCAAGGGTTGGTACCAACCTATCTTCCCCTTTTGTTTTTTGTTCATGGAAAGTTTTAAATTTTAGTTTTTTTCATGTGGGGATTGAGGAAGAGAGTTGAATGTAAAATGGGTTTTCTCCAATTTCATCTTCCCCTTTTGTTTTTGTTCATGGAAAGTTTTAAATTTTAGTTTTCTTCATGTGGGCTTTGAGGAAGAGAGTTGAATGTAAAATTGGTTTTCTGCAGTTGTCTCAAATAACATGGTGACAGGATGTATAACTTGATGCAGAGAGTGAAATTGATTGTAATATTTTTGTTCCTTGTTTTCCATTCTTGAAATGGGGTGTTTTAGATTTTAGTTTCCTATTCTTCTTCTTCTGTTAATTTAGGGTACGAGGAAGAGTATTGGATGTGAAATGGGTTTTCGTGAATATTCTCAAGTAACTGGACTTACGGACTTAACTTGGGTGTAATTTCTGTTCATTTTTTCTTCATTCTGGTATGGGTGTTTAAAATTTTGAATTTTTAATATGGGGTTCGAGAAACAAAGGTGAAAGGGAAATGGGTTTTGTAGAATTTTCTCAAACAACATGGTGACATGATGATGTAATTTGATGCATCGACTTAGCTTGGTTGCAATTTCTCTGTTCCTTTATGCCTTTCTGGGTTTTTTCTTCTCATTCAGAAAGCAGGGGTGTTTTAAATTTTATTTTTTTTCAGTAATGGGTTCAAGTAATAGACTTAATTGATTGTGAAATGGGCTTGTAGCATATGATTTTTGCAGTTACTTAACATGTCTGTAAATTATTATTATTTTGTTTATTTCAATTTGTTTAGGTATAATGATACGGGGTTTACGGTAAATGGGGTTGAGTATGAAGGAAGCTTACTTTGTGTTGGAAATTTGCTCATGTCTTGGAAACCTAAGAAGTTTTCAGAGATCACTGCTGATAGGTTTGTTTGTTCTATGTTCCTTGTCTCTTCTTCCTTATCTTTGTTGGTAACACTTTTATTCAAATAAGCATTTATGCATTCTCCTGTTCCTCTAAACCCCTATATATGAATGAAGCTGTTGTATTTTATCGTTTCTTTTACAGTTAATATTTGTCCTGAAATTGATCCTTTACGCCTAAAGTTGAATAAAGAATGGAGTGTTAACTGTGCTGCCTTATTGATTCAAGTCCAAGGTTTCCAATTTACCTTTGAAGTTTGAAGAAAAAAACTGAACTTACATTAACTCATAATAATATTTCTGAATGTATGTATACAACCTTAACATATCTATAAGCAGAAAATAATGAAGCAACAAAGGTTATAAACCGATAGTCAATCTGTCTAGTAGTGTTTTCTTTTTCAGTTTTGAAACCTGTAAATGGAAATTCCACTAAAAGCTAGAAATTGTTGCCTCTCACAAAATGGCGTTTTGAAATGGTTGCAACATGAATGAATCGTGTGCACGAACATGCTATAAGAACTTAGGTAGTGACCACTGTCTTACTGTAATGAAGTTGATCTAGTATGCTGGCAGATGACGACCAGAAGAAACCTTAAACCTTACTATGCTACACCACTGCACTGGAAGCCTCACAATGAGAGCTTAACCCAGAACACCACTCTTAAATCAAAAGGAAGAATTGTGAAATACTTCTGTGGACAAAGCAATAAGCAAATCACTAGTACTATCGCGCAAAAAAGTAGCCACAAGTGTGGAACATACATAAATGAAACTTAAAACAACTTTTAGAACTGAACTTGAGAACCAGGCAAAAGCACCATTGGCAAACCTATGACTTGCATAGGTTAGCTTGAGATAAAACTGCCAAAATCAGGAATGAATGAAGAACTTGAAAGGCAAACACCTGTGTCAAAATGTATTCAACACCAAGTGACATGACATGTCAAGCTCTTGCATGTTTTGGCATGTGAACAGCTGGGAAGTAAACTGATGTTGCTTTGTGCATGGATGACGAACACTTCTGATTCTCTGTGGTTCTTTATTTTCTGTATTTTGTATTTGCTTGCTTTTCTCTCATGCATTCCTTTTCTTCCCAAAGTATTTGTAGGACCCATTGTTTTCTTTAATCTTTTGATTACTACTTTTAAATTGCATTACTTGGATTCCTTTGTAGAGGGTGGGTATTTATAATGTGTTTATTATCCTTCTTTAATCGTTATTTTGTATATCCTCAGAATTGAGCACACGAGAAATGGATGATAACATCTGATAATTGGCAATTATTAATTCTACTTCCAGTTTAAAGGATGTGTGCATCGTAGTGTAATAGTTATGTTATGAAACATGCAGAGAAGCGACAAGAAGTAAATGCAATATAACATTCTAGTTTCATCTCTGTTTGTTTAGGGGAAAAAGCATTATGTTATCTTGCTCTAATATGTTATCTTGTCTCTTCTTACAGCTTGTCACTCTTCCAAGTTATTCGCCCTATTCCAGGTAGGATTTTTAGTTTTGACATTCATTTTGCTTTTGCTTAACATTCTGTCTCTCCCAAATTTTTGTGAAGTTCTACTTTTCCTTTTATATTTCCCTTTTGGGATTAGGTAGGATACTTCATAATCTTTTATTCCCTGAATGAATAATTAATGAATGCATGCTGTAATTTCTAAATCACTTTAGAAGTGGTTGACATACTTAAAACAGGTGGGTCCTATACATGCAATACATTGAAGTTAGTTTCATTGTATATATGTATGTTGTTTGTTGTAGTTTGTTAAGTTAGGACCTTAAAGTGGATACATATCTCTCTCAAATAATGAAAATTAGTAGAAGTAATATCATTTCAATTTGTTGTGTCCTATCTTTTGTAGTGTCCTATCTCTATTTCTCTTTTCTTATCTTTGATATTTTGTTCCATATACAGCTAATTACTTTTAGTTAATTTCAACACATTGCCTTTTCTTAATATATTATTAATTGAATGCTGTGATTGCCTATTTAATTGCTTTTGATCTATATTAACTGACTCTTGGAAAAATTATTTGCCAGAGATTTTGATTCTTGGCTGTGGAAGGAACATTCAACATGTAGATCCTGAACTGAGACGGTTTATACGATCTACTGGCATGAAATTAGAAGCTGTAGATTCGGTATCTATATGATTTATTTGGTTTGAGACTTGTGCTTGATTTTATTAGTTCATCTTACATTGCTGGTTTGGTACTCATTATTATGTTTTTATTAAGTAATCTAAGTAAACTAGCACTTAGGAGGTCCTTGTAGGTTGTGGGTAGAGGGAGGCATCAGAATTATTAAACTTGTTTCTAAGATTTAGAAAGAAATGGATTTAAGAGGATAGACCAAGAATAGAAAAAATGAGACGAGCTTCTCTGAAAGTTAATTTGACTTCTGTGTAAAATAAAAAAGTGAAAATTTAGAGGAGGTATATGAAAGAACTTCTACAAATTAGTTGATGCATAAGCTAATTTTTAACTTATGGAAAAACTCATTTCAATTTTTTCTTATCTATCTCTTCAGAAGTTTTTAAATGGTTAGTCCAACAGTTCATAATTCTAGCATGATGGTACAAATGATCAGTGGAAAATTTAATTTTGACCTACTGTTTTAAAACTAATTTACATTATCATTCAACCATATGTTGTCATATCACTGAAAGAATTTGGTAGAAACTTCCAATGTGAAACAAAGTTTATAATAACCAATGTATCAAATAAGTCCTGGGAAATATATGTTGGCAAGGTTGACCTTTTAAATGGAGAGAATCTTCTATAATTTTCATTTTATTTGATCAATGGTGATAGATAAGTTGCATCTATGTGTAATTATTACTGAATAATGAATTTAATATATGGTATTAATACCTTAAGACTTACCCATGCTATTATTCTCATCCAGACATTTCCAAATGGTGTAAGAAAGATTCCAACCAAAATTGCTACTTTAACTGGTTCTTTGAATTTTGAATGTTACATGATTTGTTTATTATTCATCAGAGTTTAGTTCTATTATGCAGTATCAGTATAAAAGCTTGTTACACTTCCAACTTACTAGAAGTTACCCTATTTATGACAACTATTTTACCATGCATGGAAATCCATAACTTGATGACTGCAAAAATCTATATACTGAGTTAATGCTAATTAAATGCTTTTGACTGTTTACACAGAGAAATGCAGCATCAACTTACAACATACTGAATGAAGAAGGTCGAATTGTGGCTGCTGCACTTCTTCCACATGGAGTTTCTGCATGAAGCCTGGACTGTTCACATCCATTCCATTAAGGATCTTAACCCAATACTTTGAGACATGCTTTGATTTTCACGTTTAGAAAGTTTTGACATAGCAATAGCACAATGTGAATCAAACTCAACATAGTCCTTTGATGTCTGCTAAGGCTTTCAAGAGTAATAAAGAGAATTGAAATGTATAGACTGCAGCAAATCCCTGCAAATTTGGACTCTAGTTACTTACTGGTTCTTTGGCTTGAATGCTATCTCACTTTCTCAAGAGTTAATGCTATTTTACTTTCTCAAGAGTTGAAAGGAAAATGGCTTGAATCAAACCTTAACTTTTACTGTCCCAATAAACCCTTTATGGTTTGTCTGGATGAGATAAAGGAAAATGGAAAAGATCATATGCTATTATGCGTGCTTGGACGATCTACAAAAACACTTTTTGCATAGAGAAATGATAGTTCTCCATGAAAGTATTTGTTACATAATCTATGCAATATTGGAGTTTAACATCATTATGGACTTTATTATATCTTTTTTATTTTAGATTGTATATAGAGTTTATCATTAAATTGAATTTTATTACAATTTTAATTAAAAAAAGTTGTTATTTTTTTTAGGATTGAAGAAAAAAATTGTAATTAAGTGAGTTAAACGGTTTGATCATCATTTCATGGTGGGTCAGTTTTTGTGGTGAAAATTCGTGATGAATTAAATTAGGATAGGTGGCCATTTAAGAGCATTTTTAAAATGAGCATTTTACCTTCCATAAAAATAACTTCCAGAATACATGTGTTGGAAACTTTTCAAAACTTTTTGGAATAAATTTTTCGAATTTTTTTGAAAATAATTTAGAAAAAGATTTTCGGAACAAGATTTTCGAAAACAAATTTCGAAATGAGACTTTTAGAACAAAATTTTCAGAACCCATAAAAAATGTATTACAGAATTATCTTTCCGGAACGAATAAAATGCATTTCGAAACAATTTTCTAGAATTCCTGTAATAAACATTCAAGAATGTAAATAATGTCTTCGGGACAAATTTTTCGAAACAACACTGCATGAAATATGTTTCGGAAAGAACTTTTCGAGTGTAATTGGAATTTTTTTTTCTCTGTGAAGCTCGTGATTACTAATTCAAAAAAGTTTCTTTGATAAGCGTATATTTGCCAACGATTTGATTGACCTAATTAATTTTAAAAATAGAGATTTAGAAAAAGATTTGATTGACCTAATTATTTTTAAAAAATAGAGATTTAGAATTGATAAGGCTGAGGACAAAATAGGAAGGAAAATTTATGAAATTTAGTTTCGCGCTTTCGGTATTCTTCTTTCAATCACAGTTACGTTATGTCATCTCTCCCATTCTTTCATTTCTCTCGTTCTTTCATCTCTCGTTCGAACCCTACTGCCGCGTTGTGTCTTGTCACACTTTTGGACCTCCTTCTTGTGCTTTGTCGCTGTTTTGGACCTCCGTCCTGTGCAACATTGAAATCGTCTTCGATGTGGCTGTCGAGCATTGATATTTTGCCTTCTCGCTGTCGTGGTGTTTTTAGGTAAGTTGAAGTGCGCGAACCGTAACCATGTTTTCCAGCATTGGCGTTTTCGTATTTCGGTAACCCTAACCATGTTGTCATTGTGGATTGTTGTTTTGTTTATCTTATAACTGCAGGTCTAATGGCAGCCGAAAAAGGAAATGTAAGATGAAATTTAATTTTGTTTTTATAGATGATGTGTTACCCTCTGAATTTTAGTTAATAATAATGTTTTGTTAATTTTGTGTAGTGACGCCTTCGTACCTCGATGGACTCATCGACCATTGTTGAAATGAATCGCTTACTAGAAAGGGTCATGTAGAACGCATTAGGATGACTCCATTTAGGTGATGTTTGCATATTCTAAGCCCTTTGGAGGTCAATTTGAAATTATTGAAGGTGATGGTGTGCCGCTGGGCTGGGCACGATGTTAGTTTTAGAGTTAGTCAACAATTGGTCCCATTTACTGTTTTTGATGTGTTCATGAGCACAGGTTTAGAAAAAGGTGGTTTAGACATCCCTTTTGATGAATCAGTAGTTGGATTTGTTGGTCAAATGTTTAATCCAAAAACCACCACTTTGAAGGAGCTGATCGACATGTTTAATGTGATTGTCCAGGATAAAAATGTCAGAGCGGCTGCAGCGGAATGGTTAGCGTGGGAACAAACCAAGAGGGGGGGGGGGTGAATTGGTTATATTCAAATATTATCCCTTTTTAGTCTTTTTCTCTTAATTTCTTACTGAGCAGATAATTAAACGTAAATAAAAGAGTAAGGGAAAGAGAAAAATTACACAGGTATTTTATCCTGGTTCAGATCACTAAGATCCTACGTCCAGTCGCTTATCTCAAACAAGATAAACCTTTTTCACTATCACAAAACTATTACAAATATTAGTCACACAGAAAAACAATTTGTAACAGTTTAGAAATTACCACCTCTCTTGAAACCTCAAGAGATGAACTTACACCTCCTTTGAATCTTCACAAAGGATGATCACCTCCTTCGAATGCTTCACGAAGGATGATTCTCTTCCAGACACTTCCTCAGACACACCAAGGATGATCAAGCTATTCCTCTGTCACCACAGTACCACTTCAGGACTTTGCAGACAAGAGTTTCCTTAGCTTCAGCAATTTCACAGAGTTCTCACAAGAGTTCAGAGATTTTTGCACAAGGGAAGAGTTGTGGTTGAGTGAAAAATGAGAGTCTATTTATAGACTCATCCAAAGGCTCCTCCATTTTCGCTTTTAGACTTTCTGACTGTGTTAATCGATTAGCTACAGTGGTTAATCGATTAACAACCCAACGAATACTTCAACGGCTCTAAAAACGGCTAGTTTTTCAAACGTTCACCTTGTTAATCGATTAACAGCCCTTGTTAATCGATTAACGTTAATCGATTAACACCCTGTGTTAATCGATTAACACTGCAATGCTGGGCTTCTTCATGGCGCACTGGAACAATCGATTAACAGCCCTTGTTAATCGATTAACGTTAATCGATTAACACCATCTGTTAATCGATTAACACTGCACAGAATTTTGCTTCTGGTTTATTTTTACATCACTTTTGAATGCATACATCAAACTACTAATTCTCCTATGTTTATACAGTTATTACAAAAGGTTACAAGTCTTCAAAGATCATTCTTCATGAGTCTTCATGAGTCTTGGTTGTTCTTGACTTGATTTGTACATCATCAAAACTTCATCTGCACATTTTGCTAACAAAAAACATTGAGGTTGATGTAGTATGTAGGTTATATATATTAATGTGTTTGGTTGCATTTTATTTTCCTAGGAAGTATGTCTATGTTTGTAACATGCCATGTGCAGTGTTAGATGACTTAGACAGTTTGTGTCTATACGATTGGGGCACCGGTGTACATAAACATATTGTACATAATTTAAATAAATTTATGAAGAAAATAATGTCGGGAGGTATCGCCCAGTCACTGAGTCTTAGTGGCACTGTGGCCGTGTTGCAGGTAACATGATTTATAATTTTTAAACTCAATGAAATGGACAACATTATAAAATATGGGTCACTATTTATTTTGATATTGTAGGCTTGGGCGATTGAAAGACTTTCTTTGCATGGTCATGCTTCTCCCAGGAAGTTCCCGCGCATATTGCGATGGTTCCCATATAACTCAAGGACCAAAAATATTGAACATATCTTTCAGACCAGAGATGTAAGTCTTTCAACCTTTGTTATATGTTATTTGTAAATATTGATGGTCGTATTTCACTAATTTTGTTGTTTGTGTTTGGTATAGTTAAATCTGGAGTGGTATGTAAGTAACACAAATCGTCAGTTGCCCGAAATCCGTGCTGCTTTCCACATGGATGACAGAGGGATGGGTGAAGAATCGTTGACTAAACGATCCAGGGTTGAAAAAACAGATGATGAAAGCTCTGATGACAGCACTTGGGAAGCAGGTGTTGATGAGAGAATGAGGAAAAACAATCGAGATATCATATCATTGAATGCCAATATTGGAGTTCTTACGAGGGAGTTAATTGAAATTTGTCAAACTCCAATCTTTAATGAAGAAGCTACATGTGGTACTGATGAAGAAGTTGGTGGTGGAGGTCATGAAGCACCTGCAGGTGGAGGTGATGAAGAAGGTGATTGTGGATTTGATGAAGAAGCTGCTGACGGAGCTGCTGAAGACCCTACATGTGCATTTAATGAAGTACTAGGGGATGACGAAACTGCGCATGAAGATGAGAAAGTTTCAGCATGTCATCATCCAAGTGTTTGTATTAAAATTGATGATGATGGTGATGATGATGAAGGGGAGGTGGTACCATTGGCGATTCCCCCATTGCGCAGTTTTGTTGGTGATCCAACCACTACTGTCGATGTTGAGCAATTGTACTATGCAGTCAGCGTAAGAGACAATGTACACAGGTAATTGATGTGAATTGTATTTGTCATTGGTGAAAGTTGATTGTTTTTTATTGAATAATATTTATTTGTTTAGGGTTGTATGTGAAATAATTGGGCAGACCTTGAGCACCACTCCATGTTACACTTTAGCGCCAATCAAATACGTTGATAACATGGTAAGTATTATGTGACATTGCTTTGTGTTTAATGTTGGTGGTTATGTTAATAATTTCTACAATTTTCATTGGGTAGGTGGTGTTATTTGCTTGTACGATTTTTATGTACTTTGGAAAAAGGTTGTCCGGTGTTGTTAAGAGGATTCATTTCAGTCCATTATACTCGGTAAATAAAATTTGTTATCATATCATATATTTGATTATACAAATTATGTGTAAGTCATTTTGGATTGATGAATTTGAAATTGTCCACAGCACCATATTCTTACTGATTATAGGAGACGTCCACAAAATCGTCATGTCTTTACTCTTCATAATTACAACACCTATTTGCGTTCTGATCATTTTGGACTTGGAGACATTGCCACAGCTGACTTTGTGAGTTAGGTTTAATTTGTGATGACAATGTTTGCCCACTTTTATTTGTTCATGTGTTGACATTTGATTTTCTTTCTTTGTAGTTGTTTATGCCATTTGTCCATGATGATCATTGGTGGTGCTATTCAGTGAAACTTAGTACATTATAGATATTTATGATTGACTCATTGGGCAGGGGTATCAGAGATCAGAAAAGGATTGACACAACTGTTGTAAGATTGCACAATTTCTATTGAAAAATAAATTGTTTATTGTCATTTAACCCTGTATTGTTTAACTTGTTATTGTATTTCTTAATTGGTAGGCTGAAAATCTTCAACGATTTTTTTGCATCTTGTATAACCGGAAGGGAGTATTGGCCCTTTGTCTGTTCAACAAGCAAATGTCCCATCCCAACCAAACTTGTAAGTTGTTATAACCATTGTCTTTAAATATTTGGTGTTGTCATTAATGTAGGTTGTGAGAAGTGCTATAAGTTGTGGTTGTATTCTTTCAGACATGATTGTGGAGTTATAATGTTAAAAGCAATGGAAATTTGGGATGGAGAGAACAAATAAAATAGGAAAAACATGCCTCAATATACGAATGTAAGTACCATTATCACTATTACATAAAATTAATGATTGTGTTAATTTCTAAAGTGCAAAATGTTGGTTTCAGGAGGAGTTGCTTGAGATTAGAAAGAAATATGTATGGGAGTGGATCCTCGACAACAAGAACATTAGAAGAATGGAAGCGCTAGCGGAATATGGAATGTTGTAGGATTGTTTATATATGTACAGATTGTGATTGTAACAAACAATGTTTATATATGTACAGATTGTAACAAACAATGTTTATATATGTACACATTGTTATTGGAATAAGATGATAGCTTTCATGATTACTTTATGTGCAATGTAATTTTTGTTACGTTGTGTGTGTTTCGATGAGAAAGGAACGCGCAAAATTAATAAGTATTTTAAATGAAGGCAATGGTTTACAAAGTGAATTGAACTCGTAAAACTTGTAGAGGTAAAAAACACAGAAGTAATCGATTACAACTGGTTGGTAAATGATTACACGAGTAAAATGTGTGTTTTGTACACTCACTTACACTCCAGGAGCCAACTGTGGTAACCTGGGTGACCACTGTTAATTTGTAACTTTCTCACATAAGTCTAGTGGTCTTGAGTTGATTGTGGTGTTTAAGTTTCACTAGAGGGTGGGAAGTCATGTTTGGTGACCCCATGATGCAGGAAAGGAACATTGTTCGTGAGATGATGAACTTAGGTAAAGTGCTGAGACTTGTGCAGGAAAAAACACAATGGTAATCGTTTACAACTGTCTGGTAAACGATTACACGAGCAAATTCTTGATTTTGTACAGAAACTTGATATGCAGGAGCCAACTGTGGTAACATGGGTGACCACTGTTAAAATTTGTAACTTTCTCACATAAGTCTAGTGGTCTTGAGTTGATTGTGGTGTTTAAGTGTCAGTAGAGGGTGGGAAGTCATGTTTGGTGACCCCATGATGGAGGAAAGGAACACTGTTTGTAAGATGAGCAACTTAGGTGAAGTGCTGAGACTTGTGTAGGAAAAAAACACAGTGGTAATTGTTTACAACTACCTGGTAAACAATTACGCGAGCAAATTATTGAATTTGTACACAAAGTTGAAATGCAGAAGCCAACTGTAGTAACATGGGTGACCATTGTCAAAATTTGTAACTTTCTCACATAAGTCAAGTGGTCTTGACTTGATTCTGGTATTTAAGTGTCAGTAGAGGCTGGGAAGTCATGTTTGGTGACCCCATGATGGAGGAAAGGAAAACTATTTGTGAGATGAGAAACTTAGGTGAAGTGTTGAGACTTGTGCAGGAAAAAACATAGTGGTAATCGTTTACAATTGCCTGGTAAACGATTACGCGAGCAAATTCTTGATTTTGTACAGAAAGTTGATCTGCAGGAGCCAGCTGTGGTAACCTAGGTGACCACTGTCAAAATTTGTAACTTTCTCACATAAGTCCAGTGGTCTTGAGTTGATTGTGGTGTTTAAGTGTCTCTAGAGGTTGGGAAGTCATGTTTGGTGACCCCATGATGGAGGAAAGGAACATTGTTTGTGAGATGATGAACTTAGGTGAAGTGCTGAGACTTGTGCAAGGAAAAACACAGTGGTAATCGTTTACAACTGCCTGGTAAACGATTACGTGAGTAAATTCTTGAAATTGTACAGAAACATGAACTACAGGAACCAGTTGTGCGAACCTAGGTGACCATTGTCAACAATTGTAATTATTTGGCATAAATCCAATGATTGTTTTTCTACACTTCCTCATGGAGGAAACAAACAGTCTATGCAAACAAATGAATCTCAAACATTTCATTAACGTCAACAAAATACATCATAACATCACATTTATAACAATCAACATGGTCAACGTACACAATATCATGAAGTCTAGGTTTTTAATATTACAGTTATCCCTCAAATATTTGTAGTGGTCATAAAATAATATTACAGTTATCCATAAAAAACTAATGCTTCTTTGGTTCTTTGGATGTTGATGGTTGGTTAGATGAAGGAACCAATTTGCGAAGGATGTCATCCACATTCACATTGTTTTCTGCCCACATAGGTAGTCGAATGACAGATTTCGAGGTGTCCTTCACCAGCTCAATTGTTGGAGGACAAATTTCAGTTGGAAAAACCTTCACTACGTTGCGATGTACAATATTTAGGTAGTAGTTTTTTCGAAATGCACTGAAGGATTGGACCTAAATGAATACAAAATTAATATAAAGAACACCATCAAAGGTAAATAAAAGTTATTGTAATTTAAGTAGTGAATGGATGAGTTACAAGATTGAGTAACATAACGGAACCAACTCCGATATTGTCTCCAAATTCTGGATCTTGAAGAACTTTCTTGTGCAAGGAAGCCTTCATTGTGGCTGTTGGCTCTTGCTCACATTTAATCATTAAATAGTTTACTCAAACGACTAATGTTGTAGTTTAAAAGAAATAATACCTTGATAGTCAATTGCATGTCTCCCAAACCATTCGGCTTGCACTCTTTCAATATGCAAGAAACAAATGGAAGGACCTGTGATGATTTTGCCTCATTAAGGGAATTTTCCATCAGTTACGAGAACTGTAATTATGAAAATCATATCAACAGAGAATACATATCGTCTAAGTCAACATTTTGATTGAAATGATTAGGAGAAAAATTGTACCATGGTGTTCAATAAACATTTGTGCCCATTTCCAAGCATTCGAGTTGAAATCTCGTTCATATGTTGCCTGAGCAACATCACGAGCAAATTTTTGAGTGGATTTTGGTTGTTCTGTTTTTGTCCTATTCAAGAAAGCCGCTTGAACATTATCTACTGGACCAGGTATAAGCGATGCCGAAGCATTGCATTTTTTCAAAAATGATTCAAGGACGTCATCATCATAAACAAGGTCTTCCCATGCATCCATGATTATCCTGAAATAATCCGCAACAATTTCAATTCCAAGTTAAGGACACAAGAACAACGAGAAGATAACATTACCACATAAGAACTGAAATAATTGTAAAGGACTTACAAATATAGTCAACAACTTCATTGCATAACAATGGGTATGTGCCACATATTTAAAGACGTTTAGACCAAGTTATTATATTTAAATTTTAATGTTTACTAATAAAATATAATTTTAATACTTTTCCTATTTCATACATCAATTTATGAGGATAGCTTGGTTGATTAACGTGCCTGATACTTTTTGGCAAATCTGATGAAAGAGAAAATCTCTTAACTTGCTAGAATAAACTTGCATTAAATGTGGGGAAATGAAAAGTGAATTGCATTAAATGTGGGTTATGAGAGAGAAACACTTTTTTGTCAGCAAATTTAATGCATGCTTCGTAAACCAAACTAAATGAATGCATTATGTGACAACATACATTGATTTCCTTGCAAGACAAACCTATTTACTTGAAATGGAAAGTACTTCATCTTTCTTCCTTAAATGTCAACTTTCTCCCTTCTACCATTCGGCTTCATTTAAGGGCAAACTTAATGTTTGAGAGGAGGTTGGTTACGATCACTTCACCTTCATTAAAGGGCACAATAAATCGTCGTGTGTAGGTATGAATGTATTTCTTTCTCTTTATTTAATTTGAGGAGACATTAAATTCTACTTATTATTTACTTCCATTGTTAGTTTTATGAATGTATTTTATTGTGTTTATTTAATTTAAATTTTATTTGATGTTCATACCTATTTGAGTATGAAATATTAAATGAAAAAAAAAGATATCCCTTAAATCTATATGTTCATAGGCATTTTCTTATGAATTATTATGTGATGGTGAATGTTTATCAATAATGAATTCTCTTATTTGTAGTAGATGAATGATCACTAAATTTTTTTTACGTTGCATTGTGATCATGCTTCCTATACATGGTTGTGATGGCTAACAACACAAGTAATGTGCCTGAAGTGTCTCAGTTTAATGCCAATATTGATGATCCTAATGACAACTTATTTGACTTGGAGCCAACGTTGCATATGTGTTTTCAGAAAATGGAAGAAGCAAAAAAATTTTACACAAACTACGCCACTAGATGTGGATTTGCTGTGCGGACAAGAACTTCTAAAAAAGATAACAACAACAATGTGTACTGCTTGAGATTAGTTTGCTCAAGGGAAAGGAAATATGTGTCTTTCATCAAACCCGAGGTCAAAACACTTCCTAGTCAAACCAAGCAATGTCCAGCTAGGATAACCATTGCAAGGAAGGACGATAAATGGTTTATAATGACCATTGTGCTACAGAACAACCATGATCTTTGCTCGAATACCTCAAAGCTAATTCCTGGCAATAGAAAAGCATGCAAGCTAAACACACCTTGGAGGTGAACGATGATGCAGGAGTTCGGATTAATAAGAGTTTCCTTAGCATCGTGACCGATGCAAGTGGATTTGAAAACATGGACTTCGTCGAGCGAGATGCGCGAAACTACATTGGCCAACACAGAATATCTTTATGTAAGGATGGTGATGGTCAGGCCCTCCTACGACACTTTTCATCAATGAAAGATTTAAATAACGAGTTCTTCTATGACATTGCATTGGACGAAGGGAATAAATTTTGTAGTGTCTTTTGGGCAGATGCAAGAAGTCGAGCAGCATGCGAAGAATTTGGTGATGTGGTGTCTTTCGACACCACGTACTTAACAAATAAGTATGACATGACATTTGCGCCTTTTGTCGGAGTTAACCATTATGGACACTCCATTTTACTTGGTTGTGGATTGCTGTCGTCGGAAGAAACTGCCTCATTTGTATGGTTGTTCCAATCTTGGCTTAGATGCATGGGTAATAAGGCTCCTGATGGGATTATAACTGACCAATGTAAGGGATTATAACTGACCAATGTAAAGCCCTTTAAGAAGTATTATGCTCTGCCCGCTTGTTTTGAAAATTCTATTTTAAAATGTATCTCACATGTTCTCCAATAATTTATATATATATATATATATATATATATATATATATATATATATTTATTTATGTTAATTTTGTTCAATGTGAGACTCATTTTTTTGATATTCAATGTCGTATCAAATTTTGTAAGTTATGTTCAATTTGATCTTTTTTATAACGTTTAAATTGTTAACTACAGACCGTACATATTGACAATGTTCGAATGAATTGTTAGATTGTTGCTTATGTGATCGTCTTGCATAATGAGAGTTGTTTACGTTGTCATTGAACTACACTGTCAACCACCATTGGAGCCACCACCGGAGTAACTTCGTTTCTCCACTATCATCGCAAGTGCAGCACCAAGAGGAACCACGAACCACCCGCGTCTTCATGTTATATCCTCCACTTGCATTTTGAACCATCGTAAGCCTTCAACCCAAAATGCAAATGCATCCTCTCGAAGCCTCCAATTGCAAACCTTACCTAGCTATGATCTAAAATTGAAACATCATGAGACGAAAATAGCAACGAACCACCAACAAAACGTGACAGCAACGCAAGCAACAATTCAACCACTATTGAATCATAAATCACAAAATCCCAAATCGTGAGCTTCACAAGATGAACCACCCCATGAACGCAACTCACCACGAGCATCGAACCATGTTGTCAACAACCATTAGAGCCACCACCAAAGTAGCTTTGTTCCTTAACCACCATGACACATCAAATTTCACCACCATCGCGAGTGCAACACCAGCAAGGAAGAACCATGAACCAACTTGCGCCACCAACGTCTTCATGCTATCTCCTTTACACTTCGAACTGTCGTTAGCCTTCAATGCAAAATGTGAATCTATATTCTCGAAACCTAATCGCAAACCACATATAATACATATTCAGAATCGAACCACCATGAGATTAAAATAACGACAAACCACCAATAAAATGTGACAACAACGCAAGCAACAATTCAACCACCATTGAATCCTAACAAATCCTCAAATCATGAGCTTCAAAGGATGAACCACCTTAGAAACGCAACTCACTATGAGCCATCAATCATCACACTAACGTCAATATCGTAAACTTGAACGAATACGCATATGCACCACACACGAAAGAACACTTGTATGAGAAATAAATCAAAGCATTTTGTGACTTAGACTAACCAGATTTGTATTCTCGTAAAAGTGAGACTTTTTATTTTTCTGGCAATATTTCAACAGATTTCTAAGTACTAAATTTCACATAACATCTTACTTTTTGTGTTCACAAAATTTGGATTAATTTATCAAATTAAGGATATTATTTTTTATGATTAGATATATCTTTTTGTTTCTAAATTATTTAAAAGAATTGTATTTAATTATTAAAATAAACTATATACTTATTTTATTTTAGTATTGCATAAAAATAATGTAAAATATTTTTTCTAATAAACAGTACATAGATATTATACTATAATATATGTTGACTTTTATGAAATGCAAGGACAAAATATTATGTAATTTAATTAAAAAATAAAATACAATTTTATAGAACATTTTGAAGACAAAAAACTTACTTAGTTTTATTTTTTTTATGCTATTTATAAACTTTGTTCTTGATTTAACAATATTATATTATTGTTTTATTTATTTTTAGTTCAAGAGAAGCTGCAAAATTTTTAGTATCATTTTGTAATTAACACAGTAAACAAAATATATTATAAAACACATAAATGAAAAAAAGGAAATATAAAGATAGCTACGCTATCTGAAAATATCATCGTGTTCAAAGGTTTCGAAACGCCATGTCCACTCTGCAACTTCACTCCGCTCCCACTTCTTCCTCTTCGTTCGCTCCGATCAGCACTTCTCGCTTCTTCCAAACCTCTCGCGTCTCTCTCCGAAACGCCGTCGTAAGTGAACCTGCTTCCGATTCTCTCGTTTTCTTCGCTCTATTTATGGAACTGTTTAACGGAACGCGCGTTTCTTCAGCGCTGCAAGGCGATAGAAGCAGTGCAATTGGAGAACGGGAGGCCAAGCGCCAGCGAGTTCGTCGTCAGCGGAAACGCGATTCCGAGCTACGTCGTGGCGCCGAACGCGCGGATTCGTGATTTGGTTCACCGGAGCGACACGCGTCTGAGAATATTCTCCGGCACCGCCAATCCCGCGCTTTCTCAGGTCGTGCTTTTTCTTGAGCGATTCGTTTTGCTTTTGGACATCTGGAGTAGGAAAACTAGAGTTCGAATATGTAGGAAATGAAATGATGAAGAGAAATTAGATTTCATTGAGGAGACTTTAATGTCGATCGGTAGGTATTTTTAGTGTTGATAAGCGATCAGAATAAAGCATTGTTTAGATAACTTTTTCACGAAAACTTATGAGATAGTAAACTTAAGAATATAAAATGAATTAAACTTCTTTCATAAGTTGATACCTCAACTTTTAGACAAGTTAGACGAGAGAACTTTTGTAAAATTCAAAATACAGAAGTTGTTTGAACATTTAGGAGAAACTCAATTCCTCTCGTCTCTATTTTCTTTTCTTATAAGTGTTTATGAATAAGTTTATTCAAATGAAGTGTAAGAGTAATTAGAATTAGAGTTATACTTTGGTAGTCCATGTGATAAAAGTTTTCAATAAAAGAGAATAGGTTACCGCGGTGTCACACCAAAGATCATAAGGAATTGTATACAAATTTGTTTGGGAAGTGAATAAAATCAATTGGTTAGGAGTAAACATGTGTTTGTTTAGTAGTTGACTTTATGTGAACACTTTACGAGACAATAAAACCATGATTTGTCTGCTTGGTTTTATGACATGAGAAAAGTGTTACTTTCATGACCTGTGTTCTGAACTTGATACCAATGAAACATGAAGAGATTAGTAAATAATAACTTGATTTAGTCCCAGGCCTGCCGAATTGGGCAATAGATAGCGGTATTGCATGCCCACATATTTAATACATAATTTTGTCTCGAACAAAATTGCCTGTGAAGGAGAATACCTGCAGCGAACCACAAAAATAGGTATTGGATGACTGAGATGGAGATGAAAATAGAATAGATACCAGTCAATATTACTTGAATAAATAAGATGGCAGAAAAACAATGAATTGAACCTACTCTATTGCGCTGTTGATTGATGTATATATTGGAATTACATAATAAGGCAAGACCCTTACCTTAAACACTACCCCTAAAGCTGGGTACGTACAAAAGAAATAATAATAGAATAACATTACATTTTAACAACAATAGATAGGTTTCATATCATTCCATTTTATGTTAGACTGTTAAACTGTTCCTGCCAATGTCATTTCGTTATCCTTTGTTCCGTTCATTTTTGTCGATCTAAAGTTAGCTGAAGTTTTTTGTACACAGTCATTGAGTCATGTACTCACATATCAATAAATCGATGTCTTTTTTGTGTAGTAGTTGTAGTACTCAAATTTTTACATTGACACTATTGAAATGAAAAAACAAAAATAAACTTCAGTTGGGTATGGAATTTTTTGCACAAACTAATTAGTAATTTTGTTTTAACATTTTAAGAGTAATCTACTCTGTAATTCTGATTAGCATATTTCATTGAAATGAATTCTCTAGCTTAGAGTGAGTAATTTTTTTTTCATTTGATATTTTTTTTTTATGATTGCGAGAGATCACCTTGTTTTATGTTTCTAAGATTTATTTGTTTTCGCATTTTGATTACAAAACCGTTTCCTCGTTTTTAATGTGCATCCAGATTTTAAAGATTTGTACAATAAACGTTGGAAACAACCTTTTGTTTTTTGTTGCTTCTTGTGCTAATAATTAAAATAGGAATTTTAAAACAAAGTGACAGTTTCGTTATTAAAAAGTGAAAACACAAAATGAAAAAAGAAAACAAGTAAATGTGCCATAAACAAACACCACTCTATTTTTTCCATTTCCTTTTGTTCTCTATTTATTTATTTTATTTTATGTAAGATGGAAACAATTGGTGTGGTTAGAAATGAATGTATGTAGTTTTATGTATTAATTTGAAGTCTTATGTTACACACATGTTATTCTTTAATAATTTACTGAAATGTTTGATTTCCATGAATTTAAGTAGGAAATTGCGTGCTACCTGGGTCTGGAGCTTGGAAAAATTAAGATAAAGCGTTTTGCTGATGGCGAGATATATGTTCAGCTCCAAGAGAGTGTCAGGGGGTGTGATGTGTTTCTTGTGCAGCCCACATGTCCTCCTGCAAATGAGAATCTTATGGAGCTTCTCATAATGATTGACGCTTGCAGGAGAGCTTCAGCAAAAAATATTACTGCTGTCATTCCATATTTTGGATATGCCAGAGCTGATAGAAAGGTCTGTTTATCAGCTTACATATGTACAGTACATTTATTGTTTGTGATGAAATTTGTCCTTCTCATTCCATCATATCCCCCAGGATGTTTGAAATTGTGCTTTTTGTTACTTGCACAAATTCTGATGTAACTATTCATAAACCATCGTATGCCAGTTTTCTAAAGACATATGGTACGCTTATGATAGAATAAACCATTATTAAATAATCTGGAAAAACGAATTATTGCATAAGGCTCATATCTCAAGCTGCTTAACCTTTAAATATGACCCATTTTATTAGTTATTGCAATTTGTGGCAATTCTAATATTGATGACTACTTTATCCCTTTGCATTAATTTATTTGTCTCAATTAGTAATGAGCCCAAAGAAGATAACATTTCTTGTATTGATAACTTTTATGTTCACCATCATTCACTAACTCTGCCAAAAGCTTAAACTGTTGGATGAAATGCATTTTTTGGTATAGATTATTTAGTTGTAAATAATTGCTTTGCTTTTTTCAAAGCATTTGTTGGAAAGAGAGAAACTAAACTTCCAAATTCAATTTTGGTATAAGATGCTTTTCATCTACTGTTTCAGACTCAAGGGCGTGAATCCATTGCTGCAAAGCTTGTAGCAAATTTAATTACAGAAGCGGGTGCAAATCGTGTCCTTGCTTGTGATCTTCATTCTGGGCAGTCCATGGGTTATTTTGATATTCCAGTTGATCATGTATATGGACAGGTAACGAGCTATTATGTCATTACCATATAATGGCTTCCAAGAATAACTTTTTTTAATCTATTAAACTCAAACAAACATTCCTTGGATATTCTGTATATTTGATAGTCAGTTCAATATTTGTTTTATTGGTGCATCTCAATTCTGGACTGAAATAATACACTTCTGGTGGCATGCCAATTTTATTGTTTATAATTATATGTTAATTTAAGTTTGTCATAAAGAAACTTGAAATCTTGGTCTTTTTAGATGTATAGAAATCTTCTAATTTTTTTTTCTCCGTTCAATCACACATGGACTCTGGTGACTTGCAGCACTTTGTTCTCTTGTTAATAAACCTTTGAACCATCCCTTAGTATCTTCTAGTTATTTGCTGTTCTTCGTAAATTTTGGTATGGAGACCCTTTCATGCATTTTATTGTGCCATGTGTTGTGCTGGGGCAGGTTAAATTAAACAAATTGTTATCCTAATGCCAATGTCTAATTGTAATGTGTTTGTGATCAGTAGCAATAATGAGAAGTATTTTGTCTGTGCTGCTTTTCAGTTTGTCCATGAAATACATGGTTAACTGCAAAATGTACGTTGAAGTCTTTGCTTGGATGGTTAGTAGTGGGTTTCTTAATGGTTGGGTTCTAAATTGATGTTCTTGGAGGATTTCATGTAGTACTGTGTTAGACTATTCTAGGGAAAAATATATAGTATTCAAATTGGTACCTGTCATTTTCTGCAAAATTTGAGATCTAATGATATGTTCACTTTGTATTGGATTTCAATAATCATGGATTAATGTAATTGAGTCATTGGTTAATCATATGTTCTTTTGTGCCACTGCCAGCCTGTCATACTTGATTACCTTGCCAGCAAAACTATTTGTTCAGACGATTTGGTAGTTGTCTCACCAGATGTTGGTGGTGTTGCCAGAGCACGTGCTTTTGCCAAAAAATTATCTGATGCTCCCTTAGCTATTGTTGATAAAAGGCGTCATGGGCATAATGTTGCAGAGGTATGATTCTTTGTAAGTTGGAGTTTAGATATCTTTACTAAAAGGGTTCAGAGTCAATGACTAAAAATAAGGCTCTTGGTAGCTTGAAATATACAGAATTCAGATAATTCAAATTTAGTTATGATACACAAATTTAGAATTTTTAGTATGACTTAAGATTAAAAAAGGAAAAAATATATCTTTGGAGGGCTTGAAAGTCCCCTCTTACTATCTTCTATTTATAATGATAGAAGTATGATATAATGAGAAGATGAAAAATCAAAAGACTGCACTAGACTAGACACTTAGGTGCGAAACTAGGTACAACTCATAGGTATAACAGGATGTGGTTCCCAACACGTTACTTTCCACCCAGCTTTTAATACTTATTCTAACAGCATGAAATAAGAGTCTTGGTTGTTTTCCACTTGTAAAATGATTTATATCTTTGTTATTTTTCAGCTCATGTTAAATTGTCTCATATGTAAGACCAACTATTTAAAATCTGGTCCTGGACAATACATAATTAGTTTGGCCAATGTTTGAACTAAATGACATAATAGTTATATAAAATAATTCAGTTCTTACACCCACGCACACAAACATATAACTCTAGATATTTGGAATTGCACCATCCCTGTAAATTTCAAGTATGAGAAAAATATGTGTACACTTCATATACAACATCCTTTTCATCATCAAGGTTTCTACCAATTGATATGTTTCCACAAATAATTTAAAGTTATTTTATTTTTATTCACAATTATTGGAAATGTAAAACTCCTCCTGTTAAGTCCCGACCAATGAACCTACAAATTCCATCGAGTTGTAGCTGATTGAATTCAGGTAATGTAGACATTCCTTCATTTTCACTTTGAAGCATTTTCAGTTTGTATGAATTTTTTGGAAAAATATGGCACAATTTGTTGTCGTTCTTTGTCACATTGCATGAATAGATTTAGCAATAGAATAAGAACAAAGCCTTATCCCACTTGGTGAGATTAGACATTGGCTTGGTTAGAGTCTAAAACTTTAGGAAAGGATAGATTTAGCAATAATGCAATTTCAATTTTGTTATTTTTCTGACAAAAAAAATACTGGTTGAACATTACTTAATTTAAAACAACCTAGTGGTAGTGTACTATTTCCTAGTTCTTCCTACGACTGTTTGGTAAAATTAGTTGAAAAGGTGGCTGAAAGTGGGAAAACTAGGGTAAGAGTTTCTAGTTAAACTAGTTAATCAACTAGCTAGTAATTGTCAGATGACAGATAAAAACGTGATTAAATCGATAATCTAAAAAGTGTAGTTATAAACTTGGTTTGCATTTCCCTCACAAACTCATCTATGATCTGGTAACCTCTGCTTGGAAGTTTTATACATATATATACCAATTTGTAGACAGTTGGTTTTTAGTAACCTGAATCAAGTCTGGTTCTTGGGTTTGTCCTGGGCTTCCCAGATTGAGCATTTTGGGACAGTTCAATCCAGTCAGAACTTGTGGCAAGTTCCAAATCAGTTACCAGACAAGTTTGAGTTTTAAAACATCGCCTAAGACCTTTGATGGGTGGCCACTGACCAATATTATTATTCCCTTACAATTGATGATAAATCATAGTTTATAAACTATTGTTCTAAACTAAAGCACCTTCTAGGATTTGTCTTGTGATTGGTTGAATCTCATCTTGCAGGTGATGAATTTGATAGGTGATGTAAGGGGAAAGGTAGCAGTTATGGTAGATGACATGATTGATACTGCTGGTAAGTCAGTAAAACTCTTTATTTGCTGGAGCGAATGATGATAGTTTGTCTCTGATCCTTATAATCACTTTGATTTGTTCCCAATACTTGTGCAATATCTTTTTCCTCCCTTTTTCTCTCCTATTTATGTTTTTTTTCAAGTAAAATGGATTCATTTTCTTATTTTTCGTGGTAAATGGTGTGAACTTCTGTTGTCTAGTACCCAAAGTAACTATAGACACCAACAAAATCTTCATTTTAGCTTCAATAAAGATAATTTTTAGTTTGAGAATATTAAAGTTGGATGTCTTCTGCTATTGATTTTCAATATGTTTTATGCAGATACAGTTTCTTTTTACTTTGTTTTGTTGTTTTTTTTTTCTTTTAGTTTTAGTACACAAATGAAGAAATATAGTGGGTATTCTTGTTTATATTAACATTATTTTCGGCTTCCTAATATGTTCTTTATATCTTCGAGTTAAAAACAAAGGTTTCCCTCTGCTATCTTTCTCTCATTAAAGAAGTCGGTGAAGACGAGGAAGGAATTACTGTTGTTTTGAACCCTTTGTAGTTATTGCTGTTTTGAACATTTTGGTGGTAGATATATGAACATAACCTTTCTCCCAAAAGGATAGGAATGTATGTGTTTAGCCTGCTATTTTGGAAACTATTTTGAATTATTCTCTATAAAATTAGTTCAAGCAGAAAGAACGTAACAATGAGATTTTTTTTTTATTTGCATAGTTAAGTGAAGTTAGTCCTTACCTTCTGATAATTACTTGGTATGCTTTACTTTGGACAATGAAAGAAATATGGTTGAATTTAGAGTTCAGAGCTGTCTTGTTGGAGGACATTATTTAGAGTAGATGTTAGTAACTTTTGATGTTGCATTGGGTTGCCATAGTGGTGCATATGTGAAATTCATGAATTTGTGACTTAGTAATTAATAAAAAACTTGAATTGAATTGTCATTTTAATTAGTTATTTACTGTATTATGAATTGTTTGAGCCCTTATTTGTACTTCCCCTTGTCTTGGTAGTAGTTTTTTTGGTGAAAATAAATGCTTGCAGATAATTGTGGAGGTAACTTCAATCATTGAGTACTTGAATTTTTATACTCTAACTTAATCTTGTGAATTTAGTACAGATTTACAAAACATTGAAATTCTATTCAGAATGTTGAATCTGTGCTACCTCTCTTCTAAAATGGCATTATCATGGTTGGAGTTAAAGCGAGAGAATCCAAATTCAGTTGTATTTGATGTTGTGACATCCTTTTTCTTTGTCATTCCGTGACATTGGCATCAATGCTTCTATCTTCACATTTAATTAGATTATAACATGATATATTTTCTAGGTCAGTTCCTTTTTCCAGATTTTGAGTGTAATAGGCTTAAGCTTGAGCGGGCATGTTAGACATGAAAAGTTATTACTAGCTCTGTATCTAGCAGCATAAACTTCAAAGAATTAGCTCCTTGGTATCATACATACCATTCTATTCTTTTGTGGTGATTATTTTTAGCTGAAATTTTGTGTAGGGATAGCTTACACTTCTAAGTGTTTTGTTTATTTATGTATTCTTTTATTCAGCAGTATGACTTGTTTGTCTTATCAATTGTTCTCAATAAAATTTGGCTGTCTTGTAGGGACTATTGCCAAAGGGGCAGCTCTGTTGCATCAAGAAGGGGCAAGGGAAGTCTATGCATGCACCACGCATGCTGTTTTCAGGTATAATGGCTGCTATATAAATCAGTTATTTACTTAAGGTTTGTTGCAAAACACTTCTATGGTGACATTTTGTGGTGAATCTGCAACAAGGGCCAAGTATCAACAGATTGTTTTCCTTCAGGTTTTGATTGAGTTCTTTGTTTCATTATTTTGGCAAATACATGGGAAAATAAACCAGTGGACGCAAGCTGTTTTAAAAATCCCCTACATACAGAAAAACCTATGTAGTAATGGAAATGTGATTAGAGTTGTAGAAAAAGAAGTTTCTTCTATTAACCCAAAAGAATACAATCTGAGTTTCCCCTCATAGGATAAAATCTCCCAGTCAATCCCTTTCTTATGAGGCAACATTCCTTACTTTTCCAATTTTCCCAGCCCCAACTTACAAACTATTTATTCTATTATGGGGGTACCTATCATGTACTACTTTTTTTGCTGTTGCTGTTTCGTCTTATGCATTGTGTATTCCCTTTGAATTTGAAAGCCAGGAAGTATTACACCGTTGGTTTCTCATTTGGTGATTAACTGATCTAAGCGGCCTAGAAATCTTTAAGTATGTGGGTACTTCTTGGGTGGAGGTGACAACCTCAATCAGCTTTCTCTTGTCCAACGTGGCCTGTATTTTATCATGAAAAAATTGATGGTAGAAACATGGATTACTAGTTCTCCTGAGGAAGTTGCAATACTCATTCAACCTTCCTAATTATTTTTCTTTATATTTTGTCCCTATGCGCATACCTTTTCTTTTCCTTGAGCATAAGTGGGTGTCTGGGTAGATTTGAAAACTGTAAAAGCCTTTTTGCCTCTTATATGGTGTGGGAGCCTCACTTTTCTTGTGGATAGAAAATTATTTGTATTTATAGAGATAGAAAAAATTTCCAACGTTTGTTCTCCTCTTTTCCGGTGGCCTGTCATTAATGGATATATGAAGTATGTATTGCAATGATGGTTATTAGCATAAATGTACAATTATATCCCTTGATGTAAGGCTGTTTTACTCATGATTTATGCATCGTTCTTGTCTTTGCAGTCCTCCTGCTATAGAGAGGTTATCAAGCGGTTTGTTTCAAGAAGTTATCATAACTAACACAATTCCAGTAGCAGAACAAAACTATTTCCCCCAATTAACTGTCCTGTCGGTGGCAAACCTTCTGGGCGAGACTGTATGGCGAGTTCATGATGATTGCTCAGTGAGTAGTATATTTCTGTAAAATAAGTTTAGTTGGTTGTTTCTTATTCATGATAGAGAAAACGAGACCATCCTCAATACTCATGCATATGCATCCTTGCGTACGTATAGTATATTTTTTCAAATAAATTAATAAAAAAATCATTGTTTTATAGCTTTGGCTCTTCCTGTTCATCACTAGATTGTATTGATAATCGCATGTCGGTGGTTAGATTTGATTTCTAATAATAGTTTAGTATGTTAGCCTTTTCACTTTTGTCAAACAAAATTTCGGTTAAGATAGAAGTTTTAATTTTGTATGGGATGAAATGGTGCCAAAATTAGATTTATGTTGCAATTTTTTCCTTTTTTCATTTATCTTCCTTGTCAGGGTGGAATTGAACCTTATTCAAGTTTGGGCATTGATTGAACAATTTGTATCATTGGTAAGCACGTTCCAGCTTAAGACACTGCGGTAACAAGCGGCAAAATTGTAAAGTTCTATTATAGTGAAAGCTTTATGTTTAAGGATACCCTTATAGAGAGCTGTTTCTGGAGATTTTTGTACGTACAGAATATGTTATAGGTATTGGAAATCCACACTGGAAGTCGCATGGCGTCTTTGTTTTTCGTTTTAGTACAGATCTTTAAGTAAAAATGGTGAATTTTACTCGACGATTGGTATTGAATTGTGTGGCTATGTTCTCAGACATTCCATTCCTTGTCCTTGTGTGGTCATAGATTCATATCAAACCAGCTCAAGCATATACTATATATATTGCATGATTTCAAGTATCCTTAAAAATAGTTTTACCTTATTTAATGACTTTTTAAAATGAAAAATAATAATGCAAAAAATCAAAGTGATCATGATTATTCTCGGAATTGAGTGGACTCCGAAATTATTGTTTTATTTATTTTTCTCTGAACGGAAGTGGGCATCAGCCACAACAGAATGCCATCTTTATACAGTGCTCAGTAAAATGTAAAGGTTTATTGTTAACTACTTTTTTTTAGTGGTGTAGTTAATTGTTAGGTATAATTGTCAGTTCAAATGTTTTTTTTTTCTCCTGCTTGGATCGAGTTTTCTTTTTCTTCTTAAATTAAAGTTAATTTTTTTTAGTTCCCGTAATTTATAAATATTCACTTCTAGTTCTCGTCATAAATGACGTTATAAATCCTTTGTTTACACGGCCAACATCGTATAACTCAACATGTCACTATTCACTTAACTTAGAGAAAGGATTCATCAGGGCACAACATCGTGAGGAGAGTAATGGAGTCAGTGTTCATTATGCAAGGGGTCTAGTTGTACGTCAGCTTCAATCGTGGCATTTTCATCTCATGATTTACACTATGGATGAAGCTATTGGAGATGTTCTGATTGGAAATTTGTGTTTTTTTATATATTAAAAGTAATTGAAATTGTCTCTGATTTTGTAGAAATCCAAATCGTGCACAATTTTTAAACGGGTAGATGTAGAGGAGGACGTAGAAGAGGAATGTGGTGATGAGACTAAGCAACAAGTAGAAGTGGGAAAGAAAGAAGTTTTCCACGTGCGGAAGAAACTATTTGCAGAGAGAAGAAAGGGTTTGATTTTGCTTTGTGTTGTAGTACTATGTTGGGCAATTATAATATGGTTGTGTAATGTGCAGCCCAAATGAGGGCCCAAATCAGAGCTTTCCAGCCCACCAAAACATTAAACAAAAAAAGAGAGGAGAGAGTTAGTTACAAAGGAAGCTGACAAAGTAGAATATTCAGAGGGCAGGTTCATACTAAGGCACTACCACAAGGCGTAGGAACTTTTATTGGAAGTACATTGAATGAAAGGCATGTGTGTGGTGGGTGAGCTCTTGGTCTGATACCTTTCTTCTTTCTGCTATTATGTAATTCTCTTCTGAACAATTTCTCCTTTTGCTAGGTTGCTGGTGCTAAATGCTTTTCTGGAAAGTTCTCGTCTATTATTAACACTTCTTTTATTATTCTAATTGGGCTGTTAACAATTTCATAGTGTTCAAACTGTTATTGTTGAAGGGAGGATATTCAATTTTTTTGACACAATTACTCCGAGTTCCAATTACACTATTTCGTTGAAATTTTCTTCTCTGTTACATTGATGCTTTCACTAAGCTCCATGGCTAAGAATACCATAATGAAAGAGATGCAAGCGATGATTAATTGGATCAATTGGTGAAACATAATAAACTCAAAATGGCATTTTATTTTGACCATGAAAGCCTTTTACATAGCTTTGATTCACATGTTAACACCAAACTCTTATCATATGGTCCAGAACTACTACGAAGAAAAGGAAACATTTTATTCGGAGGTGAAAGAAAAGCTAAGACGCTGTTACTTTCATCTCCTTAAGCACATCATAAACGTTTTTGTAGGTCTGAAGAACCTTCTTCCAAGAGGGTCTGCTGCTAATATCATCCCACCAACGACTCACATTCTTCCTTTCTCTAACCATAAACCCTCTTTCCATTTCATTCACCAAATAAGAAGTAAATTGAAGATGGTTAAGATCAGCAAGACTGAAGAAATCCCCTGCTAAGTACTTTGTCTCGGATAGCCTCTTTTCATAAATGTCAAGAACTTTTTCGAGCTTTTCCTCATTCTCTTTAACGGCCTTTGGG
This sequence comes from Vigna angularis, assembly GCF_016808095.1. Classification (NCBI taxonomy): domain Eukaryota; kingdom Viridiplantae; phylum Streptophyta; class Magnoliopsida; order Fabales; family Fabaceae; genus Vigna; species Vigna angularis. Next base: position 29,726,200 of record NC_068978.1, read on the forward strand.
TCCATTGCTTCACCATTTAGTACAGAAGCAAAGTACATTTTGATCAAGTTGTAGATCGGTGGAGTATAGTTATGCCCTTCAACTTCAAGCCATTGTTCCACAAGCCCTCTCTCTTCCATTGTCTTTCCCAACAGATTCGTCCCTTGATTTTTGTACTTTTCTGCATAATACCTCAGTATTGCCCGTGATTCTGCACAATCACTTATGTTATATTAAATCTACGTATAAACAAAGAAAAATGATTATTACTAACGGTACCATCGTGATACATTTTTACATTAATTTGAGACACAATATAAATATAAAATAATAATAAAAATATAAATTTTTGTATTTAAAAAAAAAAAAGATTATTTGATTTACATCTAAATTTTTTACATTCATTTGACACTATCTTTATTTACTTTTTATCCTCTTCTTTATTAAAAAATACAAAAATTTACATTTTTATAACCATTTTACCCGTATAATTTGTGTCAAATGTAAGAAAAAGTGTGTCATGATATCATTACTTTTTTCTTTTAAGAAAGAAGAGAATAAAAAATAAGAAAAAATAATAAATGAATATAAAAAATTTGATGTGTCAAAGTATCGTTTTTTTTATCTCAAATGAATGTATATAAGAATATAATTACTCATAAACAAAATACGAAAAATGAAAGAGTAATGGTATTATGACACACTTTTACATTCATTTGACACACTATAGAAGGATAAAATAGTCATAAAAATATAAATTTGTATTTTTTCAAGAAAAAAGAGAGTAAAAAGTAGAAAAAGATAGTATCAAATGAAAGTAAAAGTTTTATGTGTTAAAATATCATTTTTCAAAGGGAAAAGGGACAAACCATAAAGAACATAATCCCCATCTTGAACAAGAGGCATCAGTCCAAAGGGCTGCAAACAAGAAGCAACAAGGAATGAGATCTGACATAGAATGCCTAAAATTCCATAAAGAAAGAAAGAAAAAGAACCTGCAACTTGAGATATTCGGGCTGTTTGTGTTCTCCCTTAAAGCCATCAACATGCACAGTTTCGAACTCAACTTCCTTCTCAATCAGACACACTATCACTCCCTTAGTGCTTCCATAGTCTGGGCCATACACCTTCACCACCATTCTTATTTGCACAATAGAGCAATATTACAGGAAATTTGACGCAGGAATGAACGTTAAGCTTCTGTTCTCTTATACTACCAACCTTAACAAAAGGACAATGAAGTTTCATGACTGGCTAAGGAAAACGGACCACTTTATTCAATAATTCTTCAAGTGCTCAAAATATTAATTCATACCAAAGTTAATAATGGTATTGCATTAATAACTATAATAAAAACAAAAACGGTAGTAAAACACTATACAATATTTTTAATTACGACCATCAAGGTGGATAAGGCTTAATAAATATAATAAATATTTAATAAATATAATAAATAATAGTATTAAAGCACAATTCAATGTCTTATAAACAAGTGATGACAAGAAGTGAGAAGGTGTTATAATTTACCTATTCAATTTTAATCTTCTAAAGTAAAAATTCATTTTAATCCTAATATTCATATTTAAAGAGTGTGAAAATTTTCTCTTCTCTTATTCTCATCAAAGTAGTATATTCGTACCCTAAAAAAGTTTTATTATAATTTAGACACTAATTTTTTTGATAAATAATTAATGTTAGTGGTCAATTTAAAATCTAATTGGTTATTAATTATAATTTCTTATTCATAGTGATTATTTTAGAGACTAATGATTTTTAATTTATAAATTAGTATATAAATTAGTCAATATAGTGACTAATCATTTGTTGTTTCTAAAATTGATTGTTATTTGATAATTTTTTTTGTAATAGTCATATTTTACTTATTCATTTACTATTTCAAATATTAATTTAAACAATTGTTTACAGAAATAAAAAATTACAACAAAAATACATGATATGGTAAAGTATTTAATGCAAAAAAAATTATTATTATATAAATATTTTTAATATCTGTGAATACTTTTATTACCTCTTTTTTTTAATTAGATATATGTTTATTAATAATAAGTAGGATAATAAAATGAAACTATCACTAGAACCACATATAGCAAAAGTCAAATATTAATCTAATAGTCAAATTCCAATAATATAAAAATTATAATTTGATTATAAATTAAATAATTATATTCGAATAATAGAGTTAAAGTTGATTTAAAAATAATTTTAGAAATATTTAATAAAAATATGAATTTTAATAAAAATATTAGTATCATACTTATATAAAAACTAAATTTGATTTAAATTTGCAAAGAGGCTTTTAATTTGAAAAAATTTAAATTTAAATTGAAACAAATAAAATTATAAAGACTAAATTAAATGTAAAACATTCAAAACACTGTCATTATCAAATTATATTGATAGAGTCGTGTTTCAAAACACTGACATAACATGTGAACATTTATAAAAAATTAAAAAAATAAAAATAAATAAAAAACAAAAAACTATAAAGGGATACAAAATATATATTTAACTTATTGATATAATAATTATATAAATTTTACAAAACATCAAGAATTAATTGAAAAAGAAAAATTTGAAGATCACTTTAAAATATCTTGACAAAAATTAAGACCAATTGATTATTTAAGTTAATAAATTAAACACTATCATTTCTTTTATTGCACTATTTAAATATAATATACCATTGAATGTAATTATATTATTTTACATATATAACGTATGATACTAATAATTTTATTAAATAGCATTAAATAATTATTTAATATTTTCCGATTTAATATTCCAAACTGATCATTACATATTATACATTCAATTCATAAAACGTAACTATTATGAAATATTTTTTGAAGCTTTTAACCGTATATTAATTAATACAATAATGTTTTTAATAAAATTACTGGAAAATGAGTGCAACAAAATTACTGGAAAATACGTGCAAACATACACACATATCAGTAAAAAGTTGTGTAATAAAACTATAAAATTAATCCAAACCTAATCATAAAAAATTGTTTATTTGAATTTTTAAAAAAAATTATGTTCTGATTAAATTAAATTAAGTGAATTATGTTCTGATTAAATTAAATTAAGTGTATATATAATTTGGTTCAAATATATATTTAATAAAAAATCAAACTAACCCTTACCAAAATCCTCCTAAAATGTATAATAATTTCACTTTTATGTTTTACTCATGAGAGTCATATTAGTATTAGAATACCTTATATAAAACATAATAAATTAAGGTAAATAATTTATTGAAAATGGTCAATCTGTATAAAAAAACGAAGACCCTTAAAATTAAGTAAAAATCGAATTAAAACTGTAACATCCCAAATATATAATAACCACCATCATATAACATAGGTGTCAACATTCAAATAAAACGAAGACCCTTAAAATTAAGTAAAAATCGAATTAAAACTGTAACATCCCAAATATATAATAACCACCATCATATAACATAGGTGTCAACATTCAAATAAAGAGAATAGTTAGAGCATGACTTGCGATTAAGTATGAGATTACAGTCATCCATAAAAGAAGACAGAATTTAAACTTAAACAGTTTAGAGTATTCAAAATGTCATGAGTTCAAAGAGAGAAAATCCTAAGTAGACTACACTACAACATCAACATCCTCCAGTACTTGCTCCAAAGGTATCTCCTCAACCACATCTGCTCCTATCCAAGTGGATGATCATTACAAAGGAAAAACATACACAAGCAACACATAACACAGAAGCAAGAGTGAGCTAGATGAACAAGCAACATACATAAAGTACAATCCATCAATATCATCATGTTTAGTTACATATAAAAAGAACAATCAAAGAATACCATTCAAACCATGCATTAAGTACTCAACACGACTCATCCGGATTTGTATAATTGTCGAACTATTGGTCATCTTTGCACTTGCATAGTTCTGCTGGCCCTCCCCAACACTATGCAAGGTAAATCCTCATACCAGTCTATGTCTAAAATCTAAGACTATAGATGAGGACCTCCCTCTACTCTCACCACTCACACCGTTCTTCTCTATTTGAGCATGAACAGTGCTTAGAGTGTAGGGATAAACTTACCATTTCAAAGCTCCATACATTTATACAAGTCAACAACACAACCTCTACAACCACTTCCAATCATCTCACCCCGAGATTTCCAAATCATACTCAGTTACATCATTCTAATTCGTAGTCATGTTCTTTCAAGTCACACAATCCAAATATATATAAACATACATGACACTCTGCCAAGAAAACAACATTAATCAATCCAATACACATTACCAGACAATAACAGTCCCAGGAGAACTAGTAAACAACACAAAACCCCGTAAACTCATACTTAGATAAGGAAAATAACTTTGAAACCATCACCAACAGTTTCAGAAAGGCCCAAAACCCCTAAGACGACCTAGAGAACGTCCAAAAATGATATTCGGAGCCCCGAAAACCACCCAAAACTGTCCTGGATGATTTTCTGACGACAATAATCGATTATCATATGTGATAATCGATTATTTGCAAGAGCTTTGAAGATGATACAACTCTCTGACTAGAATAATCGATTATCAAGTGAGATAATCGATTATGCTTATCAGTTTTTGACAACAACGTCTAATATTGATATAAAACATTTTTATAGATGAAAGTAAAGTATTGCATTGGTCATTTGGATAGGAATTAGATGTACTAAACCAACTCAAATTCTACTCCAAAACATCAAACTCAATAACTAGAGGACCCCAAACCCAATTCTAACACTTTGTACCTATTCTGACCAATTTGGTGACTCAAACAAGTCACAATCCACTTGCTAAGACTGCCCCAATAGCCCAATTATACCCAGAACCCCTAACTCTTAAATTCACTACCTCACTTCCTCCAAAAGGACCTAAAACACTACTGAATCACCAAGTTTTCTACCTAGCTAAAGTTACAACAGATTTCACACTCCAAATCACTTCTAACATGATCCAATACAGTAATTAAGTTCATCAAACTCACTATAAAGCAATCAATCACAGTTCCATCAATTATGTCATTTAATTCAAACCATCCTATGTACTTCAAATCCAAAGTACCGTACAAAACCGCACAACAGTCCAAAATTCAACATGCATTCATTTACAAAGCAGATTCAAGAAATAAATTCAAAGAAAAATAATTAGCACCACTTACATGATTCATAATATATCTAGTTCAATATCCTTTAAAATTCTAATTAAAAATACTCTACCAAAATTAATCACAAAAGATTAAAAGAAATATGAATACCTAAAATATAAATAATTTTACTGACAAATATACTCAATCCAACAAGAAATATCGATGTTCTAATACTTACAATACATAACGAAAAAAATGTGTATATTTCAAAGTCTTCAAACGAAGAAAAGAGACAAGATAATTTTTGGAGGATACCAACATGGAAAAATTATTGGCACTAATAAGGTAAATCTGAAACCTTCTTTATTTAGTAATGTTCTTTTGTATATGGTCTAAAACACAACCTATTAAGTATAAGCAATTGTGACAATGATTGTGATGTTGTTTATAATAAAGATCAATGTATAATTAACAACAATGATGAGATTAAATTGTTTAATGCTAATTGAAAATGTAACTTTTATAAAATTGATATGGACGAGTTATTAACTCAAAAAGTTCTTACTTTTTGTGACCATAAAATAATATTATTGTCAATGGCATAGGAAATGTGCCCATGCAAGCTTAAGATTTCTTGCAATGCTAAGTAAAAATGTCTCATAATAGGCTCATAAGACATGTCATTTAGGCCGAACAAATTTTACTGTTCAGAGGCGACTGCGAGCGTTGAATTGAGAGTGAGAAGGTGTTCGTTTGTGCGGATTTGCAAGCGGTGAAATGCATTGATTTGCGAGATGAGACTGTTTCTTTCATCTCGCTAAAATGAGGAGATTTGCGTTGATTTCTTCGCAAATTACGTGTGTGCCCTCATGATTTTGTTAACTTTGCAGTTTCGATGTGCAGCGCTTGTAGCCCTAGCTGGCGAGATTCTCTGCCATTGACACAACCATTCAAGACGAATAACGGGGTTGATTGCAGCTTGATGTTGAGGACAACTTGATGGATGAAGATGAAGTTTATTGAAGCATGGCGCTTGAAGAAGAGGTGGTTCATGGGCGTGTATTCGGTTCCACAAATCTGGTAACTGATTCTAGTGGTAAGAAGAAAATGAAGATGAAGTTGTATTCGGTTCCACTCCTTCAAGAAATTGCAGAGAAAAATGTATTCGGTTCCACGTTCTTGTATACGGTTCCAGCTTTGAAGAATGCGTATGCAATAATTAGTTCCCCAACATTCTTCCTCCCTTGTGCATGGCTTATGCGTGTTGTGGGCTGATGCGATTTTGATGATGGTTGGAGTTCGGTGGTGATGGAGTTGACAATGAAGTTACAGAGTGAGTTGGTTGTAAACTCGTAACTAGCGACTTTTCGCTGCACCTTCCAAAGTTCACTGTCGGAGTTGAAGATTCCGTTGCCGAGGAGGTCATGGAGGGGGTGGATGAAGCGTTCACCCTTTGGGTAGTTTTCGAATCGGGTTTTGAGCATATGTTCGACGTTGTCGGGATTGGCCGTTACGACGATGTTGAATTTGTAGGGGCGGGACATGACAACGGTGTTGGTGGGGCAATCATTGAAGACTTGGGTGGTCCATTCGAGGAAGCAGTGGCGGTTTTTGAGGAATTCCAATAATCCTCCGATGAAAGGGTAGGGTCTGAAGCATTTGTTGTTGTGGGGTTTTTCTCTGGCGAAGTAAACAGAGAGAACGAAGAGAAGGACAAGGAAGTGGAAGGACAAGAACTCCATGTTCGTAGGCAGAGCAGAGAAGAAGTGTTGATCATGTGTCTACTTTTTTTATTTTTATTTAGTAATAATAATTAGTTAATTAATTTAATATTTTTCATAATTTAATTATTATTTATATTTTCATATACTTTAATAAATAATTATTATTATTAAATAAAAATAAAAAAGTAAACTTAAAAAAAGAAAACTTTAACACTTGAAAATACGATTAATATATTGAAATTAAATATGATAAACGTATTTCCAAAGGTTAACATATTTTATTTAAATTTTTATTTTAATTTTGTAATATTATTTATTTTCTTAATAATTAATATTTTATAAATTAAAAAATTAATATATATTAATTTTATAAAAAATATTAAATTAATTAATTGTTTATTATTATTATTATTAATTAATTCAAAACGTAAAAAAAAAACCTTAACCATAGTTGGAAATACTTGGTAGTAAATTATATTACAAACAAATACTACATTTAAAAATAAATTCATTTTACTACATTATAATTTTTTAATTTTTAAAAATTAATTATAATTATTATTTATAATTTTTGTCTTTTTATATACATTTTTACAATTTCATATAACATTTTATATTACTTTAATACCTAGGGACATTTTGGTAATCTTTAATTTCTATCAATAAAACAAATTTTTTAAATCTATCACATCAATCAAATCCTACACTAATTCTCACAAACTTTACTTCCAAATCCACTCTCAATTATCCACAAATCCACTCAAAAAAACAACAAAAAAATTATCCTTAAATCCATTCAATTATTCTCCCCCAAATCTTCTCCCACAAATCACCTCATGTGAACGAAACATTAAAGACAATATTCTCTATGAGTCATGTATTAAAGACAAAAAGTCAAAAACTCTATCAAAAGTATAAATGTGGTATCCAAAAAAAGACTTCTTGAACTAATACACTTGCCTTTTTTTGGACCAACTAGGACTAAGTTTTTAAGTGGTCTAGTTATTATTAATGATTATACTAGATGGAGTTGGGTAAAATTATTGATCTTCCAAAGTATTTTGTATATTTTTTAAACAAGTTCAAAATTAAAAAGGGTTTAATTGTTTTTGTTATAAGTGATCACAGTCGAGAGTTTGAAAATAAAGATTTATGAAACCTATTTGAAAATTGTAACATTAACCATAACTTTTCTCCTCGAAGGACACAACAACAAAATGATATTGTTGAAAGAAAAAATTGTGTTTCACAAGACATGGCTAGAACAATGCTTAATGCTAACTTCATATCGAAATAGTTTTGAAAAAAAAGTAATTAATACATGTTATTTACAAAATTGAATTTACATAAGAGCATTGATTAAGAAGACTCACTATGAATTATGAAAAAAAAAAAAAGATTCAACATTTTTTTAATCCATTTGGGGTATAATGTTTTATTATAAACATAAAAGAGAGTTTGGGACAAATTGATTATAAAACTGAAAAAAAGAATTTTACTTGGATACTCTGAAGCATCAAATGCCAATAACACATAGAACTCCAGAACATCTACTATTGAGGAAGATGTATATGTAAGATTCAATGACCATAGCAACTCGAGTTTTGACGTTTAATATACAATATATAACAAAATATCGTTTAGTGAGTATAACGTCTAAGAGAAATGCATATTTGGACATATTTGTTAAAAGCAAGCAAGATAAACAATGACATGTCAATTATAAAAGCTTAAACAATAATTGTCAAAAGCGCGTCTAGAGAAAACAATAATAAAGATGTATGTTTTATCAATTGAGATACTACTTTCAAAAGCATAGACTCATGTTAAACACTCATACAACGAATCATGCCTAAACACTTAACGTAAGAACATTAAATGCATGAACATATTGTACATTTATCTACTTTTTTTCTCTTTATCTGTGCAGATAATGACAATACCAAACTTTATTTAAAAACACTATACATGGATCATAAAGATGTTGAGAAATAGGAAGACATTTATGAAATGTTTCCTTAAAGCTTTATGTCCTGTCATAGTCATACAAGATCTCACTACTAAAGTAATGTTGCTCTTCCCAAGATGAAGAATAGTACAATCTTCGTACCAGAAGCCACTTACTCTCAAGAGGTCAAGTCTCTCTAAGTAACGATTATCTCTCTCGAAGACTATATAAGGAGGACTCGCAAAAGAGAAAATACAATAACTTATATAGAAGAAGAGATCATTGAATTCTTACTCTGCTGCTTTCCAAGCTAACATCGTCTAAAGCTTTACAAGTTCTCTTATTTCATTTTATTGAATTTATCTTCTCTTTGAGACTTAATTGAATTTGTACTTGTACTCAAAACACTGATTGTGGTATTCAGAAGTTAATTAAAATACATGTATGTTTTAACTCAATTGAGTTAAACGGTCTAGACAATTATCTATGGTTGATACCAGTAGTGGTTAAACTCGGTCTAGTCAGATTGAATAGGGAACCAGAAGTGGTTGATAATACTTATATACCAGGAGTAGGTTGTATTCGTTGTAATCTTGTTAAAGATTAATGGAACCCCTTAAGAGATATTAAGGGAGACTGTACATAGCTTAGGTTAAATGAACCCGTATAAAAATATTTGTGTTACTATTTATTCTATTTAGAATGTTTTTCTAGACGCTTATTTGAAAACACAAGCGTTTAACAAGTACTGCAATTTATCTAACACTCTTAATAGTTATTAAACATTATTTTTGCGAAAAAAATTTGAAACATTATTTAAACCCCTCAACCCCTCCTCCCCTGTTATTTTGCATTTGGTGTAAGACATACCACAAATTCCAAAATGAAATACAATTTTCTAGTTACCACAACAAAAATACACAGACCATAAATTATGAGCTCAAAGAATCTATACAAAGCTACAAATCATTAGAATATACAAAAGTTAGTCAATCCTCCTTTGATTTTAATTTCCTTAAATGGACAATCTTACTAGCTGGGTTCCTTTCCATTCCAAAATCAACTGCTATTAAAAATAATATAAATGATAAAAGTAACTCATACTTAATAAGTCTTAAGTAGCTTCATGATTCATAAATGTTCATGATAAAATAGCTAATAAATTCATAAATATTTAGCACAACAAAAGGAAAATTTTCATGTTAAAAGGAGAATTATCATCCTTCTTAATCTGTTTGTGATCGCTAATTCATGATTGAAGAAGAATCATGTTAAGAAAACAAAAGACAATAACATTGATGATATTTCTTTTAATGATTAATATGGAGGAGAATAAAGCAAGTTCAAGTTCGGATGCTACTACGAATATATCATACATGCACGGGGAATACGAAGATGCTAGTAGTGATTACTTAAGGAGTGAATTATACAATCATTCTATATCTATAAATAACACTATGTTATTTATTATAAACAATAATAATTAATCTTAATTTAATATTTTATGACTGGCCACAAATATTTTAAAGATGATTTTAGATAAATAATAAAAGTATTAACAAATTGAAAAATAAAAACTAAATTAATAAACCAATTTTTTTAGTTTTTGAGAATTACTTAAATATTCTAGTATTTTATATAAGGAGGAAAACTTAGTTTTTAATGAGTAATTTGAATTGAAATTAATTAATACACATGTTTTTTAAAACGAATATGGAATTGATTGATGCGTTACCTTTCTAAGAATTATTTTGAAAGGAATAGGAACATTATCAGGAAAATAATGAAGATATATAATCAAGTATATAATTAAAAGTATATTTTCTCTTTGCTAATTTTCCTTCCTAGTTTATGATCATTAAATTTAAACTCCATTTTTTTATTGGATATTTTTTGAAATGAAAAAAGAAATTAATTGGATTAAATTCAAATAGGTCTATAAATAACATCATATATACAATGTTATTCATTGTCTAAACAAATTGAAAAATTGAAACTTGTATTTGTGAGATCAGAAATGGTGAAGATTTTGATCGCAACTCTTTTACTTGCTCTTGTCTCACAAGGTGAGAGTTTCTGTCATGAATGAAACTTGTTAGCACAGGTCAACCTCTCTTTAATGGTGCTATTGTATTCAATTATGCTTGGGATTCTCAATTCCCTCTAAATCCCATTTCTTCAAATATTAATTGTTAAATGTACAACCAAACCATGTTCTTTAATAAATTCACCTTTTTTATTATTATTTTATAATAAGACATTAGGTTTATGTTGTTGATTTTTTTTTGTATAATTTTTAACTAACTATTTACTACTCTTCTATATAGACATTCCTAGCAATGAATCCTAGATTATATATATATATATATATATATATATATATATATATATATATATATATATATATATATATATATATATATATATATACTAATAATTTTGTGAATTTAATATATGAAATTTAACTTGTTGTTCAAACCTACTATCCTTCTATAATAAAACCTTAATTTTATGTTGTCGAATTTGCTTTTTATAATTTGTATCTTATTATATACTGGTTCTTTAGAAAGTATTTGTTATAGGATCAATTTTCATAATGAATGAATTATTTATTGTTAATCAATTTCAATTGTTAAACTGTGTAATATTTGTCTTCCAGCCTTAATAACTATAAGAAAAGACTCATTATAAATAATATAAAATAAGTATAATCTTAATTATAGCCCATGTATTATTTTATTACCTCACTACTAATTTTAAGTTTTATAATAACATTTAAAAGTCAAATAATGGATTTCATTTGTTAATTATATAGATTTTGTGATTATAACTAAGGACGACAACAAATAAGATGAGATGAATTTCATTATTACATCCTTATCCCCAAAGTAAAAATTTATACTCATTATCATTCCATACTTAATAGGTATATGACTTTTGTTTCATTTTCATCTCTACTAGATAATAAGTATATTTGTATTTTCGTATCTGCTTTTTTATACTATTTTAATATGAATTAATTGTTTCTTTTTTTAAAATAACAAAACAATAGTGGAATAAAACCGAAAGAATTATATAAAACATTTGGTAATTACACATAAACAAAATTTCATGATAACTTAAACTGATTTTGAACCCTTAAATCTTTGCACGACATTATGTTGGCATTCTCAAGTTCTGTAATTAAAATGAAGGTAGTATGCATCTCCAACGTATTGATGCAACAAGTGAAATTCATCCAAAGTTTTTATAAAAGGTGAGTAGTGAGCATTTGAATCATCATCCACCCTTCATCCACAACTTTTCACTTTACTTTTCAGTAATGTTTTGTATTGTTTTTCACATGAAAGATTAATTTTCTTGGGTTAATTTTGTTGTAATTTCATAGATGATTATGAGACTATGTGCAAGTAATGAATTATTCTTTTATTTTATTCAAACAAAGTCTATTTTTATTTATTTATTTTTTGTTTTGATTTCTATCTTAGAATTATCTCATAATGCTCGTTGATAATTCAATATTTTAGTTTTTAGTTTAGTTTTGATTCTATGATTTGTTTAAGTAAAATAATAAATCTTTATATATAGTCGTTTGGAGTATGTATTGTAGATTCTTGAATAAGAAAAGTATTAATAGGTTTTCACTTGTACATTGAGACAATAAAATAGAAGAATAAATTAAAACTTGAATTATATATGTTTAGAATACGTAAGTAAATCTCTAACATAAACAATTAGAATGAAAGAGTTTTAGCAAATTAAATGAAACTAATTTAGTTAATAAAATCTCTATTTATAAAATAAATTGATGATGATCATACATAACCAATAAAATGTTTTACTATGAAAGAGTTAGATAATCAATCTATTTTATCTATGGGCTTGGGATTAGTGGAAAGTTAATCGCGGCCCAAACAGCCCAATAGCTTCTAATATCTACTTACCTTAAACCAAGTTGATTTATCTTAAGCCAGGATGGTTAGCGACGTGGCCGGCCGTTGTCGCGGGATTTATCCATCGGGCGGCTGGCCTCGGGATATCACCGTCCGTCCTATCCTGTTCAATCCTCCACATTAGCCAATAGAAAGGTAGTTTCCCAAGTCTCAAGTGTTGGGATGGGCGGACGATCCATTTGCTGGTTCGATGATGTGGGCGTTGAAACGGGCGGACGGTCCATTTCCCAGGTCTCGAGTAGTGGGATAGGTGGACGATCCATTTAGTGGTTTGATGACGTGGACATTCTTCCGTACGGCACTCGGTCTTCGTTAGTACAGTGCCAAATATACCAATCAATAATATTAAGACAAGACTAACTTAAAAATGAAAATTTTAATATAATTATAAAAAAATGTAGTGAGTAAAAGTCACAATTGTTTTAGTGCACTGATGAAGTGATCATACCAATACGATCGTTCCGTATCTATGTAGCAAATATATTGTTATTTTATTCTTAGCAGTAATAATTATAAAAATTAAGCATTTTATGATTAGTTCCACTGATTTTAACGACAATGTTAGAAAAATAATACAATTGCTACCAAATTTTAAAATAATAACTAAACTATTTACATTTTTTAATAATTGCTTAAATTGTATATTGTTATATAAGGACACGGTTAGTTATTTATTAAGAGAGTAACTTGATTTGAAATTAAATTACACATATTTTTAGGGAAGAATATGAAATTTATTGATGCATTCCTTTATTTAAATAGAGGGAAAATGTAAATAAATATTTATTTTAGAAATTTAAGTTAATTTATAATTTATTAAATATCAAATTTAAAGAATTTTTTTTATAAAGTACTCAAAATAAGAATAATTCATATATTAAGAATCTAAAATTGATTCAGTCCATATTATTATTTTTATATAAGTACCTTTCAATGGTAAAATTGCTTCTTTAAGTAAAATTATCTCAATACTAGATTATCAGAAAGATAATAAGGTGGTCAAATAATTTCATATATTTGATTAATATTTTCCATATATTTCACCAATGATGGTTCTTAAGTCCAGTGTTAGCATGAGAGGTTTTCTTGCTAATGCTTGTTCTAAAGAAATAAATTAAAGGCTTTATTATTCATTTTGAATAAATTTTACCTTTTATTTTTGTACTAAATTTATTTTAATTTCTATAGATATTATTTTAATATTTTCTCTAAACATATTATTCTTAAATATCTTTTAGCTCTTATATATAACAAAATTATCAATAGTAGGAGTCTACTAATTAAAGGCTTAAATTTGATTATAAGACTACTTCACTCCCATTTATATATTCAAATTGATTTACTCTGTCCAACACAATTGTCTTTTAAACAAAACAAATAAACCCAAATTCCAAACCCTAGTGATAAAATTTCAATTCCATTGTACAATATGGCCAATATAATTCCTCAGCAGTTTACTAGTCATAATGAACCTACACATCTTAAACATCCCTATTTGCCATTTCAAAATCTCATCATTCACTCACTATTTGTAGATCTTCTTTCTCTTCTCTCCCACTTTCCTCTTTCATGCTCAAACTGGTGCCTGTGCTTCACCATTATATATATATATATATATATATATATATATATATATATATATATATATATATATATATATTCAATGAAGGGTCACTTGAAGAATCCTTTTTTGCTGTGGATAAGTACCAGAAGATGGGGCTAGGAACCCCTTTATAGGTATATCCTTGATGGTTTTATCCTCTTCAGTATCTTAATCAATGTCCATAAAGTTCTATAATTGTTCCCTACTTTGGACATGTTGTATTGCCAAACTGTTTAAGCTTTGTGATCTTCCAGAATACTCCTTTATTAGTTTAAAGAAGAAGGAATCTTCTCTCTCAAGTAACCTTGATGGTTCATCATACTCTGCAATTCTCCCTGTAACATAAGATTGATGCATTAAGCAACTCCCTTATCAGTTTAACATATCAAATTTCTAGTTCCATTATCATGTTTGCTTTTAATTATTAGCATTAATTAAGTTTTTGATCCCTAAAACAACTTATGCATAAGTTAAGTTTAGCTTATGTAGAAGCTCATTTCATCTTTTTCTTCTTGTTTTTCTTTCACAAAATCGCTTATGGAAAAATTTGTTGAAGCAAGGCAGAATGTGATAAATGCACATACCATCACTGAGCACCAAAACCAAATCGCTATCAATAACTGTGTGGATTCTGTGAGCTATTGTGACAACAGTTCTATCTTTAAACTCTTGACTTATGATGTTCTGTAACACTCCATCAGTTGCAGAATCTACCGAGGCTGTTGCTTCATCCAGCACTAGTATGCTGCTTCTTTTCAGCAGGGCTCTTCCAAGGCAAAATAGTTGCCTTTGGCCAACACTCCAGTTATCACCATTTTCAACCACTGATAAAAAGGATTCAAGTCAGTTTTTGTAACGATTACTAGTATCACAAACAAGCATTACAAAACTATGAAAGTTCAAAGATAAATTGTTCAACCTGGGGACTCCAACTTCTCTTCCTTGGCCCTCACTAGGTGGCCCAGTTGACATTTGTCTAGAGCCTGAAAATGAAAAAAGTCACTGGTAAATGATGATAATGTTTATGAAAAGTTTAAAACGTCATTTTGGCCTTGTGTGAAAAAGAATCTTCATTTTTTAGCTTCCATTTTCATGTTCTAGATCAAACTGTTTGATTAAATTGTTTACCTCCCACACTTCAATGTCAGAGTATTGCTGAAGAGGGTCCAGGTTTCCTCTGACAGTGCCTTCAAACAAGGCAGGGTCTTGTGGGATAATGCTAAGCCTTGACCTTAAGTCATGGAGGCCTATCTTGCATATATCAACATTGTCAATGATAATGCTTCCTTCTCTTGGTTCAACAATCCTGAAAATGGCTTGTATGAGGGTTGATTTTCCACTCCCAGTACGCCCAACAACACCAACTTTCTTCCTCCCAGGAAATGTGCAAGTGATGTTTTTCAACACAGATGGCAGATGTTCAGCATAACGTATCTGTCACACATTTTATTGCATAGTAGAATATAAGTATTCAAGAACTCATGGACATAAAAGAAAAATATAGTTGCAAGAAGTATACTGAGGAAACAGCCCATGAATCTATATGCCTTCTTCACTATTATTCAATCAGATATTGTCAGGTATTGAAAACTTGTTGACATTTTCATTGATTATCTTATTAGTTATATCTATATTGCATATATGTTTATCATATAATAACATATCTCTTATGATCTTTGGTGGGTTGATGGTGTTAAACTTTTTCCAGACAGTGAACAGAAATTAAACCCTAATGTTACCATATGCATGTATGCTTATACATATTATAACATATTCCTTATATGTGTTAAACATGTTTTAAACCGTTGCTAGCTAACCTGTAAATTTTTGAAACATATTGTTCCAGTTTCTGGCCAGTTGCTTGGTGGCCTGCTGTCTTCAATCACAAGAGGTGCTTCACTTTTTATATTTGTGTACTGAATAATTCTTTCAACTGATATCATCTTGTTTTCTGCGTTGCATATGTTCCATATAACTGAAGCTTGCAGCACATTCAAATTGATCCCATATGTTACTGCCAGTCCTGCAATACCTGTAACAAATCCAATGCAGAAAAATGTAATTCTTAATTCTTGAGAGGTGATTTATCTGATGATCTATTAGTGTGTTCCAATGAAACATGGATGTTTATTGTGGTGATTGACAATGTTAAGTTTCCAAATAAAAAATTACTACTTACTTGGGTTGATTATTCCTTCAGGGAGGCTCACAAGCATGACCAGTGAGAAGGCAAAAACAAAATTTGACAGTAAATTCAATCTGAAAGAAAGCCATTCCATTGCAGAAACATTATGAAACCATGGTCTTGAGAAGCCATCCACAAGGACAAGATTGGTGTATATGAAACGGCCCTCTTGATCAAAAGCTCTTATTGATGCTGCTCCTGCCAAAGATTCTGAAAAATGGTGGAGAATTGGAGTGATCTGTATCTGTGCTAAGCGAGCCAGTTCTCTAGCTGTAGGGGTGTAATATCTCTGAAATAAAAAGCATTCAACTTCTGTTAGGATTGGACAGTGAGAAAAAGAGATTAACTTCATAATCATTTTCTGCTATTAGTTTAAGATGAGTACCATCACTTCCTTATTCTGTTTCAAATGTTTGATCTAAAATTCAAATATATATTTCACATAGTTTGTAACATCCAATTCCAATGTCTTAGTTTTAACTTTGTTACATCATTGACTGATATGAATTTCAATGTTTACTTGATAAACTTGAGAAATCATATTATATCTTGTATAAATTTTGAAACCAGGAATCTGTCTCACTTTTTTGTTTGTCCTGTCATAGATAGATCAAGAAGGAAAAAGAATTACATACTTGATACCATATGCAGACTGCAGTTACTGGAATGAAGATGACAAATACTTGCCATGCCACCTGACACATCACGGCAATGGTTCCTAGAATCTGTATTATTGAGAAAGCACACCATCCTACTCTATTTGCCATTTCCAAGTCTAGCACACTTTGATCTGTGGAAGCCTGAAATCAAAGTTTTCTAGTGTTGGTATCATTGAGAAAAGAACACTTCAAAGAAGATAAACAGTCTACATCCAACTGTTTAAAGTGTATAACGGTACACAATAAGATAGCCAAGGATGAACTTGTGCAGAACTTTTTTGTCACTCTAATGCAAATTATTAGTCCATTCCATTGTATTAAGAATCAAGAAATACTATTGTGGTAGTAATGATAAGCATAAACATAATTGTTATGAAAGCTTACTTACCCTATTCAAGATTCTTCCAGCTGGGGTAGAATCAAAAAAGGACATGGGGGCACGGAGCACACTATGCAACATCTTTGTGAAAAGTGTCTGTGATGTCCAAAGTCCAGCATTTAACACCATCATGGCTCGCAGCAGAACACAGAATGAACCAGCAACTGAGAGTGCCATATAAATAAGTAGTATGAAATTCATGTCATATATAGGCTTGGCATCACTACTTGTGGGGCAAACCCAAGCCATCCAATAGTTACTGGCAATCTGAAGTATTTGGAATGAAGATTGTGCCAAGATAATGAGAGGAACAAACATTCCTCCTTTGACAGTGGTCAAATAAGTCCAGTAAACTTCTTTTGCTATGCTTCCTGTTTCTCTTTCCTCTTCTTGCACCAACTTTCCATCATTTCCTTTGTCCTCTGGAGGATTGTCTTGCACTTTGTCATGCTGAAGACTTGACTTGGAGTTGAAGTTGGATTCACCTTCCTCAGCTATTGAATTGAAACTTGTTCTACTTGAGTTTTCAGCAACAACAATTGACTCCAGAGCTTTGCTGTGAGCACCAACTAAAACTTCAAATCCTATATTTTGCTTTAGAAGATCTTCAAATTTTCCAGCTTGTGCTATCCTTCCATTTTGCATCACCTAGATTTCATTTGGGTCACCATTTGTTATACACTAAGCAACACTGACAATATGGTGCAAACTTACCTTATAAAAGTAATTTTGTATGGTTTGATTAAATTTAAATTAGTTGATCACCAAACACTTAGCTCTCTTAAACAACATGAGTAGTTGATCAGATTTTAATGTCTTTTAGTAGCATAATTTGATCTGTTCTTTGGTGATTAGAAGAAACAAAAAACAAAAAAACAAAACGTTCACGCTGCATTTACCAGAATGAGGTCTGCTGCTGGGAGAAACTCAACTTGGTGTGTAACAAAAATTATAGTTTTCTCTTTGAGAATCCCCATAAGGCACTCCTGCATAAAACATGTGGAACAAATAGTAAAGAAATTGTTTCTCACACCATGAAGTGTCTGCATATTTTTTAAGTCTTAAGAAAATGTAACTAACCTTGAAGAGGTGAGTACCAGTATGAGCATCAACAGCACTGAAAGGGTCATCAAAAAGGTATATGTCAGCATCCTGGTAAACTGCTCTTGCAATCTGTATCCTTTGCTTCTGTCCCCCACTCATGTTAATCCCTCTTTCTCCTATCTCTGTCATGTCACCACATGAGAATAGCTCAAAGTCCTTTTTCAATGCACATGCCTCAACAGTTTTGTCATACTTATCAGCATTGTACTCTTTTCCAAAGGTGATGTTGTCCCTTATGTTTCCAGTCAGTATCCATGCAGATTGTTGAACATAAGCTTTTGTTCCACTGATCTTAACATTCCCAGACTGTTTATATATTTCTCCCAAAATGCCTGATAGCAGACTAGACTTTCCTGAACCTACAGATCCACAAACTGCCACCTTCATTCCCCTCTTAACTTTCAACTCTATTTCATCAATGGTTGGAGTTGTTGAATCAGGATCCCAGCTGAATCTCCCTCTCTCAATAACTACATCAAATTCTGTTCTCTCCTTTGCAACATTTTCAATGACATCATGCTGGATTTCTTCCTCACGAAGGAAGGAAGCGATCCTATCAACAGAGACTTTTCCTTGAGCAATCACATTGAGCAAATCAGGCAAGCTGAATATAGGATCCTGCAGCATTCTGAACGTGGCAAATGCAGACAAGACCCTTCCTGCTGTCAGTTCAATCCCCATGAACATGCATGCCCAAAAAGTTATCACAGAGATGAATGTAGGTGATCCCCAAAAGATAAAAGCAGAAAACGCTGCTTGCCTCAAGGACTTTGTTAGCCAATTATACTCTACATTCCTCAGTGCTTCTACCCTTTGAGAAAATTGAGTGTCCCATGCTTGAAGCTTCAGAGTCCTCATGTTTCTGAGGACTTCTGAAGTGGCTTTCATCCTGTTGTCCTTGGCATCCATGATCTTGGCTTGGTATCTTTTCTGTATTTTTGTTAGAGGTATGTTCAAAGTCATCACTCCCAACGTAGCAGCTAGTGCAGCCAATGAACCTAGTCCTAGATTTGTATGCAGAATGAACACTGCTAAGGAAATTTGTATTGGCAGCATCCATATGACATTTACATACCAAACAAAATCTGTGATTCTCTGCACATCTACACTCATGTAGTTCATTATCTCACCACCCGTGTGACTTTGGCGCGATCTACTCGACAGATGCAGACCCTTCTGATATATATGAGATATCAACGCAGCTCTGAGGCGAAGGCCTAATTGCCTAGCTCCAAAAATCCATTGCCTCTGAGCTATGGTCTCAACCATTTTGGCACAGAGAAAAGCCAGTGACAGAAGGTATCCACTCTTCAAACCACGAGTTTCCTTCTCTCCCAAGAAATCCACAAAGTCTGTTATCAAGTAAGGACCAACATAAGATGCTGAAGCATTTACCACTGCAAACAATGCATTCATTGCTGCTTTCTTCCTAGCGAACAGGTAGATTGCCTTGTAGATAGAAGGGTTTGCAGTGCCATCTTCCTCCTTGACTTTTCTAAGGCTCTCATCAAAGGAACAGGTCAGAAACTCAGCAGAGTCTTTGATGTCAACATCAGGAATGTCACTCTGTTCAAGGGGTTTCTTATACCCTATTGCAAACAAGGGGTTAAGCCATGAGAAATTAATGAGTTGGAGAAGTGAGGCTTTTCCGTATGGAGATTCCCTTAGACACTCTGAATGTTTCTCAGTTTTCTCCCCAAGAAGTGGTTCAGCTGCACCATTTGTGGCAAGCATCACAGTGCCTGTCTTCCCACTTGTGGAAATAACCAGAAGGCATGTTGAAGCAAGCAAACCAAGGAAATCTGCATATTCTCTGATGCTAATCTGACCACTGTTGGTGACACTGAAATGAACATGAAGGCCTGTGCTTATAATGCACACAATGAAACTGCAAAGCCACCAAGCCCTCAGAATCCAAGGGAAATGTGTGCTTGATTTTGATATCTTGCATATTGCTACAAGACTAGTTACCCATGATAACACTTGAACTATTTCTGATGTGAAAGCCTGAAGTTTTGAGGTGCATTGAGTCTCTTGATTCAGCATCAGTAGCAGCAGTGATGCATGAACAGCCAGCAACAGTGTGTTGGAGACAATGCTGATTTTGTAAGCAAAACCATGTTTGATTGCTGGTGGATGCATCGATTTTGTGGCACCATCTGGAACCTTGGTTTGCTTTCTGATCAGGCTCACATATTTTCTCAGGAGTTGGACTAACAAGATCACAGAGAACCCGAGTTCCACAGGTAAAATCACATGCTCCAACAAGCATGGTGATTCTAATGGCTGCCATGAAGTCCAAAACTGACTTTTTAGCTCTGCCAAAGACAACAAATTCATTCATGTCAGTTTCATGAAGATATATTCCATTTAGTTCCAACAAAAGTTGACGTTAAATAATGTGATAAGGTTGTCTCATTGTTCAGGTATTACAGTTTCAAATTAGCTATTTCATTCATTCATGCATGAAAGACTTGGTTTTAAGAGTAACAATGAAACGGGTAGGAATTTAACCATCTCATCCTCATCTCCCTATTCAACTGATATAATTTTTCTTTCTCATTCTCGTTTCATCGAGCAACACTATACTCATATTATGCTCATGTCTCTTTATTATTCCAAATATTAATTGAATAATTTAAAAATAATAGAAATCACAACAAATAAAATAATATATTATTAACTATTCAATGTAAAAAACATACATATATTTTTTCTTCTCAATTTCAAATATCAAGAAACAAATTATAATTAATCAAAAATATTAAATAAAAATTGAATAACAATAAAATGATAACAAAAAGAATTGAAAAATGACCAAGTCTATATATTCTATAAATATTACACGAAAGTAATAAAAAATTAATTAAAAATATTTTAATTATTTAAGACTTACATACATACAAGTGATGAGAGACATTAATGATATATATATATTGTTCTTTTTGTGGTTTGCACAGAAAAAAAGTGGGTACATCATGAAGTTTTTTAACATAAATCATTAATTCAGGTGAGAATGTTTTGCTGAATAATGTTTGTTGTTAAGCACTTATATAAAGACAATTAAAAATAAAAATAAAATAGAATACTTTTTTTTAGTAAGTGTTTATTAAAGTTATAATCTTATAAAGTTAATTATAGTACCGCTTAGACAATTGTATAAGTTATAAAAATAACAACTAGATAATAAAACAGAATAGCCACTTATTCAATAATCATTCACTTTCCATTGAATAAAATAAATCGAAAACAAATATCAATTTTAGTTTTTAAACATATAAGATACTGTTAATTTAGTACTTGAAATATTGAAAGTGTCAAAAGATCCATTAATTATGTCGTCTTAATTTTTATATGACTAATTTATTATTAAAACATAATTTTAAAGACAATGAACACTGAATCACAAAGACTCTGTCATCATTAAATTATACTAAGGTTGAATCTATAATTTCCACACATCCACATACCAATTCAGGTTTTTTCTTTTTTTCTAAAGACTAAATTAATAGTATCCCATACATTTAACAATAAAATTAATAATTTATCTCTACATTTATTCTTTCTTTACACATTTAATTTTTAATATATCTTTCATTTATTGATTTATTTTTATTTTTCATTCCCGTAATTCCCAAAGTTATTCTCTTTCCCTCTTCACAATGTCTTTCATAACTTTCAAATTCTTTTCCTCGTCTAATTTGTTATTCCTATTTAAAGAAAGCAACATAAAAATAAATAAATATGCATTAAGAATCTATTAAAGTTAAAGTAATATATAAAACGATTCACTATTCCTAATCACTGTGTAAGTTGTTTTTATAATTAAAAATAGAAGAGAACAATATTATTATATATAATTTCTGAATCAATACTTTGAAAATTTCATTGAAACAACTTTATGATATTGTTTTTATGTGACTCTGATTTAGGAGTATGATTTAATATTAGTTTAAGTAGTTTGTGTAAAGTTGAAAGCAACGTAGGAAACAACTCAGCAATGATTGTGAAAACTTTGTCCGGTTCTTAAAATTTAATGAATTAAGGAATATTTGTCGTATATTAATTATGTCAACAAAAAGTTAAATTTTACGAGAAACCCAAAACTTAGATGCATTAAAAAAGGTAACGAGACAGCTTTGAAATCACTGTACCGCACCGCACAGTTGTCACTGTGGTTTTCAAAACAAAATTTGTCTTCTCGAAATCATAAATGTTTCTATGATAAGTTACTTATTTCATCTTAGAATTTGTGCCATGTTCTTATTCTAAACATTTTATAGATTTTTTTTTGTTTAATAGTTTATTATAATAATATTTTTAATTTTTGTTCGTTATTTATATTTCGAGTATCTATTAGATTTGAAATGGTATAAAGATGTAAACAAACATTGGAATATAAAAAATGTTCAAGATTAAAACTTTAAGGGGTGATGGTACAAGAAAAAGAGAAAAAATGAAGTGACTAAAATAAAATAGGTGAAAAAAAAAATCTTAAAAGAAAGATAAATAAAAAGGCAATTAAAGTAAAAAAGAAAAAAAACTATTGATCACTTCACTTTTTTATGATACCAAATAAACCTAATTTATCTATTGCTTTTATTTTCACTTAATTCTTTTAAACAAACAATTTTTTTTATGATATAAAAATTAGTGCATGTTTATAAAGATTTAATTATTATTTTGAATGAATTGAATGAGTTAGTGTTTTTCAATTCAATATTATTTATCCAAAACAAACTTTTTAAAACAACAAAATTCATTTAAAAAATTAACTTCTTCACATAATGGAGATTTTAAGTTTTACTAACTTGAAAATTTTAATCTTTTAAGTAGAAACTTCACAAGATACCCTTTGGAATTCCAACCCATAAGAAAGCAAAGTTTAGGTTTTGTTTTTTTTACTATATAAAAATTAGTGCAGATTTATAAAGATTTAATTATTATTTTGAATGAATTGAATGGTTAGTGTTTTTCAATTCAATATTATTTATCCAAAACAAACTTTTTAAAACAACAAAATTCATTTAAAATATCAACTTCTTCACACAATGGAGATTTTAACTTACTACCTTGAAAATTCTAATCTTTTAAGTAGAAACTTCACAAGAGACCCTTTGGAATTCCAACCCACACTTTGAAAGATCAAGAATGCAAAGTTTAAGTTTTGTTGTCTTCCCCACTTGAAGGAAAAATTGGAAATTTATTTTTGGAAGAATAGAAGAGTGGCATGTGGAGTATTATTATATTGATGGTATTATATTGATGGGAAATGGTTCGTGCACTTAGAACAATGAATCCACCACAAGAAACTAAAAGACAAAGTAGTTTCCTGACAGCTACAAAGGTCATGTCATGTGGTATTTGTCATTTCAATCTCACACCAATCACTTTCTAATATATGGAACCTACTTGGAAACCACTATGTGGAATTATTTGGTTTAATAATTCACATATCAACATGTATATTATTCTACAAGTGTTACACTTCACTTTGGATACGTAAGAAAACTAATTATTTAGCATGTTATTGTTGAAATTTGTTATTTTAGTCACAACAATTAAAGCCGCTAATTTAAGTTTAAGTTTGATCTTCACATTGTCATTGTTTACTTGAGTGTGTTAGAAAATTTTAGGAAGTATGTGTTTAATTTAATGATTAGATTGTCCTTTCATATCTCTTAAAAGACAATATTAATATAATAATTTTAAGGATTTTATTGAAAAAGTTTAAATATCTATACAAAGACATTTGACTTCTTTATGGATGTTTAATATGAACTAAAAAAAGAATTGAAAGATTTAAAATATTTTTTATGAAATATAGTTGAAGTTATATATATATATATATATATATATATATGATAAACAAATCTCATTTTAGATAATAATCTTAGACGAACATATTGAAGATTAAACATCAATTTAAATGTAAAGAAATTATTACATATAAGATAAAACTTTGTTTATAAATTAAATTAATTTTATGAAGTTAAATTAATGTAAAAGTTTTCTTTCTGACGACACTAAGAAAAGAAATTTTAAAAGTGTATGAAATGATTAAAGGAGAATATGCACCGAAAGAAAAAGTAGAAAAGAGAAACCTATAGTTGAGATGCTAGTTTCTTATAGAAAAAGAAAGAAAACGGGTATGAAAATTTAAAAAAATTGAAGTAACATGAACAACTATAAAATAGAAAGTAACAAGTTATGTGAACTTTTAAAATGATTATCATATTTTAAAAATAGCATAATTTTAAATCTATTAATTAATAATAAGGTGAACTTAATTCTTTCACCATTGTATAATACTATAACTTATATGAATAATTAGAGACATGTTACAAATATTACATAATATTTCTATTACTTAACATCACTCAATAGATTAAGAATATACAATATCAGTTTATTATGATATATATATATATATATATATATATATATATATATATATATATATATATAAACATAAACCAGTTAAAATTATTGATAGAATGTATTTTTGGAAAAGCAAACTATATATTTCATATTATGAATCACAACTAGTAATTCTTTTTTCCTTTTTCCTTTATTGTTAAATCTTAAAATCTCTTAGAAACTGAAAAACAAAATTCCTTCAAAACATGGGATAGAACAACAGAGGGGTCATTAAGGAAGTGAAGAACAAAAAGACAAATAGAATAAAACATGAAGTAATGCTCATACATAATCTTAATTAATTAGTATTGTAAACTAGATTAATCTCCAGTTTGGTAATCAATCAAAAGAAAATTTTCACCCTCCAATGATCTTATTTATGACTGCAAATAAGATGGTTTCAGTTCTATGGATGACAAATTCAATGCTATATATACTTAAACTTCTGCTATTTTAGTATAGTAACTGATGGTGGGCTGAAAATTTCATGACAGAAAAACATTTCATGACAGAAAAAAGTTTCAGTTTTCTTTGATGTATTTCATGCATATAACAGAAGGAGAAGCTGCATAAAACTTGTAAGAATGGTCAGAAGTAACTTACTTGTGGCACCAAATATGTTGTAGAAGTTCTCCAAAGCCATGCTTGCTTCTGAACTTGAAGCTCAAATTCTGCTGTTTGTTCTGCAGAAAAGAGTCACATAATCATTATTTGGCTTTCTATTCAACACCTTATATCTTATGATAATATTAATAATAATAACTACAACAATATATGCATAGACATAGCCACTAACATGTGATGAGTTTAGAGCTTCTGAGAGCAGAGAAAACAAACATGAGAAAAGTGAGAGAGTCACATATACAGAGAAAGAGAGAGAAGGGTTAGGGGAGATTTTATAAGAGTTGCAATAGAAAAAAGGTAAATAGCTAGCTTTGTGCACAAAATATGTTTTTGTTTATTTTATGGTCAATTTTCTTGGTGAGAAAGAAAATTGGACTGCTGTTATGTCACGTGAGAGTCTGCAAAATTCGATTTTGGCATGTTATGTTAGATCAATGTATGGTTTTTGTGGTCTCAGTATTCCAATTTCGATAGAAAAAAGCTGCCATTAACAAAAGAAAACAATCTGCGATGGACCCATGAGTGCTGATAAAGCAAATCCAGTTGAAGGGAATACCATGAGTGTTGCAAAGTTCAATTAATGCACTTCATTCATATATATATATATATATATATATGTGTGTGTGTGTCATCATTCCGTACAGGATGATTTTTGTGGTCAACATTTCCCACATTACACATCCTTCATAAGAAAAGTGAACAACTTAGGCATGTCATATGGACTAATGCCTTGAAATGGGTCCAAAACATGAAAGATTATACAAATAGTTTTGGAACTGACTTTTGTGGACACAGATGGTTTGATATTGATATTCTTTAATAACTACACAAAAAGTTGAAAAATTCCTTAGAAAAATTCAAATGGGACAGTCTTTTACTTGGAAATTCGGACAAAACCCTAATTACAATAGTAGAAAAAAAAACTTCAATTGCTGAATAAATTTCTCATTTTGGGGTAAAAGAAGAGAGATATATATCCCACATTTTGGTTAAATATTTGAGAATTATGGAAGTTTTCTGATACAACTTATGGGTATTCAACTATAAATTCTTACCTCTAACGCAGCAAAAACAAGAAGAAGAAGAAAAAGTTCTTGCCCATAATTGGTTGAAAACCTAAAATTTCTTGAACCATGTCTCAGATTGCGTATGTAAGTACAATTAATTAATTGTACGAATGTTCCGCACATTTTATGAACGAGAATTGTGAAGGAAATAAATGATTTTAGCGTACCTAGATGTCAACATCAGGAGCATAATGTTGGAGTTTGTGGTTGGAAGAATGATTGATAAAGGGAAATTTTTGAGATTGGATTGAAGAACACAATTGTTTGAGAGGTTCTGAATTAATCCCTCAAAACCACACCAAACTGAAATTTCATTTGATATTGATGTTTTGTTTGCCACCATGATGTTTATAATGGAGATAGCATACACTGTAAATACAGAATTAAAGAAGAGCAATTGAATTTGGATCACAATTTACCTAGATATAAAAAATTATATATATATTTAGTTCATTTAATTTGAAATTATTATTTTTTTAATTCTTTATAATATGTCCAGTCATTAATAATAAATTAATTGTATTGAAATGAGAATATTTCACAATATAGGTGTATTTGAATTTGCATTATTTATAGTTGGTATAACATCCATTTAAATAGTATAATATATTATTTAGAAAACATCATATATTCAATAAAACAGAACACTTAATAGAAATAAAATATAAAGTCTCGTAATAGGTATATAAACATAACTATAAGCCAAGTTTTATATACAACTTTTTAATCCAAAAACTAATTATAATTATAGTTCTCTAAAACAACCAAACCAAAAGAAAATATATATACTAAGATATCTATATATTTGAGTCATTTCTACCTAGAGCTTGTTCTACAATCGTCTCCTTTTGCTCACACCTACTATATGATCATCATCCATAGAACCAATCATACACGAATAATCAAACAAAGAAAACTCACAAAGAGAGTAAGTTAATGTAAAAAAATAAAATAAAAATCTAACATCGAATATTAAAATTTTATCATACATCACATTTCACACAAAGTAAACTAACCATCATAATCATGTCATGGACCTAGACTTGACCATCCAGATATAATATGAATGTCGAGTTATAGTGGGTCATGCACTTGTGGTGGCCTCTATTGTTCTGCAAAGTCATTGCCGATAAGCATCATCCTACCACACACACGCACAAGGTTAGTTTGTTCCATGTCTCAGACCATATTGGAGCACCTAGGCTAGCACATCCTCCTACTCTCATCACATGTATCGCTCCTCTCTTAACCCTAAAAATTACTATAACAGAAAGATTAAAATCTAAAACCCTAAAAAGAAAGGTAGCGACGATAGCGGCGAGAGGTAGCGTCAACGCGAGAGGCAGTGGTGGCAGCGCAACGCGAGAGATAGCGGTGGCATCGTAACGTGAGAGGCAGCGATGATAACACAATGCAAGAGAAGTCAGCTGTGGCAGCACAACGCGAGAGGCGGCGATGTGGCAACGCGAGAGACGACGGCGGCGCGACAACGACAATGCGAGAGGCCATGGTGGCAACAACGCAGGGTGGCGAGACATGGCCTACGAGGCAGCAGCTGTGACATACATGCCCTTGGAGGCAAAGACAAGGAGATTTGTGAAGAAAATGGAGAGAGAAGTGTTATGTGATATGTGAAGAAAAAAGTTATCTTTTAGGTTAAACATGGATCTAATAGATATAAAACTAAGATCTCTTTTCATTAAAAAAGACTTAAAATATTAATTTAACTCTGGTAAAAAAACTCAACAGAAACAAAATTTAAGTTTGTTTGAATTTTAATAGATGAAAACTAAAATTTAAGTTTGTCATGAGATTAACAAATTTAAAATATGGACTTTTATTTACAAAAATATCACCACACATTTATTAAGTCTATTATTTTGAAAACAGACTTAAACTAAGGGACTTAAAAAGTTGTTTTTGTAGTAGTGATTATAAGCTCACTAGCCAAAACCTTTAAGACTGAACTTGAAACCTTCCAAACCACCCTATTAACTCATACCTATTTCCATATCAGATTTCTATTAACTCAAGGTGTCAACATGTTTCAAATGACCCTACAATATGTCCTAGATTATTGTTGCTCCCTTTAGGCCCTTACTTCTAAAGTTCCCTATTAAAACCTCCATTTTTGACCAAAATGACTTATAACTCAACCTAATCCACTCTTCTCAACATGTTAAAACCCCTTAATTTGCAACTAAAAATCTTCTAAAATTACCAAATTCACTCATTTCACTTTTCCTATTAGATTTTTACTAACTCAAGGTATTAAAAAATCACAAATAGCATATCTCTAGACATGAAATATCAAATTTCCCAATTCCAAACCTATTTCACAAACTTACCTATCAAAACCTCCTTTTTTTCACCTTAGAACCTAATGATTTAACCACTCTCTACTCCTTGCCTTGCAACTAACTCCACATCATCATTACAACTTCATTATACACAACCATGACAACTTCATATATCAGAACCATACAATACCAAGCATACAAACAACATACTATAATTTGAACCATACATAAAGAGTTCTAACACAATCATGAAAATTTCACTTAAATCATCTATCATTCATGGAGATACTAAATTTACAATACACACGTGATATAGAGCATAGTCTAACTTCCCTTACCTCACAAGAAACTATCAAACTCTAAGAGCGTCTCACCGATTGCTTGAAACGTAAGAAATTTCTAGAAACACCTACGAAACATCGAAGTGAGAACAAAATGAGAAAGAGTTGTAGAGAGATGGTTTGTGTTTTAAGTAATGAGACGAGTTTAAAATTTTTTATTTATTTTATTGAATTATTTTAACTTTTTAAAACACTTGGTCTCATTATTTTAAAACATTTATCTACTCTAATACTTTATTTTCTAAGTTCTTACATTGGTAGTAAGAATAAAGTGCATTATAATAATTTTTCTTATTTATGGTGTCCAAGAAAAGAACAACGATGTTAGTTAAAAATCACATTTTACCTAAATTAAATTTTTGATGATTGAGATATATATTTGGATTGCATTAAAGGAAACAAACCAATTAAATATCCAAGAATTTTTCTACAGGAGGCAATGAACTTTTAGGATCAATACACACTTATAGAGCTTTTAAGATTCCATCTTGGAGTGGTGAAAGGTATTTTATCACCTTTATAGATGATTTTTCGTGTTATTGTTAACGGTATTGACGAGGATCTACTCTCATTTAAACAAGTCATGGAAAGTGACAATTCAGAAAAGTTGTTGAATCTTATGAAATCAAAATTAAAGTCAATGGATGGAAATTAAAGTATGGGATCTAGTTGAATTGCCTAAAAGTTAAAAAAGAGGTAGTTGTAGATGATTCTTTAAGACCAAACATAACTCAAAAGGCAATAAGACTAGATTGGTTGCCAAAGATATTAAAAAGATGACATTGACTACAAAGATAACTTCTTTCCTATTTCTGAGAAAGACTCTTTGAGAATTCTTTTACTTTGGTGGTTCATGATGATTTAGAGTTTCACCAAATACATGCAAAGGTTGCCTTTTCAAATGGTGACTTAGAGGAAGAAAATTATATGGACCAACTAAAGGCTTTATTTCCACAAAAAAGGAAAACATTGTGTGTAAATTAAAGAATTCAATATATGAATTAAAACAAACTTCTAGACAATAAAGTTTAATGATACCATCACATCATATAAAAGTGCTCAAGAAGTTGGGATGTCATAAAAGTGACACATGAAGGAACAAATTATGTAAAGTGTGCATGAAAGAAATTTTTTATACAAGAATTACCACTATGTCTATGGCGACACTCTTTGATAAGTTGAGAGAACATCAAATGGAACTTGGACGATTGAAGGAAGAAGAGGACCAAGGAAAGAGAAAGAACTGTCCTTTAAATATGAAGTTGAGAGGTGCAAAAGCCCCAAGGAAGATGAAGACTCAAATGATGAAAATTTGAGTCACATGATTAGAAAATTCAACAAGTTCATGAAATCCATAGGTAAGGAACAATTTAAAATTGACAAGAATGAGAAACAAGGATCTTTTTCAAAGTACAAATGTTGTGGTTGTAGAGAAAAATGGCACATAAATGCATATTGTCTAAACATTAAAAGGGTGAAGAAAAGAAAGAAAACAAATTCTTCAAGAAGAAGAAAACTTATATTGCTTAGGAGGATAATGATTCAAGCTCCTGAAGCTTATGTGATTCTGATAAGCAAGCAAACATGTGCTTAATGGTCAACAATGTATCATCCAAAAGCTAAGTAAGTTTATTTAGCAATAATTATGATTATAATTATAATGAATTGCATGATGTTTTTCAATAAATATTGCATGAATTATAAAAACTGGATATTGCTCATAGATAATTGAAAAAGGATTTCAAAGAATTATAGCTAAAATTTGAAAAAATATTAAAGAAGAATAAGTTTTAAGAAAAATAAAATTTTGAAAGTGTTGTTGTTGCTTGGAAAGTCATTCATCTTTCATCCTTAGTTTAAGTTCTAGTCATTTCTTAACAATTAGTTAATTTCTCCATAAAAAAATTAACAAGTAAATGTAGGATCTTTTGATTCGAACCAATATAAAATACTTCTGCAGTCTCTCTCTTTCCCTATATTCTTTATTTAACAAACTACACTTTTATTTAAAAAATAATAATTTTTTAAAATATTTGTAAGTTAAAACAGAATCAAAGAAAATTAATATAATTAAAAAACATTTTTGTTTCTTAATTAAGTATTATGTAAAAGTTAAAACTGCATAAAAGAAACCTGGGGCACTGCAGGCCCAATAAGGGAACCGAAGCCTGGAAATTTCGTCCTGCTGCATTCCCATAGTTTTCTTTTTGTATACTTGTAATTATTTTTCATTTTATTCTTTTTGGATTATATAATTTAAATTTTTTTATATACAAATTATACAAATAAAAAAATATTTTAAAATCTAAGAAATCAAAAATAACTTTTATGTTTCACCTTAAAGTTATTTTCTTTTTCGAAAACCATGACTTATAGATTTTACATTCTGAAAATTAAAAATGACTTCTAATTTATACAATTTAAAATTAAAAATAAATTTTATATTGTACAATTTATAAGTTATTTTTTCTCAAAATATGGCCTAAAAATTATATAATCTGCAAGTCACTTAGCTCCCAGATTATACAATCCACAAATATATTTGACTTCCAGATAATTAGAAAAGGTTCAAGTAGGAAAAATCTTTTATGGAGGTGCAGCAAGAAAGTTATAGAGGTACAGGAGGAAATTACCCGAAAAGCTCTATAGACATAGGCCCAACACTACACTACAAATTTAATGGAATCTATGTTACTTTCACCTTCCTTTTCTCTAATTCATACTCCATATTCATTTTTAATTTCTAAATTGACTACACTATTCTTATTTATATAAAACCCTTTTTAACATTTCTAACTCTCTTTTTTCTTTTTCCTCATATCACTTAATATTTGATATCTCATGTTACAA
Organism: Vigna angularis; assembly: GCF_016808095.1. Lineage (NCBI taxonomy): Eukaryota > Viridiplantae > Streptophyta > Magnoliopsida > Fabales > Fabaceae > Vigna > Vigna angularis. Next base: position 29,758,470 of record NC_068978.1, read on the forward strand.
GTGGAAAGGAAATGGTAATATTTGGTTTTATTGATTTTTTTCTTTCTTTATAGTTTAGAATTCATATACACTAATTGAAATCATTGTATCTGTCTTATGCAGAGATTCAATTCTACTACTCCAATTTCAGAAAAACCCCTTAAATCCATAAGGAAATCACTTGCAAAATATGTAATTCAACTCTATAATAGTATGTAGATATTAGTATATAGTAAGTTTTATATTAGCATATATATGATTAGGTTAACTTTGTCATTGGTTTGATTTATGATTTTAAGTTAATTTATGATTATAATTTTATGTACATTGAATTTATTTATGATTTATTATAATCTTCATTGAAATATATACTTCTGGATTGTTCTCGAGAATTTTAAAATATGCAGATTTGTTTTTGTATATGAGATTGTTGCAGAAACAAACTTGTTTTTTAAAAAAATAATAGAATATGTCTCGGTTGTGACCATAACCGAAGTAAAAAGCTCTTTATGGCATCAGTTTTGGCCACAACCGAGGTAGAAAGGTTGACGAAAAAAACACCTCTACTGCCTTTGCTCAACCACAACCGAGGCAAAAGACCCATCTCTACTACCTTGATTCTCCAACAACCGATGCCAAAAGTCTGACAAAAATAAAAATAAAAAAGAGGAACAACCTTTATTGCATCAATTGCATTTGAACCGAGGTAAAAGCCTACACCTTTTTGCCTCGGTTACAAACCGAGACAAACTTTTTGTCTCGCCTGTATATGTCTCGGTTCAAAAACCGAAGCGTATTATCAAAAATAATTATTGTCGTTTCCCTTCGCTGCACTAGTGAAATATATAGAAAAATACAGTAGATAATCATCAATGTTATGATATGCAACACAATTATGTTAAAAACCAAGTACAAAAGCTCTATACGTTAAACAAATAATTCTTTTATTCACATCTCATATTCATGGCTTCCAAAGTTTCAATCTTTTACCTTAAATTTCATCCACTTTTTTTTTCTGCTAAGCATAATACTGATGTCTTGTAATATAAAGAAGAAAAATGTTTAGATGTTGTTGGTGAGGTACAGTTTTTTCTTGCCTTTATTTGTGTTACTAATAACCACTCGTCATTCTCAATCTTGAATAGATGGAAAAGAATAAAGCTATGGAAAACCAGTTGAAAAGCCAAAGTTTCAACTCCAATAAGTCAGCGATAACAGATAAGTTCTACTATGGGGCTCATAAAAAATGTAGCAAAACGAAAACAACTTGGACACTCATGATGCCAAAATGGTTGATATTATTTCCAATTTCCATCCAACTTGCCTTATTTCTAACAGTCACATTGTGGTTGATGTAGTCAATATTATAAGTGTTTAAGAGCTGCTGAAAAAAATAGATCAAAAGCATAAATATATTCAAAAGCACACAATGTTCTAGGATTAACCAATAAAGTACAATTTTAATGTTTTAGTAACATCACTCCTACAATCAAAACATTATTACTACAACACAATACTACAATACTAATTGCAATTTAGCTTCAACAAAAACATAATAAAAAAACATAATTGTTAAACAACAACACTATAATTTTTCCAACTCTTCTGTGTTTCTGTAATTTCCTCTTCAACTTCTCATTCTTCTTCCTTAGATTCAATACAACCTTTTCTTTTTCAAAACAAATTTCAACTTCTTCATTTTTTCTTTGTAAGGTTGCTTCAATTTCATATTCTCCTTCATCAACCCATTCAAAGTAGTTACAATGTCAATTATTCTGTAATAAAAATTACAAACAATTAATAAAAACTTCATTACTATAAGTAAATCATTTTCTCACTTAATGTCCAATTTCTATATTTCAAAAATAATCTTCCTTTGTTATTCAAAGTACTTTCCTTCAACAAGAATAATTTTTTCACACAACCATATAATTTTGATGCTAACTGTGAAGAGGATCTACATGTTTGCGACATTCTCGAACCAGTGCTCTTTCTCGTACAACCAAATCCTCCGTTGTTAGATTTCATTTCACTACAACAATGATTTCGAAAGTAAATTATCTACATGGTCAAACCCTATATCCCCAATCTCTCCCTTTATTCCCACGAAAACAAAAATCAACTTACTTTTCGAAAAAGATCAACTCCAACCATTTACTGTTCGAGTTTCTTTCAAAGTTAAATGATGTTTTGGTCTTTCGCGAACTGCATAATAAGCACATCTCTAATCTCATATATGAATTTCGGTTCAAGTAAAAAACTCCTAAATAACCCTAATTTGAACTTCCATTAAAAAAAAGCAAACTTTCAATTTTAGAAAAACATCTATAAAATGTACAGATGTCATGAAACATAGTATACTGTTAGTTAGATCACTCAAAAACTAAAGTTATTGGTATTCCAGAACTAAATCTAATAATATCATTAAGGAAAATATAAAAATGAAATAAAGTTTAGAAGTAAGACTAAAACACAAACATAAAACAAAAGATTTGAGGAATTTGCATCTGTCACATCAACATATATGCATAATTCAAATCGAGGTTAAAAGTTTATGATTTTTCATTATTGTGTACATTGCATATGCTCACTGTAATAGGACAGCTTCTTTCGGCTCCTCTGTAACTTTGTCCTGTTCTCTCATAAATATTTTTTTCCCACTTTGTCTCTTTAGACAGTATAATTTAAAATTTATTTTTTAATTTTATTGTATAATTCATAATTTTTTAAAATTATATAATCTGGAAACCACTTTTTGTCAAAATAATCATATTACAGAATTTAAAATTAAAAATAAATTTCAAATCGTATAATCTAAAATTATTTTCTTTTTAGAAAATGACTATTGAATTACAAAATTCATAAACTATTTAACTTTTGAATTACATAATAGAAAAATACTTATAACTTCTAAACTATATAATTCAAAAATTACTTTAATTCTAATTTACACTTTTGAAAATTATTTTTATATTAATTTATTTTATATATTTTAATAATCATAACAATATATAATATTTTTTACTAATTATAACATTTTTCAAATTTATAAAATCCATTATATCATCCCTCATCAACTTTCATAATTTTTTTTATCTCAAATTCTTTTCATAAATCCCAACAATTGAACTTTTTCTTCAAATCCGAACCATAAAAAAATTATAAAAATACATGAAGAAAGTGGTCTAGAATACAATATTGACGCCCAATTTATCCTAGGTTATTGTGCCCACTACCTGTTTGCGTTAATGTTTGGGTATTTGTTTTACATGGTGGGTCTTACTAAGAGTGTTAGGATTCCCACAACCATCCCTGTTATCAAACTTTTTATGTCTACTACTATTAGGACCTATACATTACATCTATTACACCTATGTTTTGGATTTATGTGCCATTGCCTCTCTTTTTCTTAGATATAAGAACTTTTCCCACAATTTTGCTTTTGCCAACACTAAATATAGAAAAAAATGGATGTAATTAACATCTTAATCTATGACACTAATTGTGACAACCTAAAATCTTATTATTCATTTGGAAAAAAACAATGTTTGTTAACAAAATAAGATTCTTTTATCCTGATTGCTCCAAGGAGAAAATAAATGTAAATAAAGAAAAGAGAAAAAATATCTTACAACATATAAAAAAATACGACGATGAATTTACTTGAGAGATACTTCTCGATTATGTGAAAATAAAAAGAAATATTCATATTAAAATATAATATTTATAACTTTAATTTTAATATCAATATAAAAATAATTAAATATTAAAATTATGGTTATTCTCCGTAGCTAAATAAAATATATAAAATATTAATATAGTTATCTAAAATAATAATTATATAAACACACGTACAAGGTTACATAATACTAAAATAATTCTATCAAAAAATTGACTATATAAAAATATTTCAATTTAAACGTAAAAGATCATTCAACGATATCCTCTACTTCTACTAATGACATATATGCACATGATTCATCTTCTACTTACATTAAATATATGATTATTGCAATAAAAATAAACAACACAAAAAGAAAAAAGAAAAGAAGGAAGGGTAATGTTCAAAAGAAAACAAAATCTCATTTTAACAATTTAAATCATAGAATAGATTTATCATTATGTATAACATTGTATCTCTCATATAACATATCTATAAATGACTTTAGACTCAATTTTCTGAATACATGTTTTGACATAGAACTTCTCTAAAGGTGTGCACTCGTAATAATATTTATATTGTGCAGGGTTATAAACACGAGGTTATTACCTACTATTCAAAAGGTTAATCTTTCACATCTAAGACTAAAAGTCTAGGATAAATACCTCTTGTCATTCTCTCCCACACCTCATTCATCTCTACATGAGTTAAATGGTTGATAGAATATTAAAATACCTCCTTTCTAAATTATGGTCTATAAAGTACATGCTAATAATCACCAAGACATAGAATTTTTCCTTGAGATTCTTCACATCACATATCATCCATACTCATCATTATATTTACAATCCATGAAGAACCCATAATTCCAATAAAATATGAAATGAATCCATATGAACCATTTAAAAAAAACAAGAATCAGAAAATCACAACATTGATCACTCAATGCTAGGTATAAAGTTTAGCGCCAAAGCTTTCGCATCTTCTCTCGCTCAGTGCCCTATCACCGCTCAATGTCGAACCATTCGCATTTTGGTTCGCTTAGTGATGAAGCTGACACTCAACGCTATACTACAAAATATGCATCTTTCAAAATTGTGATCTGATTATATATGAGACTTATTCAATTGACCAAATTGGTATTCCTAACTTAGTGATTGGTTCAAAACATGTTTAAAATATTAGATTGAATACTAACTTGCTCAAATGATTAGTGACTAAGTACATCAACTCACTCTAACTTTAACCAAAATTCAACAACACAATAGCATAGTAAATAACCATATTTCAACAACATAAACAAACCATATCTTTAATTTCACAATCTCATATAACAAAAACAAGACTCATTCAATAACAACAAAAATAAAAGAAATAGAAAAAAAGGAGTTTAATAACAAAAACAATAAAAAAACCATCAAAATATTCTAAAACATGATATGAATATTAGTAATAAGTAAAAAAAAAATTAGTTAAAACTAGCTAAAAGTGGACTTATTTGGATATTTTATCATTCAACTATTTTTATTTTACAACTTTTCTTATCATAAGTTTGTCTTGAACATTTTCTTATTATGTTTTTCTAACTTTACACATTGTAATGAAATGATGATGGCTTTTAAAGAATGCCATCATTTCATCCCTAACTTTTTTTAAAAATAAAATATAAATATAATTGTGAAATGGACGAAAAAGATATTAAATAGTAAAATATAAAATTTTAAAAATGGTAGTAAAATACATGAAAGAAAATAGACTAATGAAATTTGAGAAACTTAAATATAGTTTGATTATCAAAATCTAACATCTTAATTTTCATAATATTCAACTATTATAAATAAATCATATTCTTTTGTAAAACAAAACAGTCAGTTCAAAGAAGAACATATAAACTGTTATGACAATTATCTATAAATAATCTATAATATATATATATATATATATATATATATATATATATATATATATATTGTTTTACACTACAAGGAAATATATTACATTGTATCAACAACATAATATAGACTTTACAAAACAAAAAAGGAATGACAAAACGTCCTACTCTAAGCTTCAGCTCCGCCATTAGCTAGTTCTTATTCACCAGAGACACTCCTAAGCTCACACCATTGATCATTACAAAAGAGAAAACAAACATACACACGAACAATTAAAGACAGAAGGATAATTCCCTACTTGAGATTGGAGTTATTGAGAGTGTCAAAATCATCCCCTAATTTCAAAGTCCCTACCTCAATACATAACACAACATAACAACCATAAGGATTTTCCCGTGGAATCCTTTTCACATCATACTTAATTCACACTTTTCATTTCATTTGAATATCATCATACATATAACACATATTAAATCCATACACATATTCATGCTTACCATCCATAAAACATTATCCTAAGTTCCACACAAGTAAGTAATTAATCTATATAAACCAACTCGATTAAACAAGGAATCAAAAGAAGAGAAAACCTAAAGAATGACTTGAAATAGGAAGCTCAACGACAATAAACTAGCGCCCAAAGAACAATTCTTTTCGCCTAGCGAGCCAAGCCCTCACCCAACGAATTAAAGGGGAAAAAGAACTAGACCTGCAAAGGAAAGTGACCCTTAAGGCCCAAAAATGTCGCTCAACACCCAAAAAACCAAAGGATCACTACCTTGGATAACGCTCAGCACCTCAGAATGCTACTCAACACCCAAAAATCGATGGCTCCCTAACTTAGGAGCGCTCAGCAGTCAAAAGTATCGCTTAGTTCCCAAGAATCAAAGGCTCACTGTTTTTCTAGCACTCAGCCCTACACTAGTACCACTTAGCCCTATACTAGTATCGCTCAACCTTATACTAGAAAATCAACAACTTCATTTCTGCAATCAAAGACCTATTCAGATGACCAAATTGGTATTCATGACTCAATGAAATAGGTTTTAATGTCAGGTTGAACACCAATTCACTTAATTGATTTAGAATTCCCACTTCTCCTATTATAAACCAAACCAAATAAGATAACTACAATCCAACATCACTTGCATCAACAACCTAATAACTTAGTAGATTTCACCCATTTCAAATTAGATTTTAATAAACTAAAAGGCTAAACAAGTCTTAAATGGCCTAAAAACAAACCTCAAACATCAGGTCTCTCCCTGAAATCACTCATCTAGAAATTCACATATAAACCCCCCGAAATTATACCTCAAAACCAGCTAAGACTCTCATCTTTCACTACATCACCATGTTTTTATGTCAGCAGCAGAAGCCCAAGCTCATGGAATTGTAGATCTTGTAGCAGTTTAATAAAAAATTGGTGGCAAAGGTTATTCTAATTAAATACAGGATTGGAAATTTAATTTTTTACTCTTCTTACTTTACATTTTCAAATAAAATCTCTAAGAGTTAATCTATTAATATACTATAAATAATATAGGCTATAAGGAATATAGAATATAAGTAATTCACGGTTAGGATAGATCTAAACTTGCTCATTATACAAAAATATAGATATATATAGTACGACTTACCATGCCAACTATGAAACAACTTATTAGAAACACAAGACAGCCAATCCGAAACGTCACAAAATCCCCAGCTCTTCGGGGATGCCCTCAACGCCGAGGAACATGTACCAGGGTGTATGTGCGACTCGTTCAGCTTAAATACTAAGAAAAAAACAAATTTAACAGAAATTTTCAACCAATTATAACTTCAATTGCATCAGCTTAAGTGACCAAAACATGTAACAACCAACAAGAACTCACAGCAAGGTTATTTCAATATCAAATACACCTATTTATATTGAATTTCAAGCAACTATACCACAACACAACATAATCTCAACAAACTAAATCTTTTTAATCAAAATCAAGCATATCAACCCAGATTATCAAAACATTAAAACAGTAGAAAAGAGGTATTTAGTTTCCCCTAACTTACAGAGAACCCAACTGCTCTACAAGAGCTAAGATGACTCCACTAGTTCAAGGAATTCTATTTGTACCTACAACTCACAGAAACACGATCAAAGTATACCGTTAGAACCACTGATTAACAGAGAATCTTATAGAAGACTCAGATGACACATGCAAAAACACCACGCTTCGCATGCAAAGGAAACGACACATACCAAAGAAAAGAGTAAAAACTAACTTACTCTTTTGGAGAAACTAATCAAATAGATTTGAAGATCTTGTTGCTGTGATCACTCAACTGGTCTTTGATCTTCGAAAGTAGGAGAAAAAACTCCAATGAAAAAGTCAAAGAACCCTAAAAAAATGATTTTTAGATATATAATTTATATTAAAAACAATAAGACTCATTTATAATAAAACTATTTATAACAAAACTATTTGTATTAAAATTATTTAATATTAAAATAATCAAATCTCATTATTTTTAAACTACTATCCTTTTAAAATATATAATTTCGTAGGTCTTTACAAAAAAAAAATAAAAAGTATTTGTTTTTCTTGTTTGTATCAATAATTCATTCTTTTTCTTTTATATTTTTTTACTTACCAGTCGTATATTTTTTAAAAAGACTTAACGCGATTATTTATGTTAAATTAACGTTATTATTATTATTTTTATTTTTTTTCTTGGAATTGGACAATAAACGTGTAAAAAAGTGAGTAACTGGTAAATGTCAATCCAATATTAGCCCTAATATAATGAGAGAGACAATATATATATATATATATATATATATATATATATATATATATATATATATATATATATATATATATATATTTTAATGAGTAAAAACATGTTATGCATTTTTCACCTCAACTTGTTCTTGAGTCTCTTTAGAATAATTAAGATTGTGCTACTTTTCTTTCGTGAGAGTTAGCCTCACATATCTCTTAAGATTCACCACTTTAAATTTCAAACACATCTTTCCTTTAACTAAGCTTCTTTAAATTTCAAACACATCTTTCCTTCAACTTAGCTTCTGCAACCTTCCATCCATTCATCATCTACTAAAGATGCTTGAGTAAGGAACTTCGTTATTAAATCTATCATTTCATCCTTATCATATCACTATTAAACCATCCATATATATCTAATTTCATTTTCGAGAACATGAAATTTCTCAAATCAAATTATCATCACTAGTTTGATGGAATAAACATGAATTTTCATTATTATTATTATTATTCACGGACCTATCTAATAAATGTTTTTTCCACTTAGATTGTACGAAAGTATTTGCATGCCATTATGTAATTAAGGTACTTTTTTAACCTAATACTTTTGATTGGCCGACCCTATACGCATGTCAAGGGTGTGTTTAATTGATTTAGGTAACTTTTAAGTCATATGACTAAATCATGATTTGAAGCCATTCTTGAAAAGGTTCTTATTTTAATAAATATGGTGATGCTTAGAGGAGTCATGTTCTTGCCCTAACATGACAATACCTTTAAGTTAGTCAATGAAACTCTTCTATTGCTGCTGTTTTATAGTACCAAGGCAAAATATCAATTTTAAGAGACTTCATCAAAATATTTAGTAAAATGGATAAACTTATATTAAAAGTGTAATTGAAATTACAAAAACAAAAAATTAAAAAATATTAATTCCATTAATCTATGTTATAATTTTTAGAAAGGCATTTTTTTAAAATTAGAAATATTTTTTATTTTTTAAGATTAATGCAATAATCTGAATTCAATTCCACATATAATGTGGTAATTTGCCTCAACCAACCTAATAAATTTGGAGAAAGTAAAATGTCCTTCCACCAAAACTATAAACAGCAAGACAAAGAAAATTCAACAAGTAAAAGATGTCATTAACACTATCCCTAGACATAAAAAGAAGAAAAGAATTGTAAAATAAAAGATAGATTCAACACAAAGTAATTTTACAACATTAATTCATCACTAAAATTTGTCATTTTTTAATATTTTCATGAGAATTTTTTATGAAAAAAATTACAATTTGAGTTTTTTTTTTCTATTTATTTTTTATTAATTTTATAAAAACACAAAATATTCACAGAAACCCCAAAAGAAAAACATTAATAGTGATTATCTTAGATATGATTTCATTTGGATTTGACTAAAAGTATTTACTCCACCTTTATATATTTAAATGAATATTTATTTTAATTCATATTTTATTTAAATTTATTCGTTTTGATTAATTTTAAATTTTAAGTTTGGAAGAACTCACCACGTGGACTAACAAAGTCCATATTTTATTTTCTTTATATGAGATGCTATATGATTTTATTTTAAGAAATTCACATGACACGAAGACTTTTGCTAACATGGATTTTGATGGTGACATGACAAAAAGCTTCATTTTTGTGTTTTAATGAGTAATTTTTGTTAGTTTTATAAATTCTACGACCTTCCATGAATTTAAATAATTTGGTTACATAAAATTTAATTGTTTTTAATTTTATATTTCACAAGATGATATTTATCCCATTAACTTCCATATTTATAATCCATGTGCACCTGCAATCAATATTGTAGCATGAAAAAGTATACATTTAGGGTTTCAACCTATTTGATAGAATGGCCAGCTTTTAGGTTAATTGATTCACATTTTAGTTTGGGACAAAAATTGACCAACAAAATTGCTTGATCCAACGTGCATGGTCAATGAATTAATTAGTGAACCAACCAATTTAATTTTTAAAAGTAGAAAATCATTAAAATAAAGTGAAAGCTGTAAAACAAGGATTCATCAAATCACATTTTGATACTCATTTTTATGTTTATGTTTATGATATTTAGACACATTTTTTAATTGAAATCAATTAAAGGAAATAACTAATGTAACTCATGAAACATTTACGAAGCACTAAAAAAGTAATTAAGATGTTTTTTTTTTGTTTTTTTTATATGGTTGGCTCTTTGCATAAATATAGTCTTTTATCTATTTATTTATGTTAGTGAGCTTTTGAGTTGTTGGTTTGGACTATATGTATCACTACTTTATATATTGTGACCAAATATCAATTTGCATATATTTCTATGTAAGCTCAAAAATTTTATATAAAGTAATAATACATACAGATTACAGATGAATAAAAATCCATATGTTAAATGATCGTAAGTAATGTTATATACGAAAAAAATATGTATGTAAAATCTCTATGTAATTATATACGAAAAAAATTTGTATTTAATTTGACACAGAAAAATTATTACATGCAAAAACATCATTATATAATTACATATGGTTAAATATGTATGTAATTTGTTTTACAGGTTTAATGAAATTGATTTTTTTTAATAGTTATATGATTAATTTAAAATCTTGAACATTAAAGTTTTTAGTAAAGTTTTAAATAATTACTACAAACATAATTAATTATTCTTAAATTAAATAATCAAAACATAAAAACTTTATTAGATGTCTCATAAATAGATCTCAAATAAATAAATATAATTGCTATTCTTTAACAAACTTCTAAAGAAATACATTAATTACAAAAAAATAACAAACACCTTGTAATATTGTGTTCGAAGAGCAACATATGAACCTTCAAGAATACATATATCTCCAGTTACAAATAACAAATCCTTATAATGTGCTCGAAGAGCATGATACTAACGTTCAAAAATACATCTATATCATGTTTTCTCCAATAGTTTGAGATAAGCAAATACTTCCTAGTGCAAGTAATAATTTTTTAAGAATTTTCTGATAAGTTAGTAATAGGTGGGGACTTATTGTTGTTTCCTTCCTCTCCTTCCTCTTACATAGCATGGATAATAAATCCATTAAATGTACAAAATATTTTAACAAGGAAAATATTAACATTAAAAAATAAAATGTTCCAAGTGATTTTTAAGGACACTAATTAACATTACCAAAGTATTAGTTAAACATCCTTCCAAATTTATTTCAATACCTGATTAGCAAGTTCAACTCGTTGATCATGAAGCTATTAAATGATCATATCACAAATTGTAGTCTTGCCTGTTGCACCCCAACAACACTTGCATCATAAAACATAAACAAGTTATAATCATTAAGGTAAAGGAGAAATTGTAAGAATTTGAAGGCAAGGTATCTAAACTTAGCACCTGACCTATGAAAAAGCTCTACTCCAAATTCATTTGAAAAACATAAAAAGACTATGTGACGTTGATATTAGTTGAAATGTATCATTCCATAACTAAGCCATATATTAGATGCTATGTAACTAAATTTCATGTTAATTCTTAATAGTTCCATCAACATAAATTTATGATTTATATTCAAAGCATACATGTTTTTGCCCTGAGTAGGTCAATTTCACACAAAGAGTGTCAAAATTGTGCTTTAACATAAGTGATTTTGTTCATTTCACACAAGGAGAAATCCTTAAGTTGATTGTGTGATGTGTGATGTGTAATGTATTGTTGTAGGAGCTTTGAAATAAGAGAATGTTTCTGACTCCAATAGTCATCCAACCTCAAGTAAAGAGGGGTAGTTATGTAGTGAGTAATAGTAGAAGATCTTTAGTTTCAAGTCAATTTGACCATAGGTGTTTGACGAACTAACCTTGTGTAGTAGTTTGGGTGATATGTTGTTTCACCATACATGCATAGGTCTCCCAATAGTTCGACATCAATACATGTATCCAGATGGTCAAGTCTAAAGGAAAGAATTGTATGACCTAAGATTGATTGTTTTATCTGTTATATGTCAAAAAAATTTATAGAATGTGATATATAATTGTTTTTGGTACATTAGCTTACCTTTTCTTCATTATGTTATTTGTCTATTTTGGTTTTTCTTTTTTATAATGATCACCTTAATGATGTAAGCTTAGAGGATGTCTCGGGTGAACAGGTGCTAGAAGGAGATGAAATTGTGGCTTAAAGTAAAACGTTGTGTTTTAGTTTCATTTGTTTTTTAAAGACCTATTACACTTTTGGTTCAGTGTAATATCTCATAATTGTCTAGAATTTTTTATATATTTTGTTTTTATAAATTATTTATGGATATATGTAATTACATATTATAGGTTTTTTTTTTAGTTAAGTGTTTTGTAAAATTGAAAGTGCAAATCTCATAGTAGTTAAATGCTATAAAAGTTGGAATGTTATATATCTATAAAATAGGATATAAATTTATATATATATTATTTATTTCGTCCATCATTGACTATTTTATATTTATAAATTTTGAACTGCATGAGACGTGTTCCTCATGACAAAATGGTATGAACAACCTCCCCACTAAACTAGAAAAGAAAAGAAATGAAAACCCGTGCCTTTTTTAGGATAAGGGTTTGGATTTCTTGGTTGCTTTTTCAGCTGTAAAACTTTATATCAATAACTTTGTGGTTTACAATTAAAAATCATGATAAGAAAACCATTTTGTGATTGCTCATTTATAGCAGTGAATCGTACTTCTCTGACTTCTCACAGCAATTTGATAAAACCCTGATCATGGACACTGATGAATAAACTACACGAAACAAAGAAATGAATCCGTGTATGCCTTTTTCTGACGTAGCCCTAAAAGCATTATTAAAACCAACACACCAATAGACATCGAAATAAAGGACTTTTAATTACGCCCTCCAACCCACACCAAATGTTTGGTGAGTCCAATAAATGAAAACAAACAAAAATTAATTTATTCCCTCCATTAATTGTCGCATTAAAAGTCGGTCATAAAACTTGAAAAAATAAAAACAAATTAATAGTCCAAAAAGTAAGTTACTATTGCTTAATTCAAAGGCAAATATCTAACTTCCCCTTAATTAAAATACTTACTCAAAATTTCTTTTACTTTTATGTATAAAAAAATAGATTTTTAAACTACCCATAATCATATTTATTAGTAATGCACAAGGGTATTTTTGGAATTACATAATTAAGCAAGGTTCATATAGCTGGGATATTAAACTTTAATTAATTAGACTTTGCCTTTTTTTATATTTATGCTTTAAAAAAATACTATATTAAGACAAACTTCATATAAAATTTATTGAAAATACCACCTTTGTCCCAACATGATCTATTTAAAGTTTTGATGACACGTATTGAGAATAACAATAATATGATTTTTTTTTAAAAATGAGTTCATTCAAATAGCCCCTCATTTTTTTTCAACAAAAATATTAATTTGATTGAGATGGAGAAAATAATTAATTTGAGAATAAACTATGAACAAAAATATTAATATTTTTCATCGAAAACTGATACATCAGTTATACTTTTTTCTTAAAGACTAAAAGTGCAGTCTCTTTTTGTCACGGAGAAAAGAAAATTATCATGTAATCAAATTATCCATAATTTCCAAAAAAAAAAAGAAAAAAAATTAACAACCAAGAATAAAATGTGTTTAAAAGAATATATATTTTAACATTCCTTAACACGAATTTATCTACCTGGTATCAATGAATGATGACATATCTGAATACGATTATGTTTGAAAAATAAATGTATAGGAAAGTGGTGAGAGGTTTTTCATTTGAAAACGCAACATTATTGGTTCTGCTTTCCCATGTGATGATAAGTTGTGGGTTCGGTTTTCGTTGGTAAATTAAATGCATCAATTGTTCCAAAGGGAAACTGAGTTAGGTCTATAAATAAAGTTACCCGCAATGCTTCAAACCATAGAAAAACACTCTTTTTCTTCGAACAACATTGGTTGTCTTGTTCTTAGAACAAAGCATGGCTTCAATGCCTGGAATCCTCACAGATTGGCCATGGAAACCTCTCGGAAGCTTTAAGGTTGCACACATCATTCCTCATTACTTCTCATCTCTCTAGCTCTATAAACAAACACACATCCAGTTCATATTTTCTGTTTCATTTTTGGTGTTGTCTTTTTTTGTTGTTTTTAATGTATTTTAAAACCTTAGAATCAGTATAAGTTAGTGAAGAAAATCCAAGTTTCACTCACACTACGTACTTTTCATTATCATGTTACATTGCTATCTATGTATCATTGTTTCTATGAAAGATATTGCAAGCATGAAAAAGTTTTATTATGATTTTATGAAATGTCTTATGTTCTCTATTGTTTTATCTATCTTGTATGTAAACCTTAGAGGAAATAATGTATTTTTTGGATGGTATCTTTTAATGTTTTGAATTTGAAGAGATTATAAGTTATATCACAATACAATACAGGTTGGTTAGTGGAGATAATTTTATTTTTATAATATTAGTGTTGGAGAATGGAGATTGAACTTCTAAATCTCCTATCTAAATATATTCTTAATATCTAATTCTTTAATTATTATGAATTATTATTATTGTCGATAAAGAAAAACTATTACTATGGGAAAAACCAAGAAAAAAACAGCCAATGTTTAACTTAGAATGTGTTCAAGCATGCCCCTTTGGTTTAGTTTCAACATGACACTTTATGGAGTGACAATGGATATATAGAATTAAGTGGTTGAATTTTTAATACTAAGTATAAATATTAACTTCAAAACCTATTACATGTACTTTGTAAAGGTGATGAATAATTGTTGGATTCCTTAAAATAATTAACTGTACAGTTAACTTGTCTCTCAATGTACTTTCTAGTCAGAGATTATTTTTTTTGGGGGGAACTCATTTATTATATTTTAAGGATTGATTTCTTTTTATAAATTGTTTTTTTCCCTTCTAATTAAGATCTAGGGCATGTAATATATATATTTTTATGGGCATTCTTAAAATATATATTTTTTCTTAACAATCTGGGGTTTGGCTCTAGTCCTTTTGCTCTCTTCTTTAATTTATTTCACTTTTAAAAAAATAACTATATATAAATTAAAAATTAAACTATAGAAATTTATACTTTATGTAAATTGATTTTATTGTATGGAGAATTTTTTTTTTGTTACGAAGTGAAAATGAGTGGATAGTTTATGGGTTTGGTTTTATGTTTTCCTAACTTTTATCCTAAATTTCCTGGAACTTAATCATATATATTAAAAAAAGTATAATTAGTAAAGAAAGTATGAATCTAGCTAGTTACTATTTTTACACTTTTGCATGCAAATGTGTTGCTAAAAAAGGAAAGGGATTTGGTATATACAGTTGTATTATAATTAGTTAGCCACATCCAATTATTAACAATCAACATCACAACTTCAATACCAATAATAATGACAGTTGTTTATAATATAAAAACTTACTAATATGCAAATGTTCAATTACTCAGTGAGTTTATTTATTTTTTTATATTTCTACATTTTTTTAAAAAAACCATCTCTATTTTTTTTTCAATACCTATGGTATATATTTTATAAAAAAAAAACTGTACATAAGTAGATATAATTGCATTTATGAATTTTGCATTAATTGCATTAATTTTTTGCAGTATGTGGTGTTAGCTCCATGGGTGGTTCACAGCAGTTATTCTGTGATGGTGAAGGATGAGAAAGAAAGGGATGTGAGCACTTTTCTGATATTACCATTTTTGGTTTGGCGAATGCTTCATAATCAGATATGGATCACTCTCTCTCGTTACAGAACAGCCAAAGGAAATGGTAGAATTCTTGATAAAGGACTTGAATTTGAACAAGTTGATAGAGAAAGAGAATGGTTAGATTCTTCTACACTTTCAACCCTAATTTTATTTTTTTATATATATATTTATAGAAAAACATTTGAGATGTTCTCATTTTTTAGAAAAAAAAATTCAAAACAAAAAGAATCATGCTATGATTTTACAAAACTATTACATAACCGAAATGAAAAAAAAATGGATTTACAAACACACAAAATATCCTAAACCCTAAATTTTAAGGCGAGTGTGCTTTTTATATTATTAAATATAGTCCGTGTATCTTTTTGTAATTAAATACTTTTTTTGTATATTTTTTTAAAAGAGTTGGAATATTTTCATGTGATATATTTTTATTACTGATAAAAAATAAAGAAAGATGAATACCCTTGCTTCTCATGTTTTGTTATATTAGCATAATTTTGGTGCATTATTCATAGATAAATTTTGCATGTCTTTTTTTTTTTCTTTTACTTGTTTAATATTATTATTTAACTACCAAATTTATATAAACAATATACTGAGTATGAAATTTTGTATACGTATATATCTAATTTAATTACCTCCATTAGCGTTTTGTTTCTATTTAAATCTCTCTCTTCTTTATATAGAGAGAGAGATAGGTAGTTTTGAGAGTTAGGACTTTACGTGGAAAAGGAAATTTAGACTTGGTTTCTCTAACAGGGAGATAAGAAAATATATTGCATTTGATTTTTTATATCCTATTTATGTTATATTTATGAAAGTGTATATTATTATAATTAGTAATTAAAAGGAGAGTAGAATAATATACCTATATGAATAATACATGCAAGTGTATATATAGGTCCTATGAAATTATAATTAGTAATTAAAAGGAGAGCAGAATAATACCTATGGGAATTTTTATATCCTGTGTATATTACATAAATGAGTTTAGTTTTTTTTTTATCAACTACTTTTGTAAGGGTTGGAGTATGATAATATTTTTTTTATGATAAAAAACAATTGAAGTAATTTATCTAGTATATGTTTGAATAGGCTTTTCAATTCCTCAAACATTTTTAATTTTTTATAAATAAAAGGTAGTTTACAAATAAATTAATTATACAATTCTCTCGCGTATTTCTTTGATCAATAGAAAATAAATGAATTAAAGAAAAATTAATACTTGGAGTGCTCTAATCCTTTTAAAAACATGTATAGGATACTGCCATGGCTTATATATTTCCTTTTAAAAAAATTATCTCGTATTTTAAACTTTTTAAATTTTTATTTAATATGTTTATAAGCTACTTTAAATTTATAAACTTCTTTTTTTTTAAAAAAAGGTTTGGATGAGAAGCAACAAATAGCTTGCTTTTTGAACCTAGGTTTTCAGTTGGGACCATTTATGAGAAATATTAAAATCCAACTTCATATTTTATCAAACTTTAGCATTCCTAATTTTTCCAACTTCAGCATTCATTAATGTTTCTTTTTGGATCATCTTCTAGATGTGATGAGTCATATATAGTTATATGTTTGGAGAGCAAGGTGGTTCATCTTTTGCGGTTCAAATGTCTTAATTTTGTTGAATGACGGTAACATATTTAAGTTCTTTTAAATGCTTTGTCACACAATTAAAATATGTAATATTATTATTTTAATATTTGTTACTCATATATATTGATTATTTTCAGCAATACATTACTTGTTCACATGCTTCAAAGATATGGAAATTAATGAAACAAAAAAATTTCAAAAACTAATAAATAATATCAATAGTTCATTACGGATTTCATAAATTTACATATTTAAAAATACTTTTGATTAGTATATTTCAGAAAGAAAGGGAACACAATTTTTTTTATTTTAAATTTAATATAATTATAGTATATTTATGGAAATAAATAAGAGCTAAAAAATCACATTTATTCTAATCTATTATGTATTTCTATATTAAATACACTAAATCATTTATTTAAAATGGAAATTTTGTCCTTAATTTTTCTTTTCTTTTCTTTTCACGACACGTTACACAATCTTTTCAGAGATATTTTGAGTCAATGTCTAGTAATCAAAAGATATTTTTTCTTAGAAAACACGTGGCCCTGTGCCCATACAACACGCATAAAAGCATTAGAAAATATGTGTTAAAAATAATAAGAAAGAAAACAGATAATTACTTTACATTTTGATAACTTATTATTATTATTATAGGTTTCTTCTTTTCAACAATAATTAACAATAAATAATATAATATTATAACTGTAGATAAAATGTCAGAAGATTATATATAAAAAATTTGAAACTTTTGATTCTTATTTTTAACATTAATATTACAAAAGTTGTTGAAAATGAGTTTAAATCTATAAATTTAATGTATTTAAATGTTGGATAAGAATTAGATATTTATCTCTTACGAAATTGGAATCAGATTTTGTTGGTGATGGATTTCATTTATAAAATCTCCTAAACAAATAAAACAAACAAACATTTTCTGTTAATTTTTTTAAATTTTTTTAAAAATATTATAAATCTTGTTATGAATAATAATTAAATAATTTTCACATAAAATTTTATAAACAATTCGTACAAATTTTATACTTTTGTAAGAAATAATTATTTATGAAGAAATTATTTGTCAATTAAGAGTTTTATAAAACATAGTAAAACAAGTTTTTTTTTGTTTTACAAAATTTTATAAGAAATAAATTTGTAAGAGAAATTTCATAAAGTATGAAAAGTTCTAGTAGAGTATGTCCAGATATAAATAATTCTGTATTGTAATATAAAATAAATTTTGTATGAAAAGCATTATCTAAACTATATATTGTTGTTCTTGAAATGTATACATAAAAATGATAAAACCATAGTTTATTTTATTATAAGGTTAAGATAGTGATGTGATTGTATATTTTACTTGGCTCAGGGATGACCAAATATTGTTCAACGGATTACTCTACTACTTGGCCTGCTACACATTACGTGGTGCATCACGTCTTCCATTATGGAGAACGGATGGAATGGTTATGGCATTGCTGATTCATGCAGGACCAGTCGAGTTTCTTTATTATTGGTTACACAGAGCACTGCATCACCATTTTCTATATTCTAGATACCATTCTCACCACCATTCTTCCATTGTCACAGAACCTATAACTTGTGAGTCATTCATCTCATTAATTGTTCTTGCTTACAAAATTCAATGCTGCCCAACAACCTTTTCACCTTTCGATTCAGACATTTATTGCCACATGTCAGTGCTGTCTGTGTTGTCAAATTCTTAGAGGTTTAGATTCACTTTATGGTTTATCTCATATACAAAGTAATTCATTCACTCACCTGTATCATACCTTTAGTAGGTCATGCATGTTCAAGGAATTTCAAAAATGATTTTTTTTATTAGAAATTATATGTCGGAAAATATATTGCTAAAAATAATAATCTTATTTTTACATACTTTTTTAATAGAAAAAAAAACATCCACTTTTGATCTTGAAACACTTTCTGGCATTTGTCATAACTTCATTTCCTTTTGACAATGACCTAGTTCGGTCTCTTATCAATTTTTGTTTTCTCTTAATTACAGGTAGTCTATGTTGTTGTTGGGATATTTTATGTTTAATTTTTAGATTTTTTAAACTAAGTATTTTGGTTTTATTTCTACACCATTGAAGGAATGCACCAAATCCAGGAAGCAGAATTTTGATTTCAGATTTTTTTTATCACTTTCATAAATTATATTTTGGAGGCTGTTAATTGAAAATATGTGAACAAATTGTAAGCTAAGTTTGTTCCATGCATTTTAAGACAATTTATTTCAAAATATAATACTAATTATTAGTTTTTTCATTATATATATATATATATATATATATATATATATATATATATATATATATATATATATATTTGATGATGCTAATTATGAGGGAGCAAATGAATTTGATGGGTGGATTGATTCTATGTCTAACTGGGATGTTGTGTTGATGCAGCTGTGATTCATCCATTTGCAGAACACATATCATATTTTGTTCTGTTTGCAATGCCCATGTTAACCCTAGTATTCACAAACACAGCTTCTGTGGGGGCCATGGTCGTGTATGTCACTTACATTGACTTCATGAATAACATGGGTCACTCCAACTTTGAGGTTGTCCCAAAATGGCTCTTTGACATCTTTCCTCCTCTCAAATATCTCATCTACACCTCATCGTAAGTACTTTTAATGTCATTTACATGAATTTTGACTTTCCTGTATGTAATCTAAATGTTAAATTTACATTTTTTTTAAGTTGGATAAGTATTTTGTTTAGTTGATTAGTGTGAAAGGAGTTTTTGTTTTGTTTAACCAATTTATTTGAAATATATTATACTTCTTGTTGAGTGTAGAATTGGTAGCAAAATCTAATTAAACTGATAAATTATCACAATTTGTTATAAATATTAATTACAAAAGTTGGAGTATCTCAAATATTCTATTTATAAATATATAGTATACTTTACGGATGAAAAAAATTATACATGTGTGTAAAAGAAGAGAAGAGGTAAAAGAGAAGGAGTAGTGTAGTGGTATCAAAAAAATTAGAGGGTGCTTATTTTTAATTAATATGAATTATTATGTATAAACAAGTAATGAAAAATGCGTTTTCTATTTTTAACATTCATATAAAATATAATTCAGATTTTTATTCTTTCATAAATGAATTTGAACCTTAAAATTTTCGAAAACAATATGAATATTGGAAAACACTACATTCATATGTTTTAAAGTTCAAAACTAAACTTAATTATATAAAAGCAGAAACCTTGATAACATTTTATTGAAAATACAAAGAATTAATTTTTTTATTAGATATAGTTGTTTCTTAATAAATACGAGCAACATATATATTCTATTTTAACATAAAGTTAAATGCGTAATAAATCATAGATAATAATTTGTTTTATTTTCTCTCGTTTTCATATTACTATATTTTTCATCTAAAATACAATATTCACCATTTTTCATCTAAATGATTACTAATAACATATAAATTGTGTTTTCATTCATATTCTTTTCAACATTTATTTATTATTAGCTAAAGTTTATTAAATATATATATATATATATATATATATATATATATATATATATATATATATATATATATATATATAACATCTGTGAAATTGATCAAGTCTATTAAAAAAACCTACATTAATAGAAGTATACATAACATAACAGAAGAATGTATGTATACACTCTTGTAAATCATAACTATAGTTTTCTAAATTACAAGAGTGTGTACATAAGAGAAGAAATAACACATAACATATTACAAACATTCTTCTTATGCAGAACCTTAGTAACAAAGAAATGTTTTCTTTGTATGATGTTTTGCAGGTTTCATTCTTTACACCATACCCAGTTCAGAACAAACTACTCCTTGTTCATGCCACTTTATGATTACATCTATGGCACAACTGATAAAGCTTCTGATACATTACACGAATCTGCGTTAAAACGAGAAGAAGAAACAGCAGATGTTGTGCACCTTACACATCTCACAACTCCTGAATCGATCTATCATATCAGACTTGCATTTGCTTACTTGGCTTCTGAGCCTTACACGTCAAAATGGTACCTGAATTTGATGTGGCCTCTAACAGCTTGGTCGATGATCCTCACATGGATCTATGGTAGAACATTCATTGTGGAGGGAAATCGTTTTCACAAACTCAAGTTGCAAACTTGGTCTATTCCCAAGTACACTCTCCAAGTAAGTTTTCTCTATTTTCATTCTCTATACCTATTTGATCTATTTGCTGAGTTATTAGACAAAAGTAATTGTTTGTGTGATAGGTGTACATAAAATAATTGCTATCATTGTTTTTAATTTCAAAGAAAAATAATTCATATATATATATATATATACTAACATGATTCTAGACAGAGAATGAAAGTAACAAATGTATAAAATATCTTAAGAAATAGAATTTGAAATACTGTAAATTTATCTTATTTATAATTGATATGTTTTTTTTATCAGTAAAGAATTTTAATTAAACTAAACATTTGGGATCATCTAGTTAATATGAATGATCTTATAATAGTTGATGATATTATAGATCTAATAAATACTTATTCTTGCTATAATAGATTTTGAATTTAATATTATTTTAGGAAGTAAATTTTAAATTTAGTTAAATGATTTTATTTTAAAAGTGAATTTTAAATTTAATTTAATTTCACAAAAATAATTTATAAGATAATATTTTAATTTATAGATCTTCACGACATATGATATGTGATATGCTAAGGTAAGATATATAAAAAGGAAATAAGTATACTTAAAAATCAAGATGTACTTATATTTTACTCTGATTAAAAATTATTTATTATTTTTTTCTTATTATATGGTTGATGTATTCTCCTGTAACATTAATTGATTTCATAGACATATTTGCTGTGCTGACAGCCCCCCATGCTGTGGAAAAATTATCATATTCAAACTTGGGCCCGAGATCTAGTGAGATGTTATGCCATAATGAATTTAGAGAATATTTATGGGAGTTTGCTAACACATAATTTGTTTTAGGTATTTTGCAGACAAAAATAAATAAGATGTTTTTTTTTTCTTTTTTTGTTTTGAGAATATATGATCATAAAACCCATACTCTATGAAATTGTTTTTGTCTCCATTGTTGACTTTTCATATATTTATTTTGTATCATTATGTAAGGATCAGTGATTTCATTAAAGCTTTAGCATTATTGCATGTGGTCATCTTTTTTTCTGTTTGTTTATTATTGATCTTTCAATGCATGCTCAAAGTAAAATTCATATATATAATTTTTTTTTCTGTAGTACTCCATGCAATCACAAAAAGTGGCTATCAACACAATGATAGAAGAAGCAATACTTGATGCAGACAGAAAAGGCATAAAAGTGTTGAGTTTAGGTCTAAGAAATCAAGAAGAAGAGCTTAACATCTATGGAGGATTATTTGTTAGCAGACATCCAAAGTTAAAAGTTAAGGTTGTCGATGGAAGCAGTCTTGTAGTTGCTGTTGTTCTTAACACCATTCCCAAAGGAACAACTCAAGTGTTACTTAGAGGAAAACTCACTAAGGTTGCTTATGCTCTTGTCTTCTCATTGTGTCAACAAAGTATTCAGGTAAATTTTTTTTTCTCTAAATGGGTCAAAAAATGCTTGAATTTCTTCTAAAATAATTTAAGTTCAATTTTAGTCAACTTTTTTCTTTTTTTTTTAACTATTTTAAATGTGTACTGTATATTTAAATCGTTTTCATGCTTTTGTAAAATGTTGTCTAAATCATTTGGAGACAATGATTTATTTTAAATTAGAAAAATAAAAAAAGTATTTTTTTTTCAAATATAAACACAATAATTTTAAAAAGACTAAAAATATAAATTTTATCTTTATTTTATTAGAACCAATTTCTTACTAGATATCCATCTAAAATGGCATGTACTTTTAACCCTTCTGTTATCTTTCAGGTTGCTACATTGCATGAAGATGATTATGTGAGGCTTAAAAAGTCAATCAAAGGCTCTGAAACTGATTTGACCTTTTCCAAAAGTAGCACACAGAAGGTAAAATACATGACCTTTTCCAAAATTGTCTTAATATATTTAGAAAATGGTTTTTTTTCCGAGAAAAATAATTTCTTTCAATAAAAGTATTTCTTAGAGTATTTTGGAATTGAAATATAGTAATCTTTTTTGTTTTCATCTTCATTTTTTCTTTTGATAGATTTGGTTGGTAGGAGATGAATTGAGTGAAGAAGAACAACTAAAGGCACCCAAAGGAACAATATTCATTCCATACACACCATTTCCACCAAAGAAATATCGCAAGGATTGCTTCTACCATTCCACCCCAGCAATGTTAGCTCCTCCTTCACTTCAAAATATCCATTCTTGTGAGGTTAGTTCTAATAATCATGTTCTTCATTTGATTTGTTAACTTCAACCAACAAAGATTGAACAAAATTTTGTTAAAAAAACTTATGTTTGATATAGTTCGATCAAGTATTCTATGATTAAAGCTATTCTACATAGAATTTCTACACATATTTACTTTGTAAATACAGTTTATATACTTATTGGTATGTAAAAGATTAAAACAATTCAAGTATTTAATTTTTTTTATCATCAATAACAAATTTAATTAATAAAGACAATTGAGTTATTACCTCAACCTAATATATAAAAGGGTTGGAACAATTCAAGTATTTCTTATATTATACTGATTTTTTTTTGTTGATTAAAAAATTAGTAACATATGAAATTATTATAATAAAAATTTTATATTTGAATTGTAGGATTGGTTGGCAAGAAGGGTAATGAGTGCATGGCGCATAGCAGGAATAGTACACTCTCTTGAAGGATGGAATGAACAGGAATGTGGTCACACTATGAATGACATAGACAAAGTTTGGCATTCAACTCTTCAACATGGATTTCAACCTCTTCAAGTGCAAGTGCAAGTCAAAGAGTTAGCTCAATATTATTAATGAAGAACAAGAAAAACATTATAATCAATGTGTTTTTCTCCTATGTTTAAGCTCTTTGGTGAGTGATGATCCTATTTATGGATATCATCATGGTAAATAAGGGTGTTAAGTGTTACATTTGGACAAGCTAATACCATCTTACATAAGTGCAACACATGATATATATATATATATATATATATATATATATATATATATATATATATATATATATATATATATATATATATATATATATTAGAAGTATTATATACTTTGCATATAAGGAACAAAAGAGGTTTTACCCTACATTGCTACCCTACATTGCTAAGGAAAAGTCCTTTATAATAACAAAACACTTATTTAAAACTAAATAGGGCATTGTTAATAACAAAACCTCCACAGATCTCCAAAGAAATAAACCAACCAATATTTATTTTTTAATTTTAACCCATGTGCAATAACTAAAATAATTTATATATAAGTATATAAAAAACAAAACATGTTTCTTATCCTCTAAGTTTTTTCTTTCTTTCATTACAATACATTTTAAAGAATTTAAGTAATTCTTCAAAGTCCACAAATTATTTTAATGAAATTTTAGAGTTAGGTTCTATTGAATTTTTTTTATCAACTATCTTAATGAAAAACGCTTGCGATATTTCAACATTTTTACACAAATAAACAAAAAGAAGGTTAAATAAAAAAGAGGTAAATGAACAAGGATTCACAAGAAAAGAGGTTAAGAATTAGAAATATAATAATATATTTAAGCATAAATTGCATTAAAATGAGAGTACTTTTAAATATACTATAATCCATACATATCTTATTAAATCCGTATGAACAGTACAACATAAACATTTAAACTACCATCACGCTTGTTAGATTTTATGTGATGATCTAACTTCAAAAAATGAAAATAGATGTTAAAAATTTCACATCAACTAGAGATAAAATCAATTAAAAGTATATAAGTGACACTTTATTCTATAAGTTAGTTTTGAAAAGTTGAGTTAGACTTATATTAAATTGTGAGAACAATATGTCTCAACCAAGAGGGAGTTGAATTAATTTAAAACTCTTTTTATCCTTCTTGGAAAATTTAACGTGTATAAAATTGTTTTCAATGAAAACTTCAACCTTTTAAAGATTGAATAGATTATTAATCAAGAACAATGAAAGAAATCAACTCAAATATTTATACTAGTTCAACTTTTCAAGAGTTTACATCTAGTTTTCCTTCAACAACCTTAGTTGGAAGGAAATTCATTAATTACAAGTATCAAGATTACAAAATACAAGATTCACCCATGTACTTTAAATCTCCAATCACAACACAAACAAACTCTAAAAGGTGAGACTAAACACACTCACACTAGGAACCAAGAACACACTCTTAAGGGTGAGGCTACACATGCTTACACTAGGAACCAAGAACACTCTCCTAAGGGTGAGCCTACACACACTCACACTAGGAACCTTGCTTACACAGTAAAAGCAACCACAATTCACAAAGAATTACAGAAAAACAAACCCTAGTACACCTCTAGTGTTGATATTATAAAGAAACAAAAATTTAGATCCTTCCTTGATATTTTCTTTCACTCTTAAAGCCATGCAACTTGAATTTCCTCAATTCATGTTTGGCTTCTCTAAGAATGCTCCAAAACCTCTCAAAGGATGTTCTTGTTTCACAATTGAAAGCTCTAAGTATTTTTTTGTGTCTGCAAAAAGAAATGAACCACGTGTATATAGAAAAATCACATACATGTTAATTTTAATCAATTAGATTATTTCTGAATCGATTAAAATTTACACACAATTTTAATCGATTAGATTATTTTCTTAATCTATTAAAACAGAGAGTAATCTTCTTGGTTTGGATCAGACCAACTTTAATTGATTAGATTATTTTCCTAATCAATTAAAATTTACACATAGTTTTAATCGATTAGCTGATAGTTTTAATCGATTAGCTGATTTTTTTAATCGATTAAAACAAAGAGTAAGGCATGAGTTTTTGACAATTTTAATATTCAGTACATATCATCATACATTCAACATATATTGATACCACATACAATTAATCATAGTTTCACAACTTATTTATCAAGTCATGAAATTTAATTAACATCTTCAAAAACAATTATTCATTTATCATCAAACCAAGTTAAGAACATAATTAACCATTCATTTGAGTTACTTGAATGGAAGGACTTCTCATATCAACAACTTAAAGTTCACTTCTTAATAATTAAAAGTATAATTAATAAACCATAACTATAGCTAGAAGGTTATCTGTTTGTAAAAAAAAATAAATCCTAATATGGGTTTTGAATGTTTAGGAAACGTTCCACCTCAGCTATGTGTTGATGGTAGAAGTTGAGAGTTTCACCTACTTAGCATGTCTAATGAATGCAAGGGACAAATGTGTAGCGTGTGTGTAGTTGTGGTCCTCATAGAGTTATAGAATGCATCGTCATCACGTAGCTCAAAAGCAACTTCAAACAATTTGGCAATGAAAGAAACCCCATTGATGAGTTTCAGGCACAGTTGATGGTGGAGGTTATATTCATTTCATATATATTCTGTTTTTTTTTTCAAAAAATAAATAAATATTTACTATTTTTAAAGTTTGTTATCATGCTATTTCTTTTTACCAATTACTTCTCCTCTATGCTTTAAATGATTTGTATGTCAATCATAAAAAGAGAAAATGAAAAAAAAAACATATATTATTGATTATAAATAAAAAAAGGGTTAAATATGTTTTTAGTCGTTAACTTTATTTGATGTTTTAAACGTATTTCTCAGTGAACATTGAAGCAAAAATGTGTCACGGTGTAAACAACTCAAATGCTATCATGAAACGCACTTGAAACATCAAATAAACCTAACAAAATTTAGTTAAAAAGACTAAATTCACACATTTCTAAAGTTTGAGGACTAAATTAGGTCAAAGTTTTGAAGAGGGACTAATTTCAATTTTCGCTGAAAGTTAAGGAACCAAAAACATATTTAACCCATAAAAAAATGTAACTACTATGTAAAAATAAGAAAGGTTATTTTATATGCTCAATGAAAAGCAAGAATCTTGTCAAACGTTCATTACATTCGTTTAGTAATTTTTTTTTTACATATAAATTTATTTAATTTAATTGATTATGGAAAAGTTTAACTTTTATTTTAATTCTCGTAAATTTAGTCTTTCTTAAAATTTGTCTAGTAATTATTTAATTTATTTACATATAACTTTAATTAATTCATTAATCATGGAAAAGGTTGAACTTTATTTTAATTTTTTTTTAATAAGTAAGTTTTTACTTTTTTTTTCTTACAAAAAATATTTATAAATTGTTTTTTTAATAAGATCATTATCTTTTGAGCTTATAAGGTAAGAATATTTTAACTGTGATCCCCATAAAATAATTTTTATTTTCATTGTTTTATGAGTAAAACATTGCTCTGTTATTTACCTTCGTAGATAAATAATATTTGTTGTAGGATTTAAAAACAAAATATGGGAGTCCAATGAAAAAAAAATAGCATATATATATATATATATATATATATATATATATATATATATATATATATATATATATATATATATAATAGGTGTCCCATGATATAATCAATTAACGTTCCTTCAACACACATACGGAAAGCAGGGGAAAAAATGAGTATTATATTTTTGTTAAGAAATAGCATAACTTATTTATTTTATGCGCCTAAATTATATTTAATTTTAGAAATAAAACTCATTTGCATGGTCACTATATCATTAAGTTATTGAATTAAATTTTAAATTTATTTATCCAATTAGGATTTTTAAAACTTGTTTTACATTTTTTAGGAGTGTGTGGTGTAGTTTGATTTGGTTATTGAAAATAAATTTGAATTAAATGTAAAAGTTATATGTGATATAACTTGCTTTGGTTTCAAGAAGAAGAAAAAACTCAAACTAACGTAAATTAATTTTTAAAATTGGTACTAGTTTTAAAAATTTTAATTTATAATTTTCAATTGTCTCTATTTTTGTAATTTTTAATTCTTTTGGACAGGGTGTTTCATTATGATAGAATATAATTTGATATGCAACAAGAAAAAAGCAAAGAAAAAGAGAACAAGAACATAACCAGGGAGGGAGGAATGATAGTAAATTAAGAAATCGCATAAAAATCATCTTCCTTTAGTATTCTTCGAAGGATATCAGAAAATCATCATTAGAATACTTTTGTATGAAAAATGACAAATGATATGATAAATAGATAACATTGAGGACAATGCTATCTTAATGGATTTATTACTATGTTGATTACACTTAATTTCTTTATTTCTCTAATTATTTAAACTATATATGTTGATACTTCTCTTCAAATGTTTTTCTACTTGTTTTCTTTTCTCCAATCGATTAATTACTTGTCAAATTTTTTTTTAATATTAAGTAAGTGTTTAGTCTCGATAAATATATTAAAAGAATTAATCAAAATAATAATTATTAAAACAAAACAAAGATATGGATAATAAAAAATGCATATTAATATAGGACAAAAATATAAATGAAGAAACGGTTAGAAATAATATAGTTTGAGCACGCAAAATGTTTTTGTTTACAGAGACCATGCCGCTACTTTATAGGTGTATCAGTATATATTGAACGGTTATTAATTGTTAATCGTTCGGTTATCATCACAATAATAGTCAACCAGACTACCATCTACTGCATTAATTAAGGTCAATCAGGTCGAATGGTTTTTGGGCCAGCGTTTAAGTTATTGGACTAATGGTCCAGCAAAAGATAAAATAATTAAGGATATCTGATTAAAAATTTGATTAACGATATTAATAGGCGGTTTATGAGCAACCAACTGGATTTTAAGGTAAAGTCTGTTTATATTTTATTGGGCCTGTGTCAATTTAGGGTCCATGAGACAAATTATAAATACAAAGCTAGGGCCGAAAGCCAAGGCCAAAAGCAAGGTTTAGATTCTTCTACGTTCTACTTACGTCCGATCAGGACTTAAATACTAAACTCTGATAAACAATTCATAAAATCGCTCCTAACTTGAGCGTCAGAGCGCCTTTCGTAGGTACCTCCCTCTCCGGTCAAGAATACAACTGATCGGATCAGGTGACAGCCGAACGGTGCAGTCGGAAAAGGCAGGCGATTCAGGCGATCCAAGCGTTTGGAATCCAGGAAGACACGTCAAAAAATGTTAGTCTCTTGGTTCCACGAGAAACACGGAGGAGCAACAGAGCACCAGGGAACCGATCAGAGATATGCAGTGGAAACACTAAGAGGAGATTGCGGCACTAAGGACGGAACGAGCCCATTCCGAACGGTTGCATTCAACAACCGTCCAACCACACCATTCCGAACGATTGCATTCAACAGTCATCCAACAACACCAATCTGAACGACTGCATTCAACAGCAGTTCAACCACACTATTCCAAACGGCTAGATTCAACAGTCATCCAACAACACCAATCCGAACGGCTGCATTCACCAGCCATCCAACCACACCAAGTCGAGCGGCATCCAGTTGATACCGCAAGGAACCTCGCGAGCGCTCAGTCTCAACGTTGCTACTTCGGATCAACACCAGGAAATTTCAGCAAAGCTAAAGCTAAGTGATCATCTCAACGTGAAATTTCATTAACAAGATAAGTATTCCATATGAAAATAAATATATTTAGAATCAAATGCATGGATCTCTTCAACTGCTTTTGCAGCTTCTTCTACCTACTAATGAATTTTGAAGTGTAGTCATGTGCCGAACCGTCCGATCCAACACCCGTGTCATTTGTCGCGCCGTTCAGTTCAGCCTTCGCATCATCCACCGCCCTTTCAGTGTGTGGAGTTCCTTCAACTGGCCAATTTATACACCTCAAATTAACCATAACCATATAACACTGCACTATCTTCAGCGCGTCTTTTAGCTGACTCTGCTAGTTCAGACTGCTCGTGGATGACCTTGGTCTCTCCCATTTGGTCAACTCGACCTCATGTTTATCCTATTTAGATTCCAATGGCTTTGCTCTTGTTCGAGCCTGAACCGGACACTTCAACCCTTGTCTAACGCATCTCAAGCAATGTATATCCATACAGTCATTATCAACATCTTCTGTTGTTCTTTTATGCAGGTTGGAGGGCGGTAAAGCACGTACGAGCTCATTTGTGACACATCCTAATATGTATTTCAGTTTTAGTCTTCAAACATTCAACCAAGGACTGAACGGTCTTATTTGCTTTGACGTCGAGCCTTATAGCCTAAACTAATTTGATATTAACTATCTCAAGTTTTGATTGTGTACACTTTTTATGACCATTCCAATTCGAAATACTATTTTGCTTCAAAGTACAAGTGATAGGACCCGGTGTACAAGCCACCTAATCAAAAGAGAGCTTATTGCTCGATGAGGAACGTTCTCAACTGCTCAGCCTTCCATGGCTGCGAGTGTTCAACTACTCGGCCATTCGACCTCACAGGTGCTCGGTCATTCAGCCTCAAAGGTACTCGACATTTCGGCCTCACAAGTATTCAGTCATTCGGCCTTACAAGTACTCGCTCATTCGGCCTTACAAGTACTCGACCTTTCGGTCTCACAGGTGCTCGGCCCCTTCGGCCTCGATTGCTCGACATTCGACCATTCAACATCTACTGCTCGGCCTTCCATGGCCTCAAGTATTCAAACATTCGGCCATTCGGCTTAACAGGTATTAGGTCATTCGGCCTCCACGTATTCGGCCCTTCAGCCTCAACCGCTCGGTCTTTCATGGCCTCAGGTACTAAGCCAAATTTGGCATCAAGCGTGAAACTTTCCACCCTTTGGCCATTCGGCCCACAAGGTATTCGGCCTTTCGACCTCCACTGTCTGGCCTCCCATGGCCTCAAGTCACAAAGCACTAAAGCAAGTACATCCCGGCCATGACACATCCTAATACATAATCTTCATTTTGGTCTTAAACATTCAACCAAAGACCGAGCGGTCTTACTCGATTGGTCCGTTCGGCCTTATAGCATAACCTATTTCAATATTAATTGTATAACCTTGTAAATACATTGGTTTCTCTGACTACTTTGTTTCTCACTATGTAAAATTCGAGTTGTTATATTTCTTTAGTGTAGATGACAAGATATTGCGCACAAATCATTTGGCCGATGTGAGCCTATCGTTCAAGGAAACTTGGGGACCTTCTCCAGGAACCCCTAGTTCAACACCGAGCGGGTCAGTCGTTCCCGCCGCCCAGCACACCTGGGTGCAAAAAATCGAGCGAGACGGTCGTTCTCGTCGCTTGGAACTCCTAGGTGCGAAAAATCGAGTGGGTCTGTCATTCCTGCCGCCCAGCAACCCTAGGTACGAAAAACCGAGCGAGACGGTCGTTCTCGTTGCTTGGAACTCCCACGTGCGAAAAACCGAGCGGGTTGGTCTTTCCCGCTACCTAGCAACCCTGGGTGCGAAAAAGCGAGCGAGACGGTCGTTCTCGTCGCTTGGAACTTCCAGGTGCGAAAAACCGAGCGAGTCGGTCGTTCTCGCCGCCCAGGACACCTGGGTGCGAGGAAACCGAGCGAGACGGTCATTCTCGTCGCCTAGGGCCCTTGGGTGGTAAAAGCTAAACGGTGTGATCATGGACCATTAGTTGCCAGCCGAACGGTCTTGCTTACTTGGCCAACCTGCCTTGTGAAGTGGTTAGTATAATCATCTGTATTCTTTTTATAGTTTAAATTCAATTATTATTCCTCAGTGCACGTAAATAGATATTATTGGTTACCGATCAACATGAGAAAAGGTTCAAAAAGAACTCTCATCAACCACCACTCAGTTTAGAAAAAGTTCCAAAAGAGAACTTCTCTTGCATCTTGCCATTAACCATTCGGTTCAGCCTTGCCAGGTGAACAGCAATCTAAAAGCACACTACTCAATACAACGAATACAACCTTCCTCAAACTCATAAGTCCTATAGTTAATCATGGCTAAAGCCGAACGATTAACTCAGACTTGGGGGGCATGTATTGGATATAGTGTATTCCGAACGGTTATTAATTGTTAACCATTCAGTCACCACCACAACAATGGTCAACCAGGCCACCATTCACTGCATTAACTAAGGTCAATCAGGTCGAATGGTTTTTGGGGCAGCGTTTAAGTTATTGAGCCAATGGTCCAACAGAAGATAAAATAATCAAGGATATCTGATTAAAGATATTGATAGGTTGTTTATGAGCAACCAACTAGATTTTAAGGTAAGTCTGTTTATATTTTATTGGGCTTATGTCAATTTAGGGTCCATGAGACAAATTATAAATACAAAGTCAAGGCCAAAAGCCAGGTATGTTAAACTGAGACTCCACTATGTTCTACTTACGTCCGATCAGGACTTAAATACTAAACTATGATAAACAATTCATAAAATCGTTCCTAACTTGAGTGTCGGAGCGCCTTTTGTAAGTATTTCCCCCTCCGGTCAAGAATACAACCGATCAGATCATGTGATAGCCGAACGGTGCAATCGGAAAAAGGCAGGCGATTCAGGTGATCCGGGTGTTCGAAAGAAAGGAAGACACATAAAAAAAGGTTAGTTTCTCAATCCTACAAATTCATACCGAAACAATAGGATATATCAAAATATTATATGTATTTATCTATTAAAATACAACAACTCGGTAGATAGACTGAGTATATAGCAAATAATCTTTGAAAAACAATACTGAAAATAGTTTCATATAAATTGTTGTTTTTCTCATACAAATAATAGTATTTATTTATACATAAAAGATAATAAAATAGAAACAAATTTTAATAAATTTGATTAAATAAAATAGTAATTGATAATAAAGTTCAAACCGTTATAACTCATAAATAGCATTTATCCATGAAATAATAATCCATGGTATAACTCATTTGTCCCCTTAATATATTGTTTTTACCACTAAAACTAAATTCAATGATTTTTTTTACATGAAAAGTGGTTTTTTTACATTTATTCCAATAATATTATGTTTTTTTAATGAATGAAAACTCTAACGTCTCTTAGTCTATATTGCATGTAGTGATACATTATTCTAAATATAAGTAATTTTTTTCAATAGTTTAATTTTATTTTTTTGTTATATTTATCAATAATTAGTTTAAGGTTAAACCCCTTAGGAAGTTCCTATTTATGTGAAAAATTGATTTAAATGAACCTCTGCCGTTAGATTGGCTTAACGAAGTTAAGTTTTTTATGAGCTGGGACGTTGACGTGACTTATCTTTTACACGTGGCATTCATACAATTTTATACGTGGAATTTGCCAACCTTGTATTATCATTATTTGACCAGCACTTAAAATATTATTTTTAAATTCTATTTATCTTATTTTTAAAATTTGAACCAACTTTGACATTGTTGGGCCTCCGTGACTCCTCTCTACAACCAAGCAAGGAAACTAAAGCCACTACCATAAAGTCTAAAACGAATCTCCACAACCAAGCAAGGAACCCAAAGTCATTGCAATCAAGTCTAAAACGAGTTTGAAACGGTGTCTGCAATTGTCGGCCACTTTAAAGGTGGAAACCACCACAAACAATCCCAAACCCCAAGCTAAAACGCACCGAGGTCAAGAAACAAGATTTCCCAAACCAGAATTCGAATTTAGTTACATAATTTGAGAAACAAGATCAGAGTTCCTAAAAAGAATTCCCAAACCAAAAATATTAATTTTAAGATAACAAAAAAACCTAAATTCCCATTTCACAATTCTAGAAATCCTAAATCCCAAAATTTTCATTTCGTAACCATCAAAGAATCACAATCGTGAATAATAGAAGAAATTGTTTTCATCTCTGTGAGGGAAATTGTATGCAGTGGGTTACTAAGGGAGCGATTGGAAAAGTTGAAAGCAACCAAAAATGGCATAAGATATGGATAGGCTTCACTCGCTGCATCAATGACTAGGGTGAAGCTTGTTGTTGGCCTTGAGGCCTCTTTAGTTTGGATATCAGGGGGGTTGATGCACTCGCTACACTTGCTTATTTTGCAGTTCTCTGTGGTGCCTTTGCTTGGGGAGTTGATTCGTCATCCTTAGCCTCCAAGCGTCGTCCGAAGGTTTTGGGTACCCACATCTGTCGGGTTTTGTGAGTTTGATGATAGATTGCACACCTAACTGGGTCCTAGAAGTAGATGTGCATGGGTTGAAGAGACTGAGCAATGGGTTGAGACAGTTGAACGAGGAGGATCTTGCACTTGCTTTGTTGTCCTCCATCGCTTTGGAGGCGAGATCTGTGATGTCCGAGAACGATTTCTGGAGGTGCTTCTTCACGAATTGAGGATCCACCACCAACGATTTCCATCGCTTGCACACGCCTCTCGGTTGCAAGAGGTTGTTAACCTTAACCCTAGCCAAGATGATCATCAGATCATTAGACCCTAACTCTGCTTTAGATCGGTAATCATAATTTTAATCCCAATTAAAATTTTAATGAACCTTAATTTTCATTTTAGAAACCCTTTTATAAAATATCACGTCTAAAGGTAGGTGAGTGCCACGTTTAAAAAACTGGCCATATAGACATCCTGGGTTATAAAAAATTTAACCTTGTTAAACCAATTTAACGGCATATATCCATTTAAGTTAATTTTTTATTAAAAGAGACTAAATTCACAAAATCAATTAGACGAGATCTAACGAAAAATCCACATAAATAAAAACAGAAGGGTTTAACCTTAGTTTAAATGATTCAATTGACACTTCATCCAAAAAAAAGTATCAGAAACATACTCCTTTTGAATTGTCTAATAATCCTAATATCATAATTGATAACAAATACTTTGTTCACGACTGTAGCTAAAATATATTTTTTTAAGTTATGTTATTTAAAAACTAAATTATAAAATAAATACAATATTATTGGACCAACATTCACTTGTGACCAATTAAATCATATTTTGTTTTAATTTTTTCAATGTTAAAGTTTATTCCCAACAAATAACAAGATTCCGTAAGACATAAATGTGTCATTAATGACTACCAAAGGTGAGTATCAGTATGCACGTGCAAACTGCCTCAACAATATTTATATTACCATTAGGTTGCATATAGCAATCAAAGTTAAATAGAAAAATCAGTTTTCCATAAATATTTTAAAAAGATATTTGAAAGTAAAATTTATATAATTTATTTTAAAAGATTTGAAAATGAAAGTAAAAATATTTAAAAGTAAAATTTATAACAATTTGATGGATGTGATAAAATAAAAAAAATATTTTAATATATTAAAATATAAAATTATTATTTTGTCCTTATAATTAAAATTAATATATTATTATTATTATTATTATTTTATTATAATTCTTCATCATCATTAACATTTATCCATTTCACTTTCAAAAGTAACACTCACGTTTCTTAAATTTCTTTTTAATATTTCAATAAATAACTATGTGAATAATATTTCTTCTCAAATCTCCTTACTTATACTAGGATTCCACTAATATTCCCTCTCAAATAAACTCAAAAGTAAACAAAGCCAATATAGGTAAATTAGTCTTTCCTTATACATAGATATTTAAGATATCTTGATCAATAATTTTAAGAGCATTAAATAGTACACTATTTATAATTATCATCAATACAAAAGTGTTGAATACATAATTTAATATAATTATAACTATAAAATAAAACACGTAAAATAAAATACAAACGTAAGACGTAAATGTGTCATTAAACACTAATAAGATAGAAGCTTCCCGTAATAGCATTGACCGATGCTAAGTTGAATCAAAATTAACGATGTTACAATATAAAATATTAATCTTAAATAATATATATAGTCAAATTCACCTATTGAAATTTCAAAGCTTTTTTTAATCTAATTTGGTCTAAACATGTGGTAGGCCAAATTGGTTCAAGAATTCCAATCCATTTTAATATTACTAAGTAAGGGATATGATGAAAATGAGAAAGAAAGAAGTTTTAAAAAAAATTACAAAAAGTTCTATTAATATAAGTTGTAATATTTTCTATATAAATATTTGAATTATATAAGTTTTTTTACACAGAAGTTGTATCTAAAAATTCAATTAATATCATCTAACTATTTATTTTTGCATTACATTAATTCTTTCATAATGAAAGTTTTGCAAGTTTTTGCTCGTGTATAATATTATTATTGTATGGGCACATTTTTAATGTAAAAAATATCATTTCAATTATAATTTCATGTTGAAATTGAAGGAAAATTATATTCTAACATTTTTAATGTGTAAGATATCTATTTAACAACATCATTTGAATAATATATACACATATATTAATAATTTAAGTTAAGAGAAAAAAAACAATGAAAATGTTAAGTTAATTAATTAGCATATAGTTATTTTTTTAAGAATGAATTTCAAAATATCAAAGTCATAAATATAAAATCAAATTCCTAATTTATATAACTTTTTAAGTTTTAATTTAGAAGAACCAATGAAGAGGGTATGAATCCCACCAGAAGGTGTAGTTCTATGAATGTGATGAATGAATTACAACCACCACCTTCCAAATTTTGAAGAACAATAAATTTTGAAGAGATAGAGTAAATAAAATATTGTACGAAACCTGAACTGAAGCCTATTTAAATCTTGTTTACTGTCTTTGTCAGTAATCATAGCTTTTCAAGAAAACAATGTCACACAACAATCTCTACCGTTTAGGGATTCACTGTACTTTTTCCCCAGTGGATATGTGCATGCACTGCTACTATACAATGATGTTAAATCTTGATATTTTTAAATGTTATATTTTCGAGTCTTCGATAAAATCAATTTATAATGTATAAGTAAGAAGTAAATCAAACTTTACAAAACAATTTTTTAAGATTAAGTTAGATTTAAATTTATTTTTTTAATATATCATAAAAACAATGGTTATAGTTTATCCTATCGATCGTTGTTGGACTGTTATCAAATTATTCTGTCGATTTTATGAGATTGAGTTAAGTTTAAACCCATTTTTTAATATGAAGTTTGTGTTTTATTTGGTATTCAAACTTTTTATTCTTTTTAATTGATTTTTTTCTAAGTAATTTAATTTCTAAGTTCAATTTGTTAATTTTAGGGCTATTAAGGGATTTAGAAAGATATAGTTTTCTTACATATAATATGTTGAGTGTTAAAAGAAAATGTGTCACTTGAAAGATAATTATTTTACTTTAATAAAACACTGATAAAAGAACAAAGATCAACATTTCAATTCAAAAAGTTTGCACATTTTACATCATCAAATTTTCTATTACACTACTTGGAGGTAATAAACTTCATTTGTAAAATATTCATTGTGTTAAGTTATCTCCTACAAAGAGCTTTCATTTACTATGCCTTTTTCTGGAAGAATTTCCAAGTAATCATACATAAATAGTTTTTTTAAGCGTAAGAGTCACATTATGCACTTGCAAAAGCCATAAGTAGCTTTGTATGGAATGAGACAAAGTGATAGTCAGGAATGATTTTGTATATTTAGGATAATTATTCTATCACTAATAAAAAACACTTATATTATTTTGGAATTTTTTCAGAAAAAATATAAATTTATGTTTGTTGTCTAATTAACAAACACAAATTTAGTAATTTACGTCTTGTTACATCAAATTATATAAACATAAACCTAAGTTATTTAAAAATATAAAATTAATATCAAACATTTAGTATAAAATAAAATTCATGTTTAAGATAAATAAGGAAGACATTCATGCATGACAATGACTGAGTTCTCCCATAAATAGTCATCAACACTATAGTGAAAAGGATAAAAAAGTAATCGTAATGCATAAACATATTTCGAAGAAAAGATGTTTCTTAATAAACTACACACGAGAATAGACAAAAATGTAACTTTTGGTCATAACTGGAAGTCCTAACTCCTACAAAATGGTCGTCATCGTTGAGAAGGAGTTTCGCATAAGGAAGAAAGAGAAGAGAAGTGGGTATTGTAGGTTTTTTTATGCACATTTATATGTTTGACTTATAAGCACCAAACATAAGAAAAGAAGTTTTTACATTTGGTGCTTATAGGTCAGACAAACATAAATTTACATATGTTGTGTACATGTTAGACGTAAATTTACGTATGATCTATAAGCGTCAAATATCGAAAAATTTTAATGGTTGATGCTTATAAGTCATACGTAAATATTGATAATTTAATTACAAAAATTTCATCACGCATTGTTTACGTTTGTTGTCTAATGTTAGACATAAATTTAGTGATGTGGTAAGTTATTTTTGTGTTAGTGTATACATTTTATAAAAGAGAACTTGGCATAATTTAAATTGGAATGAGATGGGTTTTTTAGGGGAAATTCATTTCTATCCTGTGAAACTTAAACTCACACTTGGATTCCAACAACAATCTTCCCATCGTGTCTGACTTCCACATCGGTACACTCCTTCTCGAGTGGAAAGATTCTCAACTATGAGTACCATTTTTATGAGGAAGTTACATAAGGGATTAACTTCACATTCAACGCAAAACCTTAATACAATGGGTTTATGAGTATTCTTCCTTATATGGTGTTAAACTTTTTCATCTCTACCCAAATTGAAACTTAAACTCACTTGAATTCCAACAACAATCTTCCCCTCAAGGGTGAGTTATTTCTATATTGGTACACTTTGTCTCGAACATAAACATTTCCAACCATGAGTACCCTTTATGTATTTGTATAAGTCAATCACCAAAATTAACCATCGACTTTGATGCCACTGATGGATCTATCGAAGGAAAAGTTTTATTAGAGTGACACAACACCAATGAAGCTTGAGTCTAACCCAGATAAGGGATTGACATCTCATTTAGTTATTTATATAACATCTTATTTAATAGTGTGAATTACTAAATCAAACATTATAATTCTGATATTGCACAATAAATAGATAAGAAACATATACAATATCAATACACTTATCCAGTATAAATAACCATACTAACATGGAATATGTTCAAGACTCTAGAATATGAAATAAATTCTACAAAAGATAAGTATCTACTAATGAAACATCTAACTAAAAACCCCAAGAGATCACTTAGCAGCATCATCGTCCTCTACTAAAGGCATGTCATCACCTAATTCATATTCTGCTTACACCAATAAGTGATCATTACTAAAGAGAAACAACATATACAAAGAAGAAGGCAAGATAAACTAGTATTCAAAAGGAAAATTCATAAACCAATTTAACACATCACATGTTACTTCAACATTTATAACATTTTCTAAATCACATAAACATATAAGCAATTGACTCTAGACTTAATTGTTTGGATACATGCTTTATTATAGAGCTTCACCGTAGATGTACTCCTGTAATAACATTTATACTCTGCAGAGTCATAAACGTAAAGGTTATCACCTTACTACTCACGAGATTAATCTTTCACACTTGATACTACAAGTCCAAGATAAAGATCTCATGCCATTCTGTCCCTCACTCTATTCATCTCTATATGAGTTGAATGATTGGTAACATATCACGATATCTACTTTCTAAACTCTCTTGTGGCAAAACATATATTAACCATTCACCAAGACATATAATTTCTCCCTGAAATTCTCTCAATAACCAAACCACACATCAACACATCCATATTATAATGTATAAATATAATTACATAATCATAACCATTTTAGTTACCAACAATATCAAAATGATACAAATCCATATCAACAACCAAAAAAATCAACCCAAAAGCATGAAACATGAACTAACGCTTTATGGTAAGAATGGCGCTCAATGGTTAGAATGGTGCTCAGCACCATTCCTCTCACAAATTGACTCCCTCAACGACTCTAGTTTGTCGCTCAGTGAATTAGAATTAAAATAGTTTTAGGCTTACAGTGAAATTTGGAGCTTAGCAGTACCTTGTTAGCGTTCAACGTCAAAGATTTCACAAAATGGTTGCTCAACACCATACCAATACCGTTCAATGCCACATCAAAAATCAATACACTTCATTCTATGATTTGGAGAAATAAAGACTTGTTTAGATGACGAAATTGGTATTCCTGACTTAGTGTTTATTTCAAAAACAAATTTCAATATTTGGTTCAAAAACAAATTTCAATGTCAGACTGCATACCAATTTGTTCAAATGACCAGATTCTCATTTCCTTAATTCAACATCAATTCAAACAATTACAATTCACCTGCAACCAATTCAATCAATAAAAAATTCAATAGGTTTAACCACCAATATAAGAACTTCAAACAATCTTAAACAAACTAAACACACAGTTCAAACTTTCAAAGCAACAGAAACTTAAAACAAGATAACTAGCTTTTCTTACCTGGAAAATGACCTAAAACAATTTAAGAACCCCTAAGTACCCTTAGAAGCATAAATAACCAAAACTACCACTGTGAACAAACATGATCAGAACACAACATTAGGACCATTGATCAACAAAGATGTACATATCAAACACAAACGCTATATGTAAGTTGATCAAAAGTCACATGCAAGAGAAAGAACAACTAACCAAAAAAAGGGCAGAGAATCATATTCTATT
Organism: Vigna angularis; assembly: GCF_016808095.1. NCBI lineage: Eukaryota > Viridiplantae > Streptophyta > Magnoliopsida > Fabales > Fabaceae > Vigna > Vigna angularis. The sequence goes on from NC_068978.1 coordinate 29,799,594, forward strand.
GAAGAAACTAATAGAATAATCTTGTAGAGTTAAAATTCTAGAGTCTCTAACCTTCAAAAGAATGAACTGTTAGTGAGATATCTAAAAGAAAAGTGAGAGAAAGTTTTAATAAAGAGTTTACATAGAGAAGACGTGTTTTAGAATAATGAAATTTATTTATAAAAAAATTATTTTTACTATAAATTTTTAATATTAAACAGGTCTCATTATTCTAATTATACTATTAATTCTGAAAAAAAATCTTCTATACTCTCACAATTTAGTTATCATATTATATCTTAATTAATAAATTCTAATATTTATTAGTTTATTGAACATTAAAAAATTTTCTTGCTGGTAAAATATATTTATTATATTTGGTTTAAATTATGAATTGGAAAATACATGTAATAAGATTTCTTTTAAAGTCGCTCAAGTTTTTAAATCGAAAACTATAATCTCAATAAAATCTCTGTTAATAATTAGTTCTAATTCTGAAGGATAGTGTATTTTCTTATGATAATTTATTCTATGTAAAGGAAAAGTGCTTTGCAGCAATATATGCACAAGCAACTAGCTAATTACCATTTTTGCTAAATTAAAATTACCTTAAACAAAATCATATGAAAATCTTTTTACAAGGTCTTTGTCCTATAAAATGATGAAAATATTGGACTATAAATTTTACATGGTCAAAAAATCAATACATAAAGGCTACGTTAATAATTAACTTGATGACAACAAGAAAGAAAAAAAGCATGTTAATTAATGACGAAAATATCTTTCCTTTTTTTTATTTTTTTCAGATTTTTTTTTTCTGTTTCCTTAAGATTATTTTAGAAGTATAATGTATTGAAAATGAATTTTGTGTCCCCATTTACTCCACTGCAAGAAGTAGTTACAAAATTAATTTTGTTGTCTCCATAATTTATTTTTCTGCTCTGATGCAAACTGTGTAGGCAGCTTCAATTCACCCGACAAAATCGGACTTCCAGATAAACATAAAGACAAATTTTAAATATATTTTCTTTTAATCACTCGTTGTGAGATTTATTATGTCGTTAATTTTTGTAATGAAAGATTTTAATAAATATATTATAGAACATCACATTATAACTTTACTTACATATTTTGATGAGATTTTTCTAAAAATATTTTGGAAAGATTGTAAAAAACAAAAAAATAAGTGAATTTCTTGTGATTTTTCTCTTCAATTTATAAAAAACAAATAGAATAAATATGAAAAGCTCTAATAGTGTCAAGTAAACCCTAATTCTTATTTCGAAGAACAAAATAAATAATTCTTAAAACATTAGAAGTACTTTAATTACACTTCTATTAGTTCATGTATTATATATAATTAAGCAATTTTAATATTTCAGTTTTCCTTGTAGTTGTGTCACATTGTTTATTTAAGAATTCATTTATTTTTTTCGATAAAAAAAGCATGAAAAATAAACATAAATTGTTGGTTACATACATTTGATATATAAAATCTTGTTTAATTTTAGTCTTCAATTGTTTAAATACTTTTCTTAGTATTCTAATATTCTAAGTTTCAAACATCTTTTTCAATTGTTATTCACAGTCATCCAAATACATCACATCAGAGACTCAAATAACAATTAAAATTTGGATGAAATTAGAAACACTCAATCAACCCTTTACAACATCAATACAGCTAAAATATATGAAAAACTAAAGTTAGAGACATTTATTATCTAAACTTTTTAATCTATATATCTACCCTACACGTTCGCCATCAAAGCCATCAATATAGCTCACTCATTTTCCCTTTTCAGCCACTATAAATATGAACACTTTCCAAGAACATCATACACACAAATTTTTAGTGCTCCTTCCTTTTCTTACCCTAAACTATTCCAAACATGGCTTCAAAACCTGGAATACTCACCAATTGGCCATGGAAGCCTCTCGGGAGTTTCAAGGTTTCATACTTATTTTTTCATTATTTTCTCATACTTCAATCTTATTTCTATAAGCTAAACATGAACTCTTGTTTCATCTTCTCTTGTTCATACCATTTTATCCTTGAATAATGTTGCATATGGTTTAGAGGCTTCCAAAGCTTCCATTATTATAGACTAAATTTTCAAACTTTTATATATATTTATATATATTGATGGATCTTTATATTTATATTGAGATATAATATTAACAAGATATTATATATATTAAATTCAACATCTTAAAGATAATAAATTTATGATCATGCTTTATTTTCTATTTAATATATAAAACTTAACTCATTTCAATTTAATATATATTATAAATAAAGTAAAATAGACATTTGAATTGTTTTTATGGTGAATTAACAATATAATATTGATGGTGATGACAGTGGGTGATTTTGACACCATGGATTGTGCACAGCACTTACTCCTTCATAGTGAATGATCCAAAGAAGAAATACCTTGCTTACTTCCTCATCTTCCCCTACATGTTGGTCAGGATGCTGCATGACCAAATTTGGATCACACTTTCCCGCCACAGAACGGCCAAAGGGAAATCCAGAATCGTTGACAAGGCCATTGAATTCGAACAAGTTGATCGAGAAAGCAACTGGTTAGTTCTTAAACGATGTGAGACTATTAAATACACCGAGACTATGTTGATGTTAGTTCTTCAACGATGTGAAACTATTAAATATATCGAGACTATATTGATGTTAGTTTTTAAATAATTAGTTCTTAAACTATGTGAAATTATTAAATATATCCATACTATGTTTATATCAGTTATGTAAAACTATTAGATATACCGAAACTATATTATGTTCATAGTTTAAAAGCTTAAACAAGGTTTAATAATGAGAATTGAAGATAATATATATTACCAAACTTTATATATAATCAGTTCCTAGATTGGTTAATTTAACGTTAAAAATATGAAATATTTGCAGGGATGACCAGATCTTGTTCAATGGGATATTGTTCTACGTAGGTTATATGTTAATTCCAGAAGCTTCTCAGATGCCCTTGTGGAGATTGGATGGTGTGGTTATCACTGCTCTTTTACATGCAGGACCAGTGGAGTTTCTGTATTATTGGCTGCACAGAGCACTTCATCATCATTTTCTCTATTCCAGATACCATTCTCATCACCATTCTTCCATTGTCACAGAACCCATTACTTGTAGGTTTTCCATTTTCTTCTTTTAGTAATTTTTCCATTTTTTTATGCATATAAAAAACGAAAAATTTTACTTGAAAAAGCAATCATTTCCTTGTTAAGTACAAGAAAATATCCACTGATTTTTTTATAATTTAAATGGGTAATTAATTCATGTATTGAATCACTGTTTTTTCTTTTTAAAATTATTATTAATACAAATAACTTTTTACATTTGTTATTTATAAGCTTTTTAAGTAATCACATAAAACAAAAATTTATGTTTGTTAAAATTTCTGAAATAAATTTAATCTTTTTATTTAATAACAGACACAAATTTATATTTTTTTTGCATTTATAACAGAAGTAGGTTTCCACTAAAATACACAAGTTTAATCATTCTATAACATGTTTATTGTTAAGTAAATTTTATTATTTTTCTTTTTATAGTAGAAATTAACATAAAAAATATAAATGAATGATAATGGGTGAATAATGTCCTTTTCCAAGCCACTATTGTCAAAGAAACAATTTTTGATTTTGTGAGAGAAGGACCACATGAATTATTCAAAAGAAAGAGTGCATGTGAGATTAATTAGTGAGAGAGATATATAGATGAGATCTCAAAGTATTAAAAAGATTTGCACTTGATTAATTAATGGAGTTGTTGATGAATTTGGCAGCTGTGATCCATCCATTTGCAGAACACATAGCATACTTTTTGTTATTTGCCATTCCACTCTATTCAACAGTGGTCACAAGAACAGCTTCCATAGCATCCTATGCTGGCTATCTTGCATACATTGATTTCATGAACAATTTGGGTCACTGCAATTTTGAGTGCATTCCAACCTCCATTTTCTCAACATTTCCCTTCCTAAAGTATCTCATGTACACTCCATCGTAAGTTTTTCTACCTCTTTTATTTTTATCATTCATTTAAATTATAATATTTATTATAATTATGTCATTTTTCGTCTTTGGATTCTAATATCATTATGTCTATAAAATATTATTGTCATTAATTATGAATCTAAATTGGCCATTTTTGAAACCTTAGACACTAAACTCCTACAATTAATAGATCATAAAGAACGATTAAAATTATACAAACGTAATACAGTGCAGATTTTTTATGTGTATATGATAAAGAAAAAGTTAATATATTTAATTAGAAATAGTGCGTTGAATTTCATTTTCCAGCATATAGAAGTTCTAACTGCAAGAAAGAGACAGTACTAACATTAATACAATGTGTGAATAGTGGAACTCTCTTTGTCATCTTATAACATATTATATATATACACATATATATTAGTGAACTTTCCTTTAATTTAGTTTTTTATGTTACTTTTTTTATCAATATTTTAAAATAGAGTGTTGTGTGACATTTTCTGGAATTATGAAGGAAAAAGGTGTACTTTTCTCTTATTATATTACAAGCATAAAATAATTTGTTTTACAGAATTATTAATGAAATATTTTAACTATATATTACCTTTAATTTTTTACGGTTAATTTTTTAAAACATGGTTTTTAACTTTTATGTTTATTAATGAATTATGGTTTTACTTTTTCTTAAACTTTACCTAATCTACGTGCATCTAACAGAATATCAAAGGATTATTTTACTTAATTATAAGTTTCTTTGAAATAACCTTAGTGCACGTATTAAAAAAATTCTGGAGTATATTATTAAAATAATTATTTTCAAAATTTATTATTTGAACCGTATCCTTCATTCACATTTTTCATTACAAAGCTCGACAGCTCAATAGAAGTGACAAATGTTGGTGAGTGTTGCTTTCATGTTTGCATCAATAATGGTGCCGTGGAAAAAAAAAATCCATGAAAGAATTAAATGAATTTTTTTATTTAATTTACTAACTTAGTGGGAAAAAAAGTTCAATGATTTGAAAATAATACGTATTTGTCATGAAACTATTGTAAGGTAAAATTTTGTTATATAGATATAATGAAAATAGGAAAGGTTATTACATGATATATATATATATATGTTATATTTTAAGTTTGGTTATTATGTCCTTTTCTATGTATTGTTACTAAGTTCATAAGATAGATAATCTCATTTCTTTCAAAAAATTATCTCTAAAGGAAGAGAATGAAACAATAAGAGATTAATTAAAAGTTACATTTCACCTTTTACATTGCATTTTGATAACCAACACTACCAAAATTGTTATAATATGATGTCTCCATTATTATTATTAAAATTTTGATGTATTGATACTTCAATAATTATCTTTGAAGTATATGAATATATCATCACTAATTTTTGTGCCATTATATGACTATTATAGTAACACTCATTACACTTATTACAACAATAATTTTCACTCATACTACGTATCATTGATTATTCCCACAAACAAGATTTACATACAACCATTATATGATTCTCTCTATTACAATTAATAAAATCACTAGATATTATTATTATTATTATTATTATTATTATTATTATTATTATTATTATTATTATTTATTCAACAAATTTCAATATATCCACTCCCAACATTAGTATATTTGTTAGGATGAACTTTAACAAATATTTGGAGAGTGTCACAATTTTTATACAAATATATAATTATTTTTGAAATACCAAATATATTAAATATTTTAAAATAAAAAAATATTTAAAATTATATATTAATTTAAATATATATAAAACATTAGGAAGCAAAGGCATCCTCAACTGCCATTAATTATATGTACTGGAAATTTAAACTTGCAAATCAAATAATCAAAAGACAGTTTTTCTATCAATAATAAAAAATGTATTAGTAAAACAAACATGATATTACAACTCAAATATTTTATATAAAGTAATTAACAAACATTAAATTATAAATTCAACTCCTCCACATAGTAACACTTTCCAATTCATAATTTTAATAACAAAGGCAGAATTTGAGTTTTAAGTTTTTTATCTTCCCTTACAAATAAAAATTAGAAAATAAATTATATATATATATATATATAAATATATCATCTTGTTATTTAAAAAACAGTTTATTGATGTAACCCTACACTCTCTCTTAACATAGATATTTTTTTATCTTTGTTGAAAAGTAAAGCATTATTATTTTTTATGTTGTTCATAATTAAAGCTATATGCATGATATAGTGATCCAAGTAATGTATAACTAACTAACATTCCACAACATGTGGCTTCAGTACATGGGTGACACATAACGAACAACTACTTGGTATTGCATTTAATCATTGTACTAAGCATATGAAAAATCAATTCTAACTAGGTTGAAATTAGAGGAAATTATTTAATGCAATGCAATCCTCTTAATTCTACTATTTACAATCACTGACATTTAACAACTGATGATACACGTGGAACATAGTCAAACGTTTGTTTTACCTAATTTCGAACCAAAAAACATTATTCAAATATAATAACATTGAATCACCGAGTTTGATTTGTTCTACGTGTCTCACTTGGGTTGGTTTCAATGTTTAAAAAGTGGTTATTAGTTCATAGGTTTACTTATGTATTACGTACAAGGATTGCATTAAATTAGTTCTGCTAATTTAACACAATCATTATCGTTTGTTCATATGTTAATTTCCTATTCATATGATTGAATTACATTAAATTTCGGTTAATTAATTCATTAATGTGTCACCTTTGTAGTGAAGCCACTTGTAGTTGATCAACTATGATTGAAACAACGTAGAAATTTATGTCACTTCAAAACAATATTAATTATTCTTATTGAGTATTCATAGTTGCTGAGTTTTTTTGTTAGAAAATGGTGATAATAGGTGAAGATGGATGGCTTTTTTTTCTTTATTGATTAGGAGAGATTATACAAAAGTTGTTTTAGTCTAATTCATATTCATAAAATTTACATATTTTTTACTTAAAACTTTAAAAACTTAGGTTTATGAATTCTTTTATATATATATATATATATATAATATTTAATTTTGTCATTTAGTTAATTAACTATAAAACTTAAACTCACCTTTATATTATTTCCACAAATCTTTTAAAAATAAGTTTCTTCATATAGTATATACAATGACATCTACTTAAATAAATAATTGTTGTGGTTAAGATCTTATTATATTGTGTTGTTATTTTTATAATGATCTAAGTCAGTCATCAAAATAAATTAATCACTTCAAAAATTTCATATATTTCTTTTTAATATTATAAATTGTGAAGATAAATATGAAATCAAGTATTACTTCATAAAAATAATTAGCAACTAAATTTAAAGATATTTTTTTAATAATTATATTAATTAAGTTAAATTCAACCTTGTAAACTAAAAATTGTTAACCCTAAAATAATTTTTATTATTGAATTAGAATCTAAATGAATCTATAATATTAACATAACAAGATTCTAACTAATTACTATGGATTGTAAATTAATCACTTATTGATGTAAATTAATCCTAAAAATGAGTAATTACTATCATTGAAGTAAATTTTGTTTTTGACAGGTTCCACTCACTGCATCATACCCAGTTTAGGACAAATTACTCACTGTTCATGCCAATTTATGATTACATCTATGGTACGATGGACAAGAGCACAGACAGCACATATGAAACATCATTGAAGAGACAAGAAATTTCACCTGATGTGGTTCATCTGACACATCTCACAACACCAGAATCCATTTTTCATCTGAGGTTGGGATTTGCATCCTTAGCCTCAAAACCACAATCTTCAACATGGTACCTTTATTTGATGTGGCCTTTCACTCTTTCGTCTGTTCTTGTCACTTGGTTTTATGCCAAAACCTTCGTCATCGAGAGGAATGCTTTCAAAATGCTCAATTTGCAATCATGGGTTATTCCTAGATTCCATGTTCAAGTAAGTTTCCACTTACATTAATATATGTTTTTCTTCCAATTTTTGAAAAATGTTTCCTATAAATAATATTCACACTCTTCGCAGTACCTTTTCAAATGGCAAAGTGAAACTCTTAACAAACTCATAGAAGATGCAATACTTCAAGCAGAGTCAAGCAATGCAAAGGTTCTAAGTCTAGGTCTTTCAAATCAGGCAAGTAATTTATTTTTTTTTTAACTTTATTTAGTACTTTAATATTTTACGATTTACTTTGTTTCTTATATTTCTTTTTATTCCATTAAGTTCTAAATATTTAATAAATAAAGGTAATTTTGATAATCCATTGAGTTTAGGAATCAAAATCAGACCCCTACGTGTTTAAAAATATTAAAAACCATTTTGAATTTTTATTCAAAACATTTTATGGGCCAAGGTGTGGCATTTGGACTCACCTAAGGGTTCACTTTCGAAAAATAATGAAGAAATTTAGGCTTCTACTTTCTGCACCAACACCATTTCTTTCACACCCCTCAACTTTTCAGAATAACCATTTTACTCTCCTTAAAAAGTGACTTCCAAATTACGTTTCGAAAAATTTAATGAAATTTTCAAAACAAAACTTTTAGAATAAAATTTTTGGATTAGTATTTCCAAAACGTACGAAATACATTATGGAAGGGGGATTTATAGAATAAACTTTTCATAATGCATATAATCTCTTTCGTAATGAGATTTTTAGAACACTCTTTCAGGGGTATTTTTCCTAGTATTGTGGGAGTGCATTTAGTAATTATGGGGTACAGTAAGCAATAGTAAGAAAATTTAGCTTGTTAATGACACAATCCAAAATTGTGGGAGATGTTACGTTCTTCCCTTGTGTGTAACAAAAATGAACTTATTAGATGCATTATAATATATTTATTTAGCTTTGTGTATGTTCATTTAAAAATAACATGATTTAATTTTTCTATGTTCATAATATTATGGTTAAATAAATGATTATTTTGAATGGTTTTTCAGGGAGATTCACTGAATAAATATGGTGAACTTTACATCAAAAGGTTTCCTGAGCTTAAGATAAAGATTGTGGATGGAAGTAGCTTAGTTGTGGCAATTGTTCTTAATAGCATTCCTAATGAAGCAAGTGAAGTTCTTCTTTGTGGAAAACCTAATAAGGTTTCATATGCCATTGCTACTGCTTTATGTGAAAAGGGTACAAAGGTATGTTTAGTTTTATTTTAAATGTGCAATAATTATAATTAACCATGATTTTCTTCACTGAAAATATTTTGATTATAAGTAATTAAAACTTGCTAATTAAGTCAATTTTTTTTATTAGGCCTGTACACAAATAGGTTAAAAAAAGATGACAAAAAAAAACCCTAATTTTAATGGGGACTATTTTTGTAATATTTTATTTTATTATTTAAAATCTGACATCATTGTGCTAAACCCATAAAATTATTATCCATTATCTTAAAATTTTATTTGCTTAAACTCTTAAATAAATAAGTTTCAAAATCTAGCAGAAAGCATACATAGATCAAGCTGTTATTAGAGTCTTATTTCAATAAATTTTTATTTATATAAATTAATTCTACATGTTTTATCCGTAAATTTAAATAATGTTTTCGTTTATATTTTTAAGTTGGGTTTTAAATTTTACTCAATTTAAAGATATTCATGTAATATATAACTTTTTTTTATTAAAGTGAAGAATCTGGAGTTAAGTTGAATGAGAATAAATAAGATGAACAATACATAAAAAGAAAAACTTGCAAACATATTATAAGATTTTAGATTGAAAATGATTTTAATAAATGTTGTATACAGAATTCAACAAAAACAAAGGGCTATTAGACAAAGTGTACACATAATTTCACGAATTAATTAATATATGAAAAAAAATCATAAATTAAGATATTTAATATATTGAAATTAAATTTTGCTATAGAAGTCTCCTTGCATAATTTAATTTGGAATCATACTTTTCAGGTTACAACAATGTACAAAGATGAATATGATGATCTTGAATTAAGACTCTCCAAGGAGTGCAAAAAGAACTTGGTTTTCCCAGGATCCTACAATGCAAAGGTAAATCCCTCTAACAATGTTTTTCTTTCAACTTGATAATTTCAATGAAAAAAAAATGAATATTATTGAAATGATGGGCTTTGATTTGTATATGCAGATTTGGCTTGTGGGAGACCAATGTAACGAAGCAGAACAAAAGAAAGCAGCAAAAGAATCATTGTTCATACCTGTTTCCCAATTCCCTCCAAAGAAACTTCGTAAAGACTGCTACTATCACAGCACACCAGCCATGATAGCTCCACCTTCATTGGTCAATGTCGATTCCTGTGAGGTAATTATAACAAGATGCAATTTTCGTTTGAGAGAAAGAAAAAATTTCAAAAAAACTATAAATGAGTTATTGGGTTAATTTTCTATTTTTATCGTCAAATGTCACTGACTAGTATTCTATTATTTTATGTTGAAAGTCTTACCTCGACTAGAAATAAAATCAATTTATAATATATATATAAACGAATCTAAACCTCGTCTTACACCGTTAGTTTTGTGAGATTGACTTAGATTTAAAATTTATTTCTTAAATCAGAAAATTAAACCTACAATTTTTATGTTATTTTTTTCTAACCCATTAAACCAATCTTATGATTATCATGTGTTAGAGAATTGAATTTACACTTTTTATCTTTCTTCCAATTTTATCACTATATTTATAACTTCTAAACAAAATGAAATAAAGGTATATATTAAATGTGCATTATAAGAAAGTATACTGTTATCGTTTTTCTTGTACATATAAAGGTGTCGAGTTATAATATGTAAGATGTGTTGGAAGTTCTACATCGACTAAAAATAAGACAAAATAAATGAGGTGTAATTCTTGTTTTATAAACCGATTTTGTGGGGTTGAGTTAGACTTAAAATTACTTTATATCATTTTCATTTCTTATCATAAGAAGTTTGTCATTTGAATATTTTTCTATCATGGTTTTGTGCAATTTTTGTTGCCAAAATGAATTTCACAATAACAAATTTGCATGTACAACAGAACTGGCTGCCGAGGAGAGTGATGAGCGCGTGGCGCGTGGCCGGAATAGTGCATGCCCTAGAAGGTTGGAACGTTCACGAATGTGGAAATTTCACGTTTAGCGTTGAGAAAATATGGCAAGCAAGTCTTCGACATGGCTTTAGGCCATTCAAGATTAATTCATTTTCTTCAACTCTTAATCAATTGCCATAATATAAAATTCTCAATTAATCACTTTGTGAGTGTATACATATGTATCACTCAATTAATTAACTAGCTTATATATGGTGTTGGATGCAATTAATGTATTAATAATATCATATATGTGTTTTATACGTGTTCTTATTCTAAGTCTTTTGTGTAATATTATCAGATCAATTATGTATCTCAAATATGGTCTTTTTTGAAAGTTAAAATTTTGTTACGGTTTTATTTTGAAAAGATATTTTGGAAATTGAAAAAAAAAGACATTTAAATTGATTATGATCTCCATTTTTAATTGATGTAAAACTATTGAAATAATATATATTATTACAGTTTCTGTTGTATAATAGAAACTATATATGTTTAAATAATACATAAATATTGTCTTTTGAAAGCTTATGTTTCTTAATTTTGTTTCTCATGGTAATGGGATCAGATTTCCTTATATTTCTCTTGTTTTTCTCAGTCTCTCATGATTCAATATAATGAGAGTTGAGAATTATTACTCATTTGTATATGTAATTTTATAAATAATTAACATGATGTAAAAAGTTAATTTAAAGTGCAAATTAAAGTTGTGATAAAATTAAAATGGAAATAATTATTAAATGTTGGTATAATAACAATTATAACGCATAACAACAAATTAAACTAAGTTTTAATTAATAAATTTAAATTTATGTAATTGTGACCATTATTTGCATAAAAGTAATTCTAGCAGACACTATCAGTATTTAATATTAAATATCTAAATAAATAATTATTATACAAGATGAAACAGTATTTTGTGTGTTTAATTAAAAATATAATATTAAGAATCTAAATGAGTAAATATCAAACAATATGAAATAATATTCTGTGTTCGTAATCATAAGTATCAAAAATGCTTATAATAATGTTAATGTTTTTAATTTAACGAAAGAATTATATTAACTTCTTTTAATTAATTTAGGATCATATTAAATAAAATATTCAAAAAAAATTACTATAAATATTAAAATCAATATTAAGCCAAAATCTTATTTATTTAGTACATGATGTCACTAGTACAATAAGAAGAAAAGACACCGGTTATTTTTTATTATTGGCATCGGTTTTGCAACCGAGGCATATGTGGGCGAGGTAAAAAGGACAGACTTTATGCCTCGGTCATGGACTGAGATAAAACCAGATAGGAATATGCCTCGGTTCTTATATAACCGAGGCAGTATCCTATTTTTTTTTTTTTAGATGCAACCTGTTTTTCAGTAAGCAACCAGAAATTGTTTCAGCAACCAGAAATTGTTTCAGCAACCAGAAATTGTTTCAGCAACAAGAAATTGTTTCAGCAACAAGAAACTGTTTTAGCAACAAGAAACGGAGTGATGCAAGTCAATGTTTTTCACACAACCGGAAAATCCCAATCCCAATCCGAGATCAAAACAGACCTAACATTTCCCAATTTCAGAAACCCAAACTGCTTGTGATTGTGAGTCTTCACTGGCCTGGCCTCAAAAGCAGAAGAACAAGAGTAGATGAACACCTTCTGCAACGAACCAGGAAGCTCCCTTAGGGTTTCCAATCACACAGGACTTCGACGGTTGGAGGAAGATTGCCGGTCTAGGGCGGCGGCGACAACGGAGGGGAAGAATGGTGGAGGCAGCAACGACGGAGGGCTCGCCGATCTGGAGTGGCTTGGCGATGGCGATCTGGAGCGGTGGATCTAGAGCGGCGGAGGCAGCAACGACGGAGGGCTCGCCGATCTGGAGCGGCTTGGCAATGGCGATCTAGAGCGGTGGATCTAGAGCGGCGGAGGCAGCAGTGGCTGAGGCAGCAGTGGCTGAGGCAGCAGTGGCTGAGGCAGCAGTGGTGGAGGCACGGACAGAGAAGAGTGAGAGCACGAGGGAAGAAGAGAGGAAGAATGGGAGAGCACGGACAGAGAAGAAGTGAAAATGAAGAGTTAATGTGAGAGCACGGACAGAGAAGATGTTGGGCTGTGGAAATGAAAAAATCAAAGACCACATCATGCCTCGGGTTTCATCAGAACCGAGTTAGGTGGCAGGAGTTGTATGCCTCGGTTTCGCCTAGAACCGAGTTAGTAGTGCCCTTTAGGCATCGATTGCTGGGCAACCGAGTTAGTAGCTCTTATTAGACCCAACAGCTGTTAGTGGAGCAGGTTTGGGCAGAGTTTTATGCCTCAATTTTACGTAGAACCGAGTTAGTAGCATGCTTTAGGCACCGACCATGGGACAACCGAAGCATATATTTAAGCTATTATTACGACTCTACCACCGCACTATTATACGCTTCGGGTTCGCTTAAACCAAAGCGTATATTACGCTTTCTAATCCCATTTTTTTAGTAGTGTGTTTTCCATGCAAGAAAAAAAGTTGACAACAATGTTAGGTATGTTTCTTCTCATATGTAGTGGATAAGGGTACTCTTTCCAGTTTTTTCTTTATAAATGATTAGGAAGAAACTACTCAAATTTGCATTCCTTCCTTAAAAAAACAGTAATAAAATGTAAATGTGCTTGCCTAATTCAATACAAATTAGAGAATTTTGGTTCAATTATTCTTAGTTTTTTTTTTTAAGAAAAAAATTGGCCAAACACTTGTTTATAAAAAAAAATCCTTAAAAAAACATAGCTTTTAATTATAGTAGAGGAGTCCTCTCTTCTTTTTTCTTTAATCCTTAGAACTAGTTAGTTACATAGAACTTATTTAAGTGTTTGAATCCAAACTTAAAAAAAATAAAAATTGCACAAATATGTCACTAATCATTGTACCAAGCATATGAAAAATCAATGCTAATTAACTAGCTAGGTTGAAATTAGAGGAAATAATTTATTGCAATCCTACACAAAGGCATAGATTCAACCACATATGTTCCACGTCTATTTCATTAAATTCCGTCACCCATATATTGAATTTGATCCAATGTGAGCCAACTAGGTCTGTCATAGTAAAAATTGATATAAATTCAAAACAATATTATTATAAATTTTAATAGTTTCTGATTTTTTTTGGTAGAAGACAGTAATTGTTGATGATTTCATATCTTTCATTTTCTACAAGAAGTTGTGATAATATCAGGAGAATCTGTGGAGTTGATCAAAAGGAAAGTTTATTTGAATAGTAACATAGAATGGAAATAGGAAATAAAATAAAGTTTGGTGAGGATAAGTGGATTGATAATGGACATTAAAGGAAAGATTTCTAAAATTGTATAGAAATTTAATTATTAAGGAAGTATTTGTACTTGAGTGGGATAAGGGTATAAAGGTATAGGGAGTAAAATATACAACATGTGTAGAATCGAAGATTAAAATGTGAGTAACTTGTTTTTTTTCTGGAGGGTGGCAATACTTATATGAAAAATGTATGATTCCTAGGTGAGGATTAAATATGTATATCATGGGAATACACTTATGCCAATTTGGATATCTAGGAATGAATAATAGAGTGTGGCGACGTATGCATCACAATAGTTTGGAATATTTTTAACCATATAGGAACAATGTCAAAAGTATATGTAGTGGAAGTATTACTCTAACACAAGTTAAAAATTGGGCATGAAGGTCATATTTTGATTGGTTCATGAGTCCAATCACTAGTGCAGCGAGGGGCTTTTACCGCGGTTCATTTTTACTATACGTCGCGGTTTAAGAACCGCGGCATATTCAGCCGCGGTAGTAAGTCAGACACTTTAGGCCGCGGTTATAACCGCGGTATATCGGTTGCCGAATATGCCGCGGTTGTCGAGGGAACCGCTGCCTAAATCCCTTTTTTTAAAAAAAAAAAAAAAAAACAATCCCCTATATGCCGCGGTTGAACCGCGGCAAAAGAGGGAACACGATATGCCGCGGTTGGTGTTAAAACCGCGGCCATATGTCTCGTTTTAAAAAAAACGAAGCACTATATGCCGCGGTTGTGGTTAGAACCGCGGCATATTCCCCTGCAGTTTTTTAAAATTGTAGGTCTGTTTTTGTGATATCCACTACCACAAAAACAGACCTGCATATAAAAACATGTACACAAATTCAATTTGAACATAACAAACACATGTTCAAATGTAGTTCAACATCAAATAAAGTACAAAGTCTAAGAAAATTCTATCTAATCAAATGCATTGTTTAAATCTAAGAGCTATTGTATAATCTAACTATATACTTCGCAGCAGCGTTCCTAATGAATAATAGTGACTTCTCAGGAACTGGTGTAATAGTCTTGAATCTCTGCAAAATACAATTCATTTTATTTAGTGTATATGAATTCAACATTTGTTAAAAAATCTAAATTTGTTAAAGTTAAATATTACCGTTTCCCAGCGACTTGTGATGTGAGAACGAACAATATGGGTCATCCAATACATTACATAGTATCCACACTCATATGACCCATTTTGTTTGTTACACTACAATATATCCACACTCTTGTTTAGACATTGTGTAACATGCAGGGGGCAAATAAGTACGTTTACCAATCTCCTTGGGTGCCAACTCTTCTCGGATATTCATGTCAACCAAATCCAAACGAGCATTCACTCCATCTTTTGTCTTTCCCTGAATGTTGAGTAATGTACCAATCAAGCTATCACACACATTCTTTTCTACATGCATCACATCTATGCAATGTCGAACATCTAACTTTGACCAATATGGAAGATCAAAGAATATTGATTTCTTCTTCCAAGGGGTCGTTACAGATGACTTCTTCGATGTTTTCCCAAATACATGATGTATTTTATTAACTTTTTCAAGAACTTGAAGGCCAGTAAGTGGATTTGGTGCTTCGTCCCTCTCTTGATCTCCATTGAATGCTTTTTTTAACCTTCGATATGGATGATTACGTTCTAGAAATCTCCGATGACGCAGATACACCGTCTTTCTTCCATGTTTCAATTGATGAGCTGCAGTGTTTTCTTCACATATAGGACACGCTTTATGACCCTTGACACTGTATCCTGACAAATTACCATAAGCAGGAAAGTCATTAATGGTGCAAAATAACATTGCACGCATCATAAAAGTCTCTGAAGCGAATGCATCAAATATTTCAACCCCATCAACCCACAAAACCTTCAAGTCTTCAACTAGTGGGCTTAGATAAACATCTATGTCATTTCCAGGCTGCTTTGGACCAGTTATCATCATAGACAACATCATGTACTTCCTCTTCATGCACAATGCAGGAGATAAGTTGTAAATTATCAATATAACTGGCCAACAACTGTGATTGGTACTCAGATTACCAAATGGGTTCATTCCATCAGTGGCTAAACCAAGCCTAAGATTTCTACACTCTTTACCAAATTCGGGGAATTGTCGATCAATATTTTTCCATTGCTTTGAATCAGCTGGATGACGAAGCAGCCCGTCAATTTTTCTCTCATCTGCATGCCATCTAAGATTTTTAGCATCTTTGGGATTCGCAAACAAACGCTTAAGTCTGGGCACTATTGGAAGATACCAAACTACTTTCAAAGCAGATCCATTTTTTTCTATCTGACCATTATCTTCACTATTGTTTTTTGACTTGTATCGTGATAAGCCACATTTTGGACACTTTGTCAAAAATTCAAACTCTTTCCTATACAAAATGCAGTCATTGGGACAAGCATGTATCCTTTTATACTCCATACCCATTGGACAAAGAATTTTCTTCGCATCATAATTACGAGTGGGCAGTGTATTTCCATCTGGCAACATTTCATTCAACAACGTCAACAGTTCTGTAAAACTCTTATCAGTCCATCCATTGCTCGCCTTCAAATTCATCAGCCTTAACACCGCTGACAAACGTGTGAACTTAGTTGAACCGACATACAAAGGTGTTTCCGCATCAGTCGACATCGTCTCATACACATGAGCTTTGGCAAAATTTTCTGCTCCAACATCGCGGATCATGTCCTCCAATTTGTCTTCATCCGGTCGATCTTCTTCGATGGTGGAATCAGTAACATTTACACTTTGAGAGTCATTGGGAAAATGCATTTCTTCGCCGTGCCAGATCCATGTTGTATAGCATCTTAGAAAACCATCACATATAAGATGTTCTCTAATTTGAGTTGCGTTCAACTTTCTCCCATTCAAACAGTTCACACAAGGACATCTAAACTTCACTTCATCATCACTTCTCCCCTCATTACGTTGCGCAAATTGTATAAATTCCTCTACACCTCTCTCGTACTCAGCACTAATACGTGGTAAATTAATCCAATTTCGATCCATATTCCTAAATATTACATAAAAAGATAAGCTACTAAAAATCAAACTTGCAATTTCATACATATCATTGAAACTTAGTGAATAATATTTTAAGGTTTATAAATAATACAAGAACTACAACACACATTACCAAAACTATAGCAAAAACCATACCATACATTACCAAAACTATAACAATTTCATGCATTATCAAAATTAAAGCAAAAATTATACCATACATTACCAAAACTATAGAAACTTCATACATTACCAAAACTATAGCATTATGCAAAAACTAATGAAGAAATCACGTTAAGAATGCAAAAGGGCATAAATACCTGGAAGAGGAACCGCGAAAACGCTTGGTGCAAAAAAAACGAAATCGCAGCGGAGAGGGAATGACGCGTTTCAAACGATTTTGATCGGCTAAAACTGTTTTTTATCGTCACAAATGAGAAAGGACCGAACAATTTCAAGTTTAAACGGTGAAAAATGAGTAATCGGAGATGATCGGAGTCGGAGGGAGGGAGAAAAAACGCGAAACAGAGCTTGCGGGAAGAAGACGATCACTGTTCCAAGTTTTAATTTTTAACTCTGAACGGGGGAATCTACCGCGGTTCCCTACTTAACCGCGGTATAATATAGGTATATGTCGCGGTTCCCTACTTAACAGCGGCATATACTGATTAAATAAATAATCCTAAATGGCATTTTTGAAATTATTTTCAAACTATATGCCGCGGTCCAGCGGGCAACCGCGGTATATACCTCGAAATATTTCAAATACATATTAAATTAATTTCAGATAGGCGAATATGTCGCGGTTGCTCCTAGAACCGCGGCATATGCCCCTGTAACGTGCTGAACACAACTGTCTGCCAACTGCCTTATGGGGAATTTCAGTAGATGTGCAGGGGTATATGCCGCGGTTGCTCTGCGAAACCGCGGCATATACCCCTGTAACTTCTGAAATTCTCTGACTGGCAGAGAAGTTGAGAAGTTACAGGGGTATATGCCGCGGTTCTCTGGACAACCGCGGCATATACCTCAGTAACGTTTGAAATTCTCTGACCCAGTCAGCACCTGCAATTAATTGGCAGGGGAATATGTCGCGGTTCTCTGGACAACCGCGGCATATACCGCTGTTATTTAATTTTTTATTCACACGTGGCGTCAAAGGTAATGGTTGACTGGAGTATATGCTGCGGTTCTGATCCGAACCGCGGCATATGTGTTCGATTTATTTACAAAACTGCCACTGCGCACCATTATGCTGCGGTTTCCTTGTAACCGTGGCATAATGTGCGCTGTAAAAACCCAATTTTTTACTAGTGAATAATGTGTTTTCAATCTTTACACTTCTAGATATGTTAGGTAGTTGAAGAGAAAGTATATGACATTTATGTTCTTTGAATAGTAATGGACTAATCAAAACAAAACATAAGAGAAGGAATAAAATGGTTTAAAGAATAATTCTGATATATTATTTTAAAGATTAGTGTAATATATATATATATATATATATATATATATATATATATATATATATATATATATATATATATATATACTAAGTCCCATGATTCCTCATCTATTGAAATTTAAAAATAAATAAATAAAGATACAAAAATAAGGTATGATGTATAACCTTATCCTTGCCATGATTATCAATTATAAAAAGGAAGCCAAAATTAGGGAAAAAAAATTCATATAACACTTTCATGTTCAATAAATATGAATGAAAAAAAAATTACAAATGGATGAAGAAGATGAATGTAGATGAAGGAGATGAATGAAAAAAGGTGTATGAATGAAGGAGATGTAAGAAGAATATGAACGAAGGAGAGACGAGGAAAAAAATGTTGATGAAGGAGATGTGCTTGAATAAAAGAATAAGTGTGGATGAAAAAACTGAATGTAGATAAAAGGGATAAGTGTAGATAAAAAGTTAAGTATAGATAAAATGATGAGGGTGAGAAGATTTATAAATGTGAATAAAGAAGACGTGAGATATGATTTATCTAGAAAATGAAAAAAGAAAATTGTTAGTAAAAAAATTGTTACTTTTTAATATAAAACTTTTGAATAAAATTAATCTAGAGTTCATATTTATTGTGACGAAAGCACACATGTTCATAATATCGAGTCCTATATTAATATTAATATGAAAGAAAAGTGATCGATGAGATGATACATAGTAAATGTATAATAATTTTGCTCAGTAACATTTTTTGTTGTGTTTTTTTCCAAAACCTCATTACTATTGTGCTTCTCCGAAATTGTTTGCGTGTGAATTCTTGCCACAGTAACTACAATTAATGCAATAATAATTTTTGGCTAAGGTAGCTCAACCTCAACTAACTATTGTGCAGTATGCAATAAAACATAATAACGTGTGGTTATAAAGTACAATGGTGTTAGTTCTTATTTGCTTAGGTTCAAGTTCCAACAAAAGATCTTAATATGTAGGGAAAAACATTACATCAAACAAACTATTCATTAAAAAGTTGTTGAAAATCATTTTCTATTCAGGATCATGATATGTTAATAACTTCTTTTAATAATTTTTTAATAATAGATTATGTGTCACTAATTTTTTGGATCGTATATTTGAACGGATCAATCACAAACTATCACATAAACAGTTATAAAAAAGTTGTCAAAAAAAATTGTTAAAAAAATATTTTTCATTCATATTTGTATTCTTTTCTAAAAACAGTAATATGTATCATGTAAACGTGCTCACTTAGTTCAATGTAACTCGGGATATTTTTGGTTCAATTATTGTGAGTTGTTTTAAAGAAAAAAGAATTGGTCAAAAATTTGTTTATAAAAAAATTCTTAAAAAAAGGCATAGCTTTTAGTAGAGGAGTTTTTTTTTTTTTTAACCTAGTTACATAGAACTTGTTTAAATGGTGTCAAAACTCGATAAAAGAAAATAACATAAATATGGCATCTACTCATTGTACTAAGCATGTGAAAAATCAATGCTACCTAGGTTGAAATTAGAGGAAATAATTTATTGCAAGTACCACGCAAAGCTATTAGCATGCAAAAAATGTATGTGTTGCGCGTGAGAGATGATGATACAGAGATGGAATTATAGGTCGCTTTGTAATACATTAAAACGACATTATATAATAATTAAAATTTATTATTTTGAATATAAATAGTTATTGTTTATTATTATAATTATTACTATTATTACTAAAATTATCATAACATTACCATCAACATTATGATTATGATTACCATTCTCATATATCATAGTCATTATCAATACTTTTATAAGAACCTGAACTATATAATAATTCAACAATTATAAGAAATTGAAATATATAATAATTGAATTACATGCAATTATATTCTTTTTATTTTTGAAATAGTCTATTTAGACTAAGTAATTAAAATATTTTAAATTTTAATTGCTGTGTTTGGATAAAGTAATTTAATTTCTTTTTAAGGTAAAATCAACTCTATCTTTGAATTCAAGTTAAGTTAGCTTGACTTTCGATTCGAGACGACTTCGATCTAGACAAACTCAATTCGATCTTCAGCTAAGACCAACTTAGTTCGATATTTGATCCGGACAGACTATACTGGACCTCTAGTCAGGACATACTCAACTAGACATTCAGTCGGGGTCGGCTCGGCTCAATCTTCGATTTTGAGTGAATTTCAAATTCTAATAATTTATAATTATTTGAAACACCTTCTTAAAATTTTTCAATTTCAATTTTCTTTTAATTTTTTTATCCAAACATGTCATTTTACAACAACAAAAATTTAAAATTATTCAAATTAATTAATTACTCTCTTAAAACTCCTCATCCAAACACAACATAAAGTAATTTTATCATTTGCATTAAGGTTTGTATTATACTATTAAGGTTTGTATTATACTATAACATAGTATCTTAATGTGAGATCTCAAACAACCCCCTTTGCCCAACAAAAATCAAATCCCACGATAGTTGGTTTTAGTATTGTGGAGTTTAATTTAGTCTCACATAGCTTAATATTGTGACATGTTTTTTCTATTTAGTTACATAAGCAACCTTCAGTAAAACTTGAGAGACACACCAAAATATAAATATATTTCCTAGTGTAGTTGTGGACGTAGGCATTTGTACGTCGAACCACATTAAATTATTGTCTCTCTTTCCTCTTTTATTGTCTTGTTCCTAACCGCTGGTATCAGGAGATAATTTCATAGTATGATCTGTGGTTGCAGTTTTTTCTAATCTTCTACATCAGAAAATGTTTGGTTTTCTTTTTTCTTGGAAATCTTAGTTCAGAGAAGTTATGGTAGCTTTCTTCAAAAGCAATAGGTGCAATGACAATGGAAGAAGGGAAGATGAAGATTGAGAAATTCGATGGCACTGACTTCGGGTTCTGGAAGATGTAGATAGAGGAGTACATGTATCAAAAGAAGTTGTATCTACCCTTAAGAAGGGAGAAGTCAGACGACATGGAGCAGTCAAATTGAGAGCTGTTAGATCGATATACCCTTGGTGTGATTCGGTTGACATTAGCTAAGAATGTTACGTTCAACATCATGAACAAGAAAACAACTGCAGATTTGATGCAGGTGTTGTCAAATACGTATGAGAAGTCATTTGCAGCCAATAAAGTGTATTTGATTCGCAGACTTTTCAACCTCAAAATGGGTGAAGGTAACTCAGTTACTCATCATATTAGCGAATTTAATACATAATAGGTTGGCCATGTTAGAGGTCATTTTTTTTTCAATCGAAGCACCAT
The DNA here is from genome assembly GCF_016808095.1 of Vigna angularis. Classification (NCBI taxonomy): domain Eukaryota; kingdom Viridiplantae; phylum Streptophyta; class Magnoliopsida; order Fabales; family Fabaceae; genus Vigna; species Vigna angularis. Next base: position 29,821,763 of record NC_068978.1, read on the forward strand.
GGTGAACCTAGTCATCCCCTTTGTTGTGTAGTCTAGAAATTAAATTAGTTTAACTTGCCTATCTTATGCATTAATATCTTTTTCCTCTGTTTGGCTAATTATGAAGAGACGCACTTGGCATGTTGCTCGATTTCAAACACATTGAAGGTCACCTCTTCAACCAGAGCTTTGATTTTCAATTTACCATCATCAACATCTATAATTACTTTGATTGTTTTCATAAATGGTCTACCCAAGATGAGAGGTATCTCCGAATCTTCTTCCTACATTTCTATCACAACAAAATCCATCAAAAACATTGGTTGGTTGATTCTCACCTCCATATCTTCCACTACACCATAAGAATATGTAGTTGATTTATCTACTAGTTGTAGAGTCATTCTTGTTGGCTTGACCTCCAAGCCACCAATTGTTTTGAGCACAGATAAAGACATCAAATTTATGCTAACCCCTAAGTCAATAAGATTTTTCCCAACATCTTGGTCACTTATGGTGCAAGGAACAATGAAGCTACCACGATCTTTAAAATTTGTAGGAAGAGTATTTTAAATGGTAGCACTACAATTCCCTTAAACTTCAATAGTTTCCACTTTTTTATACTTCTTCCTTTTTGTGAGAAAATCCTTCATGAATTTCACATAAGAAGGTATTTTTGTAGTGCTTATGAAAAAGAAATGTTGATCTCCAACTATGTTAATATGTTTTTGAATTGAGCAAATTGTTTCTTCTTTTATTTCTTTGAATGACTTTGTGGATATGGAAGAGACTTTACCACACCTTTATCTTTTTTTTTCTCCTCCTCTATTTTCTTTTTAATTTTTTCCTTAACTTTATCGCCTTTCTCCTCACTTATTTTCTCTTCACTCTCACTCTTTTTAGTCTCTTTATTTTTATTCAACCTCTCTCTTATCATATCTCTTTTTCAACATCTTCTACTCTGGGTAATGATAGCATTACAATGTTCCTTTGGGTTCACCTCAGTGTTGGTTGTAATTTTTTTTATCAATTTTCTCTTCTAACTTCTACAACACATTTGAGTCTCCAAATTACATATAGATGCTTTCATGCTCTTGTGATTAGAGATGGAAACTTTCATGAATTATTGAAATGTCTCTTCAAGCTTTGACGTCCTATCATGCAAGGTTTGTGTACATAAGAGAGGAGACTTGTTCTCCAAGTTTATCAAATTTGGGTTTTGGAAACCTTAATCCTTGCACTCAAACCTTGGCCTAAAGCTAGGTCCATCTCTTTTTAAGCCTAAACTAGACTATTAGACCCAAGTTCAAACTATGACCCAAATACAGGTCAAATAAAATCTTAGACGACTAGGCCTACAATACAAAGTCCAAAATATTACGACTCTAATTTTTACAAAAGAATCCTAGGCTAGGTCTTCACATCTTCCTTAACCCAGATGAACATCAACTTGGGCCTACTCAGCTTAGATGAAGCTCAATCTTCTTGGATCTTTCTAGCCATTGTTGTGGTGTTTGCCATCATATCCTCCCTCTTGAGAAGGATATGTCCTCATATATATGTTTCTCCATGAAAGCAACCATTTTTATTTATCATGTCTTGTCTTCCTCATCTAGGATCAAAGACCATTCTATATCAAACATAAAACAAGGTAAGTGTTATTCTGATAAACATCCAAAGAATGTGACTCCCAATGTTCATACACATTTTATCAAATGAATGATAAAAGTTTTCTTTTTTAAGCATTTTCATTTAGTTCCTGGTTTTCCTTGTGTTGAATCCATACAATTTTGAAGATATTTCCTTTTTTAGCACAGTTTTTTTGGTCTTCTTTTTCTTCCTTGAAAGGAAGAAATAAGATAAACCTTTTCTTCACACAAGTCTTTGCCCTTTACAATGGTGACTCTCTTGATAAGGCATTCAAAAGTTTTGTGTTTTCTACCTAAACAATTGGAACTTTTTGTTTTACTAGTATGCATGTAGGTATAATTTTTATTTTCTTCTTTTTCTTTTATTTTATCTTCATCTATTTTATTTTTCATTTGTACTTGATCCTTTACCACTTGGGTTGGTGTTAAAGGATGAAGCACAAACTTTCGTTCCTTGTGTGTGAAGGTTATTTTGTTGGTGAAGACATTATGCATGATTTCTTGTCAAATTATCAAGGCCTCCCTAATAAAATATGACAAGCTTCTATAGGGATTACATCACAAAGCATAATATCTTCATATTTTCCAATGGAGAACTTCACCTTTACTTGTTGGTTCACTATCATATCCTCATCTCCTTTTAAGCCCAAACTAGACTATTAGGCCAAAGCCCAAAATATGACCCAAATACAAGACCCAAGTAAAATCCTATACTACAAGGCGTATAATACAAAGTCCAAAATATTACTACTCTAATTTTTACAAAAGAATCCTAGACTAGGTCTTCAAATCTTCCTTAGCCTATATGAATATCAACTTAGGCTTGCTCAGCTTAGGTAAAACCCAATCTTCTTAGATCCTTCTAGCCATGGTTGGGGTATTGGTCATCGTGTACATAAGATCCAATCAGTGATTACCCTTAAATGGTGTGATCTCAATGAACTTAAGATCATAGCATTGGTGTCATATGTAGGAAAAAACGATGTTTCAAATATGAATCCTCATTCCCTAAGAAAATGAAAAAGTGGTTCCAAAGATGAACCCTCATTCCCTTAGTCCTCGACAACATGTCTTGTTTTGGTACACTCAATAGTCTCACCTTTCTTAAGAGTCGATGCCAATGGCCGTTTAAATACCCCTTCCTCCTTTAATCCACTAATGTGTCTTTTATAAAATCATGACAAAGTTTTGGGTTCTAAAACAGACAATATCTTACATGAGGTTACCTTCTTGGTGTTGCATATTCAAAATACAATTAAACAAAAGAGGAAATTTTGTTACTAAGTTGTCCATGTCATATTTAAGAAAAAAATAGTTTAAAATTTTAATTTTAGTATTTTTTGTTGTTGTTGATGCTCTTAATCATCTAAATTTGAAGAACTTATCAACCATCTTTGAATTATCTCAATATTTAGTAAGAATAAGAAATACATTTTACTTGATAGAAAGATTTTTTTTTTACTGTAATAATGATTACCAAAACAAGATTGAAAAAATAAAATACAAGATAAATTTCTTATAAAAAAATATGATTATTTCATTAAAAAGGTAAATAGCTAAATATTTTAATTTGATTCACTTATTAATAAGTTAAAAAATTTGAAGTAACAAAGAACAATTTATTAAATATATACAATTTCTTTTATAATTATAATTATATTAAATTATATACATACTTATTTTTATTGTGTTAGTCTTCATAATCACTCCATCCGTTTTTCATAATGGAAAATTTAATGCTCCATCAATCAACCACTCAATTGATCCCACAATGTTCCTAAGGGTTGCCATCACTTAATAAGACAAAGATACTTTGTGTTTCTTTCTTGACAAAGATGTCCTTTTTGTAAAATATGTAGTTAATGAACAATGCATATCTTATAAATCTTGATTGTGATACTAAAGTGATATTAATACTTGATTAGATATTAACGCACTATTTGGGTGGGGTAATTTTACCATTTATAAAGATTGATAAATTGATTTTTAAGATTGTCTTTGTTTGATTTTTTTTATTAATAAAATTAACAATATTAGATAAGAACAATTGGTTATCTCAATTGAATTTTTATTTGATAAATTGATTTATAAAATATATTGAAGAATAAAACTTATGTGTGTGAAGAAAGTGAAGGAATGTGAATATTATTGAATAAATTACCAATTTATATGTATATTGTATGGGTTTGTGTTACATGCACCCAAAAATAATCCTATGCCAACTTTGTATGCAATTGAGAGAAAAATATGAAAAGGAATAAATGATGTTTTTTTATCAGCCAATCATAGTAATATAATAGTAATATCAATAATAATAATAATAATAATAATTATAATTATTATTAGTATTGTAAAACCTCAGTAAATGATATTTTAGAAATAATGGTAGTTTTAAAATAGTGAGACAAAGTTATTTTAATATTAAATGATTTGTTTATAAATAGTTTTGTTATAATTATTTTAAAACGTATAATCTCTTTAGAAATCACTTTTCTAGAGTTCTCAACCTTCTCTCTAAAAGTTATGACTCTTGAGTTATCTCTTTGACGATAAGGAGGTGTCTAATCGATCACAGCGACAAGGTCTATATTTGTAGCCGATAGTTTTTTGTCATAAAGCAAGTAAGTTTATATCCCTGTTTTTGTTCGATTTCAATATGTGATTTTGTCCAAGAATCCTCCTATGCATGTAGTCTTTTTGTTTTCCCTTTTATTCTTGGTAAATTGAGGTCCTAAGGACTATGTCCGATCATCCTTTAGTGTTTCGTAGGTTTGTCTAACGTTTTCTTGCGTTTCAAGCAATTGGCAGAATGTTTTGAGAATTTGGGCAATTTGTTTTGAGGTAAGGGAAGCTAGTAATGTTTTTAGAATTCAATGTTTGAGTATGAAAGGATGTTGAATTGTTTATGAAATAAATGCACGTGGTTGAATTATTTTGTGAAAGTGATATTTATGACTTTGAAGTGCTTTGGAATGAGGATTCTTGATTAGATGATGTTTGTACGATTTTCTAGTTTAATTTGGAATTGAATCTAGTTTGGAATGTTGTTGTGAGATGTTGAATGTTGACCAATATTTTATGGTATTGAGAAATGGTCTTTTACTTGAGTTTTTAAGCCTAAAAAGGGGGTTTTAAGTAGCAAAAATCGAAGGTAAAAGGTGGGTGTCGCAACCGGGATCGTGACGGGATGGCGAACCGAAAAACAAACGGGTTTAAGAATAGATTTTGGGAGTCGCCACCATAATTTATTCTGGAAAAACTATGAAAAACCGTAAAATAAGATATGGTCTGCGAAAACTGGATTTTATGTTCGGGAATCGGTTACGCATAAGGAAGGTATTAGCACCCTACTACGTCTGCCCAAAAGCAGTACCTTTAATTAAATGTATAAAGTTGACGTGGTTTTTCAAAATATTTAATTTTCCCTAAAACAAATAATATAAAGAAACTATTAAGAAACAAAAAATATTTTTTGTTTTATGAACCCGACAAGGATTGACCTTGCTCCTACGTATATCCATTTATGATGGACAATCAGGGATCACGTAGTTTTTTATCTAGAAAAAAAGTTTGTGAAGTTTGTGTGAAAATTATTATGGATTGTTTGGGATTTTTTAAAAGTTAACCTCGATAAGGATTAACATTGTTTTTTTTAAAGAATTTTGTATTCTTCTATTTGAAAAAATATGGTGGGGAAAAAAAAGAAAAGGAAAGAGACCGACCATAAGCCGACGCGTACCCATACCCTTTATTTTATGATTTAATATTTTTTTATAGGAAAATACGTGATAAGAAATATTTTCTTTTTTTTTTGTTTTGAAATAATTTATTTATTTTTGTTTTGAAGTTGTTTATTTAATTTTTAAGTAAAAAAATAACCAATACCAAAATAAATGCAAAAAGATATTCTTTTTTTCATGAAAAAAACATTATTGGTGCATAGTAAAAAAATAAAATCTTTTTAACAAAAACCTTCAAAGTACAATAAAAAGAGAAAGAGAATGGTGCAGAGATGACATACCTTTTTGGCTTTAAGTACTCCCCTAGTTCTTCTTTGGTAGTTTCTGTTGGTAGAACTCCTCTATCGTGAAAACTTATTTTCCTCTATACTCTCTCACTCTTTCTATCTTTATTATTTCAAAGTATCTATCTTTTCTTTTTTCACACATTGTAATATTATGGTAATCTTGTCCTTAATTGTGAATTAATTGACAACGAACAAAATAGGGAAAGAAAATGTCTTGGTTCCAAGAAAAAGAAATCAAATAATATTCAAGACATTGATTATAATTATTGTCAGAAAATTTGTCCATTTTTAACATCATATTTTCCTCTTTGAAAGCAACTGACACAACAAATTATATTAATATACTATTTTAATTACTGCTTATAATTATTGGCATAATATTGATTCAAATTATTACCATATCAAATTAATATCTCAAAAATATTTTTCAGTGATATGTCCTGCATTAAGGAATTTTATTTTATTATTTTATTTTTTCCTTTTTTTTTACCTACCATTAATTATTATTCTTGTATTCTTTATTTTTAATTATTTACTTACTCGGACGAAATTGGGTGTTGACAGTTAGAACTGTTTTGAATAGTTGAAAGTTGATTAGGAGACCTATTATGACTTGTCTAGGTTGTCAAAAGATGAAAATCTAGTGTAGAACTGTTTATGGGCATGTTGGAGAGAGTTATTAGGTATTTTTGGTCAAAAATGAGGTTTTGTATGGTGAGATTTTGAAACAAGAAGTTTGGGAGTAAATTAGGATGTTGGAGTGAGTTATTTGGTGTATTATGACTTGTACATGATTTTGGTTTGTTTATATGAAAGTTAGAAAAGGTGAAATTGTTTGGGTAGCTTAGGTAAGTAATAATGGGTTTTGGATGGTCATTTTGAGTTAGAAGTATGTTTTCTAAGGTTTCTAAATGTTTGGAAGGTCTTAGGGGTCTTTAAAAGTTAGGGGTAAAGTGTGCAAAGTGAGAAAAACATGTCTTGTTCTTTCTGATACCGTTGGAGAGCCCAAACATGGAGTTGAGCGCCTCTTTCTAGTGGCCAGGGCGCTAAGCGCCAGGCCCTCGATGCCCGAGCGCCACTAGGCGCACTGGGGCACCACTGCATCAGTTTTGGGGGGCAAGGGTTTCAAGGTTCTTGATATCAGTTTTGGACGTTCTTTAGGTCATTTTAGGGGTTTTGGACCCTTCCAATGGCTGTTGGTGAGGGTTTCAAAGCTATTTTCCTTTCCTAAGTGTGAGTATCAAGTTGCTATGAAGAATATTGTGTTATTGTGTGATTTCTCATGACTTATAATGGTGTTTCTAGTTATTTAATATATGATCATTGGTTTCATGTATTGGTATATTGTGTAAAAGTGAAAGGAAATGTGTATAAATTATCAAATGGGTTCAATGTAAATGTGAAGTGATCTCAATGATTTCAAAGGTATGGAAATGAGTTTTAAGGGGGAACCTATGGTTGAATGGTTTCAAGTGTGTTAGAATGAATGCAGGTAACTTAATCTTGGAGGTTTTCCTCACACTATAATTGTCATATATTCTCACATAGAGAGGTTTGGCGCATGTGGTGAGAGTAATAGGATCTCAAACAAGAGTCCAATCTGATCCTAACCCTATCAAACAACTTAATTCTCTGCTCAATATCACATTATGCAACCCTGAAAGCTTATCCCTCCTTCATTCTTCTCAAATGCACATTTCCAGCAAAAATACACTAAGACAATCGATTATCACTTGATGTTAATCGATTATTCCATAGGGGTTCAACACCCAATTTTTCAGCTATACAATATATGAAAGGATAATCAATTATCATCCTAGATAAACAATTATTCCAGTGACGAAACTCAAAACGACGCACAAATAATCGATTACCACTTCCGATAATCGATTATTGCCAAACCCAAATCATTCTGCACAAATATCAATTGTTCAAAAGACCCATACATCCTCCCCAAACCACTTGGAAACATACCTAACACATCATACATGTGTTCAAACCCCACATACCCTCATAAACAAACCCAAACACATACATTACATCACTTGAATAATTCAAAATCCATCATTATGTAGATTATAACCCAACCAAACCCAACATACTACATATAATCATCATACCATTCTTTACAACATATATTTGCATGGTAAAACTCCTAAACAATATACTTTTATCCCCTTTTCGCATCAATACATATTATCATGGGAAAATCCAACAAAACCATTGTCGTAATTTGAGATAATATCTTTAGAATCTTCCTAATTAGAGGAAATAGATATATAATCTTTTATTTTATTTTACTTTTCTAGTTTCCCTATTTCCCTTTTTAGGAGAATTAGATTATTACAAATAGAGAGTATCATAATGTATTTTTTATGATTAAGAATAATAAATCAGTCTTATTTTCCACATGGTATCAGAGCTTGTCTGATCTACTTCCGCTGTCTTTCCTGTCCGCCGCCGGCCGACCGCCATAGCCTCTGGCAACCCCCTAAAAATCTCTTTTTTAACCAGTACCTTTGTGCCTTCAATGGACAGTCCTACTCCAGTTTCCGAAGCCAAGTTTATGCTTATGATCCTTAGATCAATTGAGTGTCTTTCACAAGAGCCACCTAGAATCTTCATGACCAACAACAAGTTGGTTTCCTCTGATAACAGCTAAAGAAGTTGTTCTTCCATACTTTGGCCCAGTAAAATTAGAATGGGTCCTTCTCTAATGCCCAGACGTTGGCATTCTCATTGGCTTCCATTCATATGCACCCAGAATCAAAGAGACCTAAAGTTTTCTAGGAACCCTAGAAAGGCAACTGCCTCCACTTAACCAGCCGTCGCCAGCCACAACCCAATCGATCTCCATTGTCGATCACTGCCTGCCACTGTCCACCGTCGGCCACCGTCGCAGTTTCGACCCGTGACCAGTGGATCTGGATCGTCTCTTCGAGTGCGACCTAACGCTGGTGGTCGAAGTCTCAAACTCCTCCGCACGCGCCGTCACGCGCCTCTTCTCTCCGTCAGATCTCGTGTTCGTGTTTGTCACGTGTCGCTGCCATTGCTACCATCTTTATTGCTTCACAGAATCTTCATCTTCCTCGCAACACACTTCCGCGACGGGTTGACGAGAATCCATCTCAGCCGCGAGGAGGAGAGGGTGTCACCTCGTGTTTCCACTTTGCAACTACTGCCCTTTGCTGTTCTCTCCAATGCAATCAGCCGCCACCGCTGCAGTCAGTCGCCGTTGTTGTCGTCACAGTCTCTAATAAAACGAGGTTGTTGTCACCGCGGACGAAGACGCAGTTGGATTGGGAAAAAGATGGGTCAAAGGCGTCGCGAGCGATGAGATGGAAAGTGGCAAAGTTCTTCTTGTCAATGAAACTTCTTCCTCCCTCCCATTTTGCCTTCTAATTGTTTGACGAAAGGAAAGACACTAACAATTACGAAGTGTGTTAGTGTTTCGGTAACTTCTTGGGCGACAATGTTTGTTGTGTTTCTTCCGTCATCTTTTTCTCCATTGAGAAAGGTTCTTTGCCTTCACGGGCTTTCTGCCACCACCAATGGATTTCTTCTTCCTCTTTATTGTGTGGTGCTTCTTGCCGACGTCTCTGTCGCTTGTGCCGTTGAATGCCCTAACACCTGTGGCCAAGCTTGTCTCCACAATTCTGTGATTTTCTCTTGCAAGTGTGATGTCCCAGTTGGCCTGTGGCATGAAGGGAAGTCTATTTCTGTAGCTGTAATGTTTCGATCAAGAATTCATCAGCCTTGTTGGCGGGTGCTTTAATATCGTTGTCGCTACAGTCAGTTGTTGTAACCTCAGCAATTTGTCGCTATTGCCTCCATAATCTACCGTATTTTCTTTGGTCAAGATTAAGAGTGTCTTGTGAAGTGCACTAGTCGTCATTCTCGCTGTTTTCCGTGAGGGGAAATATTTTCAGCCCCTGCAGGAAACTTTCTTTTTGGGCTAGAGTTTAGCCAGTACTTCTTGTGTAACATCCCAAATTCTCACACTTGAAAATTCATAATTTATGTATTGTAGCATTACATTTACAGTAACATCCCGTACTCTCACACTTAAACTCAGATATTAACTACAAAACTATAACTTGATTTCTTCTACTTTATTCTTCTATCTCTCCCTTCCTTGGCACAGAGTGAGACGACATTCCTTCATCTGCTCCCGTATAACGAATTATACGATCATCGCACATACCCAAACACAAACACAAACAAGTAGGGTGAGCTAACATGCAACCAATCATTTATGAAACATGCATATTTACTTTGATGCACTCAACAAACCTCATATAATAATTATGTTAGACACACTCATACCATCATACAACAATCGCATCATAGATACTCATTCATTACTTTGATACACTCGATATACACTCATTCCACAGTACCCAATAGACACTCATTCCACAATACCCAATAGGCACTCATCCCGATGATATGTTGATGAGCGGTCAACGGGAGGTTCCGCACTTGTGATGTCATTCTTAGTCCCCTCACTATGTCCAAAACCGGCACATAGACCAGGACATCCTGCCCTCCATACCATTCACAAGGTTAGTCCCCTCACTATGTTCAAAACCGGCACATAGACCAGGACCTCCTGTCCCTCTCACCACAAAATTCATCCTTCTCTACTTGAGACTGGATGATTATTAGAGTATCAGGATAACCTCCAACTTCATGACCCTCAACATCAACATATACGCACATACCATGTCATTACAGAATCTCTCCACGAGACTCATACCATGCTCACCTTCCTCAACTCATATTATACCATTACGAAATCTCCCCATAATTATCATACACATACCATGACATTACAGAATCTCTCCACGAGATTCATACCATGCTTACATTTATACCATTACGAAATCTCCCCATAATACTCATATCATGTTCAGACGCATAATTTCAAATCCAATATAATAAATTACAATCATCACAATTAAAATTCATAATTTTGTATCTACCACAATAACATGAATTCATTCCAACGAGATATATTGCATAATAGTTTAACAGTACATAATCTGTTCAACAAGATTTAAGTTAAAAGCTTGTCGAGTAGACTTCCAGGAAAGAGAGGTGCGTCACAATGGACAACTTAAGTACCAAATCTTTCCTTAGCCAAAGTGTTCCTCAACTAGTTTTAACGAATTTCTTATTTACAGATTCAAATAACAGCACATAATATTAACATAGAAATTCAATATAAATATACAGTAAGCATTAACAATATTCACACATAATTTCAAGACATGCATACTAGTAAACAATACTAAATCAGAATATAAAAGCTTAGAAAGGTTAGCTCCCCTACCTCTATTCCAGACTTCTCTTTCTTCGAATTTGTTTCCCCGAAAACTTTTCAGAACCTCTACTCTAAAATTTCTTCCTACTCCAAAAACTTCTTAATTTCTTCTTTTATCATAATTCTCTTTACTTCTTGGTGCAAAAACTCCATTCCTCTGATTTCTATTTATAGGCCAAAATTTTGGCACTATTTAGTTTTTTTTTTTTTTAACTATTCAAAAAATAATATTTTAATCATCCACCACCAAATCTTCTTATCTGCTTCATCAATGCACCGTAGGAAGCCTTATCCACTGAACACTATTCATTTTTTTTTATTATTTTTTTTACTATTCACTTTTTACTATTCACTATTTACTATTCACTTTTTTTTTTCAAAATCTTCTAAAATAAATTCTCAAAATTTTAAACTCCTTCCTATGAAATTATTATAATTATCTATCATAAATTTTAATTTTTCTTGCCATAATTTTATTAAATTTTATTTTTATCCGTAAAAATTAAAAATTACTACTATTTATTAAATCTAAATATTTTTCATGGGTCTTACATCTTGTGATACAGTGTTAAGTATCACCTTTTTGGAATAGTCCAGCAAAGAACTTTGGACCTCCAACCTGTCTTTGACCTTTTAATGCCATCATAAGTCCCAATCTTTGGTGGTTTTTGGTTTCTGTCAATGCGATGTTAGGGGTTTCAGATTTGTCCCCAAGTACGGATCAGTTCTCACCAGTTTTTCCACCTTCACGTTCTGTCATTGACGTGCATATGTTGTTCAGTCATGAGGGGAAGAAAAGTTTCAGCCGTCGTAGGGTAGTTAGTCCTTGAAGGTTTGTTGCTATTTCAGCCGTTGTAGGGTGGTTAAGTCCCTATAGGTTTGTTGTTGTTAACCACTGCAGACAGTTCAGTTCCTGCAGGTTTGTTGTTGTTCAGGGAAATTAAGTCCCTAAAGGTTCGTTGTTGTTAGGGCAGTTAAGTCCCTTAAGGTTTGTTCAGGGTCGTTAAAGTCCCTACATGTTTGTGGTTGTTAGCCTTTTATTGTCGCTGCAGGGTAGTGTAATCCCTGCAGGTCTGTTGTTGTTTAAGGCAGTTAAGTCCCTAAAGGTTTATTGTTATTCAGGGTAGTTAAGTCCCTACAGTTTGTTGTTGTTTGCTATTGGAGGCCCTTCATCTGTTCTTGTTGTTTGTTGTTGTTTGCTGCTACAAGTCATCATCCATTTTTTATGGAAATCTCCCTCGTCCATTGTTGTCCAAGTTGAAGTTTCATGGTGCTAGTTCGCCCTCGTCCATTGCTGTCCAAGTTGAAGTTTCATGGTGCTAGTTCATCCTCGTCCATTGCTGTCAAATTTGGTTTATTAACGTTCTCTACAATTGAGTTTGACTATTTCAAGCATGGTTCATACAATCTTGTATGATCCAGCTTGAGGGGAAGTGTTGTAATTTGAGATAATATCTTTAGAATCTTCCTAGTTAGAGGAAATAGATATATAATCTTTTATTTTATTTTACTTTCCTAGTTTCCCTATTTCCCTTTTTAGGAGAATTAGATTATTACAAATAGAGAGTATCAAAATGTATTTTTTATAATTAAGAATAATAAACCAGTCTTATTTTCCACAACCATACATACTTTAATGGACAAAACCCAACACAACATTATATAAACCCTATCACCATGTAAAACATATTCTCATACGTACACAAGTATCAAAACAAGCATTATCTTTCAAGATAATCAAGAACATACAACATACAACAAATAAGGTAAGTTTCCTCACACCTTGGCAAATACTAAGGCTTTCCCTAACCACAAAGATTGCAGTAACTCTAAGCCTCTCCAGTTTCTGCAATTGAATCCTTCCTTTCCCACATACAATCCTCTCTTTTCTCACACACAAATCATCTTTCTCTCTCTCTCTCTCTTTTCTCTCTTTCACAAAGTGTTAGGGTTTCTAAAGTGCAACCCTCTCATGATTTAAAGATATGTTTCTAGCCTTGAAACCCAACTAATCATATCTTCTATCAAATATCCCAATTGCTTTTCAAATGCATATCTATCATAATATGTTTTTCTTCACTTTCACGTTAACCTCCTTATCATTATTTCATGTTGTTGGTAGGGGGAACAATGTGATCGCTGAATCCAATCCCTGTTATGTTATTTTTTATTATGACAACACATTACTAGCAACAACACATGAATGTTGCATGTCACAAGAAAAAAGTGTTTGTGTTGTGTTATACATGTGGAATATGTACATGCTTACTGTGTTATATGCACATATTATGATAAAGCATATGTTAGACATACTGTGTTGTTTATGCATACTGTTGTGATTATAATTTGATTATATTTGTGTATGCATATTGTATGTTTCTGTGTAATGAAAACCACAAGCATAAAAGCATATATGCATGACATAATCGATTACAATGTTGTAGTAATCAATTAAGGTCATCAGACATCTTATGTTTTCAACTGTGGCAAAACAACTAGTTTGAATCGATTACATTAGTTGTTAAATCGATTAAAACTCGTGTGTTTGCATATATCTTTTTCAAATGTGTTGTGATGAGATTTTGAGAAGAAAAGATTTCAAAATCTGTTTAAGTGTTAAGCTTAATCGATTACATATGTTGTGTATTCAATTAAGTCTGTTAAGTTTTGAAAACTGATTTCATGCTAGTTATAACTGCTTTAACGGTCATATTTTTTAAATATGTTTGACCAGCATTAATTGTGAATCGATTACATTAATTGAGCATTCAATTAAGAGCTGAGTTTGTTGTAATGCTGTTAAATCTGTTTTAATGTAACCGATTACATAAGTAACGTAATCGATTGTTTTGCGTCTGAATTGATAAAAACTATATATTGACGTATTGCTTGCAATACAAAAACTTTTGATCAATTGTAAATTGTCATATCTGATATTTTCTGTGAGAAAAGATTTTACAGGTTGTACATACGCTCCAAGAATCAAGAACGTGAAGAATTTGAAGAATCTTGAGGCATTCTTTAGAGGCATTTTCGTGGACAACATTGGCTGATCACATTAGCACGACTGTAGGTGTATCTGGTTTGATCAGAAGAAGTTTCTTCAATCTTTGATTTGCTGTTTCCCTGGACATGCGCGTCAGGAAGAATAGTGAGGAACTCTTGGACTTTGAGAGTGGATTCTTAAAGGGTTTTTGCAATAAGGACAAGTGGTTATGTGTGTGCAGGTGTATTTTGTTTCTATATTTGATTGAGAGTTTGGAAGGTGTTTGCATTTGAGAGAGCTCTGTAAAACCTTTGTTGTTATACTCTGATCATTATAGTGAAATACTCTCCAATCTAAGGTTAATTGGGAGAGTGACTGGATGTAGGCATTGAGGTCGAACCAGGATAAAAATCTTGAGTTTGATTTTCTTTCCTTATCTCTTTACATTTTCATTGCATACATACTTTGCTTACCGAGCAAGAAAGATTTCAAGATCATTCTATTTCTGCAAAAAGATTTTAAAAATGAACGTTTTTATAAATCACCAATCCACCTCCCCCCCCCCCCCTCTTGGATTTGAGAAACAACCCTCCTTATTTCTAACACATGTTTTAATATTTTAACATGCACCCTTTACTTCTCACATCCCCTTATTTAATTTCTGCACCAATTAATAAAGGTAAAAAGACATTTATTTTCCTAAGCCAATACCTTGGCCAATACTAAGGCTAACCACAAAGATCTCGATAACTCTAAGCATCTCACGTTTCTGCAGTTGAATCCTCTCTTTCCCACATACAATTCTCTCTTTTCTCATACATAGATTGTTTCTCTCTCTCTCTCTCTCATGTAGTGTTAGGGTTTCTAAAGTACATCTCTCTCTTGATTTATTGAAACCCACCTAATCATATCTTCTATCAAATATCCAACTGCTTTTCAAATTCAAATCTATCATAATTGGATTTTCTTCACTTTCACGTTTACCTCCTTATCATTATTTCATGTTCTAATATTTTAACATGCACATTTTACTTCTCACACCCCCTTATTTAATTTTTGCTTCAATTAATAAAAGTAAAAATACAAATAAAACTAAGGTTTCCCTGAAGCTTTCTACCTATGAATTGAACTCATAGTCATTCAATCCTAGACCATATCTCTACCAATAGGCCAACAACTCACATAATCCAATAAACATACCAAAACATGTGTTACACTTTATTAAAATAAACAAAGAAATAACATTGTAATTATGTTCTAAAAAATGTAAGTACAAGAATACTAATTACCAAACAAAAACACCAAAGGTTTTATTTCTAATTACTATATTTTTCTTAGGTTTTACCAGTAACATTCACCCCATAAACTAAAACATTATTATTATTATTATTATTATTATTATTATTATTATTATGTGAAACAAATGGTTGATTATTGTGTACTTAAAAAAAAACTTCAATCAAGACTGAATAACCATCAATCCCTAGAAAATTGAATGATCATCATAGTTTTTCAAAGATGTGATAGCATGAAGAAAGCATCACACACACTCTCTCTCTTTCTCTCTTTCACGTAATGTTAGGGTTTCTAAAGTGCAACTCTTTCTTGATTTAGATATCAGTTTCTAACCATGAAACCCACCTAATCATATTTTCTCAAATATTCCAATTGTTTTTCAAATTCAAATCTATCATAATCTATTTTTCTTCACTTTCGCGTTAACCTCTTGATCATTATTTCATGTTCTAATATTTTAACATGCACTCTTTACTTCCCACATCCCCTTATTTAATTTCTGCATCAATTAATAAAGGTAAAAAGACCTTTTTCCTCCTAGGCCAATACCTTGGCCAATGCTAAGGCTTTCTCTAACAACAAAGATCCTAACAACTCTACGCATCTCACATTTCTGCAGTTGAATCCTTCATTTCCCACATATAGTCCTCTCTTTTCTCATACAAATATTTGATCTCTCTCTCTTTTTCTCTTTCTCTCTCTCCTTCTCTCTCTCTCTCACTCACGTAGTGTTAGAGTTTCTAAAGTGCAACCCTCTCTTAATTTAAAGATTTGTTTCTAAACTTGAAACTCACCTAATCATATCTTCTATCAAATATCCCAACTGCTTTTCAAATTCAAATCTATCATAATTTGTTTTTCTTCACTTTCATGTTAATCTCCTTATCATTATTTCATATTCTAATATTTTAACATGCACCCTTTACTTCCCACATCCCCTTATTTAATTTTTGCACCAATTAATAAAGGTAAAAAGACTCTTTTTCCTAGACAAAAATACAAATAAGACTAAGGTTTTCCTTAAGTTTTCTTCCTATAAATTGAACTCACAAATATTCAATCCTAGACCATATATATCTTCGAATAAGCTAACACATCACATAATCCAACAAACATATCAAAAGATGTGTTGCACTTTATTAAGAAAAACAAAGAAATAACATATTAATTATGTTCTAACAAAATGTAAATACAATAACACCAGTTACCAAACAAAAACACTAAAATCTCAATAACCTTTTATTTCTAATTATTATATTTTTATGAGGTTTAATTGTTAACCCCACCGTTAAGCAAATGGTTGATGATTGTGTACTTGAAAGAAGAAAAAAAAAACTCCAGTAAAGTATTGAAAACCACCAATCCCTAAAAAATTGAATGATTATCATAGTTTTTCAAAGATGTGATAGCATGAAGAAAGCATCACTCTTGCACTAGATAGAACCTATTTCCATGAATTAAATTTATGTTCCTTTAGCATATGCAATGTATACGAACAAACATAAGAAAAAGTCACAACTAATTATTATGTTAGGTCTATCTAGATCATTACAAGAGGAAATAAATTTGGATTTAATTGTATTTGTTTAAAGTACGATGTAATTTAGTTTTAAGATTTTAAAAATAAATAAATAAATTTTTTTAATTTAATTCTGTTAATTTTTTCTTTTACATATTAAAGGCTTTTCAAAATAACATTTAAATTATTTATATATTTTGAAAAATTATAACTCAAATATTAATCTAAAATATCATTTTACAAATCTAAAAATACTCAAAAAATTAATATTTTTAGCTTAAAAAATTAAATATAATTTTTTAAGTTTAAAACAAAAATATACTAAAATTTAGAATTTGAACAAATTTCAATTTTTCATTAACATATTTAACTCACTAATATACATTGATATATGGATGAGTTAGATTTAAAAACAAAAGTTTGATCATGATTAATTCGATCCAATTATATGCATACATAGTTTTATTTAAAAATATATAACTTTTTTCCAAAAAATTATACATTATTCTCTCTCTATATGTATAATTAAAAAAATTATTGTTTACTTAAATTAATAGAATATAAATGTACTTATCAAGTCGATTATGTTTATTGTTAATAATTTATATTTAGAGAATTATATTACTGTTAATTATGTAATAACTTATATAAATAATTAATATTTTTTTTATGATTGCTTTATATCTTATATTCTCAAAGGACAATAATTGTAACACTAAACTCAGATACCAACTCAATCCAATTCAAACTATTTAATATTGAAATGAATTATATATAAAAATTGAAATTTAAGAGAGAAATGACATTTAAATTGTAAATGAAAAAAGTTAGAATCATTAAATTATTTAATAAAACAAAAAAGTGATCTAATTTAATTCCATTAACAAACCTACCCATACTTAAAATATTATAAAAAAAAATAACATACAAAAATAACTCTAAATAAATTACTTTATTCATCTCTTTTCATTCATACCAAAGTTTGGTGAGGCCAATAAATGAAAACTTCAAACTTATTTATGTATAGTTATTTATCTATTGAGTGAATTCAACTAACCATCACATTTGGTTACTTATAAAAATTGAGTTCTCTTAAATGATGTACAAAAATTGAGTTGTGGTAACAAATGACATTTTAATATATTGTTTTAATACATACTTTATAACATGCCAAATGTTTAATATATTCATGATATTGATTAAGAATTAAAGGAATCATTAATTCTAATTAAGTATTTCCTTTTTTTTATAATTTTACTGTATTTTAATATCTTTTTAATTTTTTTTAATAAATATATCCAAGGTGATTAGAATCTTAATATTTATAAAAAAAAATTTAGAGTTGTTAAAGCGGGTAATCCGGCTCAGACGAGTTAGTCACTTAGTGAGTCAACCCAACCCGACTCACTTATTAAACAGGTTGACACACTAACTCCCTTAATTATAAGTTTTTTTTAAATTAAAAAAATTATATATTTTTTTAATTCAAATCTAAATAAATTTCACTCTAACTCCAAAGACAATTCAAAAAAAAATAGTATACAATCCAAACGTAATCCAAAAACAAACACAAAAGGCGATAAAATAAGTTTTAATATTAATAATTTTTGTATCACTTGTCCATCTATAATATTAGAGTCTTGAATAGATAAATCTATAATATTTTTCTCTCTTAAAACATTTTTTTATCCAATGTACAATATAATAATAAAAATGCTAACTAATCATATTAAAACACAAAATAATTAATAATTAAATTAAATTAAGTGAGTTAGTGAGCCAATCCGGATTCAACTTGGATGAGTCGGGTTCTAAGTGAGCTGAGTTGAAAACTAATCCGCATAAAAAATTACATTTTTTTTAAACCCAACACAGTTCAAACTTCATTTTGACAGCAAAAAAATATATAAAATCAAGAAACAATTCTATCAAATAGTGCAAAAATAGAAAATAATTGAAAGTATATTGACATATGTTAGAAAATATATTATTATCTTTATATTATCATAAATCAAGTTAGAAATTGTGAACAAAATTTAAGTATAAAATAAACTTTATTAATTTGATGACTTAATTAGTAATTTAGTTTTAGTATTTAAATTTTTTATTTGTTGTAGTTTTTATATATTTTTTTAGTCAATTAGGTCTTTTTAAAAGGATTTAAAATAACTAAATGTGATTATTTTCATTAAATTAACGTTAATATTTTTAAGATTTTTTACGTGTCATATTTTAGATAATATTCTATTTTGAACGTATTACAAATTAAAATTTGAATCATAGTATCACATATAAAAAAATAGAAGAGTTCTGAAATAATCCAAACCTTAACATGTAAAGATTAGATTTTAATCCTCGCACTTTCAAATAATATTAACGTTAATTTTAAAAATAAAATCATATCAAATTTAATTTTACAAAAATAAGCTTTAATAAAATAAAAAACAAATATAAATATTAAGAAAAATCAAAGATTTAAACAAAAATAGATTAAATTACTACTAAACCTTTTGCTGAATCGTTAAATTATAAATTAATCATAAATATATATCAATATAATTTAGAGTTGTCAAAACGGGTAACCCGACTTGACTCGATCCGGGTCACCACGGGTTGGTCACTTAGGAAGTCAACCTAACCCAACTCACTTATTAACGAGTTGAAAAAATTTGAACCCGATCCGACCCACCACGGGTTGGCTCAATAACTCGTTTAATTATAATTTTTTTAAAATAAAAATATTACAATTTTTTAATTCAAATATAAATAAACGTCATATTAAAAGACAACTCAAAATACAAAAAAAAGTATCATACAATCCAAACATAATCCAAAAACACGTATAAAAAATGAACAAATAAGTTTTTAATATTGATAATTTTTGTATTACTTGTCCGTTTATAATATTAGAGTCTTGAATAGATAAATCTATAATATTTTTCTCTCTTCAAATATCTTCTTCTTTATCACCATCTACAATATAATAAAAAAAATAATACATAATAATATTAAAATACAAAATAATAAATAATTAAATTAAATTAGGTGAGTTGGTAAGTCAATCCGGCTCATCACGGATTCAATCTAATGAGCGAGATTAAAAGCTAGTAGACATAAAAGTTACATTTTTTTAAATTTAATCCGACTCAAATTCGTGGTGAGTCAGATTGATCCCTGGTTACAATCCATTTCTAAAATTACTAATATAATTATTGATGTTAAATTTTCTTAAAATTGAACAAGAATAAATAAATGAATTAATTAATTTATATATATTATTTGAACATTAAATTTGCAGTTCCCCCATGTGATGAGCGTAAACACTGTCAGGTGTTAAATGCAAAAACTGTTCCTTCGTGTAAGTGATGCCAATAAATAGCAACCCATCCACCATCCTTCAATCCACCATTTGGTCTCAACAAAACCTTATTCTTCTCAAACATCATAGTTTCTGTTCCCAACAACTATGGCTTCAACACCTGGAATCCTCTCAGACTGGCCATGGAAACCTCTCGGAACATTCAAGGTTAATTCACTGTCTTTTCCCTTATTTTCAGCAAAGTTAATATATAGTGTTTTTTTATCACCATAAAATAGTAATATACATAGAACAATAGGGTGCTCCAATCCTCAGAAAAAGATAAAATTTGGAACTGATAATTACAAGATAAGTAAGGATTCATATATGATTTTTTTTCATTTAATAATCCTAATTTTAGTCAAATACGGTTTCTGAATTATCATATATAATATTTTGTATTAAATTGATGTTGATACTATTTAAAAAATAATAACTTGATAATATAAATGACCACATAAATAAGAATTACGAAAAACAATATAGTACTGATTTATATTTAACAGAAAGAGTCTCATTAACTCTTTTAAATTAAATAAAAGCTACGAAAAAAAATTGAGAGAATATATTAAATACTATTTGACAAAATTTGAAACATAAAAAAACTATTAAACTTAACTTTTTATCAAGAATAAAAATTAAATAAATAAATAATCACTTAGATTACTTCAATCATTTTACATTAAAATTATATATATACTATTATATAGCAAGAATTATTTTTTTGTGTTCAAATTTTTCTCTAATTTTATAGTTCAAGTAATATAATTTTTATTTAACAGTTTTCTTTAAAAATTTAATCATTTTTAAATTAAATAAGTAAAGAAAATCTATAAAATAAATAAAAACTATCTATAATAAAAATGAACATGGTATGTTTATATATATTATAATATAAATCACCTTTTTTATTTCAGAGTTCGTATTATTTTTATGTTTTTAACAAAATAATTATCAAATAAAAAAACAAAAAGTACTGATATGTAATAAAAATAATATTATTATACATATTCTAGACTAAAGATTTTACATTGTTGCGAATCACCCAAACCCTTATTTATTTTAATCCAAAAAGTTTTTTCCCTATCAGTCTTTGTATTTCTAAAATTAATATAATTATTTTTTATATTTTGTATGCCACACACGATATGTAGCAACCCACTAATACATTTTATAAGTAACAATCGTCATTTTATAAGTAACATACATTTTATCATCTTTCATTATTATTCTTTCAACTTAGCTTCATCAAAGGGTTTATTGGAATTGTCCTTTATTTGGTTGGTGTTGGTCTATTATTTGACAATTTGCCAAAAGGGGAAAGTATGTGGGTGTCAAGTCAACATCTAGATTTAAACATGGGATAGAATGACAACAAAACTATTTATGATACTATACGTATAATTTCTCTTACTCATTTTTTCATGGATTTGTAGATTTTAATGAATTTTATCTTTTTTTACTAATATTACCTCCATTCCAAAACAATCGTCATTTTCGTTTTCTTTATTGTTTTTTTTCCTCAAAATAATATTCTTTGTATCATACATATCTAAAGTATTTCTCGTGCCACTTTCAAAATTAGAATTAAGCCAAAAAAATGCATACCATCTTTAGAAAATTTAAATATAATTAATTTGTTTTTTAATGTTAACATTTTAGTTTCACTTCTTATTCTTGATATAGAATCTTGAATCCCATTGAATATTTCACAAAAATGAGATCTTATATAATTTTTCAAATCGTAGGGTCTATATTTAAACCTGAAATAATGAGATCTCTAGTCAGGTATTTGAACCCAACAACTTATTAAACAAGGTATCAATAAATAATATAATTTATCAAAACGTAAAAAATAAATTATCCAAAATTGACTATTGAGCCAAGGTAATAAATAAAAATTTAAAAAAAATCACATATATATTATAATTTAACATTAAGGTATTCTTATATTTATTATTTGCTTTGTGATTGTGCAGTACCTGCTATTGGCTCCTTTTGTGATTAGAAGTTGGTATGGTATGTTGGTGAAGGATGAGAGTGAAAGGGACGTAACAGCCTTTCTAATACTACCATTTTTGCTCTGGCGTATGCTTCACAATCAAATATGGATTACTCTCTCTCGACATCGAACTGCCAAAGGCAATGCAAGAATTTTTCACAAAGGAATTGAATTTGATCAAGTTGACAGAGAGGCCAATTGGTTAGTTTCTTCCATCTAATACAATGTTATATTATAAGCTTTTTTTAAGTCTTTCGCCTCATTTACATCATCACACTATAACAAATTATGAGTAGAAAAAGTTTATGTTAAATGAAAACAACCTCACACATCCCACCTGTATTTACATATTTCTCTTCTTGTGATATAGATATATGTTAAAATATTTAAGTTTAATTAAATCTCTCTGATTAGAAGATGAACATTAAATTTAATTTTACAATATATAAGCTTGTAAGATAAGATTTGTATTTATTTATATATTCTGAAATTAACTTATGTAGTTGATATGAGATTTTCGATACTAATCATGTCATGAAATATATATTTCGAACAAAACAGTTCGATAGTGGGTGGTATATAGACCTAACAAACAATAAACGTTAAGACTATGTTAAGAAATGAATTTTAAGACTATGTTTTTATAAAGTGATTTTACTGTTCAAGCGAATTTATGAAGATAAATTTTTCATTTTAATCATGTTCGGATTGAGGGAATTGAGAGTAATCAAAGCCGATGATTTACACGATATATGAATTTTTGAATCTATAATGATATACTTAGATTTGCGGCGATTTAAGTGTAAATGTCACTTTTGCCCCCAACAATTTTCATAATTTTAATTTATGTAATAGGTTTCACTGTATTCGATTTCATAAAGGTGTACCCCATTCCATGACTCTAGCTATTGCTAAGTTCACCCCATCCCATCTCCTCTAAGTTAGTGTAACGGACATTATTTGAAACTATAATCCATCATCTCTATTTTTCTTCAATTATGAAATTAGTGCAAGTGAATATAGTCTAAGTTTAAAATTTACATTCATATATATTATAAATTTATCCTTTTTTAAGTAGACGTGAGATCTTTAATATTAAACTAATTTCATTGAAATAGGTTTTTCACTTATGTATATAACGTAAATTGATCTTAATCAATAGTCGACATGCGATTGTAAGATTATTTGATTTTATTGTTGAGATGATGTTTTACATTTTTGTTTTTTCATGTTGTAGGGATGACCAAATTCTGTTCAATGGGCTACTGTACTACTTGGCAAACTGGACATTCTCTGGTGCATCACGTATTCCATTATGGAGGACAGATGGAGTGATTATGGCAATGCTGATTCATGCAGGACCAGTGGAGTTTCTGTATTATTGGTTGCATAGAGCACTTCATCACCATTTTCTCTATTCTAGATACCATTCTCATCACCATTCTTCCATTGTCACAGAACCTATAACTTGTGAGTCACAATTTCTTCTTTTGCATGCTTTGCTCATCAACGTCTCTCTCACTTCTCACTCACATTAATTTCATTCAACATATTTTAATCATGCATCAAATTATTATAAGTTTCACATCAACTAGAGATAAGATTAATTTATAATATATAAGTGGCTGAAAATCTCACCTTACATATCGATTTTGTGAAATTGACTTAAGTGTAAAATCCATAACTATCAGATCATCCATTAATATTAGTCTCACATTCTCATAATCCAAATATATTAATATTTATCTTAATATATCACTCAATTTTGACATATCAATTATTTCAATATTCAAAAACTAATTTATTATTTATTATCATATGAAATATTTTAACCATGCAAGTCTCTCATTTAATTTTTTTTCTTTTATCGAAAATATATAATAAAATTAAAGAATGAAATATTAAGAATGTCGTGTACACATAAAATAAAATGTCAAAAAATAAATATACAGAGAAATTTGATAATCTAGATTTCCATTTCCTAAGATTTGAATGTCACATGTGAAAAAAAAAATATTTTTATTTTCCTATATCTCCTATACACCCTAAAATGGAGTCTATATTGATCTTCATTCCTGTTATATATTTTGCTTTTATTAGTTAAAATTTTGACTAAGGCATCACCTTACAAAATTTGTAAGTATTATCAATTAGGGTTAAATTAAACTTTATTGGTATATAACTTTTATTCCATAGAAATTAAATAATTTAGATTATGTATTCATCTTTATGTAACTTTTTTTTTTTGCAGCTGTGATTCATCCATTTGCTGAACACGTATCATATTTCGTTCTGTTTGCAATTCCAATGTTAACCTCAGTCTTCACTAACACAGCGTCTATTATCACCATATTTGGATACGTGACTTACATTGATTTTATGAATAATATGGGTCATTGCAACTTTGAGATTGTTCCAAAGTGGCTCTTTAGTATCTTCCCTCCTCTCAAGTACTTCATGTACACCCCATCGTAAGTATTTATTACTTTTTATCCAAACCATTTTTATCATTGCTATATATATATCATTCATTATATTTCTTCTCAGATAATGAAATCAGATTATTTTTGTTTATCAACAAAAAAAAAATTGAATATAGTGAGTACTTGAATTGTTCTAAACCCTCTTACACATAAAAATTATATAAAATTTTCCAAAAGATAGAAAAATAAAGACACGAGCTCATCACTCTAGTACCACTATTTAAAAATATATGATATTTATAAAATAAAGTTTACATCATATATACATATTTTAAAATAATATTATTTTTAATCTATATGAAATTTTTAACACATTTTATATTAGATTATACTTCATCTTTGTGTCATATCTTATAATTTACTATTGCAAAAATATCAAAGTGACAATTTCCTTAAAAATACAAAGTTGTCTATGTTGAAACAGTGACAATTTTAAAGCTATTGGGGATGTTTAGACGACGGTAAGTTAAAATTGTCGTCACGACAGACAACCTAATAAATGATAGTTTTTTAACCGTTAATGAAATCTTCATGTAACTATTGTCTGCAACCTCTGTTACAATAGTGATTTCACCATTAACTTCATAATTTATTTATATTACTTGTACTAATCTATCACAATTGTGAAAGAAAAAATAGAAACAAGATGTAATGAATAAGAAAATTTAAATACAATTGAAATTCCGTACTTAAAATTTCTAGGTAACTGAATGTACTTATTTTGTATATATCTCACAGGTTTCACTCCTTGCACCATACTCAATTTAGGACAAATTACTCTCTCTTTATGCCATTTTATGACTACATCTATGGCACCATAGACAAAAATTCTGATCAATTACATGATTCAGCATTGAAACGACAAGAAGAAACCCCAGATGTTGTGCACTTAACACACCTCACAACACCTAAATCTATCTATCATCTAAGACTTGGATTTTCTTCCTTAGCCTCCAAACCCTACCAACCCAAATGGTACCTTTTCTTCATGTGGCCTCTCACAGCTTTCTCGATGATCCTAACATGGATATGTGGTCGTACATTCATTGTGGAGGAAAATCGTTTGGACAAACTCAAGTTGCAAACTTGGGCAATACCCAAGTACAATTTTCAGGTAAATATGTTACAATTTTTCTGGCAAAGTTTACTACTTTTGAAGTATGAGCCGCTCTTAAAAGAAATAATGATATCACTATCAATGTAAAATCTTAGATTCAATATTTGTAGTTATTTTTTTTATTTATAGCAGTCATTTTTTTTTCTTTTTAATAAATGTGAAACTTTTAATTCTTACTTGGATTCCTAATAATATGTTGGGATTTATATGCGTGGATATATGTTGGGAATTTAAGTGTGAGTCCAAGTTCACATTGGATAAAAGTAAAAAAGTAAAACATTATATAAAGGTGAAAGACTCATTAACCCATTATCTTAAGGTTTTGAGTAGAGAATGATGTCAATCGCTTATATGGTTGGACTTATATTTCATTGGTGTTTTGTATCTCCTTATACCCGAGAGATTTACTACGAAATCCACGAGAAAAAATTTACTATTATGAAGCATGAGTTGTTTATATGAACATTGATATTGTTTTCAACAAAATACTTTAAGATTAAATGCTGTGGGTTTTTACTTTACTTTTTTATAGTACTAACTTTATTATTTTTATTCAAAATTTTCAACTCTTGGTTAGATCCCTATAATGTAAATATTCAATACAGTTATATTATATAGTAATGTGTAAAATAACATTATATGACTATGCGATTTCTTTGTAGTACTCTTTGCAATCGCAAAAGTTGAGTATCAACAGAATGATAGAGAAGGCAATATTAGATGCAGACAAAAAGGGTGTAAAAGTGTTGAGCCTAGGTCTGATGAATCAAGGGGAGGAGCTTAACATCTATGGAGGGTTATATGTTAGCAAACATCCTAAGCTAAAAGTTAAGGTTGTTGATGGAAGCAGTCTTGCAGTTGCTGTTGTTCTTAACAGTATTCCTAAAGGAACAACACAAGTATTGCTTAGGGGCAAACTCACCAAGGTTGCTTGTGCTCTTGCTTTCAAATTGTGCCACCAAGGAATCAAGGTTCACCATTTTAATTAACTGCATAGATTTAATTATATATATATATATATATATATATATATGTTAATTTATTTAACTTTAGACTCTCTTAATTTTGACATGCATGATTACTATATTTCAGGTTGCTACAATGCATAAGGATGATTATGTGAGGCTAAAGAATTTGTTGGATAGGTCTGCAACTAAGTTGACTAATTTGATCATTGAGAAAAGCTGCACCCAAAAGGTAATTAATGTGTAATAAATTTTTCCTAGTTTCATTTTCATAATATATTTTAGTAGAAACGATTTTGTAAGGTCGAGGCATTAGCTATAGGAATAGAATCAATTCTACTCATTCTTCATTTGTTATTGTTGGAGAGCATTATATAAAGTCTCACACATAATAGATAAATTTAACAATATATAGATAAAAAAAAACACGTAAATATAATGTTTTAACACCGAGTCAAAATGGGTAGCAAGTTTATTTGTGTTATTTATCCACGGTATATTGATGGAAAATTCTAATATTTTACTCATTTATATTTAAAAAATATTCATGTACATCAAAAATAGTAATTGACGCTTAAAATAACCAAGAAAATAAATAAATAAGTTTATAAAATATATGATGTGAAAGAGGAGAGATAAGAAAAAAAAATGTTTAATAAGTATATAAGAATGAAGGTATATTTTTATCATTTCTTAATAATATTTTTAATTATCGATCAAATTAGTAATGATGAATAAACTTAAAAGCCTACCAACAATGAAAGTACTAAAATATATTAATTAAATGAAAATGAATAAGCTGTAAAGATGATTGAATGGTGATAAACAAAATTTTCTTTAGTCTCTCATCTTTCTTTTATTTATATAGATTTGGTTAGTTGGAGATGAATTGACTCAAAAGGAACAATTGCATGCACCCAAAGGAACATTGTTTATTCCATACTCACAATTCCCACCAAAGAGATATCGCAAGGATTGTTCCTACCATTGCACCCCAGCAATGCTAATTCCTAGTTGCGTTGAAAATGTCCATTCTTGTGAGGTTTGTTCACATAATGTTTTCGTTCTTCAAATGATTCGATCGTGTTATTCAATTTGTACATGGCTCAATGTTTTGTTTTTGTTAGAATCTCAAATGATAAAATTGCAAACATCTTGCATATATTGCAGGATTGGTTACCAAGGAGGGTAATGAGTGCATGGCGCATTGCTGGAATAGTACATAATTTAGAAAGATGGAGTGAACATGAGTGCAACTACACAATGAAAGACATAGATAAAGTTTGGCATTCAACACTTCAACATGGATTTCAATCTCTTAATGCACTGAATTCTGACAAGGAGCAGGATGAATGATTCCCTAAAAAAATATTCTCCTTATATCTCTTTTTAAAGCTCTTTTCAAAGTTATTTTATGAATAAAAAAAAGTTGTTGTATCTCTTTTTAAAGTTTTTTTCAATGTTATTTTACAGATTAAAAAAAAAACTCTTTTGTCCATCAAAAAGTTAGCTAATTATTAAGGAATTCTGAGAAAATTAAATAATTAAAAGTGTTTGACACACTACTTGTCTTAGCTTTTTCAAATATTGGTTATGGAGATCATTTTATACAAGCAAATTAGTGTATGTATATCTACATGTATCTATAAAAATTTAAAATTTCTGTACATTCTACTTTCCTTCTTATATGCAATTAAATATTTCTTTAAAGCAATAATTTTCACTCTACATCATTGTTATAGTAAGAATGTTGTTCGAATTTGAAGTGAGTTTAATCTCACTTTAAGTAGGGATGAGTAAAAAAAATAATATAGAAAAAAAGAAGACTTACATATTTATGGTTTTAAGGATTTTAATTGAAAGTAGAATTATGAACTTTTTATATTAAAAGTTTATGACTCATTGGTATCAAATCCTCTATGTATCTCTTAATGAATAAAAAACTAATAAATTGATATGATAAATATGAAACAATTACGTCGTGTGAAAAATAATGTAAATTAAAATTAAATATTATTAGAAAGATTAAGCTTATATATTCCAGTTATAAAGTATTCAAAAGATTTTTTTTATAGCACAGTACTATCTATGAAAAGTTTTTAAACTCTATTCAAATGTCATTTTTTTAGTTTGTCTCTTATTTTTTGACACTTTGTTTTTTACACTACCATTTTCGCAATTCATCGTATAGATGAACCCTAATTCGCGCAAGCTCACTAGACAAAAATCGTGAGCCATTATGAAAAGTTAATTCTTTTAATATTTCCTTCTCATTTCTTATATATCATCTTGTAATCTCTAAAACAATAGAGATTGAAAACAAATAAAATAAAAAACTATTCCAAAGATTAAAATATTAAAGATTAATTTTTTTAAACTTAAATATGTTTTAGGTTTGAATTTTATTTTCTCTTATTTTTTATTTCTTGTCATCTGTTTTTGAATCTCTATTTTTGTACATACAACTTTATTATGAAAACAATAATAATAAATATAACTTATTAAATAATATTTAAATAAATAACATAACCAAAACATAATTTCTGAAAATAATTTTGTAATTAATAGTTATCTGTTAATTTTTAATATGTAAAATTCTTACTTGTCACATGCACAATTCTCACATCTTATTTATTTGTGGCATGATTCACTTCTTTGGTTATCTCTGTTTGAGAAAAATACTCAAATATATATATATATATATATATATATATATATATATATATATATATATATATATATATATATATATATATATATATATATATATGTCTATGTGGAGAGAGTGAGTGAACTTACATATTCTGAGTCATATAGAATGAGTGAAATGCGGTCACATGAGAATGAAGAGTTGAACAGAAACAAAGAAACGAACCTATTTTGTGAGAAGATGAAAGAAGCTCAAACAACATTCATGGAAAAACGGTGGAAAGATTTCAAGAAAAAGATGATGGAAAAACGAGGGAAACATCCTCACGCAGTTTCTGCTACGTTATAAAATGCGTAGACTTACTATAACATCCAAAACTATGTTCCAGTAACTAATTTATAAAATATCATTTTTATACGTTATAAAATGTTATTTTTGTGTTTATTGATATGTGATTCATAAATCTAACCACAACAACTGATGTTGAAATCTAAGCACAACCTTAGTCATTTCCAGCGTCTTTTTGGAAATCACAACCTCGTGCAAGACAATGTTTCCCTCATAGTTTTGCTGGCACAAAGCATGCCACCTTTTGGCTTCAGCGCAATTTATTATGACAAATTTTCATTTGTCCGATAGGATGGAAGGTATTATGACGTAGAAGTTTTTGTATGTTATATTATGTGATCTATTATTACATATATATATTTTTGTAAGTTATAATATTTTTGTATGTACATTGCTTAGTATGTCATAATATATGTTTTTTTAAAAAAAGAATTGATTATTACATTTGATATCCAATGAAATTATAATAATATTCCTGTATTATCATCTGATCCAATCAATTTATAATCAATATAGTTTCAAATAAACAAATTTAATGAAACTAACAAAATACAATTCATTTCAAACATTAAATAGTCTAATATTTAATACATCATTTATACATGAAACTATATATTAAATCCAAATATTACATTAATGTACATACACTATTGAATTGTAGCCAAGTTTCTACTAACACTTAAAATAAAAGAAGCCTAGTTCCTTCTAATGTCTTCAATATCTGCAGCTTCCATCGGAGATGAATCATTAAAGATCTACAAATAAAATAATAGAGTTAAAATAATATTGTAATGAATAGTTGGATAAATATTTAGTTAGTATTTTAATACCTTATTCCATGATTCAGTAATGTTTGGACAAATAATGGTATGCATGTGTTTCATTACATAATACCCACACTCATAGTTGCCCAATTGACGTCGACACTGCAAATTAAATATAAATAATCAAGACTCATTCAAACCAAAGACAATAAATATCATATTATACTCTAGCTAACATTTGCACCATGTAGCTTTGTATATTTTGCTAAACCAAATTTCACAAAACCAACAACACAGCCAATTCCTCATATTGCTGGAACACCCTTCCTCACATCATCTTTGAAGTCACCATCTTTTTTCTTGTATCTTGATAACCCACAATGTGGACAGTGATGTAACTTTTCATATTTCTTCCTATAAACACACAATCGTTCGGAAAAACATGAATCTTTTTATACTCCATACCCATTGGACATAATATTTTCTTCGCATCATAATTAGATGTTGGCATTGTATTACCTTCAGGAAGAATGTCACTCACTAACTCAAGCAATTCGGTGAAACTCTTATCACTCCACCCATTTCTTACTTTCACATTAAATAGTTTTAATATTGCCGACAATCGAGTGTACTTAATGCACCTCAAATACAAAGGCATTTCTGCATCACTACACAAAGTTTCATACATATGTGATCGTGCAAAGACATCATCTCCAACATCACGAATCATTTGCTCCAAACCATCTTCCATAACGAAATCTACTTCTTCTGCTTCAATTTGAGACACATGTGCTATTTCCACTTCTACTAATTCACCATGCCATGTCCACTTGGGGTAGCTCTTTAGGAACCCATCACACAAAACATGCTCTCGTATTACTGCAATGGGTAGTCTCCGCTTGTTCAAGCAATTCACACATGGACAATAAAATCTTCCATTATTATCTGCTACATTCCTCGTAGCAAATTCAATAAATTGTTCCACTCCTCTTTCATATTCTTCAGTTGTTCGTTTAGAATTTATCCAACTTCAGTCCAGATTAATGTTTTGTGCCAATGAACTGAAACCAAGAAAGTGGTGACACTTTAATGTTTATTTAACAACGTTAGGTTTTGTAGACCGCTACAACACAAAAGTCCTATAAAGCTTATTTAATAACGTTTTTTAAAACCTTTAAGGTTATTTTGTTGTGTTGTGTTCATTCTCAATGACCCTCTACTACTCTTATTCCTAAAAGACAACAAATAAAAGACTTATGGTTTTGTAATAATAAAACCATAATAATACTACCTTCCATACATGAAAGAAAGAATAATTTCATTCTAATAACCATATTTGGAAGAAAAAACATGAACAATTACAAAATAATACAACTAAAAGACAATAAATTACAAAGACATAAAGGATCAAAATTAATACCTTACCTATGGAACCTTCAAATTGATAACTTGTACGAGGAACCCTAACCAATGCTTGATTATAATTGTAATCAATGATTGAGCACTAAAACAACAAACTCGATGGTATTCTTCATAAGTTTAGAGGAAAGATCAACATCTATACCTACAAATATACAAAAATGAAAAGTACAAGCATAAATCCTAGAACACATGCATGATTCAAAATACACAATTGCTTTTATGCGATTGTCCTTTACACACATGTTCAAGTAAAAAATGTGAGAGAATTCAATGCATCTATCATACTTTTAATGGATCTCTATCAATCACAGCAATAAAACCTTATTTATAGTTCTTTTCTTTGTGTAGTTGTGAACTTTAATCCTTGTTAAATTTTGAATACAGATTAAAAATATAAAATTTTAGTAATTTCCATAAAATGTGCATACGTTTTCACATTGATAAATTCAGTAATAAATTTTAAACATTATGCTAATTTAATCTTCGTTCTATGAGTATTTAACATGTATGTGAAATTTAAAAATAAATAAATCTACATATTTTTCAGAGTAAAGACTATAGTTATTAATATAAAGTATGGAGAAGTCGCCTAGTTTGACCAAACAGATAATTTAAAATGCATTGTTTTTTATTAATTATAATGGCAAAATATCATAAAATCCATATGAAAAAAAAATTATGATTGAAGATAACAACGGAAACCGATAATGCAAAAGAATGAAGACACATGGCAATGCATATTTGTTAGGCCTCGAAAATGACGAATGCTGGTGGAGTCCACGTGGCAGCAGGAGAGCGCGCCACCTCAGTCGCGCACATGGCGACGCCAGCGCCTGACGCTCCACTAACGGACGCCAGCTGGCGCACGTGCAGCTGAGTCAGAGATCGGTAGTGGAGAGCAGCGTGTTGGCCAGATGGAACGTGCGTTCAGCGGTAGTGGAATACACGTGTCCGCCTGGGAGTGGACGTCCGGCATGGGCAGTCAGGGTAAACGTGCGTTCGGCAAGAGTGGATTACACGTGTCTGGCTCAGAATGGACGACCGTCCGGTATGGGCTGACAGAAACGTAGTGGAGTGCGCTGACAGCATGGGAACGTGTCTGCCAGAGTGGGGACGTGCGCTGACAGCTGTGGAAAGCAAAACTGAGAATCTGAAATATTCCCCTCCCTCTGCACGCACCTATTTGCTTCATTTCTGAGAATTTCTTCTCTCCTCTTACTCTCTACATTCTCTGAACCTTCTCTCAAAGCTCTCTGCACCTTCTTTCCAAAGAAAACACCAGTTCATCTCCTCCATCAGTATTTCCGGCACCATTGAAGGACGCTCGACGTCAAGGACTCCAAAAGAACCGTTCGGTTCGTGAAAACTGAACTGGTAAGTCCTTCCCTTCATGCTGTCATTCGTTTTCAATGCACGCAAACCCCAGTTTTTGGGAATGTACGTTGTTTTCTATTCTTGAAATGAGGGAGATCTGATAGTATCGGACGTTACTTGTTGTAGTTGAGTTAACGAGCGTTGACGAGTAGAATCTGTAAGTGGAGAAGTGTCTTTGTGCGTCTGTGAACGTTCGGTCATCTAAGAGGTAAGGGAAGCTTATTTAATTTAACTGGTATGATGTATGTTATGTGAACGTTCGTTATTTGACTGCATGGAAGTAATGCATGATGTATGATATGTATGAATCGTTTGAACGTTCGTTGTTTGACTGGATGGGTATAATGTATGATGTTTACTGTGACTGATGTGCATGGACGTTCGTTGATTTATGGTTGGGAATGAAATATATGAATTTTGATATTATGAATCGTATGAAAAATGAGAGTTGGTTTGATAGGAACGAATGGAATTATGAAATGTTGATGAAGGGTGAACTGGAATGTAAAAGAAATTGAATAAGAAACTTTCCCTATAATCATGTGCGTTTGTTACTGAATGGTCCTCGACCGTTCGGTTTTCTTGTTAAAAATAGCTAAAGTGAGATTCTTTCATTTGGTTAGATCTCTTATTGAGGACGAGCGTCCTCGTGTCAAAATACTCTGCTTAAGCGTTCGGCCAAGCACTGTTGCATCTGGTATTTTTGATAAACTCCCTTCTTTTGTAATTGTGTATATATATATATATATATATAACAGTATACTTTCCCGTTCGTAAACATTGATTCAAAAATCCCTTAGTATATTTATCCATTATTTTAAGGTTATTAACGTTCGACCTCCAACTTAACGTTCGTACTGGGAAGCGTTCGGTCTTATACTGAGTGCTCGTTCAAAAGGTGCTCAGTCTTATACTGAGTGTTCGTTCTAAATGGGGCTCAGTCTTATACTAAGCGCTCACTCTAAATGGGGCTCGGTCTTATACTGAACGCTCGCCCTAAATGGTGCTCGGTCTTATTCTGAGCGCTCGTATTCTTTCTCGTAAATTAGCCTTACACAATAGCGTACGTCCAACCTTAGATTCCTACGCTCGGTCATTGACTGGCAGTGGGTTCAGTGTGAAAATTTTTATAAAAACATTCCCTGGAAGTCTTGAAACGTTCGTGTTGATGTATCCAGCCTAAAGCCTCTATACTTAAATTATTTCTTAGAGTGTTGGTTTGAAATTCACGAGCGTCAGTCCATTAAACTGATTCACCTGGTAAATGACGTTCGTCACTTGGAATCCTGATATTATTCAAATCTGACAGTAACTTGATCGTTCGTACTCTGATCTGAATGAGCGTCTTTTGGTCTCGTTTACTGCATTCGTCCACGGTCTTATTGGGGGACAGAACGTTCGGTTTTTTATGGTTTCCCTATTTATGATGAAAATGATTATGTAATGATGAATAGTGAATGATGAATAGTACCTGAGATGAAATGAAAGTTATGAATGTTGAACAAGCGTTCTAGGCAGGAACGACTCATGGATGAATATTGAAAGTTGTAAAGTATGACTGTGGATAGTTAATGCTGGCTGTTCGATCCTGATGTTCCGTGAGTGCTCGTCCTCAAGTAGAGGACGCACGTCATGCGTGGGAACGGCAGGAGGTCGACGTCCTTAGGGGTACTTCGGACGGAACGGACTAACCTCGGGTGGCAGTTGATGAGAATGCCAGTTACCACACCACCCGAGTGCGTGAACGCCTGTAACTACGCAGAATTCATACAGTCCGGACGGTCAGTCGTGTTGAGTTTTATTTAGTACGTACGTTAAAGTGTGTTGATATGTGATGAATGCGTGCGTTGATATGTATGTTTGTAATGAACTGTTTACTTGAATTTGTATGTTGATGCATGAGTTAAATTACATAAGCTTACCCTGCGTTTTCCTTGTGTTGTCTCGTTTTGTACGTCCGTCCTGTCATTGCAATGATCATCCGTGTGGATGTGAGCAGAGGGAGACGAGCGTTTGGGAGAGGCGCTGAACGAAGAGAATCTGGTTGAAGTTGAAGTGAAGATCGAGCAGTGAGACGTTCGGCTAGTAGTGTAGGTGTTGAATGGAGTGGTCGTTCGACCACCTCATGCTTTCTTTTAAGTTACGTTCGGTCGTTCGATATTTTCCTTTGTAAACCGTTCGATCAGGTTTTTATTTTACGTTCGGCCTTAATTTGTAACTCTTGTTATAAGACGTGCGGCTTTGCGCGTTCGTTCTTTATGTTGTAATTGTACTCAAGGACGTTCGTCCTTGAGCGTTCGTTTCCGATTTCTGTTTTTAGTTGGAAAACTGTTTTGAATTATTATTAGGTTTAATTGCTTCCTTTGTCCCCACTTTGGTTGAATTGTGTCAAATTCATCCTCATTTTTAAAAAAGTTTCATTGTCATCCTCACGTGGTGTAAAAGTGTCAATTGAATCCAAACATTGAAAATATTTGTGTCAATGTAGTCATCTCCGTTAAATACACACTAACTGCGTTAAGTGGCTGATTATTTGGCACTAAAGAAGTAAAACGTGGCAAATGAGTCACAGTAGTGGTTGTGACGTGTTTGGTGATTTGTATTTAGGGTATTTGTACACTAAAGAATTAAAATCAGAATTCATTTAGGGTATTTGTATTTGTGAACGAAGTGCGATTGGGGCTTTTGAAAGCAGAACTCGTTTGGTGATTTGGAAGTGCGAAGTGGGTTCCATTCGAAGGTCCATTCGAAGGTACGTGTACATTGCTTTCGTTGGGTTTATGGTTGCTTTGGTGTGTGTGTTTGCTTCGTGTGTGTGTTTGCTTTTGTTGTGGTCCCCCATGAACTATTATCTCTGTTTGTTGTTGTCCCCCATTATGGGTGTTGTGTGTGGTCCCCCATTGTAGGTTAAAGTCAATCTTTATGCTGTGTTTAGGGTTCAGTACAAATTTGTTTTAATTGTTTATGGTCTGTTTAAAGTGCTTTGTGGAAGTTTTTTCGTTGGCTTAGGAAGTGGCAATGTCATTGACTCATCAGTGTTGTTCGTCTTGCTCATGGGGGAGCTGTCGTGCCGTTTCATCCAAAGGATTGGTTCAAACTAACATATGTCATTGTGGGGAAGTTGCTGTGTTGAGAGTGGCGAAAACTGTGAAGAACGAAGGCAAACAATTTTGGGGATGCCCTAATTACAAGGTTTGTTCAATGGCTGTAGTTTCATTTTAGTGATTAGTTTATTTTTTGAACAGCGGACTCGAAACGAAGAACTTCAAGGATGCAATTATTTTAAATGGTGCAATGAAGCTAATTTGGATGAAAGGGATACTATTATTGCTAGGCAAAGGAGGAAAATTATTAGTCTGGAGAAATCTGCTATGGTTTCTCAGAAATGGGAGAAGCAATTAACATGGATGCTATGTTTTATGGGGTTTATTAATGTGATCCTTGTTTGTATCTTGTTTAAAATTCCATGACTATTTTGTATTAGACAATGTGTTGTATTAGACAGTTGTTGAAAATGAATGAAAAATCTCAATTTCTGCTTTCAATAGCTAATTGGCAGTGATATTGTTGAAGAAGGTGGATGTTCTTTCAATAGTTAAGTTGTAGTGATATGGTTGAGACAGGAACAATTTGATGACAGCTAAGTAAACTCTCCAAATATAACATGCAGCCAATAAAATAAATTCAAATTTGATGACAGCTAAATTCAAATTTGATGACAGCAACAATTTAATGGCTACTGTACACAGTTATCAGTTGCAGTAGAAACAATATTGCACTTGTCATTTATCTTCAAATGAAAATAAATAATAAATAATATAAGATTCAATGAAAGTTGAGTATAAAATCAGAGCTTCGAATGCACATTGAATATAACAGCAGAATTCACTTCAAATGCTTTTTCTTTATGTAATTTGAAAACTTGTGATAAATTCATTATGATTGTCCAAAGCTATTGCATTGCTTTATTACATACCGAACCGAATCTTACTTAAGAGAATTGGACAGTAGAAATCAGTAAAAACAGAGGCTTAATCACCATTTCAACAGTAAATTTTTTTCCAATGCGAGTAATGAACTTGGAATGAGCGTTGACTTCATATTCTTTGGACGAGCGTCCCCTTGTGCGCGCAGGGGGCGACGAGCGTCCGCTTGTTATGAACCCAGCGTGCGCTAGCTATGTGACGACTATCCTGGCGACGACCGTCCTGGGCGACGAGCGTCCACTTCATGTTCTCTGGATGAGCGTCTTGACGAGCGTCCATTTCATATTCTCTGGACGAGCGTCCTCTTGTGCGTGTAGGGAGCGACGAGCATCCGCTTGCGATGAACCGAGCGTGCCCTTGCTATGTGAGGAGCGTCTTGGGCGATGAGTGTCCTGGGCGACGAGCGTCCACTTGATGTTCTCTGCATGGGCGTCTTGACGAGCGTCCATTTCATATTCTCTGGACGAGCGTCCTCTTGTGCGTGTAGGGAGCGACGAGCGTCCGCTTGCGATGAACCGAGCGTGCCCTTGCTATGTGAGGAGCGTCTTGGGCGATGAGCGTCTTGGGCGACGAGCGTCCACTTGATGTTCTCTGCATGGGCGTCTTGACGAGCGTCCATTTCATATTCTCTGGACGAGCGTCCTCTTGTGCGTGTAGGGAGCGACGAGCGTCCGCTTGCGATGAACCGAGCGTGCCCTTGCAATGTGACGAGCGTCTTGGGCGATGAGCGTCCTGGCGACGAGCGTCCTGAGCGACGAGCGTCCAATGTTCATACCTGCATATTCATGAATCTGCTGAGTGCAGACAGCTAAATGCAGCTGAATTCAAATTTGATTCATCAGAAACCTTCATTTCTGATGAAAATAACTAATAAATAATATAAGATTCATCAGAAACTGTGATTCAAACGGCACATTGAATATAACATCAGAAACTGTGGTTCAAACTGGACATCATATTCATTGAACAAACAATACTTTGCTTCATCAAATAATACATCAGCACACAATACATATTGAAGTTTGTATCCAAAAAAAGGTGCTAGCCGAAACAAAGTACCAAAATACATATTAATAATAGCTAATGACTTTCTAAATCAGTTTGAAGGTGCTGTGGCAGTTGGGTCAGCTGGTGTTGAAGTTGTCTGAGGTGCTGTTGTTGATGGGTGACTTTGTTGGGGTTGTTCAACCTCGCATTGAGTAATTTGACTGGATTGAGTTGCATTTGGAGTTGTTGGAGCAGCTTGGGCAGCTTGTGGACAATTATTTCTTTTATGTCCAAGCTCTCTACATATGCCACATCTCTTACGTGTTCCACCTTGTCTTAGTTCAGTGTCATCTTTCTTAAGCTCCCAAGGCTCTAATCTTCTTTTCTTTTTCGGTCTACCAGGCAAAATTCTCTTAGGTGGAGGCAACACATCAGGCATTGAAGTCATTTCCCACATATGAGCACCGTGGACTGGATATATCATTGGAAAGTATGTTTGTTCATAGGTTGACTTTGTAAACCAATGTGAGATGTAGTCTTCTCCATTGATGTTTAAAAATGTCATGGCAGTGAGGGCATGACAGCATGGGATTCCTGTTATACTCCATTTCCTGCAACTACAGTCCACTTTATCTATGTCAACAACAAACTTGTCACCAATGTTGGAAGTGTGTCTCACTTCAAATAATTTCAATCCTGACCAGCTGGAAAATGAAATTTGGATTCAAGTGAGTAAGTAAAGTAAACAAATTAAAACAAATAAAACTTCATATTATGAAATCATACCTAGGTATCCAATATTTTGTGTTGTTTAATTCCTTTTGAAATCGTTTATAAATTTTGGGGCAAAAGGAACCTTCATATAACCTTATCTTCTCTCTATTTCTTGCCCATCTCTTCATTAGATACATACGAATGTCTTCCATCATTGTTATGATGGGCTTAGCCCTTGCATCCAAGATCACACTATTAAAAGCTTCAGAGATATTGTTTACTAGGGTGTCACAAGCAGCTGTAGGTGTAAACCTTGACCTTGACCAAAATCTATATAAAGAAAAACACACACATTTATAACACAACCAAACAGTTCTAAATAATTGACATGGCTAACACTCTTGAAAACATACCTTGGTGGAATAGCTATTAAGTGCTTAAAGGCCTCTACATTGACATCTTTTATTTCTCTCATGACTGCCTCCCATGCTTGAGGATGGGTTGATGATGCTGCCTTCCATAATAGACGTTTCAGATTTTTTCCAGGATATTTTTTCCTAAAATTTGCATATATGTGGCGGACACAAAACCTTTGATCAACACGAGGTAGAAGTTCTTGTATTGCTGGCAGAAGTCCCTATCAAATGATAAAAGTAAATTTACTGAACATGAACATGGAAGACTAAGGTCTCATAATAAAAAACAATGAAATATAACTTACTTTTTGTTGATCTGAGATAAATGTATACGTTGAACAATTTTCAACACCACCAAGATCATCAATCAAGAATTCCAAAAACCAAGTCCAGGTTTCCTTATTCTCCAC
Organism: Vigna angularis; assembly: GCF_016808095.1. Taxonomy (NCBI): domain Eukaryota; kingdom Viridiplantae; phylum Streptophyta; class Magnoliopsida; order Fabales; family Fabaceae; genus Vigna; species Vigna angularis. Next base: position 29,861,538 of record NC_068978.1, read on the forward strand.
CTCCACAACAGCATATGCCAAAGGTAACATTTGGTCATTACCATCTCTTCCAACTGCTGTTAACAATTCACCCCCATATTTCCCTTTCAAGAAACACCCATCCAAACCTACAATGGGCCTACATGATATGAAACTCACCTTACATGCCTTCAAACAAACATAAAGTCTCTTGAATACTTGGTTCCCCTCATTAGGTTCTACACTAACTTTGACAGTTGATCCAGGATTTGACCTAAGCAGCTCATTCACATAGTCATATACCCTTTTATATTGTTCTTCAAAATCACCTTCAATTTTCTTGTGTGCCATTTTCTTTGCCCTAAAGGTTGTTGACCGAGACACATTAATATTCCATTTCTTACAAACTTTGTTTTGGAGGTTAGTCAAATTCATATTTGGATTTTCTTTTATGGTCTTCTCTAACCTCCCACTTAACCATTTTGATGTCACTAAACGCACATTAAATTCTCTACTGCAGGTATGCTTGTTTATAATCTTCCTTAACTGCCATGTATTTTGGGCAGCCTTATATGCACAATATGCGTACCATGGGCACTTCCCTTTTGTCCCACAACATTTAACAGAAACTCTTGTTTTATCATTTTTAAAAACCTTCAATTTCCTACCATTCTCTACACCGTAGCTTCTTATTGCTTCTGTGAAATCTTTTTTTTCACTGAAGAATGTCCCCACTTCCCAGTTATAGTGTTCCATACTTTTGGGCAATGAAAAAATGCCAAAATTTCCATAACGGTCTCTATCATCATTTGATGAATCACTTAATACAAGGTTGTCTAAACTTTCAGATTCCCAAGAATTGTGAGATAAACCTCTGTCATGTACATGCTGTAATGGAGGACACTTCCCACTTGGTCCACCCACTTCAACTTCCTCACTACGGTTACAAAAATCATCTTCACTCAACACATCCTCTTCATCTCCATTCCAACTTCTAACATCGTAGTCATCATGTCCCCCATCCTCTCTCTCAGCCTCTGCCTCCACAAAATTATCACTGTCAGCCTCTATACCTTCTCCTAAAACAGCCCCAACATCCTTTCCCTCAGCCTCTGCATCCACAAAGTTATCACTGTCAGCCTCTACACCCTCTCCCAAAACAGCCCCAACATCCTCTCCCTCAGCCTCTGCCTCCACAAAGTTATCATTAACAGCCTATACACCCTCCCCCAAACCAGCCCCAACATCCTCTCCCACAACCTCTGCCTCCACAATGTTATCATTGTCAGCCTGTACACCCTTCCCCAAAACAGCCCCATCAGTGTCTCCCTCAGCCTCTGCCTCCACACAATTATCATTGTCAGCCTGTACACCCTCCCCCAAAACAGCCTTCTCACACTCTTCCTCACACTCTACCTCTACACGATTATCACTGTCACCCTCCCCCAACATATGAATGTACTCAGGATCTGACACCATGTGTACAACATACAGGTGAGATTGACCATTCAAAATGGCAAGGTTGACTAGATGACATGCACCCTTGTCATCAGATAATAGTTCTAACCTTCCTTCTAACACAGTACCACCACCCACTGCATACCACAACTCTTTAACATTAATATAGCCCATCTCCTTCAAAATGGACATAATTTCAAAGTAGCTCCATCTATCTGGGTCAATTTTTAAAGTAGATGTTTGACCAAACTCATATTTAAATGACCCATCATTCACAAATTTGCCCCCATGGTGAAAGACCACTTCGACATCACAGTTAGGCATCCTAAACTAATATAAAAAATCATGTCAGTCTAACTTTACCCAAATAACACTACATTTAATTGACCAAAATAACACTACATTTACATATCAGGATACGACTGTCAACCCATCAGGGTACAACACTTCCACAAAGCACTTTAAACAGACCATAAACAATTAAAACAAATTTGTACTGAACCCTAAACACAGCATAAAGATTGACTTTAACCTACAATGGGGGACCACACACAACACCCATAATGGGGGACAACAACAAACAGAGATAATAGTTCATGGGGGACCACAACAAAAGCAAACACACACACGAAGCAAACACACACACCAAAGCAACCATAAACCCAATGAAAGCAATGTACACGTACCTTCGAATGAACCTTCGAATGGAACCCACTTCGCACTTCCAAATCACCAAACGCGTTCTGCTTTCAAAAGCCCCAATCGCACTTCGTTCACAAATACAAATACCCTAAATGAATTCTGATTTTAATTCTTTAGTGTACAAATACCCTAAATACAAATCACCAAACACGTCACAACCACTACTGTGACTCATTTGCCACGTTTTACTTCTTTAGTGCCAAATAATCAGCCACTTAACGCAGTTAGTGTGTATTTAACGGAGATGACTACATTGACACAAATATTTTCAATGTTTGGATTCAATTGACACTTTTACACCACGTGAGGATGACAATAAAACTTTTTTAAAAATGAGGATGAATTTGACACAATTCAACCAAAGTGGGGACAAAGGAAGCAATTAAACCTTATTATTAAAAGTGATTTTCCAATTATATGGTTTATGACTGTATTTTTGGGATGTCACAATATTCCTTTGTAATTAAGTTAATATATCCATTATTTGATTACACGCTTTCATTATTTTTTTGCAGAATCAAGTGAAATCCCACATATCTGTTACACTGACAGAAGATTGAAAACAACGATTTTAATTTCTAAGATGTGTTTAGTGTAAATATTTTCTTCATTGTCGAATACTTTACAAACCTCAGTTTTTATTAATTAAAGTTTACACAAAATGCAGATATCTGTACACAGCAATAACTACTCCGCAGCTGCAAGGAACCAAGAAAATTTTGTATTTATGCAAAATTTAAGACCTAAATTTATCTATGTGACTATACACACACACATTTTTTAGTGTGTATTGATAATTAATTATAGATTCCTCTCTTCCCAATCCACAATGGGAAACTTGTCATTCATGCAATCCTGAATTATCTATAGATTTCTGACCACTCATCAATTATAGGCCTTAGGAGACTTTACTTCATGGAAGATATTTAGCTTTTCCTATCAGCAGCATTCTGATGCATGAATCAATTTCATATACATACTTTAATTCCATCAATAATTCAAACAGAAAGTATCTTTATAATGAGTTTCTTTTGATAATGCATGGCAACAAATATAGAAAGTTGAGGGGGCAGAGTTATGCTATGATCATTCAAGTTTTCTTCAAATCAGAAGCAAGCAAAGTTCGAGATTCCTTTCATCTTCAATTACAAAACTAAGAAGCAAGCAACTACAATTATATGTTAAAGGAAAGCAATGCACTTTTTTTGAACACGGGTCAAAACTCTCTACATGATTTCTCTATCAACTTTAAGACTCTATCAGTAAAGTTGGAAACTCTTCAACTCCATACTGTGCAAACCCTCACTTTCACATGCAAATTGAAAGCATCATTCACTTTAATCCTAACTTTAGAAAACTCATTTCAATGCCTATCTTCAACTCCATACTGTGCAAACCCTCACTGTCGCATGCAAATTGAAAGCTTCATTCACTTTAATCCTAACTTTAGAAAACTCATTTCAATGCCTAGTTTCGCGGATGGCGCAACTTGCAAGTGTCATTCCCACTGCTCTGCTCCTTTTTCTCTGCCACTTTTATTGGCACAAGGACTAAAGTGAATAACACTTTCTAACATTTTAGAAATTTTAAGACTGAGTTTCATAAAGTTAGGAACTATACTTCATGACACTTTAATTTCTACTATATACAGGTCTAGGTTAGGAAAAAGGAAGTTTTCATGTATATATTAGTCTTGAAAGTAAAGTGTAAATACATAGTAGACCTATAAAAATCAGACATAAAAGTATTTTTAATTAAAAATAGTTTATGATTACACTGGTTTATTTGTAAAAATATAACCTTAAATGACAAAATTAAATTTGAAGCAGATTCTCTTGCACGAGACTCAAAACACGATCTTTTTGTTCTTCAAGAATCAATGAAAACTAAACTAACAAGATAAAGAAGGGGAAAAGTGTTATAAAGAAAAATGTGAACTATAACTACCTTCAAAATTCTCCAATCATCAGTGTGGATTCCGCATTGAAGGCTCCCTCCTCCTCTCTCTCGTGCTAACGCCGCTAATTTCTCCACCAATCCAAACACAATCCCCACCAATCTAGGAGAAATTAGTGAAATTAATAGAAGAAAAACATAACAAATTAAGAAAAAACAAATAGTAGAATGTGAACTATGAATCATAAAACCTACTTGGTCAGACTTCGAAGATTTCGACGAAGAGGCAGCGGAGGCAGAAGTAGTCTTGCAGAGAGAGGAGTGTTCTCGGAGCCAAGAAAAACACAGGCGCGGAGGAGTGTCGAGAAATGCGAGTGAGGAGTGCCGAGAAATGCGAGTGAGAGGGAGGAGACGAAGAGCGGAAGAGAGGAATGAGAGTGAGAGGGAACGTGAAATGGAATCTAGAGACAGGGAAATGTGAAAAATTAGAGAGGAAGAGATATTATAACTGATTTCTAAAACTATGTTATAAAAGATCAATGATAGGTTTTGAACTTATTTATAAGTTTGCCACCGCATTTCATATTATAACTGATTTTCAAAACTACGTCATAATATGTCTTAAACTTATTTACAAGTTTGTCACCGCGTTTCATATTATAACTGATTTACAAAACTACTTTATAATATGTCTTATTTTTATTACCATCATGCGAGTGGTCAACCTATTATGATGGATAATTTTTATCCGTCATAATAGGTTTGTCATAGAAAGATATTTTTTCACTAGTGAAATGTGAGTAATAAACCCTTACAATTAATGAAGTATGTTAAATTAATTTCTCATCTTCATGTAAAGCACCTTAAGGTTTTTCTTGATTTTCTTTTCTAACCAAAACGAGGGAGGAGAAAGAAACGGGAATGATGTATGTGTTCACAAGTGGGAAACATGATTTCTTTATTAATATCTAGTAGTTACTTTTCTTAAATTTTAATATTTTAATTTGATCCTTCAACAAATTAAAATATCATTTATGATACAATAATTCCTTCATAACATATATATGTTTAGTCAATTATAAAGTAATATAATTAAATAAATGTAGTTAAGGATATATATATATATATCCTAAAATGATTATTATATAAAGACTACAAACAATATTTCAATTTGATGATGGGTCAAATTGAAATATTGAAACTTAAGAAAAATAACCGACAAAAATTATAAAAATTATATTGAGGAGTCATGGTTCGCTCATCGTTACTGTTTCTTTCTCTCATCCCGTCCTAGGACAAAATAGTGAAGAAACCTAAATTGTTCTAGAGAGGAATGATCAACAAAGTTGTTTTATTAATTGTTCTTAATAGTCAATTCTTCAAATACGTTTGGAAAGAGAAACTATTGAAATTTAAGAGTTTATTATTCATTAAATTTTGATCTATCATTCATAAATCTAACCATAAGTCCTTAATCATGTTTTCTTATATGTTTTTATTTAAATATTTGTTCTAATTTATTGGTGTATATGTGTGAAAAGAGATTATTTTTGTACTGAGTAAAATCCAACTTATTGTGACATCCCAAAAATACAGTCATAAATCATATAATTAGAAAATCACTTTTAATAATAACCCAGTACAGTTTTCCAACTAAAAACAAAAACGAACGAACGCTCAAGGACGAACGTCCTTGAGTACAGTTACAACATTAAGGAACGAACGCGCAAAGCCGCACGTCTTTTAAATAAGAGTTACAGATTTAAAGCCAAACGTACATGAATCCTAACCGAACGGTTTACACGGAAAATACCGAACGGTCGAACATAGATAAAATCAAAGGATGGGGCGGTCGAACGACCACTCAACCACAAACCTACACTACTAGCCGAGCGTCTCACTGCTCGGTCTTCACTTCAACTTCAACCAAGTTTTCTTCGTCCAGCACATCTTCCAAACGCTCGTCTCCCTCTGCTCACATCCACACGGATGATCATTGCAATGACAGGACAGACGTACAAAACAAGACAACACAAGGAAAAACGCAGGGTAAGCTTATGTAATTTAACTCATGCATCAATATATCATTTTAAGTAAACAATTCATCATACAAGCACATTTCAACTTACGCATTACATAAGACTCAACACTCGACTGACCGTCCGGACTGTATGAATTCTATGTAGCTACGACGTTCGTGCACCCGGATGGTGTGGTAACTGACATTCTCATCAGTTGCCACCCAAGGTTAGTCTGTTCCGTCCAAGTTACAGTTATGGACTAGGACATCCTGCCGTTCCCACACATGACGTACCCCCTCTACATGAGAACGAGCACTCACGGAACATCAGGATGAAACCGCCAGTTAAGCTAACCACATTCATACTTTACACTTTCTATAATCATCCAAGAGTCATTCCTCTCCAGAACGCTCGTTCAAAAGTCATAACTTCATTTCCATCTCATATACTCATCAACATTTATCATTTATTATTTTATATTCATTTTCATCATTTCTTCGAAGACCATAAAATAACGAATGCTCTATTCTCACTAAGAACAAGGACGAACACTTCAGACTAAACCAAAAGACGCTCGTTCGGATCAGAATACGAATGACAGAGTTATAATTACGTTTGGGAATAACCAAGAAATACCTGTTTCATTGGACGAACGTCATTTACCATGAGAATCAGTTGAATAAACTCACAATACAGAGACCGACGATGCCTCTCACGGTGATCAGCGTTGCCGGTGCTGTCTCTGACCGGCCGTCGGAGGTGCAGCAGTGGCGGGTCTCGTTGGCGTAGCAATGGAAAAGCCACCATGGAAGAGGGAGACGGAAACCCTACGCAGGAAGAGTGGCGTTGACGACGCCGGCAATGTCGTCGGTCCAGGTCGTCGCAACGGCGAGCGGCAGAGGTTCAAGCAGCGGTGACATGGTCTAGGCCCGGTGCCTCGCGAATGTTGAAGAAGATGGGAAGGAAACCCACGCGCAGGCAAAGAAAGAGGAAGAGAAGTGATGACGCCGACGCAGGCTCCGATGGTGACCGGCGCTATCGTCGGCTACCGTGACGGCAAATGACGGCGGCGGCCTTGGTTGCGGAGGTAGGTGCGGCTGTCGGCGGATGTGAGTCATCTCTTGTGCAGGCAAGAGTCTTGACTGATGGGGAGACATTTTGGGCTTCCTTTTTAATATATCCGTTGCACCACAATATTTACTACACACACCTCCCACCAATTGCTCACCACACTGCCCCTAATTCCTTACCACATCACTGTTTTATTATCTGCACCCCTTATATTTTATTTTTTATTTGGATTATTTTATATTTTGATGTACTAGATGAAACCATGTGTGATCGTTGGTGAATTTTCAACACTAGTCACTCCTTCCCGTAAAGGTCATCCTTTTCTATCTTCATTTTCTCCACACATTTCATTCCTTTTTGTACATCCAAACCTCAATCTTCTCATCCTTATGCGAAAACTTCATACTCTAAACCCACTAAAATCTTCTCTTCCCATAGCACTTTCTGGTGCCTATGGAGGGTACCCTCTTCCCCAATCGGCCAGTTTTACCGGCGGCCCCTGCACCTACTAGACCAACCGAACAACCTTCAAAATTCAAGCCAAATTTTTTACCTCCACAATCTCCACCACCTCCTCCTCCTCCTTTCCAATTGGATTCACTTCTCCAACGTCTTCATCATCTTTCTTCAGTCCCCATCACCACTCCCACGCTCACCCTTGTGCCTCCTTCCAAGGATAACAACTCCCTTCATTCAAAGCAAAAGCAACCCTCTTTAGCTTCTGATTCTGTTGTTGAACAGGACCAGCTTGAGGATGTAAAGTTTGGATTTTTATCTGACAAGGGAAAGTTGTTGCTCAATTCAATTGTTGGGTCACCTTTGCATGAATTGAATGGGTTTTTCAACGCTGTTGAGTTTGAGTTGCTTGAGGTTGACTTTCTAAGCATGTTGAAAGCTTTGGACCTTTCTGGGAACTGGGAGAGGGCTCTTTTGCTGTTTGAATGGGGTTGGTTGCATTTTGGGAGTGAACAAAATTTGAGGTTGGACAATCAGGTTGTTGAATTGATGGTTCGGATATTGGGGAGAGAGTCACAGCATTCTATTGCATCCAAGTTGTTTGATTTAATTCCTGTGGAGCAATACTCACTTGATGTTCGGGCTTACACCACTGTTCTTCATGCTTATGCTCGCACGGGCAAGTATAAACGGGCAATTGAGTTGTTTGGAAAGATGAATGAGTTCGGTCTTGATCCAACTTTGGTCACTTACAATGTTATGCTTGATGTTTATGGCAAGATGGGTCGTTCTTGGAGTAGAATCTTGGAGTTGTTGGATGAGATGAGGAATAAAGGGCTTGATTATGATGAGTTTACTTGCAGCACTGTGATTTCTGCTTGTGGGAGAGAGGGTATGCTGGATGAAGCTAGAAAGTTTTTTGCTGAATTGAAATTGAATGGCTATAAACCAGGAACTGTTACATATAATGCTATGCTGCAGGTTTTTGGAAAGGCTGGAATATACACAGAGGCTTTGAGCATCTTGAAAGAAATGGAGGATAATAATTGCCCTCTTGATTCTGTCACTTACAATGAGCTCGCTGCAACATATGTAAGAGCTGGGTTTCTCGACCAAGGGAAGGCTGTGATTGGTACAATGACAAGCAAAGGGGTAATGCCAAATGCTATTACTTATACAATTGTAATAGATGCCTATGGTAAGGCGGGAAGGGAGGATGAGGCATTGAGGTTGTTCAGCCAGATGAAGGACTTGGGTTGTGCTCCTAATGTATTCACTTACAACTCTATTCTTGCCATGCTAGGCAAGAAGTCAAGAACAGAAGATGTCATTAATGTTCTCTGTGAGATGAAATTGAATGGATGTGCTCCTACTCGGGCTACGTGGAACACAATGCTTGCTGTATGCAGTGAGGAGGGTAAGCACAATCATGTTAATAGGGTCTTAAGGGAAATGAAAAACTCTGGATTTGAGCCTGAAAAAGACACATTCAATACATTGATTGCTGCATATGCTCGGTGTGGATCTGAAGTTGATTCTGCAAAAATGTACGGGGAAATGATTAAAGCAGGCTTTACACCATGTGTAACAACTTACAATTCTCTTCTAAATGCCCTTGCTCGGCTAGGCAATTGGAAAGCAGCAGAATCAGTCATTCTAGACATGCGGAGTAAGGGCTTCAAGCCTAATGAGACTTCATACTCACTGATGCTCCATTGTTATTCCAAGGCTGGGAATGTCAAGGGGATAGAGGCGATTGAGAAAGAAATTTATGATGGTCATGTCTTTCCTAGTTGGATTCTTTTGAGAACCCTTATCCTATCAAACCACAAGTGCAGACACCTTAGGGGAATGGAAAGGGCATTTGATCAATTGCACAAGTATGAATATAAACCTGATTTGGTTGTCATTAACTCCATGCTTTCAATGTTTTCCCGGAACAAGATGTTTTCGAAGGCCCGTGAAATGATGCATTATATTCATGAAAATGGATTGCAGCCAAATCTTTTCACCTACAACTGCTTGATGGATCTGTATGTCCGAGAGGGTGAGTGTTGGAAAGCACAAGAAATACTCAAGGAAATTCAAAACTCTGGTCCAGAGCCAGATGTTGTGTCTTATAATACTGTTATCAAGGGGTTTTGTAGAAAAGGGCTAATGCAGGAGGCTATTAGAGTTCTCTCAGAGATGACCACTAAAGGGATTCAACCAACAATAGTTTCATACAATACTTTCTTGTCAGGCTATGTGGGGATGGAGTTGTTTGATGAAGCAATTGAAGTCATTAGATTTATGATTGAGCACAATTGCAGGCCCAATGAACTAACTTACAAGATTGTAGTTGATGGTTATTGTAAAGCAGGGAAGCATGAGCAAGCTATGGACTTTGTGTCTAAGATTAAGGAGATTGATATCTCTTTTGATGATCGTTCTGTAAAAAGACTAGGTTCTTGTATTAGCGAGAGAATGGGGTCTGTTTTGTGAACTATTCTTTTGGACTTCCTTTTTCTTTAATTTTTTATATATACATATAGTTAGTTCCTCAACTATAGCTGTTGCAATTTTTTAGCATGGATCACATCTAGTCTACTGGGAAATCCATTTATACTACAGTTCTATACGCTTAATAGTTGTGTCAATACATAACGTTATAAGGATATTGAATCCACCGACCAGGAATAAGTCCTCTGCCTGATTAAATAACTAGAGGTTCTAAATTTTGGTGTAAGAAATATTTTTTAATCTATCATATGATTATTGTTGCAGATCGGATGGGCTCTTTTGCGGTCTTCCCGTGTTCTTCAGAGTCTTCCACTCATACAGAATTGCTCGGAGGGTACTGCAATGTCAGAGCAGTGTAGCTGAATTAGCGTGTTTGGACAAAAATCAAGATGACAAAGTGAATAATTTTCTTGTCTTTTGAAAATAATTTTTCTTATCGGTTTATAAAATTTACTTAACAAATAATATCAACAACAATAAAGAATATAGGGAAAGAGAGATTTACATAAGTAGTTTTATACTAGTTCAGATCTCAAGGATTTTACAGATTTTACGTCAAACAGAGATTAACTTCTAGTATCACAAAATCAATAAATTATTACAATCACACACAAAAACAAGTTTAAGGTTTAGAAACACATCTCTTGTTATCCTAAGAGACAATATTCACTTCCTCTAAAAACCACAAAGGAAGAACACATTCTCTGAATGTTTTATGAAGGATGAATACTTTCTTTGAATCTTTACAAAAGATGATAGGCTTCACTCAACAACAACAACAATCAATCATACTTCTAGTGAAAGTTCTCGCTCTATGCAAAAATCAAGTTCTCAAAGTTACAACATAATGGTTATACAAACCCTAGATCACACTTTACTTTTCAAGTTCAATTGTGTGTGTTAGAACGAGAGTCTAAAACATCTTTATAAATACCTCAATCAAGAACACCTCCAAAAATTCATTGTCAACTTATTCTCGCGTGATAATCGATTATCTAATTAATGTAATCGATTATGCATTTACTGAATGTACAACGGTCAAAAATATGCCTAAAAACTCCAACGACTAGTCGTGATAATCGATTATGGTAAGTTATAATCGACTATGGATAAATGACTATCATAGTCTGGTAATCAATTATTCCAGAGCCAAAAATTGAGTTTTTAACAACCTTTAAAAACCTTTTTGTGATAATCGATTATCTTAAGTAACTAATGGATTATTGCAGAGGTTTTTTACTCAAACAAATTTTAAAGCATAACCTACATGGAATCATACAACATATAAGGCCTTATACATGAAGTAACTCATTACAAAAGCTTTAACACATAATACAAGTCTTCATAAAGGTCTTCTTGCAAAGTGAGCACTTGAGACTTGATTTTGGACATTATCAAAACTTTTATGCTTCATCCTTTTGCTAACATGTAGAAGGTATTTTTATGCCAAAATTAGTAGGTAACCATTCAGTTGGATAATGATTCATGTTATTCTAAAGTCATACTTGAGAATTTTATACATAGTAGTTGTGATAGGCTTCTACCTTGTGTCGGCCTAATGACAACCCAATTACAAAGAATCAAATGAGTGGAATAATGAAGGATAACCACCCAATTGTTCGGCCCTAGCATTGATTTGCCCAGCCTTAGCTTGTTGGTCTTATTCAGCTTCGACAAAATGCCCTGATGCAGTACATGGATCGTAGCTTCATTCAACCTCAACCTGTTGTTCAAGCCTCAATTAGACTACCACCTTTGGCCTCAAGATCTTGGCTTTGTCCAAGCCTCCAAAGCATGGACATCTCTAGCCTTAAGCTCTTCTTTCGTTTAGTATCCACCGAATGGTCTCAAGGTCGTGGCAATTGTTCAACTCTCATTAAACAATTGTTTGGCCACTCTTGCCTTACGTTCTGCTTTTGTCTAAGCGTCAACAACATGACCCTTTGTAACCTAAAGCGTTTGGCTGATTTTCAACCCTCAACTGAATAATCGTTCGGCCACTTCTGCCTCATGTTTTGGTTTTGTCCAAGCGACAACTATTTTGTCACCTCTGGTCTTAGTCTTGGTTTTGTTAAATCTTAACAACACAACCACCTATGGCCTTGTTCATGCCTTTATTCAACATCAACTAAGAATCTTGGCTCTTGTTCATCCTCTCCTGAACAAACTCAATCAGCGTAAGTCTCTTGGCTTCTCAACAATATTTGACTTCGTGAATGGTCGTTCAACCTTGCTCAAATGGTTCCAATCAATAAGTCTCATTTGCTCCTTCTTAGCCTTGTGTGGCTCCTTCTTACACTACACGCCTTCAATTGAGCTAACAAAATGACCACTACTAGTCTTAAGCACCTAGCTCTTGTTCAGGTGCACGACCACCTTTGTCCAAGATTGTAGATGTTGTTTAAGGCCTCAATTGCACATCCATTTATATTAAAACCTTTTAATATTAACATAATCGAGTCTAGCTTGTCACTTCTAAAATATCATTTTTTAAGTCTTTACAAACTGTGCTTAAGTAATTTTTTTTATATTTAATTCATCCTAAATTGATAGAAAGAAATACTATTTTAAATAACATTCCAAATATTAAAACAAGAATTATTGAAAACTTAATGATTAAAGGTGTAGTTTAATTAATTACTAAATTATAATTAAATTTTGTACTTAAAAATCTGGTATATAATTTGAAATCAATTTACTACCTATAGTTTTTATATTATTTTTATACATTTCTAGTTATGGTCTTAAAATTATATAACTATGGTAAGTTGTTAAATTTCAACTTTTATTTTAATTTTGATATATTGTTACGGAAAGTACAAGTTTTTCACTTTATTATCAACTGAGATACAAATTTTAAAAAAATATATAAAATAAAATGTATTATTTTGTATTACTCTTCCCAAACTTATTCCATTAATTATAATAAAACTGTTACTAAAAACTTTAAGGGATTTTTATTTTCGATTTTCAGTTTCCATATTTTACTTAATTAAAAGACGTCACTTTCCTTATTTTTAATTTGCTTCTTGCTTACAAAATCTTTTTAAAGAAAATATTGAAAGCTTTCATTTTTTTTTTCATTTTTTCAACAAATTTTTAAAAGAAAACACATTAAAGGTAAAATAACTTTTTGATAATCAAATAATGAAAACAGAAAATAGAAACCAAGTACAAATGCAAGAACAGTTCATTATAGTCAGTGTTAAAGCTTACAGCATCAGAACTCAAATTCTCATGCTACTTTAAATTTTCAATCATAGTTCCCCATCCTGTTTGTATGTATTTGCAAATGGAAAAAGGAAAACACGAAAATTAATATATATATATATATATATATATATATATATCCACATAAAAGTGTGAAAAAATACATTAAAAATCACAAAGTGATTATAATTTTTACATAATAAATCATGTCAAACACTTTACAATATTTACATATATCTATATTATATATAAACATTATATTAATATTTAAATTTTTAATTAATATAACAAATACAAATACATTAACATCACAAATGCAAAAGATATAAAAATTAAAAATAAGTGTACAAAGCAAACTTAACATTATTCATCCAATAAGTCCAAGAGATTGAAACCATCATATCTAAGGGACCAACTTATACCCTTCTATCCCTAACTAATGATTTAGTAACCACAACAAAACAATGATTCATACAATCTACTAAAACCCCTTTTGAGTTATAAAAGATAAAACCAAATCAATTAACTGGATTAACTATGGGACATAAATCACCTGGCACTAAAGGCAAATATGAAAAAAACATGAAATGAGAAGAAATACTATACTCAAAAGACCTCTGCCACATTTCAGTTAAACCAATCACGACAAATTGCTGGAATTCTGGTATGCTACAAATAATCATTCTGACATTTCACTGGCTGTTATTTTGTGAAAATTTTGTACATTTAAAGAATTGAAGCTTGAGGCGTATAAAAGGCTACAATGGTCTGTTACCATATTTCAGCTTCATCTTCATCTTAATTTAACTGCAGAAAACAGATCAATATCAGAAACATTTTGAATATATATCAAGCCTAATGGCAATCAAGTGATAACCAAATAAGAAAAAAGTATATATAATGGATTTTAATGGATTGGAGAATAGAGACTGAAGTATTGAAACAAGAGCTAGTTATTGAAACTGTAGGATTTTAGGTAGAGGGAAGAAAAGATAAGAAAAGAAAAGAGATTAAATATCAAGAGATTGATGTTTGACTTGATTCTATGTAATGTATTACAAAGTATTTACGGGTGTATAAAATTTAGCATATTAACCTATATTTACACGAATTATAATCCTATTAAATTCGTGAAACTAATCATGATGTAAGAAATTATGTTTGACCAATAGTAAGAGATAATGTAAAAGAGGAAAACCAAATAATAGTATGAGCTACTCTTATGTATTGATATCATATTTTCATATGCAAAACTGATTAACATATACAGTTAATGGAGCCAATTCAAGGTAAATCAGAGATTCATAGTACCTTCAATTGTGTACCCACATAGGATCCAAAGAGAAAAGTTTCTCGCTTCTTGTGGCAGAAGCAGAAGCAGGAGCTCTTGGTGGTGGAGCATGTACACTAATTGGGAGAACCCATTCCGTTTTCTCCCTTGCCTCGACCAAAAGAGGATGATCATACCTGTGGTTCAAAAAATCATTTATGCCATTGACAACAGTAGCTTATGCCTACATGTGAGATCTACTGCATGGATCAAATGATGTCATTGAATTTTGTTAAAATACAACTGTTTAGAGATATCACATAAATTATGGTTAGTGATGTGTAGAATAAATATCAATGAAACTAAAGGTTGATCTTTGGCCGTGTTTCAAATATTACAGTTCAAATATTAAAATCAGATTAAGAATCATATGGTACATCCACATCAAGAATAAACTGACAACTGGCCTCAGCAAGAAGACTGTCCATGTACATCATGGATAAAGTCTAAGGATGAAAAATTTGTAAAAAAAAAAAAAAAAAAAAAAAAAAAAAAAAAAAAAAAAACCTATAAGCAAACAATAGGTGGGTTATGAATTGAAAGATAAGTAGGGTGCAGCGAAAGATGGCATAGTGTGGACTGTACAATGAATTGCTCTCGTGTAAGATCAAGAAAAAAGCAGGTGGAGGTGAAAATGGTTACATGAGTTAGTCAAGGTTGGAAGTCATACTTTTTCCAATCTACACGCTTTGGAGTTGTGAAAAATTCAAAGCGGAGAACCCATTGCACAGAAACATGTTGAGTTGAGAAGGACATTGGGCCATCCATGGGGATAGAAAAGAGAAAGCTTGTCTGCAATAAATCTGCTACAACCTCATGATGATCGCTCTGAACCTAAAAGTATAGTTGAGAATCACAATTATCAAAAACCAGTAATATATTAAAATACATGTATGCTCATCAATTTTCTCTAGTTTGATAATGATCCATTATTTTTCTAGAGTATTCTAGATTGACATTATACAAGCAAGTCTTTCAAAAAGTCAATCAGAGATTGGCCCCTTGAATAATCATGCATATGGTTAATCAAAAGGCACCACTAAACAAAATCTACATCATGATTTCTGAATAACACATTGTAGTTATCAGTGGCAATGGGCTTTTAATGATTAAATCAAACGGTGCATAGCATAGCGTGCTATATTGAAACCCTGCACTTAATATATGAAAATGTATATCATTAAATATGGTAATGCTTCAAGTGTAATTTGTGCCCACAAAGTCCGAGAAAACATATAGAAAAACTACACCAGCTACAAGAGTAGCAAACCTATAGGGTAGCAAAAGCTATGTGGCAACAAGAACCAAAAGACGTCAGCTGTAGAATGAGTTTTGACCAAGGTACTTGGGAAAAAGTAAAAATAGCATCTATCGAAGAGAAGATACAAAAATGATCAAGGTGGTTGAGTCAATACAGTTTTAGACTAATGGAGGCTCTACTTAGAAGTAAATAAAATCAAAGGCAGTCAGATGAAAAGCGTTAGATTGGAGATAAAGAAAACTTTAGCTTAATATAAGTAACAAATACCTTTGTGATTGTAGGAGAATTCCTTCTAGAAGGATGGACAAATCGCCGATTTATGGTTTCTGAAGTTTCAAGTGTTATTGATATCTGAAAAATAATAATTATGATAGTAAATTCAGTTCCAGAGAAACAACCACAAAAACTATCCGTTAACTACTAGTTTAATCTCAACAGATGACAAGGGAAATCACCTCAAGGCATCTCCTAGCTCCTTCTTCGTGAAAGAAAGTTAGAGTGCCACCTATCTGTAAGAAGAAAGTTGTTGGTAAATAGAACTCCTATATACGCCATGTATCAAACTCTACTTCATAATACTTACCACATCACTGAAGTAATATGTTGAGTCCGAATTTTTAGGATAAAATTTAAGCAAAACTTGATCATCAAGTCGGATATTATAAGACCTTCCTCTAATAAAGCCTTCTCCTGCAGAAAATGCCTGCAAAAAATTAGCTTACATGGAATGGGAATTTTTTTAAAAAAAAAAATTGAAGTACAGTATTCATTGTGTCCAAAGCACATAAAATCATTTTAAAAGCATAGAAAATGCATCAACTCATATGATAAAGATTCTACAGCACCAGCTTCAGCTGAAGAGGATGCTCCCACATCTTCTGTGCAAAAAGTCTTTCGCAGCTTCTGTTGCTCATTTGGGGACATAACGGCAAATAACTTTTGGCTTGATAAGACATCTGTTTTATAAATGAATTAGCATAGCAAGTATTTAAGTTCAAAGCAAAAGTAAAAGATAACTCGTATCATTCAGACACTTATAAATCAATACAACTTCATACTGTTTCAGAAATAAATTTCCATCATAAAAAATGAGCAGTTTCACGCATAAAGACATTCTGCTATAAGTTTAAGACATAAATTTCGTATCATTCAGACACTTATAAACATTTGCTCACCAGAACCAGAATCAGATAATACTTCAGCAACAGATAGCCGAGGTAGTGCCATATTTGAAGATAAACTTGTTCGGAAACCTTCTACAGTAGAAGCATCCCTGGTCAATGATCTTGCAGAAGAAGATCGCAGTGACAATGAACTTCCAAAGCCTCTGTGTAGGCTCTCCTTCATGGGGTTATAAGAAGAAACAGATGAGATGTCATCTCTTGAGCTATCATAGCCCTCCTCTACTCCATCATAAATATCATTTGCTCTAACCTGTGAAGAAATTATTCCATTTTATCTAGAGTACAAGAAAAAGAACAACATAAAATAAGTGAAATGCCAAAAGTTAGCTTTATGTGCAACCAGAAATGAGATACAAAATTCCCCAAAAAGAATATGAAATAAAGTTTTATATAGTTTCATTAGTAACCAGATAATAAGCACCAAGCACTTAGGGAACCCACCCCTTAAAAGCTAGTTGTTGAAGAGAACCAAACACCTAAGTACTCCATTGAAAATCCCACACCACTTGAAAAGAGACTAAGGAACCCAATAATACCCGGGTCTCTATCATAGCACCACCACCACAGAGTCAACATTTGGATCACACTGCAACACTTCACTAGGTAACACTTCACTCGATTTCCCAAATGACTAGAACCACCCTCCACCTATCAAAACCCTTTGTAGGCCTTCTCGAGACACCAACAGCTAGCTTTAATACGAACTAGAAAACCCACCTTTACAAGTCAGCAATTAAGGACTTAAGAGAGGAGAACGAAACATTTGAATATTCTATTGAGCATCTCAGACTACTTGATGTGGGACTTTGGCATCCAATAGTACCCAATCCATCAGTCCCCATATCCATGTCAATGTAGTTGGTGTACTTCATAGGATTCTAACCTAGCTATGAGTAAGAGATTGTTGAAAGGATTAGTGACAAAATAGCATGTAGGATGATACCACTCTTGTACCTTGAGAAGAGAGAAATCGAGAAGGATTATAATGAATTTGTGTAGTATTCTTGTTTATAATGAAGAAGAGATACAATAATAAGGAACAAAATCAATATCTGATGATGGAAAATATTTGGTAAGATATTTCCCTATCAAATGATATTATATTTGTCTATTTAATGTAATCAAATCATAACAACATACCAACTCATATCTCTTAACACTCCCTTTCAAGCTGAAACTTATGTATCATGAGACGTACTTGTTACAACAAGACCACTTGAGAGACTTAGTAAGCATGTCAGACAGTTGGTTGTCAAAGCTAACAAAGTAAATAATGACAGCTAGTAGATATTTTCCACACATAACTTTTTGTTTGTCAAAGTGACAATCAATCTTCAATATGTCTACCATTCATATCTTTAACACTCTTCCTCAAGTTTGAACATATCTATCACTAGTCAAGCTTTTTAAATATAGTTAGAGGGCACTGTGGTAAACAATACTTGTCAAAAAAATCATCAACAGTAAGCAGTATTCATCAGAAAAACATCGACAATAAATAACACTAGCCATAAAATGTCGCCAGAAAACATTACTGACCAGAAAACACTTAAGCAGTACACAGAAGCCAAGAAACGTCAACAGTAAACAATATAGCCCAAAAAAACTGTCATCAGTAAACAATATTTGCCAGATAAACATTGGCACTGAACAATGTGTTCAGAGGAACAGTGACGAGCAGGGAAAAGAAATGATGGAAAACATTCACAATTTCTAAAATATTTACTCCTATAAGCAGGGGGGCCACATGGAAAATTTTGATGACTCCAACTATCTTCACTTGTGACAACAAGTTGAGCCTGATGTTAAATCGCATTGATTTCATCAATTCATTGTTAATCCTACAATACCACTGCAATGCCTATCCAACCAGGGTCATGATGTTGATCAAGCCAATTATGCATATGAAGCTCGGGAAGTTCAGGATCCAATGCTTCTTTCATGGCTTCAATCAATGTTATCCAAGTCAATTCTCTTGCATTATTGACTCCACCTACTCCTATCAAGTTTGGGACACGACTCATGAAAACTTTCATCTTCAGACAAAAGCATGTGCTTGTCATATTCGTACTAACCTTTGTTGTGTATCTAGATAGTAAGATGATGCGAGAGTTTTTTACTCACATCACAATCACTGTTGACAAAATTCCGGGTGTGGGTAACCCTGTTCCACTTGAAGAGCATGTTGCTGTCATACTCGAAGGTTTAACACTAGAGTATGCATTAGTCATTTCTATTATTGAAAGCTTGTTTGATACTGCCCCGGTTGCTAAAGTGGAGGCGCTTCTTCTAGCTCATGACTCTTGTGCTCTCTGATTTAAAAAGAAATCATCTCATGTCTTCACTAGACCTAGAGATATGTACCATCTACTCCCATAATCCTGGATCTAGTCCTAATAATGATTATGCTAGTGCTAGTAATAGCCCTGGAAGTGAACACTTTGCCAATTTTCAGTGCCAAATCTGTTTGAAGTATGGTCACACTGCTAACATTTGCTTCTACAAGACTGATGCCAGTTCAGTTATCAACCACATGAACCTCTTCTTCTCTATGATCCTTTCAAACTGCAACCTGTCAAGTTCACTCCTTCTTAGTCCACCACCAGAGCTCCTAACACCTGAGTGAATCCTAATTTAAATCAATATACTCATGCTGTCACTCCGAGCACTATGCTTGCCAACACATCTTCTCAAGATGGTGTCAATTCTACATGGATTCCTAATTCTGGTGTTCTTTTCATGCTACTGGGAGTCACAAAACATACATCAACCTGGTCATTTTGAGGGACCAAATAAATTTTGTATTGGAAATGGTCAAGATTTGCTTGTTCATGGATCTGGTTCTTCCTACTTTTTGTCTCCTATTAACTCATATTTATTTCAGATTAAATAAACTTCTTCATGTTCCCTCTATTACAAAATGTATTAAGTGTTAGTACTTCTGTACAAGACAATTCTGTGTTCTTTGAATTCCATCCTCATTATTGTCTTGTCAAATCTCAGGAAACTAAAGAAATTTTACTCAATACTCCTTCCCCAATCTCCAGCATCAAAGGTCATCTGTTTACCCATCTTCTTCAATTGATTCTCCTTCAAATACTTAATGTTTCTGTTGTTGTTTTGTAACCTAACTGTCACACTACATGGCATGCTATCCTAGTCTTCATGTTCTTAAACTCGTACTTAATTGCTGTAATATTCCTTCAGTCAATAAAAATGTTCCTGACCTTTGTTCTTGTTGTTTTCGGGAAATCCCATAGACTTTCTTCTTCTACCTCTGAAACTGTTTACACATCTCCTTTAGAATTAACTTTTACTGATATCTGGGACCCTCACATATTACCTCACATTTTGGTTACACTTATTATGTTTCCTTTATTGATGCATATTCTAAGTTCACATGGATTTTTCTTTTAAAATCTAAATCTGAAACATTTTCAGATTTTCAACAATTTAAAGCCATGGTTGAACTTCAGTTTAACAATAAAGTAAAAAGTGTTCAATTCAATTGGGGTGGAGAGTTCAGACCCTTTAATGATTTTCTATCAAGTCATGGTATCACCCACGGATTAATCTGTCCACACACCATCAAAATGGTGTTGTTGAAGGGAAACACACACATATTGTTGACACTGGCCTCCCTCTTCTCCATCATGCTTCTTTGCCTTTGTTTCTTTGGGATTAAGCTTTCACTACTAAATGTATCTCATTAATAGACAACCTACTGCTTCATTACATTTTAATATCCCCTTCACATTGTTGTTTCACAAGACCCCTAATTACAACTTCTTAAAAACTTTTTGGTGTGCTTTATTCCATTTTACGAGACCCTGAATTACCCTTTAATTACACCAGACCCCTTTTTACACACATGGGATTTAGTTCCTCTCCCTTCTGATCAGAAGCCATTGGCTGTAAATGGGTTTTTCGCATAAGAGAACACAAATGGGTCATTCAATAAATAAAAAGGCAATCTTGTGGCTAAGGGGTTTCATCATGCCCCTAGATTTGAATTTCATGACACATTATCGGCAGACATCAATCCCAATATTTTCATTTTAGGTATGTGGATGATATCATCATTACTGACTGTTCATCATCCCTCTTTCACAGTTACAGATCTCCTTTATTCAACCTTCTCTTTCAAATAACTTGGCCACTTGGGCTATTTCTTGGACATTGAAATCAAGCAATTACCCAATAACTCCTCTTGATACTCACTGGGTGGCAGGCAAGAGAATTCTATGGTACCTTAAAGGAACTATCTCTCATGGTTTATCATATTCCAGCCTTGGATCAATGGGCAGATTTGCTGACAAAGCCTCTTTCTCCAACCAGATTTGTTTTGCTCAAAGACAAACTTAATGTGACAGACATATCTCATGCACGTCCACCTTGACTTTGAAGGGGACTGTTAAGATATATTAGAATAAAAGATTCTTTTCTCTCTCTGTATCTTTCTGTTACATTTTTCCCTCTTTGGTTTGTTATTTCCAGATGTCCCTTTTGGTGAATCAGTTTTGGGTTTTTTGGTCTTTTTGCTTACAAGTGTAGCTACTATAAATGCTCCCTTTTTATTCAGTTTTATACATAACTGAAATGATAAAATATCACATCAGTTTCTCTTTTCTCTAAGAATAATTAAAACCAAATAAAGGCATTCTTAAAATAATAGATGGCAATCGAATATAGGCTAAAACACAGATAAGTTTAGTTTACCCAATTAAAAAATATCACCAATAGCATACCCAATCAGCATCTCCATCCATCTCTTTCCAAAATATATCCAGTTGTACAGTAGTTAAGGGAACAATATCTGAAAATGTATAAACACATGGATATATTACTTGTAATGTTCCACAAAAATTAAGATGAATCAAACTAAGCTACATGAAATAAAAATGTATAGTTGCAAAAAAAAAAATAAAAACAAGAACTTAATAGTGATATATGCAATCAACTTTCATAAACAAGTAAAATCAACCAATGATATCTGGTTCAACCAAAGCTTGCTTTTCTCATCCATTTTATGCTGCAAATTGAAGGGTTGAATTTGAAAAATGTTAATAATGCCATGCTGCCATGGACTCAGACCAAAGAGAATGACAACTTCATACAAAACATGTTTATAATTTTAAAGGTCTACAAATGATAGCTAGCTTCTTAGGTCATCATGTAAACATGACACAATACTTGGCAACAATTACAAAATCTAAGGCTAAAAGGAAGAAAACTATATTTGTTCAACATCAGGAAAATTAAATCTGCCAAATATACATCTATAGCATAAACATATTTGTTCAACATCAGCATTCAAAATTTAAAAGAAAAGGTAATTTTTCAAACAGATAGCAATTTTACTTTGTAAGAAAGAACATCTTCACATACTCCTTTATAAATAAATTAATAGTGTATACAAAACAGAAAATCTATGTAGACCTCTATAGAATAAGTCAAACTATTACAACAGGGTCACAGCAGGCCCAAAAGATACAGCAAGTTAACAACCAAACTAACCATCATCCATTGGAAAGCCACCACTCTTTTGGTTTATCCATATTTGTAACGGTATACGAACTTCCTGTACAAATCAAAGTTAACATACTTGAAAATCTAAAATACATAAACCGATACATTTTAAAAGATTGGAATAAAAATCTCCCAAAAATAGAAGTATCAAACATTAAAGCAGGATAGAAGAAAGTGGGATGTATGAGAGTTCAAAACTAAAGAATTATATAAAATTAGAGACATGGTCATCATTACTAATCAAAAGTGATACCTAAGCACAATCATCATTGAAAAGGAAGATGGTGTAGTAAAGGAAAAAAAAACAGTGTATGTTAGTTAGCACTCATCCTGGAAAATAACTACACAAACAAAAAGGAAAAAATATGAAACACAAGGAATAGCCCTAGCAATTACTACAGTACACAAGTAGGATCCCACAACTCTGAAAGTGCTCCTAAACCACTGCTTCACCACCTAAAACAATCTTTCCTGCTCTTTACCTCCTACCAGCTTATTCCCAATAAAGCAGAAACAAACAATGAACATGTTCACATTCTCTGGACAATTGTTTCATTCATCACGTGCCTTCAGATGGCATACTGCCTTGGAATTCCTTAGAAAGATGGGAAACCATGCATGTCAAGCACGAAGTTTTAGCTACCCTTTCTTCAATTATTAGCCCCCAATATGATACAAAAGGGTGTTTAAATTAAAAAATAAATAAATAAAATTAGGCATAGCACAATGTTAGAGCAAGACAAACAAAAACAAAGATATATTAAGTTACGAGTCCCACATTAAGAATGAATTACATGATGCTGTACTTAAAACTAGAAGCTCTCTCACCTAATGAACTAATCTTTTTGGGTTGGGTTCTCCTCTTGCATTAAAGTCCTTACAATTGCTACTTTCACTGAAAGTTGGGTCACAAAAAGGCCACCCATAGGTTGGATTAAGGTACACATTGAATATTGATAGGTGAGTGAAGCCATCAAAGAGAAAAGGGCTAGGGTCAGTTTAGTGTAATTGGCGTGAAGCTGTTATAGATGTCAGTTCTTAAAAGGGGTTGATGGTATTAGGGGTCTCACATTGAGTATGATGAACTATTTGAACCTTGAGGTTCTCCCACCTAATAAACTAGACTCTTGAGTTGGACTCTCCTCGTGTTTAACTCCAAACATATTACCATTATAGCTTGCCATAAATAAAAACACAAGAATCCTACAACACTGTGGAGTTAGGTGAAGGCACAAGAATGGTCTTTTATATTGTATCTCTAACAGGCCCACTTCAAAGCCTTTGGACTTGAGGCACAGATAACGCAGAGGTCTACCAACTGCGTGCTATAATTCAACATTTTGTTAGAACAGGACAACATCAAGTAAACTCTAGATCACCTACTAATTTAAAAAATAGAAGGGGAAAATTTTAGGACATACTTTTAAGAAGCTACTTCTTTTAGCTTTTGAGAAAAGTAATAAAACAGCTTTTGTTGAGAGCTTTATTGCAAAAGTTTACATACTTATTACAAGTCCTTAAACATATTTGTAAGCACTTCAATGAGGGAAAAAAGGAGGGTTTAAACAAACAGGCTGTTGGTCACGTGGTCTCTAAAACTGTGTCATCAACCAACTCTTCCAGAAATTTTATTTGCTTGGTAAAAGATCATTTGCTTTTACATCTCCAAAAACAGAGCATGAAAATAACATGAGGTAAAAACTTTTCAGTATAAAGCAGAGCAAGTCATTGCAAAACCAACCAAATCAGTAACATCATTATTGGAGTCTGCATGAGATTGCCCATTTTCAAATATTATCCACCCTCCAGTTATGGAACTTTTAACATAGTACAAATAGCGAATGTTGGAACCCTTGTAAGATGGTGGAATAATGCTAGGCAGCTGCGTCCGCACCACATCTGCAATTAACACTCCACATAATCAACCTTAAATCAAAATATATACGAAATCAGCACTAAAGCATGCAACGTTCAAATTAGTAATCCAAAAGCATGTATAATAGATACCAGACAAAAAAAATATTTGTTATTTTGTTTACTTTTAGAGAATAAACTAGAATGAACATTTTAAAACCCACACCAAAATTGATGATTTATTATTTAACTCTATAACTAATAGTTCTGGATCAAATTGCTCATTCGTCCAATTTTAACTCATCTTGACATCACTTTCCTCGTTGCATGAATGGCTAACATCTTTACTAACTCTTTCTTTGATGGTTTTATTAAAGGATATGGGTTCTCCTTTATTACCTCTTGCTCTTTTCATATCATTTATTAGAAGATGCTAACAATATGAGCAAGAACTCCCCCAAAATAAGACTGAGATAATTTCATTAATGAAATTTGATCCAAAATAACCAAAGACCATAGAGTCCCGCCAATTGTCTTTGTTATTTTATCAGGTCACAAACCCATACTCACATATTTCAGTTCAAACATCCCAAGTCCTACCTTCAACAAAATTATAATGTACTTGATTTTGGTAAAATTCAAACTTTAAAATTCTAGTTCATTATTGTGAATCAAAGCAAACATAAACAAACTTATAACTGCATCAGCCCTCAAAACCAAAAGTCACAACTCCAGCAAACAAATAGCTTAAAGAAAGCCTCTGGAATCTGAACAAGTAGCAATCAACACATTTTTAAGGCATGAAAGTTTTGTAGGAAAATAGCATCAGATATTGTTCTATACTTTAACCCAATAAAACCAACTTCTCAATTGAACAAAGGCATAGGAGAGTAATTTTGAACATGTCTACAATAAGTTAACACAAATTTTGGTCTAATTATGATAATAAAAATTAAAGGATAAACCAACCTACTAGAGGCTATCTCTAACAAAAAGTGAAGCAGAATTTTTCCACTGTTATGCCCCAAGAAAATGAATATGGAACAGTTTTACAATCTCTAAAATGCCCAATGGAGAATATCCATTTAAGCAAACTCACTAAAATAAAAATAAAAATAATAAGAATTTGTGTATCAAAATTCCATATGCATAACCAGACTACAAAGAAAACATATAAGAACTAAAAAACATGAAGAGAGTCCATAAAAAAATCAGAATCCTTTAATCTAGAACTTAGCATACAGGATTTGGTCGCGCCCGCATTAACAATGTGGTTTGCAACTAGGACCGGTGTTGAGAACTCCAGAAAAACATGCTCACCTGAAATAAAAATAATAATAACAATAATAAAATATCAATACTATTATATAACTCGTGTAGCGCCATACGATTATAACATGGCACTTTCCAATAACTCCACCAAGGGCATCTTGTGAAGGAGGCCCCTTATGCATAGGCCAAATGGCGTCTTATATTGCAGAATTTCCACCTTATTCCTCCATCCACCAATGATAATCTTGATACTATTACTACTACTGCTACTAATATTAATAAAAGGGCAAAAGATGTTATTGGTCCGCCCAAATATCTCGAAATTCGATTTTAATTCCCATAAAAATTTAATTGGCGTTTTAATCTCTACACATTTTGGTCTCCTCAAGAAGTGATAGCAATATACTCCACTATTAGTTAAAGTTTATTGAAAACTATAAAACAAAAGAGTGACTGAGAGTAGTAACTAGTGTGCAGACCCAAAAAATATTGTATTTGTTAATAAATTTCAATCAATACAGATTATGATAAAAAGGGTGTGTTATGTGTTGCTAGTATTTACCTTAAGAAAACCACGTCACTTCAGGTAAGGACTAAAACAAGTATAAAATTTCTACAGGGAGTAGAGAATAAACCTGAATTTCAAGATATTTGGGCATAACAAAACTTATTTTACCATCATAATAACAATGATACAGTAGAAACTATAAATTTTCATCTGGTAGTTAACAAATTAAACAAAACAGCAACTAAAAGAACTAAAACTCCAATTTGACTGTTGTTGCTGTAACAACATACCTCTCCTATGTCTTGTGCCAGGCAAAGGCTTCTGTGTGGCGAACCACTGAGTATCCAATTTCTCGATGCCCCTGATCTCAAAACCGAGTCTTTCCATCAGAAACGAGCACCCATTTGCCGGATTGGAGATCTGGATGGTCACAAGCACAGGATCACCGGGCCTGTAAACCTGCCTATCGGTTTCGAGCTTCAGTGTGGGGGAGATAACGGGCGCGAGTTCCTCGCCCTTCGATGTCGAACTGGCG
The DNA here is from genome assembly GCF_016808095.1 of Vigna angularis. Classification (NCBI taxonomy): domain Eukaryota; kingdom Viridiplantae; phylum Streptophyta; class Magnoliopsida; order Fabales; family Fabaceae; genus Vigna; species Vigna angularis. The sequence continues at coordinate 29,888,285 of NC_068978.1, forward strand.
TTGTCCACCGCGCGAGAATCTCCGCCTCCGAATAACGGGAACCTCCCAGAAAACATTGCTGTTTTTTGGGTCCAAGGTGTTTGGTTTTTTGCCTGTGAGAGCGATTCGGGTGAGAGGAAGAGCAATGGGTTTTTTCCAAGGAGGGGAATTGAAATGGAAAATTGGGGTTGTGAGAGGGAACTCGGAGGAATGGGGAAGAAGGATATCACCGGCGATGAACAGAGCAGTGTGGTGAGGTTCTCACACCGGATCTGACCTGAGTCACAGGGAAATCCACTGTCCACTATTAGCTGAATATTCAATGTCTAATAAATTCAAAATTAAAAACAAAACAACAGCAGTGATTGTGCATTTTCTCTTATTACACACACTCAACATTGGGCATTTTGTGTTTTGCAGATTTTGCATTCTCTTCTCACTGCACACTCAATATTGGACATTTTGTGTTTTGCAAATTGTATTCACATCATCTTATTTTAATAAACTAAAATTTAATATTTAAACAAATTCTAATTTTAGATATATCCAGTAATAATACTATTATTACCAGTCAAAGTGCATGTCCACTTTTACTATATGATTATAAAAAAATAAAAGTTAACTATTCCAATTATTACTAAAATAAAAATGTTATTAAATTTATAAAAAATATTTTCTTAAAAAATAATTATAAAAAATAGACACAAAATTTAAAGAATAAAATAATTTATATTAATAAAGATAGAAAAAACGGTTACTTATATTACTTATAAAAAATCCCTTATATATATATATATATATAGTTATATATTATTATTTATTTTATGTGATTAAACATAAATATGATTAAACATTTTTGTTGCTAACATTACAAAATATATGGATATAGTCAAGAGTGAGTTAGTGTTGTCAAAACGGGTCACTCGGTCCAATCTGACTTGTCGCATTATGAGTTTGTCACTTAATGAGTCAATCCAATTTGACCCAACTTACCATGAGTTGGTGGATTAAATGGGTTAGTTCACTTTTTCAATTCCACAAGAAAATAAAATTTTTTTTCTAATTCAAATCTAAATAAATTTCAATCTAAAATAATGTTAAATTTTAAAGACAATTCAAAATAATAAAAAAATGTAATACAATCCAAAATCATCTTAAACTCCAAATATAATCTAAAAATAAGTAAAAGAAAAACAAAATTATGTGTGTTAGCGAGCCAACCCAGCATACCATGGATTCAACCTGGATGAATTGAGTTTTTAGTGGGTTGGACTAAAAATTAGCTTGTATCAAAATTTCAATTTTTTTCAACTAAACCTGACCCAAACTCGTGATGGATAAAGAGAATTACATTACTATATATAGATAGGATTCAATATGTGCATGCATATATGAAGGTGGAGTGGTGCTAGAAGTTCTTTTCCACCTAAAGTTGCAAAGGTCGTTTAAATCGAAATTTTGTTGACATGGTCTTATTCATGGAGGTAGAAGTTCCATTTTGGAGTATTAGATAAATACTTCAATTTTCACGCATTGTGTCTTAGATCATTGAGAATCCTAAGAGATCCTTGTAACCTCTTAAACATGTTTCCATGGACAAACTATGGAGTCATTGCATTAGCAAGATGGTCTTTGTTTACAAAACATGATTAGGCTTATAATAAATTACTCAAAAAAATGATAATATAAAATTTCAATAATGGTTTATATTTGAGAAGGATTTGCAGATTAATTATGTATGGAGCTTTTGATAGATTGTCATTGGAAAACAAGTAAGTTGTTTTCAAAAGGGATTGTTTAAGATTTCAGGATGATAAAGAGGACCATCAAAGTGCATTAAATAACATTTAATGCATTTCATCAAGTAGTTTTTTTAGAAGATAATGCAATTAACATATCTTGCTTTAATTTTGTAGGTTATCTTTAACTTTGCATAGTATATTTAACATGTAGCACAAAAAATATGTTTTTTTACATGAGTTTTTAGATGGATCTAACTCTCACTTCATGTCTTAACTTCTACAAATAGCACTTTGACTGAATCTAAAGACGACATAAGACACTTTGAAAGTAATATTAAACTTCAAAATCATACATACACTTTATTTTAAGTGTAGATATTGTTTTATTTATCCCTAACTTATCATATGGTCTAAATATAAGTGACATATTCTTGAATTCAATAATTAGATTATGCATTTTCTCATATTGAGTCATTAGATAATACTTTGTCTAATACTTAAAATCATGTTTATTTATATGTTATTCTTCAAAAACAAGTTATTAATAACTTTTATTTGTCTAATGTTAACTAATCTAGTTTTTTAGTAACTGATAAATGTTAATATACTTTAAATTTAACATCAAAATGGATACTTAGCAAACTTGATTTATATGTGTTTGATGTGAAATAGACCCTTTTTAACTTAAAAATGTAGAATGAGGTATAAATGAACCAAGTTATGTGAAAATCTAACTATATTTTATTATTTTGCAGCAAAAAAAAAGAAAAAGAAATGACAAAAGATAATTGAGTCATAAAAATGGTGTTGAGTCATAGAAGAAAGAAGATGAGAAAACATAAAATGGATCACTAGTTTAGCTTAACAAATCAGGACTAAATTAAAGAAAATAAATATTTTGAATATGGAAAACAACGACACTAGAAGTACGAGAAAACTCAACCATGAAGAAACCTCAATGGCTAAGCATAGAATATGGGACTAAGCACCGACCAATATGATTTATAAAAAAAGGCTTTGTTTATGTTGTATGCACTATGAAACAGTGAGGAATAGTCATTTTTCTTCTTTGTAATTGTAGATTAGTTGTAGTAAGATCCATAAGGAGGTTTTGTCATTCCTAGAAATCGATTACATTCATAATGAGTGGCTAATTCTTCTTTTTAGGAGGTAGGATGTAATTAACTCAGACTAATATGAAACTAAGGTCCAATCAAGCTATTACACTCTTGCTAGAGGCTCCCACAAGATCTAGAGGTCTTGAGCAGTAAAGCAATGATTTATTTTGCTAGGAGTAGAGGAATCACCATGGGTCTAAAATCCTTAGGTTTTAGTGATTCAAGAATAAATCTAGACTTACAAGGAATAGTACTACTAGGATATAAGAACAAAGATGCAATAAATATAATCAAATCAATATTAGTGCAATAGATGAAGAGGAGATGAAATCTAGCCTCCTCGAAATTGCATCTTCCCAAATAGACTTGGAGGGGCCCTTATTCATTATAACTGGTAGGTCTACGTTTTAGAGGTGACCGATCGACAAGTACAAATATAAATTACTCTTCATAAACCCTATATGATTAACAAGACAAACCATACTTATGAACTTTTGGACCGAAATTGGGTAATCCTAATGAAAAGTCCACATCGAAACCTATAAATACAGAGGTAAGATAAAAAAGTATGTGATTGTATTTATTGTGAAATTAATAGAACATTGTTATTATATATCGAATTTTGTAACTAACTTGAGTGTATGAATGTTTTTGACAGATACACAATCGCTCGGCTTGAAGACTAAACCAAAAATATTGAAAACAACAATATCTAGAATAGAAAGAAAAACCAATAATTAAATGTAGAGAAATAGTTATTGACTCCACTGTATAAAACATGATGCATATTTGAAAGAGCGCATGCAAGAATCACAACAAACAGTGTTACAACAAACATTGTTACACATGTTGCATAAAGTTAAAAATTGTTTTATAGTTTTGTAAGAAGCGTGACCAAGCGTTGCATGCCACGTACGAAGAGTGTTAGATCCAGCTTTGGTGGAACGATGAACTTGAGAAACAGGCTTAAGGATGGAAAAACATAGATGTCATCTTTAATTTTTTTTCTCAAAGAAGGATCTCCTGAGTGCCCTATCCTTTTACATTGTTTATATATAATATTCAATTAATATGAAATTTAAGTATCTAAATTTTACGTAAAGAGACTCAATATAATATTACTAGGGCCAATGACTTCAAAATATCTTATTATTATTAATATTACACTAGTGCAGTTAAGGGAAATGACAGCGGTTATTTTCGTCCACAGACATCAGTTTTTGAACCGAAGCATATACAGGCGAGGTAAAAAGGGTAGGCTTTTAGCCGCGGTTCACAACTGAGGCAAAATGAGGTAGGATTTTGCCTCGGTTCACAGGGAACCGAAGCAGTAGGGTTTCTTTTTTTCAAGGACTTTTCACTTTCGGTTCAGAAGGACCGAGGCAATAGAGTGGTTATTTTTTTTTTGCTTTTGTCTGTGAAAAGTTGTTTCTCAAGCTTCGAGTTCTCTCGATAAGCAAGGTATCTTCACTCTCGAGAAAGGTCCCCACCAATCTTCAACACTCCATTCTTACATCGGACCACCACCCAACAATCGTGCCACCTTTACCAGACCACCACAGACCACCCCACGAAGTCTTCTTCTCCAACAACATTCTCCAGAATCACACTGCTATCCATGGCAACCTCCAAGAAATAGAAACCAAGCCAGAGAACCAGGACGTCGTCGCGACTGCAGATCAGAAAGGAGGGAACCAGAAAGCCAACCATTGTCGGACCACCACAGAACCACCAGAGAACCAGGACGCCGCCGCGACTCCACCAATCTTCAACACTCCATTCATCGGACCACCTTTACTGGACCACCAATGAACCATCGCGAGAGCTCTCTCTCTCCTTCACGCAACTTGCAATATTTCCCCCAATCTCTCTCTCTCCTTCGCATCGAACCACCGCGACTTCACCAATCTCTCGATCTCCTTCGCACCACAAAGCACCATCTTTCCTTCGCGGTAGAGCACCATCTTTCCCCCAATCTTCATTGTCAATGCCGCCGTCATCAAACCTTAAATCAAATTGTTTCCCCCAACCTCACTTTGCGCAACCCCGTTCAACCTCCATTCATCCAAATCAGCAATTTTCAACCTGCAAAATCAAGCTAAACCTGCAAGGGAGCCTCCGCCGTGGATGATTGAAGGTAGCAAGATTGAAGCAGCGATGGAGGCAGCAGTGGCGGACGCAAGTGACGGGGCACCAATGGCGCGACGGCGCAAGGAGGAGGCACGGGCAAGAACAGAAACGGAGGTGACGAGCGTAGAGGTGGCGACGCGGCGAGGCAGGCACGAGCACTGGCAACACAAGAGGCGGCATGGTGAGGCAAGGAGTGGCATTGGTGGACGAAACTGCAGAGGAAGAAGGGGAGATGAGATTGGGATCGGAGGGAGGGTTATTCTCTTTGGAGTGTTTGTGCTTGCGAGAGGGGCGAGTTTTGGCGGAGCTAGGAGAGGCGGTAGTGGTGACCGCAGAAGCGAGTTCTTCGTCCCTGAGAGGGTTTCTTGGGAACATGAAGTGCTTCATTTTGGGACAGAGAGGAGAAGAACACGGACGAAATGGGGAAAGGTAAGAAGAAAGATGATGGGATTTGGAAAGCATACTATACCTTGGTTCTACCTTTTCCTGAGGCAATAAAGCATTATATGTCTCGGTTAAACATAGCACCCGATGTCGTACGGTTGACTTGACGTGTGGAAGAAGCGTGTTCAGTGAGTTGCAAGTGTGGCAAAGGCTTTATGCCTCGGTTCTGCATGCACCCGAGGTAGTATCACCTTTTCAAAAAGCTGTCAGCCCAAAAGTCTGACTGGTAGGTGGGTTTTAGGCACCGGTTCTGCTTGCAACCGAGGTCGTAGCGTTGTTCTGTTTCGGTCCTGCATGCAACCGAGACCTATAAGTTCCCCTTAATTTCAAATCAGCCACCGCATTTTGATAGGCAACGGTTTGATATAAAATAAGGTATATTGTGCGAGTTTAAAAGCAAATATTGTACTAGTGTTATTGTTTATATATATACATATTCAATTAATATGATACGGAGTAATATTTTAACAATACAAGGTATAATAATGTGTTTAAAATATTAAAGATCTAAGATCTAAGTGTATCTTAAAAGATAAATATGTAATGTGAAGTTTCAACAAAGGTGATGTCCATGTGCCAATCTTTTATAAAATAATTAAATGGAGGAAACTAAGAAGGGTAAGAAAAAACAGTTAGATTTTAATTTACTGTCGACTCAATATGTGACTATGATAGTACATTTTTAATATTTCAAAGTTGTTATTTCTTGTTAAACATATCCAATATAATATATATATTTATAATTTTTCCCACTAATATGATATGACATATTGTTTTAATAATTCAAGTAATTTTAAAGATATGTATATTTAAAAAAAAATTAGAGGCGTGGTGTAAAATTTCAACAAATATGTAGTTTTGAAACATATTTCGGTTGCAATATAATATATAAAAAAGTAGTTTTAATATAATATTTTTTATATTATTAATTTTGTTTAAACAATATTAATAATTAACATTGAATGCAACTTTTCAATCTTATAATATTTAATTATTTTATAATATATTACATTTTTAATATTATAAAATAGTTAATTCGAGAAAAAATATATAAAATGTTATTACAATTATTCATAAATAACATAATTAATATATATATATATATATATATATATATATATATATATATATTATTCTCGATTGAACCAAAAGTACTATAGACTTTACAAAACAAAAAGAGAACGATGAAACGTTCTACTCTAAGTTTCATCTCTACCACCAGCTAACTTTTGTTTACCAAAGACATCTTCTAAGCTCATATCATTAAGGTCATTATTACAAAAAGGAAAAACAAACACATATACGAACAGACAAAGACAGGAGGATAAGCTAAAGTTCCAAAAGAATAATCATACATTTTAAAACAATAATTTCACATTCATAATATAAATTAAGCAATACAAAAATAATCATATTAACCTTCGACCATCCGGATACGTGTATTGATGTCAGACTCATGGAGGACTTGTCCCGTGTGTGGTGAAACAACTTGTCCACCCAAACTACCACACACCAAGGTTAATTTGTTAATACCTATGACCTAAACCCGTGATCATAGACTAGAACATTTTGCTACTCCTTATGACATAATTCATCCCTCTCTACTTAAGACTTGATGGTTATTGGAGTATTAGGATCATCCCCCAATCCTAGAGTCCCTACTTTAATACACAACAATATAACACAAGGATCTTCCCCATGAAATTTCTTTCACCACATACTTAATCCACACTTTCCATTTCATTACAAATCACAAGACATTCATAAGTATTAAAATTATACATATCATCATAACCACCATATCATGTGTGAACAACTACCAAACATATTAATATTCAAATTTGTATTTCATGAAACATCATGATACCATCATATTCATCAACCATAAACATGTTCATAAACCATAAATATCCCTTTTTAGATAATCAATTATTTCACTAGATAAATGATTATTCTAGAGAATTTTAAGCAAAGACAACTATACCTACTGCAATAATCGGTTATCAGGTTTGATAATTGATTATTTTAGAGAGTTTTATTAGGAAAGATGCAATACTTATTGAAGTAATCGATTATTAGGTTAGTTAATTGATTATTCCTGTCATTTTTTAACAACAACATGATTATTTGATTTTGATTACCCCCAATACCTATCCAAAATGACCAAAATACTCATACATGTTTATTTCACATGTCACATACCACATTTTAGTGAACTAAAAAGCTACCTAAGTCCTAAATACCACTAACAAATACTACCAACATTCAATTTACTCAAATAACACTCCCTACAAAAATTCACTTGTCAAACCATCACTTTTAGACCAAAACCAAGCAAGAACAATAATTAACCAAGTCCTAGTTTGCACAAACTCATACCACCAACCTTAAAATCATTCAACAGGAAAATTATCATAGAATTTAACATGTTATACCACAAATTCTAGAAAAAAACAAACACACATTCAACAAAATTCACATCAAGAACTTCATAAACCAATTTAGAAAATCAAATCAAGCATGCAACACAAGTTAACAAAACATTAACAACAAAAAAACTTAGTGGTTAGCATTACTTACCTTACATAGGACTCAACTACTGTACAAGAGCTAAGACAACTCCACCAACTCAAGGAACTTTATTTGCACCTAACTCATAAAAACATGATCATGATATATCGTTAAAACCACTGATGAGCAAAGAATCTTATAGAAGACTCAGATGACACATGCAAAAACAATATTATTCACATGCAAAGAAAACGAGATAGACCAAAGAAAAGGAGTAGAAACTACTAACTTCCTCTTTTAGAGAAACTAATAAGATAGACTTGAACATCTCGCTGCTGTGATCACTCAAACGGTTTGTGATCTTCAAACACATGAACACGGGAGAAGAACTCCTAGAAAGAAGTTAGAAAACTTTAAAAAAATTATTTGTAGAGAGAGGAAACTCGTTTATAACGAAACTATTTATATTAAAGCCATTTAATATTAAAATAATGAAGTCTTACTATATCACTCCTAAAATACCATTTTTTAGGTCTTCACACTTATTAATAATTAATATTAATATCATTTTTTCTTTTTATAAATGATAATTATTAAATAACAAATAAGCTTAAAAACTAAAATGCAGGGGAAATATGATTTCTTAAAAAAAAAGAGACTAGTTTAAATTTACTATTAGCCTATGATGATAATTCATTTTAATTTTTTAAATAAGCGTCTACTTTTAATTAATTTTTATCGTAAAAGATCGTGAAATGGAATAATTACATAAATAAAATTCATAAAATATAATTGTCACAAACTCTTATTATGAAAATATAATTGTTACAAACTCTTATTATATATATAACACACAATTGTCTCCGTTTTTTTCTCTGTTGTTATATTTCAAGTGATAAAATTCTTCTAACATGTTCTTGTTTCATAGATAAAACAATCTTTTATTTTCTCTATCTTTTATTTCTTAAAAAATTAAATATTGAATTTTCAATTTGGAAAACGAAAAAATAAACTACATAAATATTAATCGGACAATTTATCTTATAACGAATCATTCTTAAGATTTTTTTCCAACTTTTATTCTATCATAATCTCCCTTTATTAATATTTTATTATTGATATTTAAAAATATATTTTATTTTAATGACTGAAAGTCTTAAAGTTTATGTTACATACTTTCTTACAAAAGCTTATTCACCAACTCAAAAAAATATGAACAAGTTTAGAAAAGTATCAAGATATAACTGAAAAAGGTTAATAAAGAGCCTTTATCACCCTTTCTATAATGAATAAGATTTATTAATAAAATATTCTTACACATCATTGATCTCACTATAAAAATAAAAACCCTTAATACGATATTTGTGACATCATTAACAAAAAAAAATTAATGATAAAAACTCAATTAAAACTTTTTAAAATTAAAAAGATTTATTCACAAAAATGTAATAAATATTTAATTTGAAGTTTCTAAATTTATCAGATACTCAAAACATAACCTAAACCAAGTCAAACCATAATTTTCTATAATTTAAAATTTAATTATTATGCATTACTTGATAACCTTTACATTATTAATTAATAAAACTAATTGTTATTATATTTTTTGAATAATTAGCGCAAAAGTTTACAAATTTATTATATAAGTAGTGGCCTGCACTACACGGTAATGTACATATTTTAAGGTCTATAGAAATAATGGTAGGTAGACTCTATTTTTTGCCTGAATTTTTCTTTTACTATTAAATTGACTTTTAATGGTATACTAAATTATTTTGAATATATTTTATGTTACAAAAAGTAAACAAAACAATAAAAAAAAAGTTATTTAGTAAATAGTATATACATATTATTAAAATTATAATTCGTCTAATTTTTCCGCATAAGACATCTACTTACTAACTTGAAAAGAAAATATGTTTACTATTAAATATAAATAACAAAGTAAATAATATAAAAAGACAAACAAGTAAAATGGTTTAAATTATATCTATATTATTCAAATTATAATAAATTTAAATATATTTTATAGAAATATATTATCCTCATATTACACTTTTTTTCTCTATATTAATATATATACTGAATAATTAAAAAGCTATGAATTCTTATTACATAGTTATCTAAATTTGATATAAGTGTTTAGAGTTATATACAATATATAAATCGATCTTAAATAATTTTTAAATCTGTGATCAGTGATTTTATATTCCTAAAATTTGTCAAAAAAAAATTTCTACTTTAAATCAATTAGAATTTTTTAACATTATGACTGAATCAAGGTGTTTTTAAGGAAATTGTTTTTTATTTTTTATTTTGAGAAAGAAAGTTACATGGTAGTTAACAGAAGAATCTCACCACCCTCCTTAGTTGCTGGGAAATCATGATTGTAGCCGTTACAATCACGCAAACACATCTTTCCTATTTTGCCCCTACCGACTATTAAAAACGACCTTCTTCCTCCTTCGTCAGCTTCACTTCTCTCTTTTTCTCTCTAAAAAAGAGAATAAAAAAATTCACTTCCTTTTGTTTCTCTTCTTTTTTTCAACTCTATAAATAGCACACAACCATTGAAATTCTCCTCTTCATTCTTCTATTTATTCCTCCCTCTCTTTCTCTTTCTCTCATTCTCTCTAGCGTAAGGTACGACCTAACTCTGAATCTCGTTTGAATTTTCTATTATTGGCTTCGCTACCGTTCGCTCTCTCGAGATCTCTTTGAATCTCGCCGAGATCTGGCCGTGCCGATCTCCGATCTGTGCCTCTTGTAACGTGTTTAATTTCTCGAGTCTCTTGATTTGTTTGTGCATTGAATGTTGAAACGTAACGAAAATTCACCTCAATTGTAAACTCGGCGATTCGTGATCTTATTTTCAGTTTTCTGATGTTCATTTTCTTGTGGATGTAAGTGGTAGGCTAGTTGTTTAGTTGGTTTGTGAGATGTGATTTTGGCTTGTTTTCTGTAGATCTAAATTATGATGCTGGTAGCGTTGAATGATTTTGAGTGATAAGCTTAGCGGAAAACTGAATGAGAGTATTGCATGTCGCTCTTGCTCAACATCTTGATCTGTTGAGCGTGAATTTAGGTGAATATAGAAACTGTGTAAGCATGTGAAGATTTAGAGTATCTTGTAAATGCATTATAAGATCAATTCACCCTTAAATGTTTTAATTCAAGCAGAAGTATTCTATAATTTTATGGATCAGATATGTTTTTAATGTTCTCTATTATCGAGTATGATTCAGATATAATAAAAAGTTATGAAACTATGCTAAATTATAATTATATGTTAACTGATTTGTGTATATTATTCTAAAAATAATTCTACTTCTGACTATTCTTTTAATTGTTGAACAAGTTACAATAAATGGCACGTTAGGAAAAAGTTCATTTTTAGTGAGATTAGCGAAATTAAATGATGTTAGTTATTCTTTTTAATCAGTGCTTAAATTAGTAGTTTTTGCTTGTATTTGAAGCCTTTATGCTTTGGCATTAGGGAAATGACTTCAATTTTGTATGGAAGTTTAGCTAATTAATTATGATGTTATTCTAGAATATGTTAATGAGTAACAATACCTAATGGATATTGTAATATACGCGCTTTATTTTTTATTTTTTTTTTGACTTAGATCACTTCTATTTGACTCACAAATACTTGACATTTTTTTTACAGATAAACACATTTAGGTGCTACTAATGGGAAGTGTTGAAGCTGCAAACAAGGTATCCATGGATTCACTTCTAGAATTTGTTATGTATTTTCACTTGTTATTTTTAAACCATATTAAAGTGAACATTTGTAGGTTTGAATATTGAAAATGTTTTTCCTTGATTGCGCAAATTTGGTACTATATCCAGCAAAACATAGTTTTCTTTTTGTTCTATAAAACCAACATAAGCGCTAAGCTTAGCTTTATAGCCTTTTGTTCTATTGCAGAGATATTTTTAATGAATTGTATATTTAGACTGTTTTTAATCATTCATTGTAGGATGCAAATGAAAGCCTCACAGAGAAAAATCCTACAGTTGTTTTTGTCTTAGGTAAGCAGTTATCGGTTTCATTTAAGTTAAGCATCTCCGTTGCCATATTCCCTCTAAAAGAACTTTCAATCAAATTCTGGTGCATGAACTTTGTTTAAAATTGTTGAAGATGACCCTTACGTTGTAATTTCATGCCATAGATCTTCCCCGTGTTCCACTCATTAGTACCAGTTTGCTCTTTTGAAAATGTTGTGATTTTCTACTGAAAAGGTTTATTTAATCCCTTGAGATTCTTTTTCTTCATTGCTTCAGTTTACATGCACGAGCTGTACTGCAAATCCTGAATCTTCAATTAATTGTTTTCTAGTTTCTCAGCTTAAATCTGCCTACCATTTAGACAAGAAATTTGACTGATGACATCATTACTTTTTTGTTATTGAACTTTCACAGGAATATTTTATGAAATAACATACAAATACTTGTAAGCTATAATGAATACTTTGATTTTGGGTATTTATAAACTATTTGCAATCGCAAATATAAGGGCTTATTTTTTGTTGTTTAGCTTATGGCACACAACTTTTTGTTATGACCCCTTTCCGTTTTAAGAGTGAATTTATTTATCATTTATGTTTAATGTGTTAATTGGAATTTACTGTGCATTTTTTTCTGACTTTTAAGTTGGTTATTGATCTGATAATGGTATAGGTGGCCCAGGCAGTGGAAAGGGTACGCAATGTGCAAATATTGTTGATAATTTTCAGTATACTCACCTCAGTGCTGGGGATCTTCTGCGAGCAGAAATCAAATCTGGTTCTGAGAATGGGTGGGTACAAGTTTATTATTTATGTTGATATGTTATTTATAATTCATAAATGCATAAATTTATAAACTTGTTCTGGATTGAGCAGTTATCGTCTATCTTGTCTCTGTTAGAAACATCAATAGGTAGTAATTTTCATCTTGTTATTTTATTAAAAATTATATATGCACAGAAAAAACTTTTTTGTTGCCACACATGTATGAAGATTGCCCTGTTTCTTTTCCTAGAATCTTTAAAAAAAAATTCTAATGTGAGACTTCATTTCCCTTATTATGCATTTCTCTTGTTTATGGGAACATGAAGTTATAGAAATAAGTATACAATTGAAAAGGGAGACATAATCTTTTTCTTTTCTCAAAATTGATAGATATGCATGTGGATTCAATATCATATTGTGCTTTTGGCATCTTTGATTATATCACGGGAAAATTTCCCAGATTTGTGGATGAGTACATTTTGTCCCTTTCTTTTGCTTTTTAGTCAATAAAGATGTAAATTATCCCATAACATTGATGTTAGGTCATGTACTCATGTTCATCTTCTGCGAAATATCTAATTATATGTATTTTTGTATACTTTATTCCTTTTGAACTTTGTCTGCTGAGCGATGGACACTGTTATTAGTCTACCATTTTTTGTATTGTTGGGCTTAAATGGCCGTTAACTTCTCATTCATTTCATTTGTTTGACAGTACAATGATTCAGAATATGATTAAAGAAGGGAAAATTGTTCCCTCTGAGGTAACAATTAAGCTCTTACAAAAAGCAATGAAGGAAAGTGGCAATGACAAATTTCTGATTGATGGTTTTCCCCGCAATGAGGAAAATCGTGCAGCATTTGAGAAAGTGGTAATGGAGATACTAAAATTTAAATAAATAAAATTTTAACTATTCCGATATGGATAATGGTTTACTAACTTTTATTTCCAAAATGCATTATGGATTTGCAGACAGGAATAGGGCCAGCTTTTGTCCTATATTTTGATTGCCCCGAGGAAGAGATGGAGAGGCGACTTCTTAGTAGGAACCAGGTTTAGGTTTATTTTTGTTTAGTTTTAGTTATTTGTATTTCTTTTTGCTAGTCATCACTGAGGACCATTTCTTAATTATAAAGGGTCGAGAAGATGACAATATTGAAACAATAAGGAAGCGGTTCAAGGTGTTCTTGGAGTCTAGTCTTCCCGTGATTAATTATTACGATGCAAAAGGAAAAGTTCGCAAGGTAATTTATAGTTGTGCTTCTACCATAGTTTCATAAGTTTCTTAGTTTCTTTTGTAGGACATCAATAAATTTGTTTCTTTTGTAGATCAACGCTGCAAGATCTGTTGAAGAGGTATTCGAGACTGTGAAAGGAATTTTTGGTCCCAAGAATGAGAAGGTAAATCATTATGTTCGTCTTATGTCAAAACTTTATATGTACAAGTTCCATTTTGTATCAAAGACAAAATTTGGGAACCATTGTCTTCCTTGTTAATTGGTAATGTACCTATCTTGATAGTAAAGTGTCTTGATAGTAAAGTGTGTTGTATTGTATACTATAATAATTTCACTAATGATCGACTCCTGTCATGCCTGAATATTTTAAGATGTTTAATTTTATATACATTATTATGATGTTAATTTTTCATATGCAAATGTTGTAAAACTATAATATTTAAATAAAACTTTGATTACCCTTTTTTTCATCATCAATTTTATTTGTTTAGTATACATTAATGATAGGGTTGATATATTTTTTTTCCGAATAAATAAATATATAGGTAACATAAATGAAAATATTATCTGAAGAGGTGTGCCGTTCAAGTAGATACATTAACATAAATCTCAATTGGACACAATTATGAATTCAGTAAGCCTTCATGAAAACTTTCAAGAACCAATTGCTGGCTCTCAACCTATGCTTTCAATATCTACAAGAGGAAAAAACATTTATTAATTCTCTAGAACATTCTTTAATGGCAAAACCTACTATTGTACGTTTGAGAAACATGAAGCCTTAACCTCAAACATTCTTAAACCCTCGAGGGATATAAAGTTTTCTGATTAGACTACTCTTTGAATCAACTATTGTAACAATTATATATGTGAAGCATAGTTTGTGCACATGAAAAGTAGGGAGAATAGCAAAAGTTGCAACCGTTAGATGCTTGTAGTAGATATTGACTTTCCTACCAAACTACTTTCTGGTCTCGTAAGGAAAGGATTTTTGATATGAAAAGCTTTTGAAACTTACTTAAATTGCAACCTAAATTAAGACAAGTACAAATGAAAATGTACATTGCATGTGATCCTTCTATTTTTCACTTGTCAGACGAGTGAGAACTTCCTGAGAAGTTTAAGGAGTAACTCTAAATTATAAATGATCAACTTTTCACCAGAGACATGAATATTATTTATCATGAAAATTAAGTTTTCTAACCATGCTATTTCAACTGTAATATTTCTTGGGAGTTGATGTTCATCTGTTTTTTTGCAGGCTGAATGAGCATGTTAACCTTGAGTCCATGGTGGAAATTTGGAGGTAAATGTTGCATCATGAATGATATATAAGCATATATTTTATATTGATGCATTTTACTGTACTACTTGACTTCATGATCACGCATCACTGAGTAGATTGAAGTTTAGATTTTATTTTTTTAATATTTTTTGTTTAGCATTTTAAAATTCATGCATGTTAGTATCATCCTTCCAAAGTGGTAATGAATCAATTCTTGTTTTGCTTTTCGGATACACGATCAACCATCTTTTGGTAATGCTTTTAGATATTCTTCATGTCGTGTGGTTAGTGATGAAGGGTCAAGAATATTCTCAATTGAATCATCCAACTTTAAAAAATGTTTAAACTCGTACTCGATCACAACTCCCTTTTGTGGAAGTGATGACGTTGCAGAAACTTTACAATTAAAGGCATAACCAAAAGGATCTGTATTTGATATTTTATTCGTTTTCATACATTGGATAATAGAGTTTATATAAATAGGATGCTGATTTATAATTTATGCTGTATTTGATCTTTCCATGTTTCATCATTCATTCCCCAGTCAATCATATAGGAATATAATTTATCATTAACATATATGAATAGGATGCTGATTTACTGTCGATCTTGTTATTGTTTTCCAGGTCATATCAGTATTGGTTGCTTGTTCTGTTGTCTCACATTTTGTTACTACTTAAATAGAAAATTGTAGTTTATACCTGAGGGTTTTACCTCTGTATTCTATTGTTATAATAATAGTTTGTTGTCATTCATTGATTTTGCAATAAAGAATTGGGTCCTGCTTATATATACCATACTCTTTAGCACTGGAAGTAAAACACACAAAAATTGAATCAAGAACATCCTCACAGATGAAACCTCAAGAACATCAGCTAATAGACTTGCATGCGTCCAGAGAATCTCTAGTCAATAAATTAAAGTGGCTATAAAATTCGAAACGTACATGGAAATCGAATGACACTTTAGACACGAAGAGATATTTAAAGGGAAAATCTTTTCTGTTTTAAAAGTAACATTTTGATCTACTTAAAGTTTACAATGATTTAAGACTGTTAGCATCAACTTTTAATTTCAATTGAGATCTTAATGTTTGAAGTCTCCACTCAAAAACTTTAGTTTTAGGCGGACAAATTATTTTAAAGGATAATTTATTCTTGTCGGGGATTTATTATAAGATTCTTTAAATATAATAATTAAAATTTAAGAAACGTTTAAGTATTAGTCATTGAAAATTCTGGAAGATAAATTTTTAAAAAAAGTTATTATTTATATTGTATGTATTTTGTTGTATACGTGTTTCTCACCCTCGTTTATATTAACACTTTAATTTTAATTATTTATCAATTTTCTATAATAATAAAATTAAATTTTACCTTCTAATTGTATAATTAATCTCTACATTAAAGTTTTATCAAAAGTTGGAATTAACATCCCGATCCAGCTTACCATTTGAGTTTCATAGGGAAAAATATTCTTATTTCTTTTACACTATGAAGAGCTTATCTTTAATTTTCCAAGAATAAATACATAAATGAATAAAAATCAAGCTAGTAAGTAACAGATGATCATTGCCACTAATCTCATGAAAATTTAAATACCACAATTGTATTATATTTTTTATTTTTTATTAATTCATTATTTGATATCATATTTTACAACTAATTAAATTAATAATATACAAATTATATTTTCTTGTTCAAATTAAAATATAATTAATAATTTAATATATAGACTATTCAAAATAAATATAAATGAAAATTTAAATAATGAGGCAACAACATAAAAATTACTTGTTAATTTACTCCAATCCGGTAAAATCAGAAAGAGTAGGAAAGGGTATTAAAATTGTGAACCTCTTTCATTTTAATCGTCTCACCTTTTATGATGACAAGGTGGGGGTGAATTTAAATCGTCATTACACTGTGTTGAGATCATTGAGTAGCATGAATTTTATTTTGAATTACAATGAACTGAATCAGTTTTAATTTACTAAAAAATTAATTAAAAGTAAAATCTATATAATAAAAATTAATTTCGTATATTAACACTTTTTCATGAATAAATATTTAATAATATCCAAAAATTATTTTAATATGTATTTTTGGTAAGTTAAAAATTAAAATTGTTAAACCAAATATATATATATATATATATATATATACATACATACATATATTTATTTATTTTTACAAAGATAATTTAAAAATATTAGTTGGATTAATTTTGATTTGTAAGTTTTAATCATCCATAAAATTAAATGTGTATTTGATTATTTTGAATAAATTTTCTCGAGGATGAGATAGATGATAAATAAATAGATTGTTATTCTCATAAAAAGGGTAAGAATTCGAGTTTGAATTAAAATAAAACTTAAATTTATTACAAGGTAAAGTAAGGTGTGTGTTTTATTACAAGGTAAAGTAAGGTGGGTGGGTGTGTGTGTGTGTATTATACTTATTTTTTAAAATTCACGTCTGCTAATACTTATTTTTAACATTTAGATTGATACAATATGCTGAGATAGTAGATACGAGTCGATTGTATAAAAGAGCGTGATATCATCTTTAATTTAAAATTATAATTCCTTTTTATGAGTGGCTTAACTCTTTTTTTGTATTATTTTTAATTTATATTTTGATTTCTAACAAAAAATTATATATAAAAAACAGTAATGGTTACGCTTCATTATTCATGAAAATAAAAAGATACATAGGGCAAAAGGCATGTCTCATATTAAAATATCAAGCGAAAAAATGTGTACACCCGAAGTTTACCATGTAATTTGCGACCAGACTCTGAAACTTTCAAAGCATTCGTTCTTGACAAATTGAACGGATATTTTTTGTCCTACAAGTGAAATATTATCTTTTGTTTTTTGTATTGTTTCTTAGCAGCTCCAGATTCATACCTAATCTATCAGCTCTAGAAAATGTCAATAGGCCTTTCTATTGGTATTGAAGGGTATTAGTTAGAAAATTTATTCCTAAGCTATCTAATTTCAGCTTTTTAGCCAAAGAAGACTTGGAATTGTAGGGTCAAATATGAAACAATTGAATGACATCTTCATTTTTGTATAGAAATATACGTTCCGTATATCTCAAAAACTACACAGCACAGGTCTTCTCAGGGCACAAAGTCATTAAATATATATATTAAATACGTTACGATCGTCGTTATCTACGGAACCCATTTTATATACTAGAGGGATCCACCTCTTTTGAAAGCGTAATAGCATCAGAAGTTAGCTATGTCTTGGTTCGCCGAAGATATTGCCAGTATAGTGTTGAAAGGTCGGATAGGATATATATAGTGTTAAAATTGGGTAGCAAAATAATTGTTTGGAAAAAAACTAAGAAGATGATGAATTAATTTTATTAATAAAAATTGTACTTTCAGAAAGTTTTTCATTTTTTTAAATCAATGATCAATTAATTTTTTTTTAATAATAACAACATTTAATTTAAAGACGATAGCAAAAGGGCAAATTATACATGCATTTTATATGGTTTCGTATAAAAAGATTTTGCGTATAGTATTAACTCAAACAATAAAATAAATTAAACTTACAATTGTTAGTGGAAAATGGTGAGTACACATATTGCATGTAATAAATAATAAATATCTTTATTTTTAGGTGGATTTGTACAATACATAACAACTTTAGCAAATTACAACTCAATTAGACAACAAATCTTACAAACACAAATAAAAAAACTTTTTTTTGTATTTTATTAAATAGTTGATGTGCAAGAAGAAATTAATATAGACTATTTAAAAGTGTCAAGATTAAATTTCATCAATTTTATTCTCATGCATACACCGTCATCTCAATTTCAAATTTATGTTAAAATTAATTCACAAAATTATTCAAATCCTATTTCTAGTGACTTTGAGCCTATAATAACTCATCAAATTCCAATTTCTTAAATCTCAACAAGTAACCATACATTAAGTTGAGTCTTAAAATTACTAATGAATCATGTTCTATCCTAGATACAAACTTTATTGGGTATTCAATTTCAGTTCTAAGTTTAAAAGACATTTTCAAATACCTTAAGAACCAGTCATCAAGCCATGAATAATCAAGGCACAACAAGCATTAAGAATAGAAATCAAATACTAACTTTAAGATGGAAAAATATAGGTACATAGGTATTAACCTCACAAAATACATAAGATTCAGTTTATTACATCTAACATCTAATATCAACAAATAGGATTGACTCTTCAGGGTGAAAAACCTAAGGTTTATAAATTGAAGAAATAAGAAAGAAATTGAAACGAAAGAGAAATGCATGCCCAATCACACTTTCTCTTCGCATTTTCATCTCTAATTTGTGATACATCTTCCTCCTCAACTCAAAAGATGCAAAATTACCATTGATGAAGATTGAATCTCAAGGTGGAGAAGGGAGAGCTTCCCAGCACCCTAAACATCCATCTCCCATTCGCTCTAGAGAATAATGAAGTGTGTGAGAAAAGAATGCCCAAAAACCTTAAGGAAAACATAAATAAATAACTCATTGACACGTCACTGACACAGTAAGTAACATAATTTAGTTTGGAGATATTTTGCAATTGTTGAATTTCTAGTCCTAGTAAATAGCATAGTTTAGTTTGGACATATTTTCCCAGCTTTGAATTTTCTAGTGCAGTGCTGATTTTTAATCTTGACTAATATTTCAGTCTTTTGCTTTTGGTGCTATGAATTAGTTCATCTATTGGTGCAGTTAACTTGAGTAAACAGCTTGTGCAAGTTAGTTTCGGTGATGTGAAAATTCTTGCAATTCTAGAACAGTACAGTTGTTTGTAATCAGTAGGAAGCATTTGGAAACTGGTTAGAGCAGTTCTTGCAACTTGAAACAACCAGTTTGGGAACTCAATTGAACAGATTTTTCGTGAAGAGATGACCTGCGTTAGCCTGGCTGAAAGCTCAAAGCTGAGATTGTTTACTTGCTACTTAGGAGTCTTGTAAACATGGTTAAACTGTTTTAGACAGTTTGTAGGCAATTTTACCTGTTATTGGCAGTTCTTGTGACTGGGTTTAGGCGGTTTTTCAGTTTTCCAGTAGTACAGACCTGATCGGCCTATATAAAGGCTTGGATGTTCTTTTAGAAACTTGTTTTACAATACAGCTCCTAGAATTATTATAGATTAGTTTTCCAATTTTCTTCACGATTCAGTTTTTCTCCATAGTTCTCCCTGAAGATTCTTGGCTGTCTTAACAAAGTTAACAAAGGCAATCAAGAACTTCAGTGCATTTTTATTATGAACCAGGTTCTATCCAATTCAAGCCATTTGTATTCTTTCAAAATTTTCAATTTCGTTTTCTTATGCATTTTACTGCTTCGTGTTATGATTCTCGTTCTTCTATTGTTATTTTCTATTCATTTTAGTTTCCAATTCAATGCCATGCGTTAGTTCTTTACTTCTAAATCAGAACACGCCATTCTATTTAGGCTTTGGTTTGAACGTTGAATTGTGATTTATGCTTCAAATTTTCACAGTTTTTACTGTTTACTGTTTAATTAGTCTAAGTCTAATTCAATCTTACAAAATCAATTTGAATAATAAAATTTACGTTCACTAATATATTATAAGTTAATCTTATCTATAATTGATGTGAGATTTCTAACACGTCTCGAACTTAATTTTAAGTATATAAACTTGTTTTAAGCATTAGTTCTATATAATTCAGTTTCTATTTATTCTGGTATTTCGTGGAACACATCGTGCATTTTCAGTTTTCTCTGACTTTTATCAAGCAGTTTTAGTTTTTGTAGTTTTACATTATTTTGGTGATTTTTAGAGATTTTAATGAATTCCATTCATATTCCCCATCATTAAGACAGATTTATACACTAGAATTACTCAAATTTTTGCCTTCCTTGGATTGACCTCCTTCTTGAGTGAGATTTAATTTATGTTGCTAGTACTACCAGAATTTGCCTTGAACTAATTGACAATACTTGTTGAAAATAGCATTATAGGTGATTTTTGTTTCTTTAGCCATTTAACCAACTAAAACCTATCTTGAACTATTTTACCATTGAACCCAAATTTTGAGTCCCTTTAGTCTATTTTTGTTTATTACCTGCTCACTATACGTCCTTAGACCAGAAAATACATGTTATACCTTACTTAGATTCCTCTAGTTCTTAGAGTTGTAGATGCTTCTTCCATATCCGTAATGATATATTTGATGGCAAGTAAAGAAGGAATAGTAGTAATTCAAGGGTTTAAAGATTTAGAAGGATAATAAACGTTCTTCCTTCCTCCCTCAGTGGTTCTTTTCATTTTGAACAATGAGACTGTTGAATTCCTTATGGTGTTCAGCCAATGATTATTTTGCTTACTTCACAAAAAAGCGAACAGATTATAGGAATCTGTTATAATGATCAACACACACCATTTGGGTTATTACAAAATATTTTATTTCGAAATGGTTTGAGAATACTATTCCCTCAATTTGGTATTCATTTCTCTATTTCAATAAAAAAAAAGTCCTATAATTCAAAAATTGATAACAAAAACATGAGTCTGCAAACTATTATTCTCGACCTTTTCAAATAAATGATAAAATTGTATAATTACTTTTAATATATTAAATAAAACCATGTATTACTAATAAATAGTATCAAATAATACATTAAGACCTAAAATAATTCGAAGCCTAACATCACCCTGTAAAATAATACATTTCCAAATTTTTATTATCAACATACACAATTAAAACTACTTTCCGTTTCATTGAATATTTATGAGAAGTCAATAAATTAACAGAAATATTTTTTGCCAGATTGTCAATGTTAACAAAAATTAAAAAACGAAGCAATAAATGTGCGCAAACTCTAATTAAGAGTGCAATTGAAGACCAAAAAAGAAGTAAAACAGTAATGAGCCTGAAGGTGATCAACTGCTTAAAAAGTTTATGAATATATAAAATGGATCATGCTTCCTGTAAACATTTGACGGATACAAGGTTTCAGAACTAAGTTCCAAAACTGCGAAAATATTAAAACTAAAAATCCTAAACCAGCAGACTCCTGTGTTCCAGGTTACCAACTCAGTCATCAAACTTTATTTTCTTTGGAGCAGGCTGGATGTTACCCATCTGCAAAGAACAATTATATATGCAAAATGAGAGCAAAACTCAAGATGCAGAATATTCTCTATTTGTGAAAAGAAATGAACCACCACAGAATGATAAAAGCAAAAGGCTCACAATCTCAGGGCTTTCGTAATCAATGCCAGCAGCCTCTATCCTTTTCCGTCGTTTTTGGTCATGTTTTAGAATCCTCTCCACCAATTTTTTGTGCTCGTCTAAGGTTCTTTCCTGGAATGACAGCATCAAGAACTTAATACTGAGAATCAGACGAGAAATATCAAGCAGATATACTTTATTATCCAATGAACTAGATACCTTGTCATGACGCTTCCGTTCAATTTGGACATAATCCAATGGCTTGTGACGATAACTGAATCCTCTCCATCTACGATGAAAAATGCCACACATTCATTTGTTACCTTTGGTCATATTCAAAGAAGAAACTAAATCTTTAAACCTTAAACCAAGGTACATGTATGTTTGAGGGAATTCCTAATTCTCTATTCGTTAGTGATTTTTTTCAATACTCTAAATAGATATCTTTCTTTTTCACACGTGTAAAAGAAGGAGGTGGAAAGAAAATTGAAGGTTAGACACACTAAAGTCTACAAAGGGAATCCTTAGAAGGAAATAGATCCGGAAAAAATTTCATTAATAACTTACAATCTTGAATGAACATTCTCCGGAGGTACAACATGAACTTGGAGAAGGTGCTCGAAAAGGAGATAATTGTGCATAGTATCAGCTACAATTTTCGCAACCTACAAATCAAGGCACTATTAAAACAAGGAAACTGAATTTTATTACAAACACAATCAATTAATCTGCAGAAACAACAAATACCTCAGGAGATTCAAATTCTATGTACCCAAAATGTCTTGATTTTCCTGTCTGTTAAAGAACAAGAAACATATATTGTCAGTATCAATCAACTAAAACCAATATCCATCATCACTAAAAGGGTAAATATTGCAGCCCCAAAGAATTTAAAGAAACAAATATCTTGATGGTTGGTTGAAAACCCATAGTTTTTTTCAGAATGTAAGGACCAAACAAAAGCAAAATTACTACAATATTGATTGATTGCAGAGGCTTCAACTTCTCTGAGAAACTCATAACTATTAACGACACAACAGATATTCTGCATTGGAACAGTTTCTTAAATTAAGACCACTCACGAACAAATAAAGCACGAGACAAGAAAAGTAATTTTTCGCCACACAACCATACATTGCATTGTGTCAAAATTGACAACTCTTTAGGGTGCATTATCTATCCTGATGATATCGTGCACAGTCACACACCCATCCACCAGAATAAAAGATTATACAAAAATAATCACTGAATCCACAGGTAAAATTAACTACATGAGTAAATAGATCAGAATAAACAAAGTATGCCACAATTATCAAATTGACAAAATCACACAATAATGCAAATAATAACAAGCACGGACATTAAAGTAGACAAGTTAACATGCAAGCAACTAACCTTTTTATTTCTCGCGATTCTCAACCTTTTGATGGTTCCAAATTGACCAAAATAACCTACAAAATGCAATCGTAAACACACACTCCACAAAATCCATAAAAAATCTGACAAAAGAAAAATCCATGAGCACCTTCCATCTCCTTCTCATAGAATCCATGCGGAATCCTGGATACGTACAATACCGTGGAGGTATTCTCCGGCGGCTTCTGTTCGGCGAGCTTGCGAGCAGGACCACCTTCCAAGGGCTTTACCAATTCAGAAACAAAATTAAGCACCATACTGACACAATAAATTGAAAAATAAAAGGAAAAGTTAACTGAACAGAGAGCACACAGAATCGGTATTATCAACTTACCAAAAAATCAGCACCCTCAGATGGCTTGTTAGAGGAAGCCTTTTTCATGTTCTTCTTCATAGCTTTCTTTGCCTTTGTTCCCATCTCACTGTCTGTTATGCCTAACTACTTCTCTGCAAAGAAACAAGATATAGTAAACGAGGGTGGCGAGGGATTGCGTTAAAACCCTAACCCAGGTCTATCAGACTCAATATTTTAAGGCTGATTATTTCACCATATAATGTTCTTTTCTTAAATAATTTAATTTATTTTTAATTAAATATCACAATTTAATATTTTATTGTTAAAAAATAGCTGTAATATATATATATATATATACAAAAAAAAAAAGACCACATAAAGTGAAACACTTTAATGAATATTTTCCTTGGGAAATTATTCATACAGTTATTATTTTATAAAACCACCATATAATGTTTTTCTTAAATAATTTAATTTATATTTCAATTATATATCACAATAAAATATTAAATTGTTAAAAAGTTGCTGTAATTTAGTTATTTAAAAAGGAGTTGATTCTTAATACAAGAATAATCATACTGTATATTAGTTAAATTTTAGTATCGAATTAAACCCATCGCTTCTTTTTTCTTTCAAATCTATAAAACTAATTTATACTTTTAAATATATAATAAAAAAAATTGAACCCATAATCTTTTTTTTTCTTCTTTTTAATTTTACCAATAAGCTATTTTATAATCAGGATATTCACCTATTAGTAAAAATATTTATTTCTTAGAATAATAATTTAATTTTCACGTTGTCACCAAATAGGTTAAAAGTTGAGGGAAAATTTTCTATTTTCAAATGCTCTGTAAATAAATTCTCACAGGAAGAATTCATAATCTAACTGTACCCCAATCCCATACTGACACATCACCAGAACAAATAATTAAATAATTATTGGAGTAAGGGAAAATTATATGTTTACTACAGTTTTCTACAACAATTTGACAGAGTTCATGTGTCAATTTGTTACTAGTTTATTGTTTATTTTTTTAATATGCAGATGTGGAAATAAAAAACTACACACTTTTAATGATGTAATATATTTTTGGTTCAACTTTTAAAGTTTTAACCCAAAAAAACCTACTTCACGAGTTCTATTTTCGCATTTTAGTTGTTTCTTCCTAGTTTTGTATTATTTATTTTTTTTTGGTAACCTTTGAGACGGAATATTGTATATTTTTGTGTTGGTGTATCAATTATTTTGATATTATTGATGAAATAACGGTATTGTCAACACCCAATTTCGTTCAAGTAAATAAATAATAAAAAATAAAGAATAAGAGAATAATAATTAATGGTAAATAAAAAGGATAAAATAATAACTTTAATAAGAGAAAAATATGATTTTCTGATAATAATGATAATCAATGTTTTTTAATTTGTTTTCTGGCAACTAAGACCATTTCTTTTCCTATTTTGTTTTATTGTCAATTAATTCACAAGGCAAAGATTTTCATAATATTATAATCTGTGTATATAAATACACACTCTGTCATAGAAAAAAAACGAAAAAGAGAGAGAAGCATGCAGAAATAATAGAAAGAGAATATAGAAAAAAAAAATAGGTTCTCACCCATAAGGGTTTTGTGAACGACAATCATCAAAGAGGAAAGAGGAGAAGTAAAAAGGTATGTCACTTCTACACCATTCTTTTTTTCTTTTTATTTACTTTGAAGTTTTTTTCTAAAGGTATTTTTTTTCCTACACACAAATAATGTTTTTTTAAATCATAATTTTTTTTATAAGTATGTGTCGGCCTATGGCCGGTTTCTTTCTTTTTTCCACCATTCTTAAATAAATAAAAAATACAAAATCTTCAAAACCAAAAAAGATGTCAATCTTGTTAAAAGAAATCTATTTTTGGATTCACTTTTCAAAAATCAATAGTAATTTTTAAACAAACTCACAAACCTAGAATTACATGATCCCTGATTGTCCATTATAAATGGATGTACGTAGCCAAGGTTAATTCTTGTCGGGTTCATAAAACAAAAAATATTTTTTTGTTTCTTAATAGCTTTTTTTATTTATTTTTTTTTATTTTTTTAGGGAAATTTAAACATTTTGAAAAATCACGTATACTTTATACATTTAATTAAAGGTACTGCCTTCTTGGGTAGACACGATAGGGTGCTAATACCTTCCTTATGCGTAACCGATTCCCGAACCTAAAAGTATACTTTTTGCAGACCATATCTTATTTTTCGGTTTTCCATAGTTTTTCATAATAAATTATGGTGGCGACTCCACAAATTTATTTCTCAAACCCGTTTATTTTTCGGGTCGCTGTCCCGTCACGATTTCGGTTGCGACAGGTATGGTTGGTTATTATTATTTTTTTTTTCAATGTCTCGATAGGATCCTATTTTGGTATGGAATTTTAAATAGGTCCGCTTTCGTTTTGGCGTCTCAATTGGGTCATTATTTTTGTAAAATTGAAGCAATTAGAGGCCTGTCGTCGATGGCTTTCGGGTTAATTAATTACCCAATTCATCAAATTCACCGTTAATAATTGCTTGATGTTAGTATAGAACAATTGAAAGCCGTTAATTAAAAGCTTAAATGGTTGTTCCCACAGGCAGAGCTAGCGAAGGCGTTAAGAGACTATGTTGGGAGAGAAACACCTCTGTATCACGCGGAGCGATTGTCTGAGTATTATAAGAGCATCAACAACGGGAATGGGCCTGATATATACTTAAAGAGAGAGGACCTCAACCATGATGGCTCTCACAAGATGAACAACGCTCTTGCTCAAGCCATGATTGCTAAACGAATGGGTTGCAAAAGCATGGTCACCGCCACTGGCTCTAAACAACACGACCTTGCAACAACTGCAACATGCGCAAAACTCGCTTTGGAGTGCACGGTTTTCATGGCCAATTTTGTGCTCAAAGTGATGGACAATGAATTTTTGTCGAGTCGGAAATAAATGTTCAGGGCCCAAACTGAGAAAGATCCTTCGGATGCTGGACCATCCATTTCTTCTCACTATGTACTCCTATATTGCAATAGATAAGCTCTCTTGCTTGGTTATGGAGTATTGCCCATGAGGAGATCTGCATGTGCTGTGACAAAGGCGGTCATACAAGAGTTTCTCGAAACAAGCAACTAGGTAGGAGTTGTGAACTTTTCCATTCCTTAGTGACTAGAAAACAACGATTTTGTTTTCTCCGCGTTGGAGGTTGAAGGAAGAGGTGTTTCTCTCTCTCCCTTTTCGTGCATATCTCTTAGGATTTTAGGGTTTTGAAGAAGAAAAGGGGTTTCCCCCTCCTCGCGCTTCCAATCGAAGAAGAAAAGGGGTTTGCCTAGTTTGCCCTTGAGTACATTTGATTTGACCTCTGTGCAATTCATTTTTTAATACAAAAATCAATTCAAACTCCTTTTTAATGCCATGTGTGATTAGTGAATGCATTGACCACGCCACGTAACCCAAACTTAAACGACCGTTTGTCTAATTTGACGGCAGACCTCTAATTGCATCAATTTTACAAAAACAAGGACCCATAAAGACGCCCAAAAGAAAGAGAACCTATTTGAGATTCCGGACCAAAATAGGAACCTACCGAAACATTAAACCTATATTTTTTTTTATATTTTAAATTTGTTTTTAGATATAGTGTAAGGCAAAATACATTGTTGAGATGAATGAAATGCTTAAGGATATCGAATGTGTTTAGATTGGAGAGATGCCTTTCAAATGGTGTCTATACATAGAAAGATCTATAGACATATGTTATTTCTATTGAAGGAGATGGTAAATCGTTAGATTTGTGTCAATGAATTGTTTCACATTAAGCAAAGATTGGTATCATTTATCGTTGTTGATGTTTGTATGTGTATGGGATTGCCTATAGGTGGATTAAAGGTACACTTTGATGAAAATATATAAAGACATTATTAAAAGGATTAAATGCATTGTATGTATTGATGAAGATTATAAGACAATGTTTGTAGTTTGTATATATTGATTTATTTTGTTGTATTGTATTTTTTGAAAAAATCTAGAGTTGTAAGTAATATCTATTGTATAACATTAAACAATATCAATAATTTGTCAAATTACATTTAGGCAAATATTGTTTATAGATTTTTGGTGAAGTAGGTTAGTTATTACAGGTAACATGTGGGTTGAATTTGTTGTATATATTTTCTTGAAGTTGTAATTCACTGTTTATTAAATAATTTAGTTTTATTTCCAAGAATTTTACAATAGCCTGGTCAACAAAAATTGAGTTTTTGTTCAAGAACAAAGAAGTAAGCAACCTCACATTGTAATTTGTCTTTATATTTGTGTTTATGATGTGGTTATGGTTATATCTTATATTTTGTATGGTGTTGTTCACAATGCTTTTCATAATGATGAAGAAGCAGTTCTGAAATAAGTGGACGATAATATTGACAAAAGTTGAAACGAAGTTATGGTGAATAAAGTGAAACAAAATGAAAGGCACAACATGAACATACTTAATAACAAGAATGTTAACAAACTAAGGTATTTATACTAAACTATGTTAACAACACATAACTATTTCAGTCTTTTTTACTCTCATGACCGACAAATAAAGTTTTAACGGCACAACTCTTAAACCATTTTCATAGTTCAACCTTCATCCGCATATACATATTACTTTGGTCTCTATCAACCTCATATCTTGCACCAACATTTTTACTGACATCATCCTTAGCCAGCTCTTTCAACCCATTCTTCTAACATAGAATTAAGAAGTTCAAGTTTCCGTATAGACTGTTCAAGTTCCCGTATAGACTGTTCAAGTTCAAGACGCAAAAGGTGATTCTTTTGTGTAGTATTTTGGTTCTTAATAACCTGAAAAATGATGTAACAATTTATTCAAGAAATAAAAAAAAAGAAAATTTGCATTTAACAAAAAACAATCAAAATACAAAAAGCACTTCTAATAAGAGTGTCACCTCTACTTTGACATTTATCTAATACAACAAATGGAGAAATTTTGTTATTGGGTAATTAAACTGAGTTGCAATTGACAAAATAATAAAAAAAAATCATAACTAAAACATTAACAATCATACCATTAGTCCTACATCATCTTACAATATCAACAAATTTGATTCCAATGAAAAGTATATCATCTTCCAATATCAACAAATTTTATTCCAATGAAAAGTATATACACATGGTTTACTTACAACAAGTAAACACATCATGGAAGTGACTTTTACTTCTTTTTTTCATTCTTCAATTCCAATGAAGCACGGTATAAACTCTCCTATCAAATGCTAATAAATTAAACTATCTCAATTATATTTACTCAAACACACTGAGATGTCCAGAATGTTAAAAAGTATGTTTCATTTCGATTTGGCAGAAAAAAAAATGTTTTTTTCTTAACAAAATATAAATGCTGAAAAAAAATGTTCTATAGAAATATCTCAATGTTTTTGTAACAGTTATGTCATTCAATTACTTTGTCACCAAAGAAAAAATTAACTGAACAGAGAGCACACGGTATTGTGGACGTACCGAAAAACCAGCACCCTCAGATCGTTTGTTAGAGGAAACCCTTTTCATGTTCTTCTTCGTAGCTTTCTTTACCTTTGTTCCCATCTCACTGTCTGTTATGCTTAACTACTTCTCTGTAAAGAAAGGCCCTCGCGATGAGATATAGTAAAGGGCGGCGAGGGATTGCGATAAAACCCTAACACATGCGTATCAGACTCTATTTTAAGGCTGATTCTTTCACATATAATGTTTTCTCTTAAATTATTTCATTTATATTTTAATTAAATATCACAATTTAATAATTTATTATTAAAAAACAGCTGTAATATATATATATATATATATATATATATATATATATATATATATATATACCACATTGAAATGTGAAACACTTAATGAATATTTTTCTTAGGAAATTATTCTTACAGTTATTATTATTTTATAAAACCACCATACAATGTTTTCCTTAAATAATTTAATTTATATTTTAATTAAATATCACAATTTAGTATTTTATTGTTAAAAAGCTGCTGTAATTTAGTTATTTAAAAAGGAGTTGATTCTTAATTCAAAAATAATCATACTGAATATAGTAGTTAAATGTTAGTGTCAAATTAAATTCATCATCTTTTCTTTCTTTTCTTTAAATCTATTAAATTAATTTTATATTTTTAAATTGTTAATGAGAAAGTTAAACAATTTTATTTCAAATTTATTAAACTAAATTTATATTTTTAAATTATTAAGGAAGAAGTTGAATTCACAATTTTTTTTCTTTTCTTTTTTTAGTTTTACTACTAAGTTATTTTATAGCTCGGGATATTTATCTATTAGTAACAAGATTATTTTCTTAGAATAATGATTTATTTTTCACATAGGTTAAAAGTTGAAGAAAATTCTTCTATTTTCAAATGTTTTGTAAATAAATTCTCACGGGTGAAAGAATTCATAACCTAACGGTACCCCAATCCCATACTGACACATCACGTATTGGAGTAAGGGAACAAGAGGAACTACAATTACATATAATTTAGGGATATTCGTGCGTGCATTAGAGAAGGAGATTAGGATCGATGGGAGTGGTTTAGAAAAAACCTACAACAAAAAGGTGTACAAATAAGTGCAAATACAGGGTCCCAAATCAAATGAACTAGCTTGTAAGCCCCTAATGTCAAAGTCTGCAACTGAATCCGTAAGATCATATGCCATTCAACTAGAAAAAGTATTCAAATTAAAAAAAATGTAATTTTAATTTTTAATAAAATAATATAGTTTGTGACCTCTTTTCATGTACAAACTCCTGGGATAAGAAACAACAATTAGCTCCATCTATCCTATGATTTTGTTTTTAATGTCAATGAATATACAAACCTTATTTTGTTTTTCATGTCAATGAATATACAAACCTGAAAACTCAAATAATATAGACTCTAAAAAAGTCCCATGACAACCGAGATCATCGTGCCCAGGAAACAGAATCAATTTCATCCCTTGCTGCTTTATACAGTTCAAGCCTTTTGGCACATTGTTGCCTCCTCTCCATCAAGGCAGGGTCTTCATCTAACAACTGGGATAGCTGTTTAGGCTGCACCAGCAGTAATAGCAGATCAAACATCATGAATATATTTGAAATAAAAATAACCACAGAACTTACAGTTTTGTTGTATAAAAATTAAAATTGGATACCTCACTTTGGAAGTATATCCGAAGCAAACCAAAATACTTCCATGATTGTGTAATATTTGTTACCAGAATAAGAGAGCAATTAAAGTTAAAGCGGACTATTACCTCTTTCTTCCCTATTTGTGTGTAGAAATGGTTTAGCAATGATAGTTTTGCTTCTCTGACTTGACAAAAAACCACAGCCTTTGGAATAGTGTTCTTGAGAGTGTCTGACACCATACCAATATAGGAAGTCACATTTGATCCAATCCTCCTGTAATGTCCTTCTCCATATCGATCCTCATTGGGGGTAGCTTGATTAGCTGGATTTCCGGCTTTCTCCATTTCTTGAGGAAGTCTCCGGAAGAACTCCACAGTGAGATACGTAGCTTCCATGTCGACCAGTCGAATAGCTGTCTTCTTACTCTCTTCACGGAACTTCTCTAAAGCCTCATTTGTAGCTGCAGCTAGTTCGGCTTGAAGAGTTGGGAAACGTCTTAGTTCCTATTCAATCATAAATTCATAGTTTATTTCTAGGAACCTTAAACCAACAAAGATACTATAAAATAAAAGGACATAACTTAGACACAGTTCTTTTTAATGCTTTTGATGTTTTCCTATCAATAATGAAGTTTTACCTACTGTAGGTATGTGTCTCAAGTTATGTCCAAAAATAAATCCCAAATTTTACCTGAGTTTCAGCTATTGATTTCCTCACAAGTTCTTTCAAGACAAAGTGAACCTACATCGAAATCAAAGAAATCCCGCTTTAATTTCTATGTAAGATTTAATTAAAAAAGAAGAGGAGGAAAAAGTACAACCAGGTATACTTACTGCATCAACTGAAGCTTCAGCAGGGCCTCTAAAGTAGCTGAGAGCTCCCTCGATCAGGCGACGGTAACCTTGCTCTGGGGCAATTAAGTGAGGCTGGTAACCATCTGCCTCTGATACCACTTTCCTTACATTTTGAAGAGATAGATGACGGTCAAATGGAAGCTTCCGTAACGCAGCAGGAAGCTGATTATCAAAGACATTATAGATTTTATCTCCACCTGATCGCCTATGACAATAAACAAAAGGGTCATATGTAACCAAAGATACCTCTCAACTTGTAGACCACAAAGAAAGATTATTCATGACTATCATTCCAAATTGCTTTACCATATTCAGGTGGTACATTAAATTAGTATACAGTGCTTTTTGTCTAGAAAAGAACAAGAACCAAAACAAAACCAGATTTTAAATAGGATTTAGCTAGATGAAAACCAAAAGAGAATTACTTAGATATCAAATCTAATTCAAGACGATGATGGTGGGGAAAAGTCATACCTAGTTTGAAGTAAGTGCATGTTTATTAACGACCTTCTAAGGGAAATAGTTGGTTTTTCTCTTTCCTTTTTTTCGTATGAAATTGCAAGAAAAAAACTATTTCACTCAAATTAAGCTAACCCAAACATACACAATAAAACCCTTGAGGATGGTTGAAAATAGTCGAGTTTCAATAACAACATGCCATCCACCCAAAAATAAAATCAAATAAACCAGTATCATATAGAGTAAAATTGAACATCTAGCAAATATTTACCCTCCGAAAAAAATTCAAATAAGATAGTCTAATAGAGTAAACGTGAATATCATAGCATATATTTACCCTCCGTCTAAATGCTCCTTGAATATCTTATCAAATGCGCGGCATAGTTCTAGGATGGTGTATAGTTGAGCCTGTACGAGAAAGAATAGTTAAAATATTCTTCTGCAGCATACTATAGAAAGAGTACGTACATTCAGGAAATAATCACAAATATAAACCACTCACCCCAGCATCAAGAGCAATTGGTCTCCCAATCTGATTCATCTCTGATTCAAGTTCTTCAATTGTTTTGTTTATCAAAGATGTTATACTGGGTATTCGTGCCCTAATTACTGACTCCAAATGCTACAATATAATTAAGATGATTAAAATAACAAATTTTTAATTAAAGAAAGGAAAGAACAACTTTCTGAAAGACAGACCTGTGAGAGAAGCTTTGCAAGGTATACGGAACCCATTTGATTGGCTAAGTGTCCATAGTCAGGACTGGTTTCAAAATACTCACTCTCCTTACGCCTAGCAACAATCATATCAACGTTTTTATTGATATCTGCTTGGGATCTATTTACTACACCAACCCAGGGGTGTTGCAGACGGTAAGATCTTCCTTCAAGGACCTTAAGGGAAAAAAATGGGTAAGGCAAACTAATTATATGGTTATACAGGGCACTGCTAAAACTTTTAGAAATTTAAAGGTATACATCATAACCACAGCGAGAGAGGGAACATGCTAGAAGGAGAAAGAAAGATTACATCCAATGCATTAGTTCCTTTGTCCATTAAATCCAGTTTTGTCAACACTCCAAATGTCCTCTCACCTGGATTATTTATAGTCAAGGATTTCAGTGACACATAATGACCCGAGCAAAGGTAATAAACAAATCATCATTCCACAGAAAATTTATGTACCAGAGGGATCCACCTCCTTCGAAAGCTTAATAGCATCCGAAGTTGCTATGTCCTGGTTCGCCGGAGATATTGCCAGTATAATACAATTAGGCTGTCAAAGAATCAAGTATAGTACCAGTTAAAGTAAATGTGTATCTTACCACCATCACCTCTTGGTGACCAATTTATAAATAAACATTTCAACAAGGTATAAAATGGTAATCAACTACCAACACCATAGAAACGGAGAAATTGGAAATAGGCAGTTTATGTCTCCAGTCTCAGTGGTGAAAGTACAAGAGCTAAATGAAATAACAATGAATTATCCAATCAAGGTTATTCAATAGGAAGAGTGAGAAGAAATTAAGCAAAGTCAGAAAACTTCTTTTACCTTCTCAACATAAGACCGAACCATATTTTCAATGTCTTCAACAATAGTCTGAGGCTGTCCCTCTGAAAATGACAATTGCTAATCAGTATAAACTAAAAACTCTATCACATAGTCTAAAACAAAATTACAGTGATAAATTGAATGCAAGTCATACCTACAGCAACTTTAGTCAATCCAGGTAAATCAATCAAAGTTAGGTTGACAACTGCTCACACAAACGGAGATTGAATAAGGAAACACACATAACTGAAAAACTAGTCAAATGTTATGCCACATAATTATACATAAAAGTAATACTGGTGAAATGAACTCACCTAAGTAAAAAAATGAATGAGTATAAATCAAATATAAAATTTTAAAAATGATCAGTGCTTAACATCAAATATATAGAGGCAATCAAGAGCAAAGGTCATGAGTAAACTATAACAAAGCAGCTGTAACTACCAAGATAGCAAGTGAAAGTGTAGATAAGACTGGTGAATCCGATTGCCTGACCCAGCACAACGGACTAACATTATTTTCAATTTTTTTTAATTATAGCAATTATTTTTAAAAAGAAGTTGACCCATGAGACTATGTCCTGGGTCAGGATAGTTAAGCCGTGCACCAAATGGGTCGGATCAACATTGCTCCACTTCAATTTAGATCACTATTTTCCAGTCTAACCAAACCTGTATTATGAGTTATTCGGATTGTCCAATTGGTCAGTCCAATTTTGCCAGCTACCCTTATTAAAAGATGTTCTAGTCCTGCTTTATTTAATTGGAAGCAGAGCTGGGGAAGTAGATTTCAGCAAATCAGCAAGCTTTGTACGTACAGGTGGAACAAAAGCAAAAAAAGGAGGGCAAATTCATTTTACAATTTATCGGCCTTAGTAGTTGGAAACTGAAACTACACAAATAATGGGGTAAGAAGCGCCTGAAGACCTCTGTAAATTCATGTTAGTCTAGTCTTCCCGTAAATCCATTTCTTTAGGCTATTCTTCGTCCTTATAATAGCTTAAGGACAGGAAACGGTTCATGTAATAGGTTTTCAAAATATTCAGATTGTTGATACTTCTTTTTCTTAGTCTTTCCCTTTGCCATCACGTTATTTTTTTATGTCATCCCCTAATAGCCAGATTTATAGCATTTGCCAGTGTTCTATATTTTACCTGTATTAGATGTATAGGAAGGCTCCTGATATGTTAACATTTCTCACTTTACTTAACTCTGCCTATCTTCAAATGTAGTACACGACAGCCTAGAGCTTGAATTCCTCTGGTTCTTAGAGTTGTAATGATATTTTTGATGGCAAGTAAAGAAGGAATAATAGTAATTCAAGTGTTTAAATATTTAGAAGGATAATAGACGTTCTTCCTTCCTCCCTTGGGGGTTTCTTTCCTTTTGAACAACGAGATTGTTGAGTTCCTTATGGTATTCAGCCAATGATTATTTCGAGGGAGATTACTTCACAAAAAAAGCTAACAGATAATAGGAATCTGTTATATTGATCAACACACCATTTGGGTTATTGCAAATTATTTTACTTTGAAATGGTATGGGAATACTATTACCTCAGTTTGGTATTCATTTTTCTATTTCAATAAAAAAATCCTTTAATTCAAAAATAGATAACAAAAACATGAGTTTGCAGCAAATCATCCATCTAGTAGTAAGAAGTTAAAGGCAATAAACAATAAAAGTGCACCATGTGGAGAGTAAATGCTAAGGTGAATTGGAACAGGAGATATTTGCTTTGTCTTCCCCGTTACTCTATCAGTTTCATTCTGAATCTCCTGGCGAACAAAAGCTACAAAAAGAAATTAAAATTATAAAAAGGAATGAAAATATCAGTTAGATTATAAACACCACACAAATAATTGCACCAGTGAGCTAACTGTGAAGCAGTACAATGATCGCAAGATAGCAGTGTATGATAAATTGCAAGCGAACTAGTAGTTTAAGGATAATGACAAAAAAACAAATCGCTAGAATGAGTAAATCCACAGTTAATTAACGCTGGCTGTGAGTCTAACAACACGAAACCTAAAATATACTACACAATTATAGGGGACACGCACGCAAAAACAATTGAAACACAACGGAATCAAAGAAAAAAAAAACCACAAAACGGAAACAAGCTTTCAAATTGTTCTACAAGCAAGACAGAAACAGGAGAAGCAAAAAAGAACATCCTATCATATTTCTATAATTAGCAAATAATTTATTCATCACAGCACAAGTCTCAACTCGTGAAAACCATCAACTAGTAAACCATTAAATACATAACAGTAACACGAATTACACCAGCAGCAAGCAAAATCAGTTACTGAACCACAATACCATAATCAGTGATCTTTTTCCCTGGCATGTGAAGAAACTCTGCATACTCCTTCGCTTTGCCATCAACCTTGTGAAGCTGCAACACTAATGGACGCCTCGTCACAATTCCTGCAATTCAAACACAAACTCCAATTCAAAATCAATTAGCTAAATTAACTAAGATTTTTTTGGACAAACTTTTCAATAAGCTCAAACTAGAGTTTTCAAAAATTAAAATGATGAAATAAGTTTAATTAATTTTATGTTTATTATTTTCCTTTTGTTAAGTTTATCAAACTGCGCCTAAATAAATATCACACTCCACAAAAATAGAAAAGGAACAGAGAGAGAGAGGGCGAGCGAACCTGATCCTCTAGGAAGAAAGTCACGTCCAACGATGCTTTCCAGAACCGAAGACTTACCCGAACTCTATTAATTTTCAATAAATAAACAAATAAATTAATTTTATTTTTTGAATGATTCTTATTTTAGAACTGAACAAAGATTTGTATTAAACGATTATGTAGATTCAATTCAAAAGTGAAACTCAAATTTTTGCCATAAAACAACGCCTAAGAAATTGTATCTGTCTTTTCTCTTTTTATTTTTGGATGGTTGTAGTTCTGCTCCTAGCATACAGCAGAACATGTTGACGTTTTGAACAAAAACTTATGAAACAAATGTTTTGTGTTTTCTCTCCAGTTGAAGTTTTACTTCACATAACAAATATCTGTAATAAAGAATTGTACGCATTGATCATGGAGGTAAAACTCTAATTTTGACTAGGGAACGACACAAACAACATCAAAGAAATAGTATATATGCTTTCTCTTCTTATTTTTGGATTGTTTTACTTCTACTCCTATGATACAACAGAACATGTTCAAGTTTCGGACAAAACTTTACGATTCTTTACAGCTGTTGTTTGGCTATTCTCTGATTGGAGTTTCACTTAACCTAGTAAAGGTTCGTATTGAAAGATCACAGGGATTAATTATCAAGACGAAACTCTAAGCTAAACTCCAGAACAACATAAACAGCACCAAAAACACGTATGTTTTTTATACTTATTCTTGGATCCTTCACCTTTTACTTGCATACAAAGAACATGTTGACGTATTGGAAAAAAACTTCGATGTATTATTTCCTTCTAAGTGTGTTATTTGAGTTATTCTTCGAATCAAATTTTAATTCGCGCAATATAAAGGTTTGTATTCAAGGTTTCTACAAATTTGATTAGCGAGGTGAAACTCTAATTTGACTGGAGAACAACACAAACAAACAGAACCTAATAAATTCTACGTGAGTTCATTTTCTCCTTTTGTTTTTAGATGATTTCTACTTCTACGAACAGAGCATGTTCATGTTTAGTGATGGTGAAGGTGATGACCTGACCGCCGACGACGGCGACAGAAGGAAGAGCTTCCCATAGAGAAGAGAAGGCGTTGTTATCGGCGTCGCCGCCATAGTCGCCGAGCACGGTGCAGGCCTGCTGGATTCTGTTCACCAAACCGATCAAACTCTCCATGCTCGTCATCTCGTGAGGGAGAAGATGATGATGAAGGTGTAGAGGAAGCACAGAGGATTCAGAAACCCTAGACTTTTGCAGAGAGTGGAAGAAGAAATTCTAGAGAGAGAGAGAGAGAGGAGAGAGACTTAAAGGACAAGTTAGTTACAGACAGAGAACAGCGAAAGAAGGTGAAGGAGGGAAAAGCAATGAAATTATGTGGAAGGAGTCCACCGTTACAGGTTCTCTCTTACAAGTTTGAATTATTATTTATTTATTTTATTATTATTATTTTTTTCAAGCCGCATAGTGAAAAGATGCTTATTTACAGTAAATGAATTACAATATATTATTATCATCTATTAATACTTTTATTTTCATCTATTAATATTAAGAAAGTTACATAGTGTAATTTTTTTAACATTTTAAGAATGAAATTAATTCATAGTAAAATGTTCTTTTAAATTTTGTTGTAAATGATGATTTTATTTCAAACACTTTTAGTATATAAATGGCACTTCGTTAAAATTGTTGAAATATATTTCCTAAATGATAATTAGTCAAGTATATAGAATCAAATTTTTAAAAGTATATTTTTTAAAAACATTTCAGAAATATATTTTTTAAACAGTCTCATAACATGTATTTTTTTAAAATTTTTAAAAACTAAGAAAGATTTTATTTTGAAAAAATTGATTGAACGATCTATTAAATGACGATAAATAATAGATAGATCATCAACTATCCATAAATAAGTGAAATATATCTTACAGGGATAAAAATAAAATTTAGTCGTTTTATAATCTGAGGTAAAATGTAAGGAATTTTATTTCATAGAGATAAAAACTAAAAAAAAATTTCTATAGGTACTAAGAACATATTTAAATTTAAATTATTACAATAACTATGTATATATAGGAGAGTTCAAATGACACAAGTGTAAATCACATCAAACGACCATACTTTCGATAATATTTAACTAGATACTTTATTCTCAAAATGTGCTATTAAATCAATACAAAATTAGAAACAAACTTAATTTTATTCGATAGTTCATCAAAATTAACATAGTATATATAACTCATAAAATATAGACAAATATGAAATGTTTGATTTGTCAGTGTTAATAATTTGTTCTAAATTTTAATATACATGTGCTTATAGTTAACAATCTGATCGTCAAAAATTAAGTTTTGAAAAATATTAAAAGATATATGATTTTATTCTTATGGACTGAATTTTATAATATAACGAATACTGATTATTGTCAGTTTTTAGAAAATTCATTATCAATCAGAAATTATCAGATTATAAGTCATCATTGACTATAAAATAATTATTAAAAATAATAAAATTATTATGATTATATGAAAGTAGGAAAAGAATTTACATATGTGGAGCCAAATTTTGACAAATGTTCTGGAAAGCTTGAAAGTGTTTTTCTTTTCTTTCGCTATTACTTTTGTCGGTTAGGGATTGTTTTTTGTTTTGCTTTAAGAGAAAGTGGGAGCGACAATTGTTTGAACGTCGAAAATTCAAAGTTAATAGTCATTTGGTGATGTAATATTGTTCCTGTGTGATGGCTCTTTCAAGAACAAACGAGGCGGCGTCAATATTCAACCACTTTCCAGGTTTCTTCATTGGGTGAATGCGTGTTTAGTTTATAGATTCTTTTTTAATCATTTAAAAATACATTTTTATTATTATTACATTATCTAATATTAATATACAGGAATAGATTCTTGGAATATTATACTTGAGTTACTGTATATTTAGTTTTTTTAAAACATTTTAAATTATTTACGTGTAAAAATTTACTCATAATAATAATTATAAACACTAACATTTATCAATTACAAAATAACACGATGTTAAAATGTTATAAAAAAATATTATTAAAGTATCATTATCTTTTAATTTTACTATGTTAAAATCATGAGATTGTCCCACATAAAAAATATTTTGATACTTAAACATGGAATCATAAATATTTATATTTCCTTTTTTTTCTTATGTATATAACTTGATCTTTCTATATTTCATATAGTATTGGAAAGATCCTAAATTATTTGAAATTAGGATTCTTTTCTGGGGATAAATCTTCCTCTTTTTTCAAGACTAACTAGGTCTATGTTTGTTAATATAAATTGTTTGGTATATGTGTATTTTAGTATTGTTGTCGTTTTACTCTGGTTTGAATATAAAAATTCATAGTTTTTAAGATATTCACCAGAATTTGAATTGATCTTATGTTAAATTATTTTATTTTTTTGAATATTTGTTTTAATAAGATAGTTCAAATTTACTGAATTTTAGTTTTCTGATAAAATATTTCAATTATTATTAAATGTAGACAATTATTAAAATACTAAGTAGTTATTAATATTTCAAAACTATCAATATTGACTATATGTTTTAGTCGATTTTTATTGATAATATTTTTCAATCAAAATTTGTAACATTCAAAAAATACAGCATAAAACCATATTTAGAATATCCACATATTAACAATATTACAGTTCAGTTCTGAGGTTAAGAATTACACTTCTTGCCGAACGACCATACCAAAATACTATAGAGTTTAAACTATTACAATAAACAGCCTAGATCGAACGGTTTCCAAAATCACCAATAATGAACGGTTCTACAGAACATAAGTAGCAATAATAACCGAACGTTCCTAAGGTTTGGCCTTCACTTTCACTTCTACAAGAGCTTCTTCCAGCAACTTTTCTCCTTCTGCTCACATCCACGTGGATGATCATTGCAACAAAAAATGACAACGAAAAGGACACACAGACAAGACAGGAAAATAGGGTAAGCTTATGTAATTTAATTAATCCAGTAAAACCTATACTTTACATAACTTTGAACATAATTCCATATACCATCATGTAACATCCAATCATGCATTTCCAATCAAAATCATACGTCAAAGCATGCAATGACCGACCACTTTACTCTGACTGTCTGGACTGTATGAATTATGTGTAGCTACAACGTTTTTACATCCGGGTGATGTAGTAACTGGGATACCCTCAACAACTGTCACCCGAGATTAATCTGTTCCGCCCAAGTTAACCTTATGGACTAGGACCTCCTACCATTCCCACACATGACTTACTCCTCTCTACGTGAGAATGAGTAATCACGGAATATCAGGATAAACGCCAGCTAAGCTTTGCCCACATTCATACTTTACCATTCAATAACCACTTTCTGAGATATTCCTCCCTGGAATACTCTTTCATTTCCATTATATTCCATTCATATTCAATAATACAATCATACCGAACCAATCCAAACAGATCCCATCTGAAATCAAAACTGAACCATAACATTCCCCCAAAGATAAGACCGAACGTTTTGATTACATTCTAGACTAACACAGCTGGACATATAGTGGAAGACCAAGCGATCTTCCACTTATACACCGAACAAGACTGAACGGTCCATCCTAGATAAGATTGAAGGAGTGGTCGTACACTATTAACTTCGTACAAATACGATATTGAGCACTAGTATAAGAACGAGCGCTCATAAGAGACCACACAACTCAATAATACCAATCGCTAACACTATTATAAATATTAGTATAAAACCGAGTACTATATCGAACGAGCGCTGGTCTAAGACCAAGCACTTACCAAGAACGAGCGTTAGTACAAGACTAAGCACTACCGATACCGAGCGCTAGTACAGAACAAGCAATACCAAGACAGTACATGATCGAGCGCTACCACTAGCATAATGGCTAGTTCAAGACCGAGCGCTATCACTAGCCTAACGGCTAGTACAAGACCGAGCGCTATCACTAGCCTAACGGCTAGTACAAGACCGAACGCTAGCACTATCATAAATAATAGTATAAAACTAAGAACTATATTGAACGAGCGCTGGTCCAAGACCAAGCACTTATCAAGAACGAGCGCTACTGAGACCGAACGCTTGGTCCAAGACCGAGCACTACTAAACTTAAATAAAAATGAAGGAATATATATACAATTACGCCACACTTATTTTCAATGAAAAATAACGATAACATCTACGACTTTACGTATTATAGAATACATTAACTAAACTGTTTATGAAACATAAAGAAGAACTATACTTAGACCGAACGCTTACTTACAAGCACACAATTGGTAATGATAGATTATTGAGACGAGACTGAGCGCTTGGTTTAAGACCGAGCACCACTTAGACCGAACGCTCAGTTACGTATATCTAATAATATAAAACCGATCATCATTAACTAAATTCTCTACAGAAGAAGAATTTAGTTTAGACGGACGCTCAAAGGAAAATCGAATGATCAATACTGACTCTCAGTTACAATTTACATAATTTTGCAAAGTATTACATAATGACTCTCAGACAATATCCCTACCCATTTCATGCCTTTCATTAATCATCAATACTTTTAAACAACATACAATATTTCATCATCAACCAAATCATCAAACACAATATCATTCCAGTTTCTCATCTTTTAGATTCATATACTCATACAACCAACAATGCAGTAACAACCATACTTCATATTCATTCAGCAATCAATCAACATGCAACCATTCAAAACAAGAATCTTAATCAAATTATATAAGCTTTCCTTACCTCTAAGGTAGCCAAACGCTCAATGATGCAAGATATAGCTCACCACTATCAGAAATCTTAGAGTTCTAAGGTCACGCTTTATGAAACGGCTTAAAACCACAACTTGATCGGTTTAAATGAAAGCCCTTGACGCCATGAGAGTTCAAACGATGCCTGAGTGGTGATCGGAAGAAGAAAAGATGAGAATTTCTTAGAGAGAATGTGAAAGAGATCTAGAGAGAAGGAGGAGAAAAGTCAGGTTCAGAAGGTTGAAGAAGACGAGTGCATGCAAAAAAGTGGCACGAAATTTGAAAGTTTGATTTTTACTTCTACCGTCAAAACCGATTGTCCAATCTGTATCACACACCTATCTTTCACTTTCTGAATTTCAGACACCCTTTAACTTACACATGTACTCCACTAAGTTGGAGTTTTTATGGGTCTGACAAAATTCATTAATATTTTATTAATTGATATTAAAAAATATTTTTTCTTGATTAATTATAGTGAGATTGACCATAATTATTTAGGTTACCATTGAACAAAAATATTTTTATAATGTCATTAGTTACAGTTATTTTTGTTGACCTTTTGGTTGATGTTGAGTGAAAAAATTTCCTAGTTAACATTGACAAAAAATAATCCAGTTA
This sequence comes from Vigna angularis, assembly GCF_016808095.1. Taxonomy (NCBI): domain Eukaryota; kingdom Viridiplantae; phylum Streptophyta; class Magnoliopsida; order Fabales; family Fabaceae; genus Vigna; species Vigna angularis. The sequence goes on from NC_068978.1 coordinate 29,931,550, forward strand.
ATTTAAAGTTTTCTTAGTTAACATTAAAAAAAAAAATCTAACAAACTATTAAAAAAGAATAATGTTATTGTCTTTAATAAGAAAATTAATCATTGCAAAAAATATAATAATATAAATAAAAAATAATCTCGTATTCACATCAATAAGAAAAAAAAAACTTACTCAAGGCAAAAAGTAATTATCCTAAATTTGACTAAGAAAATTATAATTATAGTTGATCCAGAAATAATTTTGACTTACATTGACTAGAAAATAAATCTAATTGATGTTGGTTGAAAAAATAAAACTTGACTAACATAATTGAAATTACCTCGTCGACATAAACTAAAAACAATAACATTAGTAAATAAACACCATCAATATTCATAAAGGAAACTCAAATTATTGCCTGAGAAATAACTCTAGTCTAACATCATTAATGAAATAACCGTGATGATGTTGATTGAAAAAAAACACAGTAAACTTTAATAATGTTGACAATATAAAAACTTAAACCTTGTCCAAGTCTATAATAATTCAGGTCAAGTCGATGACATCGTAATTAAAATGAGTTAAGGAAAAAAAAATAATAATATGAATTTAGGAATATAAATAATTTTAAGTTTTTACTTTTCTTCGTGAAATATGAAATTGTATAATCTTAAGTAATGTGTTTGAAACAAAAATGAAAAGAGTGTAGGAGAGAGGAACGAGACTGGAAGTGATATATAGAGAAGAAGATGAAAGAATAAAGATAAAAATAGACATGTCATTTGTACTTCATAGAAGGTTGAAATGTATGGAGATTTCGTTGCACACTTGTTGCTGTCACCGTGAGATTTGTTTCATCGTGTACACTGATTTTCTTTAAATCATCGTTTTCAATGCCGTTGGAGCTGTTAGTTAAAGTGTGACCAAATAGTTATATGTTCACTTTCTAAACTCTCAACACAAATCTAAAGGAGCAAAAGTAAATTAATTAATTTTAAATAAAATTAGGATAAAACTGGAACATTTAAATATAGTCAAATAACAAGATATTAAATAAAGAAAAACTTAAGTCTTTAATAAATATGACATAACTATTCGTGTTTATATATATATATATATATATATATATATATATATATATATATATATATATATATATATATATAAATATATAAATATAAAAGATTCAAGATTAATAATTGATACTCCTATGTAATAGATATTTTAATATATTAAAATTAAATTTTAATTTATATTTTATTAATTTAATTTAATTGAACTTAAAATTTAATTTATTTTATTAAGTTAAATTTTATTTATATTATATTTTGTTTTAAAAATTTATAAAATATAGTTTAAATATGGTAGATATATGTTTAAAATTTTTGAATATTTTTTCCATAGATATCTAAATAACGAGAAAAATAACATATTGAATATTTTTTTTTTTGGTTTTAGTTGCGGGTCGGATAGCAGTTACTAATCCATCACTGATCCCCACACCCAACCTCCCTCATTCAATTACGAGAAAGCGCCATTGGTCGTTTTGTCAAATTTCGCAACGCTGATCCAATTCAACGCATATAAGTGCGAGTGCGCGAGTCACTGAACTCATAGCACCATTCATCAGATCTCGTTCTTGCAGAGCCAAATGGCGATGTTGTTGAAGCATGTGAGGGCGTCGTCGTCGCTGCTGAAGCAGCACGTGACCCGCGCGCACCTGCTTTCGCGGCCGTTCACCACGACCGAGGGCCACCGTCCCTCTATCGTCCACAAACGCAGCCTCGACATCCTCCACGATCCTTGGTTCAATAAAGTATTTCTCTCTTTTTCGATTTTCTATTTATGTTTTGGAAAAATCGATGAGATTATGATGATTTCGATTGTATAAGCTGTTTTGAATAGAAAATAAGTTAGTTCGCACACATAACTTTTTTTTTTTTTAATTTTAATAGGTGCTGAATAGTTTTGCAATTTGTTTAGGCATTGTTTGGGTGAATATCTTGAACAAATGGTAATTTGAAGGTCTAGATATTTTCATAAGCTTCAGATTGACTTTATATAAATAAACTTATCCACGAACAATTATACATAAAATAAAATAAGGAGGCAAAATGAATTGCTTTAGTGGAGTTTTTATAGGTTAAAACCATCTTATATACTTTATTTTTATGGAAGTTCTCTGGTTTGTTTTGTCCAAAAACCGAAGTACATAATTTAGTTTTAGTTTATAGGAGATGTTTAACATTTTTCTTTTTTTGTAAGTGGTTATGAAGAAGTATTAAGATTGGGTCATAGATCATGAAAATAAGCTTAAAACAGCTTACCTGAGTTTTAGATATTCTTTATAAGTTCACCAAACTAGCATAAAATGCTTTACAAATGTCTATTATTATAGAGAAGTTCAAATAAGGAGAAAATAAGTATAGCCTAATGAGATCCCAGTCAGGATAATCTAATTGAGGCTTCGGTGTTGCTTAGTTAATCCAAACACCATTTTTTTTTTCTAAATTTAAGAGGTGGCGAACAATTTTTCAATTTTAAGTAGTCATTGGGTGCTGAATAACTTAAATCAAGTGGCGGTTTGAAGTTAAGCTTCGATTTATGGATCATTAAAATAAAATTAAAATGGCTCATATGGTTTTAAATATTGTTTGAGTTAGACTCATTTGGATAATTTTTTCTATAAACACTTATAGGAAAAAAAGAAAGAATATAAAATGAATTAAGTTTCTCTTATGAACTTAGCATAATATATGCACTTAAGCTTTTTTTAGAGAAGTTAAATGAAATATCTTCAATAAAGATTAAGTGCATAAGTCATTTTAGGTCGTGGGAGAAACTCAATTCATTTTACTTTATTATTTACAATTTAAGTGCATATGAGAAAATGCTCTGCAAAAGCTTATTATCACAGATGAGTTCAAATAAGATGAAAATAAGTGTTGCCACCCTCTTTAGTGATGATAATTTAATTAAGTCTTCACTGATTCTATTTTTCTTTCAGGTAGGTTGTTTCTCACTTTCATAATTCTGTTTGCTTATTGTGTTACTTTTATCTTAATTTGAAGTTTTCAATTTGTTTAATAAATTCTTTGGGAATGCGCTGATGCTTAGAGCAAGTTTGAAGTGATTTTATTTATTTTTGTTAGCTTGTTTTGTAATTTTGTTTATATGAAATGGGCTTTTTGTGAGCATAGTTTGAGGCATTGTGTATGTTCCTGTTCATGGGTCTTTTTAAGTGGGTTTCCTCTTTGGTATGATCTTTGATTAATAGGTAGGTTATTTAATGTAAACTAGTTTAAACTGGTAGCAGTTCTGATTGGGTTAGTAACAAGTTTGTAGGAGTGGAAGATGAACGTGGTTGATGCAGTTGCTTGCTATTGCATTTGAAGCTAGGATTGATAAATTTAAGCTTTTGCTATTGAGTTTTTGCATCACCTTTGAAGCTAGGATTGATAAATTTAAGCTTTTGCTATTGAGTTTTTGCATCACCTTTTCTTCCTTTCGTAGGTATTTTTTAGTTTCCTATAAACTTCTATATAATTTAGTATTATATTAACTTTGATGTCTAAATTAGGGAACAGCTTTTTCCATGACAGAACGAGACCGTCTTGATCTACGTGGACTGCTTCCCCCAAATGTCATGTCTCCTGACCTACAGATTGAACGCTTCAGTATGTTTTTCTATTTTCTGTAGTCTCAGGTCAATGTTGAACATATCAAATCCATGTTGCTGTGCTTGGTGGTAGTTTTGTTTTCGCATAATGGTGAGGGTGGTGTTCATGATTGAGATCCATCCTTCATTTTTCCATTAAATGGGAATTAGGTAGGTCAGGTTATTTAAATCAAGGCTTCTGCCATGGTTCGTTTATCTATTGGTTCATGGTACTTTTCATAATAAATAAAATGAACTTTTACAAACAATCTAACTTTCCTGTGTAATAGTAACACTTTGTCCTCTTATATATTCTGTTTAGGTGTTTTTACAGTTTTAAAAAAGTCCAGGCATTTATTTTTCTATGTTCAGTGTCTTGAATGTGGTGTGTTGGTTGTCTATTCTTTCCACAACGAGTTGGGTTTTTCTTGAAGATCAACTAGTGGTCAATTTCAATAGTGTGCAAGAGAAAGGGAGCATGACATGTGTTCGATAGTCCACTTTGTACATCTAGATTTGAATGTTGTACGGAGAAGGTGTTAGACATTTCATTTGTCATATAAGATAGGTTCAGCTTTCTTGTCATTGATATTCACCTTGATGATACCTTTATAATAGTTTTTTCCTGATGTTGAGAGAGGGATGAACAAATTGATCTGAAATTTTCTCATCTTGTGTTTTTGGCTGTCATATTATGTAATAGTCCTTTTTAAGGTTAAGTACGCACAAATAGCTCTTAGATTTAATGAAACTACATAAACCCTCTTTCTTTTTTGAAGTTACCTTGACCACCCTTGTAAAAAAATCAAGAGTGGTTAATGTTTTCTGAAAAAAATATTATTCAAGAAGTTTTTAAATTTCTAGGAATGCTTTGGAAGTCTTATATCGATTAGAGATAAAACCAATTTATAATATATAAGTGGGTGCAAATCTCATCTTACAAGCTAGTTTTATAAATTTGTGTTAGGTTTAAAATCCACTTTTGAACATGACATCCGAGCCATGTGTTAGAGTCTATCTTAGTGAAATTTGGTTTTAGCTGGGTCTATTGTTCCACTAGCTATCAGATCACCCATTAATGTCTGATTTTATGCTCAAGATGTATATGCCTTGACGTGAGGGATGTGTTGGAGGTCCCATATCGACTAAAAATAAGACTAATTTACAATGTATAAGTCGTGAAAACCAAACCTTACAAGTTGGTTTTGTAAGGTTGAGTTAAGCTTAAAGTCCACTTTTTAACACTGAGAGATTAGTTTGTTATATATGTTATTGTATAACATTGTCCTTTGCTTTTATTTTGTTTCCGTGCCCCTCAATTGCTTTTTAGATAGTTTTTGTTACAGATATATAGAGATTGAATTGCTTTGTATTTTCGAAACATTGATTTGCTTTTTTTTCTGTTTTAAAACTTTAGTATATGAAATGGTCGAGAATGAGATGTTGTTGTGTTACTGCTTTGGACTATGTGAAACAATTTAAGGGATACTCCTTTAATTGCCTGATTTTTTCTTTCTTTTTTTAATTATGTTTTAAATATTTTATTTTGATATTTCTTCTTTGAGTTTCTGCAATAAGTGATCTAGAGGCTGATGCTGACTGTAATGCATATTTTGGCCCATTTACACCGAAACTTTTTAGCATCTAGCTGAAATATAATGGTAGGCAGGTCGTGCTTGCTTACTCCCCTATTTCTTCTGTCACACATGAACTTTCCAACACACCATCTATCACCTCTGATCCATCCACTTATGAGTTTATTTCTGTCCCTGTTCCAGCGCCAGCTGCCAACAGCTATCCTATTCTGTCTCGTTCTAAATCTCGTATTCATTAGTCCGGAATTCATCTTTCCTACTTCCTTACTCATTCAAAACTTAAAACAATTAAGAAAAAACTAGAGGGTTTGCAAAGCATTGCAACAAGAAAATGATGTATTTCTGAAGCAAATTACGTGAGATTTAGTTTCTTTACCTCCTCCAAACAAACTATTGGCTACAAATGGGTTTTTAGGGTCAAGGAAAATGCTGATTGCTCTATTAATAAATACAAAGCAAAGTTGTTAGCCAAGGGGTTTCATCAAGTGCACGATTTTGATTTTCATGAAATCTTTTCTCTAGAGCTAAAGATCATTACCATCAAATTATTCTTACTATTCTCTCTCATGGGTGGACATTATTTCAGCTGGATGTAAATAATGTTTTTTGTGCATGGTCTATTTGAAGAAACAATTTATATGACACCACCTCTTAGAATTGGAGTCGGGGATAGATCTCCTGTTTGTAAGTTGAACAAGACATTCCACGGGTTAGAACAAGCCCCCAAACAATGGTTTGACGAATTAAAATCCAAACTCCTTAAGTTTGGTTTTTTGGACTGTGACTCATCACTCTTTATTTATAAAATCATTCTCACGTTGTCTATTTTATAGTATACGTTAATGACATCATAATTACTGGAAGCTCTATTACTTTAATTTAGCAATTTAGAGTTAAATCCATGCAGTTTTTTTCTGTGAAACAATTGGCTTATTGATAGGTATTACAGACCTATACGAAACAACCTTAAAACTGTATATATTTATTCCAACAATACACTAAATTTCCTACAAATAGAGAAACTGAAACAAACATATAACTTCTGGTTATTCGAGAGAACCAGACTCTCCACTTCTCTAGATTTACAGAACTTCCAAAAACTAGATAAAAAAACTGCTAAAAAACTGCCCATGCAGACTTTATAAAAGTTTGAAACAACAAAACTACCCCTTAGACAGTTATAATTGTCTGTCGGTTTTTATTCCTTCTAGTATAAACCTTCCCCTTGAACCTATCAATTATCTAGATTACTTTTTTGGTTTTCAAATCAAATATTTGCTAGACCATTCTATTGTTTTGACTCAAAGTAAATACATTTTGGAATTGCTTCACAAAATACATATGGTAGAAGCTCATTCCATTTCTTCTCTTATGGTTTATAATTGCAAATTATCTAAATTTGGGGATGATCTCTTCTCAGGTCCTACTTCTATATTACTCAGGGATAGGTACTCAACAATATGCCACTCTCACTAGGCCAGAAATCTGCTTTGTTAACATAGTTTGTCAATTTATGGCCTAATAACTGGAATCTCATTTGCCTGTGGTTAAATGAATTCTAAGGTATCTTAAGGGTACTTTGTCTCACGGACTACATCTTCGGTTTGCATTTCTGGCATGGCTTAAAGCCTTTTATTTTGTTGATTGAGCATCTGAAGTTGATGACTATCATTCTACTTCAGGAGCAACCATATATCTTGGTGGTCCCACAGGTAGAAAGTTACGTCGCTCCAATACTAAGGTTGAGTACAAAAGCTTGGTTCAAACTTCTACTGAACTGACATAGGTTTTTGCTTTGCTCTCTGGATCGAAAGTTCCATTCACTATTCCAGCTCTTCTTTGTGATGGTCAAGTGCTATGTCTATTGGTCATAATGTGGTGTTCCATCGCGACACCACATATTGAGGTTGATGTTTTCTTTGTGCGAGAAAAGTTTATGACCTAACAATTCTCTGTCTATCACATTCCAATCCTGAATCGGTGGGAAATTGTGTTGACCAATCCACTTTCTTCGCCTTGTTTTGTTTTTCTTAGAGGAAGCGTAATGTGAATTCTTTTGAAAAATCTCCCCCTTGAGTTTGAGGGGGTTATGTGAATTAGTTAGAGCTGTTATTGCTAACATCTCTCTCTTGTATCAATTAAATAAAACTGTTAATCACGACTAACAACTATCTTCTTTAATGGAGCTTTGCTATAAATACTCTTGAATCTGTTGTATTTTAAAAGTTAACGAAATGTATACAATTTTGTATGTTCCTGAATTCTTTCTCATTCAGTTTCTTTTACAAGGAAAAACCAGATAAATCTGTGAAGAACTCATCAAAGACCATAAAATTATTTATTATTATGGTTTCTGTTAGTATCCTACAATTTAATTAAAATTCTTGTGTTAATAGTGGTTGATCTGAAGAGGCTTGAAGTTCAAGCAAGAGATGGACCTTCTGATCCTAATGCATTGGCTAAGTGGCGGATACTTAATCGCTTGCATGACAGGAATGAGACTATGTACTATAAGGTATGTGTACATCCATTGTTTTCTATTGCACTCCTTTGATAACCAACAATTTTATTTTGAAAATTTTGATGACGATTTAGGTGTCAATCAACCACAACCCTTAAGTGACCCTCTAACTTATAAAGTTACAACTACATAGATTATTAAGACAAAATATAGGTGCAATTGCCATGCAAGGTTTTTTACTGTGACATTTCTATTTTATTTTAGGAGTTCAGTGGCAAGTAAAATTTGATTCAACCTGCATCCCTTATGAGCATTATGAGCTCTTTTTTGGAGATTTGGGTGAACCTTTCCTAGGGTAATTTGTGTTGGATATCTCATATTGACTAGAAGTAAGAACAATTTACAATATATAAGTGGGTGTAAATCTTATCTTACAAGTTGATTTTGTAGGGTTGAGTTAGGTTTAAAGTTCACTTCTTAAGATGGTATCAAAGCCATTTAGATCCAATCCTAGTGAGATTTTTTGGTTTTGGGGTCTATCATGCCACTCACTATCAGGCCTCTAATGGACTGCCCACAAATATGTAGTTATACACTAAAGATGTAGATGCCTTAGCATGAGGGATACGTGTTGGAGATTCCATAGTGACTAGAAATAATGATAATTTATAGTATATAAGTGGGCGCAAACCTCATTTTACAAACTGATTTTGTATAGTTTAGTTAAGTTTAAAGTTTACTTCTTAAGAGTCTGTAATAGTAATTCCTTAAAATGTATAGAGGTTTGTGCAACATTAGCAATAATAACTACTTATAATGAAAAAATAGAATAAACTAAAACCATTTTCCATTAGGAGTTTTTTTTTATGGTGTAGCTGTGCTAATTCCTACAAAATAATGGTTACCTATGGGGTTCTTGCCATGTTCAAGTTGGTCCTAGGACTTGGTGTTGCTTAAGAGAAAGGTCTTGGGAAAGGCTGAGGGAGCGGTTGTTTCTTTTTTGAACAATAATTGGAGGGACTCCTAGGTTTATTGTGTTCTTGTGTTTTTAATTTCTCTTTTCTTTGTAGTATGCTTTTGTATAATATGTTTATCCTTTGATTCTATACTTTTCTTTTCTTTGAATGAAATGTTATTATCAAGATATATGGATACCGGAGACGGCAACGGCTGCGGCGACGGCTACGGCGACGACGATGGATACCAGAGACTGTGGAACTGGCTGGAACAAAACCTAAGCTCTAGATACCATATTGAATATAGTGAAGAAGATTAGGAGAAATCTCCCTTATGTGTTTAGCATACACATAGGGTAGTTTATTTATAATGTAAGATAAGGGTTAAACCCTAAATACATAATGGGCTAAGCCCAATTAACATAAACACACAACTTAACATCTAACAGATAGATATTCCTAGTTTATTATTTTATCAGATAGATATTCCTAGTTTATTATTTTATCAGATAGATATTCCTAGTTTATTATTTTATCACAGAGATAGGGAAAGTAAGCAATTCTGACATTACAATGTAAGTGAAATCTTTTTGGAGAGCAAATATAAATCCACTAAAATAACTAATTTTAATGTGGCTTAGATAAACACTACTATTAAGAAGTGAACTATAAACCTAACTCAACCCTACAAAACCACTTTGTAAGATGAAGTTTGCACCTACTTATATACTGTAAATTTGTCTTATTTTTAGTCGATGTGAGATCTCTAACACATCCCTTCATGTCGAGGCATATCGAGGGTGGGACTAGTTATTTATGGGTGGTCGTATAGCGAGTGTCACAATAGGCTCAAAAAATAATTAATTTTGGTAGGATATGCTTTTAACTAAACTTTGATACTATATTAAAGAATGAACTTTAAGCTTAATTTAATCCTACAAAAATGTCTTGGAATGTGAGTTCTACAACTATTTATACATTATAAATTTGTCTTAATTCTAGTCAATGTGATATTTACAACATTTATCATGTATGTGAAAAGATGTTTCCCATTATATTAAAAGATTGCAAGGCCTGAAATATGTTTTTGCTTCTAGCTATGAGCAAAGTTCTCAAATCCAATATTTGTATTTAGAATATGTTCTTTTATGGTGCTCATGTGGACTAGTGCTATGTCAGATAAAGATGGTCTGGTCTGATTGTTTGTGATCTTAGCACCAGTGCAGTAGAGGTGACTGCTTGTGGATATTCGGATGACCAAGTTATGTACCACAAACAAAGTGTGTAAGCGAATGGGAAAATTTACAAGGTGAAGCAGTGCACTAGTGTATGTAGGAGGTTGGTGCTTCTCCTTTGTCAGCCATTTGCCTGTTGTTAGGAGAGCTGTATTAAGAATTGTTGGTGAGTAGTTCTCACTGTGTCCAATGTTGATGGGACACTATGCCCATGCGTGTCAGAAGTGAACTTGAGGGGTTAGAGAATTTGAGACTCTAATACCATATCAGAAAAAGAAAGGAAAATAAGACAAGGATAAGACAAATGAAAATTGAACTTGTATATTATTTCACTTCATGATAACAGAGAATACAAGCCTAGTATATATAGACTCTAAAACCTTCTGAACAGGTTACAGAAAACAGAAAACTAACATCCAACAAACATTCAGTTGAATCACTGATTTTTTTACATCAATATCTCTAATATGACATGTAGCCAGATGTCAGTCAGTTTCAAGCTAGGATGCCAATGCCAAAATGGGTAGTAGCTGGATTGTAGGTTGGGACTGGCTAGTCAAACATAGGTTATGTTCTAGAGCAGGATATTATTGTATTGATATCAATTAATGAATTATATATATAAAGAAATTTGAAATATGTAGATATTAGGACTACATTCGTGTGAAAACTAGTATTTTTGTTGGAATTCACATAACTTATGATGAGTAAGAGTTTTATACCACATCATACTTCCTTTTTGTAACCACAATTTTTATTGTATATTTGCTTCAGCTCATGCCATGGAAAATAAAACTTATTCTATCTCTCGCCTCCCCTCAGATAACTATGTAATTTTCAATGACATTTCTTGTATTGTTAGGTTTTGATTGCCAAAATAGAGGAATATGCACCTGTAGTGTACACTCCAACAGTGGGCCTTGTATGTCAGAACTATAGTGGACTATTTAGAAGACCGAGAGGAATGTATTTCAGTGCCGAGGATCGTGGTGAAATGATGTCTATGGTGTATAACTGGCCAGCTGAGCAGGTTGTTAACTATCTATTATTTCTGTATCCTAAATGTCAATACTTCACCAATTTGTATTAATGGATTTTAAATGTTTATCTTGTTGTTGCAGTGTTGCTTTATATTGTGAAAGAGGGAATTATTGAGAGAATTTGTATTAATGTTTTTTGCTAGACAAAAATATTGTTAAATAATGTACTGAAGTATAACTGTTAGTTCCTATTTTTTTTCATGTGCTAATTGCGAGATTTTGATATATAATAGATACATGTACCAATTTATTTTTTTAATAATATTGAATGACTAATATCGTTGTGAACACTTGAATATGCTTGACAATGTGACATTTTCACCTTTTATTGGATTTGTTTCCAATTTAGGACTTTAGTCAGAGACTAATTTGTTTAAGTGTCATTTGATATTTTTTTCAGGTTGATATGATTGTAGTAACTGATGGGAGCAGAATCCTGGGACTTGGAGATCTTGGAGTTCAAGGAATTGGAATTGCCATTGGGAAGCTTGATCTATATGTTGCTGCTGCTGGGATAAATCCTCAAAGGGTACATTGTTATTCAATGTTTTATTATTTCCTTACTCATGTTTTTGACAACGGTGATATCTCAGTTTTTGTATGGTAAATGCTGTGATCAATTGTACTTAAATAGCTGTAATGGGCCACTAACTTTTTGATCCTCAAATTCTTGTCTATTGGCTATGCCTTAACATAACAAATTCTAGTAAATGGTTCTTCCATTGGAGTATTATTATTTTGTGCTTGATTGAACAATAATTTTGTCATGGCTTCTGGTAGCATTTCTTTCGCATTTTATTCTGTCTTGAAACTGTTTTTTTCTTGCTTGGCTGGCTTGTCTTCTAATAATTATGTTTCTATTTCCTTGGGAACAATACTATGTATTACACCATTTTTCGACATTGTGATAGTACATGACTGAACACTTATGAGAAACCTTTTTTTCTTCTTACAATAGGTACTTCCCGTGATGATTGATGTTGGTACTAACAATGAGAAGTTACTTGAAGATCCCTTATGTAAGTAGTGATAGCTCTACATTCACTCAATGGTAGTGTTGTATGGGACTTATATAGAAGTCACATCATTGCATTAAAATATTGTCCATGTGATGACAATTGGGATCCAAATTAGTTAATAACGGACTCATTAATAGATTGGAGTTAATTAATTGTTAGATTTAGGAGTATATATGTGATAGAAAAGAACTAGCTCTTTATTAGCAATTCTATATTAGAAAGTCTCATAATTTAGGGTAGAATCTTATATTTATTATGCTGAGAATTCAATCCATATATACAAGTCTAGGAAGCTATTTTAGGAAGCATAATAATAACTCTTAGACAACCAGATCCCTATGATTCAGGGATATCTCCATTATTCACAATAATTATAATTTGTTAAATAAGGAAAATATATAACTAATAAAAAACAGTGATTTTGACAAGATGATCTTCAGCCAAAGTAGTTCACATATCCCTTATGCCATTGCCTGAATTCTGCTTCAACACTGGATCTGGCTACCACACTTTGTTTTTTTACTCTTCCAAGTCACAAGGTTCCCTCCAAGGAAAGTGCAATATCCCGTAGTTGACCTCCTATCCACAATTGACCCTACATAGTCTGCATTTGTATATGCTTCCAGACTTACATTCCCATTTCGTTCAAACAAAATTCCCTTGTCTGGGGTTCCTTTCAAATAGTGTACAATTCTTAGTACAGCATGTAAGTGAACCCCCTTTGGTTGGTGCATGAATTGGCTAACTAGACTCATGGCGAATGCAACATTAGGTCTAATGTGAGATAAATAAATCAGTCTACCAACTAGCTTTAATACATTTCCTTGTCAACTGCAATTTCTTCTTCTGCATTTCCCAATTTCATGCTAGGATCAATTGGTGTACTTGTAGGCTTGCATGCTGTCTTACCAGTTTCTTTCAACAAATCAGTGATGTATTTCTGTTGAGATATGAATATTCTCTTTTTAGAATGAGCCAAATCAATTCCCAAAAAGTACTTCAATTTTTCCAAGGTCTGAATTTCAAATTCCTCAGCTAGATGTTGGCCTAACAACTTTTGCTCCTCATCATCATCACCTGTCACTATAATATCATCCACATAAACCAGTAACATTGTTACTCCCCTTGACTTAAAGTGTTTAATGAACATTTTTAACATCAAATTGTTGCAAGTTCCAACCACAATTAGTCGCTAGGGATAATATCACCCTAACTGTGTTCATTTTTGCAACTGGAGCAAAGGTTTCCATGTAATCCACTCCATAGGTTTGTGTGAATCCCTTAGCTACTAACCTTGCTTTGTACCTCTCAATGGACCCATCAGCCATGTATTTTATAGTATACCCTCTTACACCCTAACTGTGTTCATTTTTGCAACTGGAGCAAAGGTTTCCATGTAATCCACTCCATAGGTTTGTGTGAATCCCTTAGCTACTAACCTTGCTTTGTACCTCTCAATGGACCCATCAGCCATGTATTTTATATTATACCCTCTTACACCCTACTGGTTTTTTTCCATTTGGAAGTTCTACATCAATTAGAGATAAGACCAATTTACAATATATAAGTGGGTACAAACCTCATATCACAAGCCGATTTTCTGGGGTTGCTTTAGGTTTAAAGTCCACTTCTTAACAAGAATGTGGAGTCAGAGGTGACTCCCATACACGACACCATCTCAAATATTAGGGTAGATATAATTATTGTTTTGCTAAGAGTACATCAAATATATATATATATATATATATATATATATATATATATATATAGTGTACTTTAAGCCTAACTCAACTCTACAAAACCGGCTTGTAGGGTGAGGTTTGCACCCACTTATAAACTATGAATTGACCTTATCTCTAGTCGATGTGGGACTTCCAACACACCCCCTCACGCCAAGGTATATACATCTCGAGCGTGGGATTAGACATTTTTAATGGGTGGTCCGATAACGGGTGGAACAACATGCCCAACAAACAAGAAATATCGCTATGATAGGCTCTAATCATGACTCTGATACTAACTTAAAATTAGGAGAGAAACTGAAAATATTTTTATTATTACTGCTCACCTTTCCTAATACACATATTACCCTATTTAAGGGACAATAGATCAACATAAAAAAGGAAAAACAGAAAGCTCCTGAAAAGCCCACTCTAATAATTATTGTTTTGCTAAGAGTACATCAAATATATATATATATATATATATATATATATATATATTATTGAAAGTCCCATATCGACTAGAGATAAGACTAATTTAAAGTATATAGATGGGTGCAAACTTCACTTTACAAGCCAGTTTTGTGGGGTTGGGTTAGGCTTAAAGTCCACTTCTTAACATGGTATCAGAGTCAGGTTAGAGCCTATCCTAGCGATATTTGTTTGTTGGATATGTTGTTCCACCCGCTATCGGGGAGTTATCGGACCACCCATTAATCTCTAGTCTCACGCTGGAGATGTATATACCTCGGCGTGAGAGGAGTGTGTTGGAAGTCCCACATCGACTAGAGATAAGATTAATTTAAAGTATGTAAGTGGGTGCAAACCTCACTTTACAAGCTGGTTTTTTAGGGTTGAGTTAGGCTTAAAATCCACTTCTTAACACACACACACACACACACATATATATATATATATATATATATATATATATAGATAGATAGATAGATAGATATAGCAAGATTGGAAAACTAATTTGAAAATATAATAACAACACGAAATGTAATCAGATACTTATTATTTAGGCATATTTGCATTATACACTTTAATTATAATATGCTAAATATGGAATAATAAATTGTGATTGCTGACAATGTGTATAATATCAACTCTCATCTTAAACTTTCTAAATAAACTGAGTTGAGTTGACTCTACGGAACATGATTGGTTTTTTCTTTTATAAGATCTGGGATTGCAGCAACATCGTCTTGATGGTGATGACTATCTGGCTGTTGTTGATGAATTTATGGAGGCTGTCTTTACGCGCTGGCCAAATGTAATTGTGCAGGTATTCACAATAAAGTTTAAAATAAAAATAGCAACATGTTTTATTTTTACATTTTATTCACAGTGCTAATTTTTTTACAAGGCTATTAAATTTTTGTGCCAGCACAGTTTGAAGATTTCCAAAGCAAATGGGCATTTAAGTTATTACAGAGGTACAGAAATACCTACAGAATGTTCAATGATGATGTACAGGTAGGTTTTCTTTTGTATAGTGATCTTAGAAAATATTGTTAATTCTTAATTGTACTTGAGAATTTTGTGTATGATGTTTCTGAAACACTTTTCACTTCTAATAAATGTGATTATAAAAGTATTTCATTAATGCATTAAAATTTCTTAAAACCATTGATAATATTTTCAAAACAAAAGAATACATAACACAGAGTAAAGAGGCAGCTGCTTTTTTATGATATTATCTAAATTAGATGTATATCTATCAGTACGCTAAGGCTTAACATACGTTTTTATTTGTTTAATCTAGTCTTATGCACATACGAGGGACATACAGAAGATTATCCCTAGCTGCAAGCTTTTTTGGGACGATAAATTTTTTATTGAGGAATAAAGGACAACCAGGTACCTTTGAACTTGAGCTTAGGAGATAGACTTTGAAAACAAAGGGTTTCACATAAATAGGAATGAGACAATATATGCAATTTTGGCAAGAGACAAGAGGAATATGACTTGGAATTAAAAATGGGAGTAAATGTCATATCATAGGTTTCTAAGTTTAAATATTTGGGAATATAACTACAAAATAATGGATAAATTAATTAGGATGTCACATTTATGATGCGAGCATAATGGCTAAAATAAAAGAAGGCATTGAGGGTTATCTGTGATTGCAATATGTCAAGCCATAAGTTTCTGAAGTTTAAATATTGGGGACAATATCACAGAATGATGGAAAACTTATTGAGGATGTCCAAGAGAATATAAGCATGATGACTAAAATAGAGGAAGGCATCAAGGGCTATTTGTGATTGCAAATTACGTAACAAGCTTAAAGGCAAGTTTTAATGTATTGCTATTTATCTTATTATACTCTATGATAGTGGATTTGGGCTTTTAAAGGAAGAAGAGACAAAAAGTGAGAGCAGAAAAATTGAGAATGCTAAGATGAATGTGTGGTCACACAAGAAATAATAGGATATAAACTGTGTGTACATGGAGGTATTGATGTAATGATGATTGAAGAAAAGATGACAAAAAGTTAGTTAAGGTTGTTTAGATACATACAAGGGTCGGTGATAAAAAAAAAGATACATACAAAGGTCATTGAAATGGAAGCTCTAGTGAGAGAGTAGATGTTGAAGGATGTTAACAAGTATCTCATGATGAATTATCTTTGAAGATTCATCTTTAACCAAGTTGAATGATCTTGTGTGATCCGTGTTGCCAACCTCACCTAGTGAGATAAATCTTTTGTTGTTGTAGATATATATATATATATATACATACTTGTGGTTATGTTATATCCATATATATGGAAAAATAAAATAAACGAAATGATAAGATAAATAGAACTTTCTTTTTATCATATACCCTAACTCCAAGATTTTAGTAAAACTGTAAGATGTGCCAGGTAAGAAAAAATGTTCTAAGGTGACACAATATTTACATTAACAAAGTCACAATTATTCTATGAAGTACTTAACTCAGGTTTAAGAATGATTTAAACTCAGATGAGAAAACTAGAGAGTCTCAATAAGTTGACAGGCCATTTATCACTTGAATCTTAGAACCCTTTTGGGATCCACTCTGGACAGGAAAGTGTGGTCCATCTGTTTACCTTACCTAGGAGAAAGTGTCCAAGGGATACCTAGAAGATATCAATAGAATTGTCTACAGACCAAACAATTTAGTAACAAAACTTGATGTTTTACACACTGGCCTGTATTTTAGGTATAGGCTTGCTGCAGCTTGTTTTGGCAAATGAAATCTATTGTGATCTATTAGATTGTTGATGAATTATACCATAATTTCAAATTTTTGTAGATGATGGTCCTTTAGTATATTTTAAAGCACTATGATGATTTGATATGTAACAAGGAGAACTCTCCCTGAAAAGATAGCTGTTAAGGGGGTAGGACCAAACTTAAATGCTCTACCAAGTATCATACTACTTTATGTGGGCCTTAGACACCTCATAATATCATTTCCCTATCATGATTGTTTCATTTTCTTAATGCGCAAATTTCTCCATGCAGGGAACAGCCGGTGTTGCAATTGCTGGACTTTTAGGTGCTGTAAGGGCACAAGGAAGACCAATGATTGACTTTCCAAAGCAGAAGATTGTTGTTGCTGGTGCTGGAAGGTTAGTCTGTCATGTGAAAGGATGACCATTTATGATTTAATCTAAAAGTTTTCTGCTCACCAAATTATTCAGATATATATTGAAATGTGAAAGGTATGCTAGAGTATTTAGAAAAATATCATAATTGATATATTCTGTCACTTGAAAATGTGAAAATTGAAGTATTTTGTGGGAATTGAAGTGGTCCATTCTGAAAAGGGAATATTAATATCTCAACAGAAATACATCATTGATTTGTTGAAAGAGACTAGTAAGACAACCTGCAATCTTGCAAGTACATCAATTGATCCAAACTTGAAACTGGAAACGCAAAAGGGGATACTACAGTTGACAAGAAAATATATCATAGGCTAGTTGGTACACTGATATATTTATCTCACACTAGACATGGTGTTTCATTCGCTATGAGTCTAGTTAGCTAGTTTATGCACCAAGCGAAGGAGGTTCACTTACAAGCTGCACTAAGAATTATGCAATATTTGAAAGGGACCCCAGGCAGGGGAATTTTGTTCGAACGAAATGGGAATGTAAGTCTGGAATATACAGATTCAGACTATGCAGGGTTAATTGTGGCTAGGAGATCAACAATGAGATATTGCACTTTCCTCTGAGGGAATCTTATGACTTGGAAGAGTAAAAAACAAAGTGTGGTAGCTAGATCCAATGTTGAAGTAGAGTTCAGGGCAACGACACAAGGGATATGTGAACTACTCTGGCTGAAGATCATCTTGGAAGACTTAAGAATAAAATCGGATGAACCATTGAGACTTTATTGTGATAACAAATTTATTATTAGCATAGCTCATAATCCAGTGTAGCATGATAGAACCAAACATTTTGAGGTTGACAGACATTTTATCAATGAAAAGTTAGACAGTGGTTTGATATGCTCTCCATGTCTCCTCATAGGACAACCTTGTAGATATTCTAACGAAGGGGCTGATCAACAACAACTTTGACAGGATTGTTTCAAAGGTTGGAATGGAAATGCCTATTCATCAACTTGAGGGAGAGTGTTAGAATCTGTTTTATTAGCTGTATTATTTCTATTAGAATGTATATTTTATTAGTTGTATTGTTTCCTTATTTAGTAGATTAAAATTATAGTGTATGATGGGAATATCCCTGAATCATAGGGATCTGGTTGTCTAGGTACTATTATTATACTTCATAAAGTAGCTTTTTACCCTTGTATATATGAATTGTATTCTCAGCGTAATTTAATATATCAATTATTCTACCCTAAATTGTGAGATAAATCGAATGTACCAAGTTTGTTACAAATATAATTAATTCTCAGTCCGCTTAAAGACCTAATGAAAATATCTGCTAACTGATCATTTGACTTAAGTGAACTCAGTCTTGATGTCTCCAGATACAATCTTTTCCCGAATGAAATGACAATCAATCTCAATGTGTTTGGACCTTTCATGAAAGACAAGATTAAAACTTATATGAAGAGCCGCCTTATTCTCACATATAAGTGTCATTTGAGTGACATCTTCAAATTGTAACTCTCTAAGCAATTGTTTTAACTAAACAAGTTCACAAGTGGATGAGGGCATAGCTCTATATTCTCCTTCAGCACACTATATCTTGCCACAACACTTTATTTCTTACTCTTTAGCAAATAACTTTTGTACGGTTATTGGAACCATATAACAAACCTTTTTGAGGAGATCCTTTAATGTACTTTAATATATAGATGACTGCATTCCAATTATCTTCACTTGGGGAGTTGAGAAATTGGCTGACCACACTGACTACAAAGGAATTGTAAGGTAATTTAATTTTCCAACCAATCTTCTTTACTGCACAGGATCTGAAATAAGCTCCCCCTGATTTGGTTGGAGTTTGGTATTAGGATCCATGGGTGTGCCAACGTGTTTTGAATTCATCAACCCATTTTCCTCTAAAATATCCAATGCATAGTTCTTTTGAGATATAACAATACCATTGTTGGATTGTGCTACCTCAATACCCAAGAAGTATATGAGTTTCCTGAGATCTTTTGTTTGAAAACGGTGGCAAAGGTGTTGTTTCATCTAAGAGATGCCATGGTGGTCACTGCCTTTAAGAACAATGTCATCAACATATACTATCAAATAGACATATCGAAAGTCATACCAAATTGTTGAATTGCGCTATAAATTTGCCTCACTAGGCCCTAGAAGACCGTTTCAGGTCATACAAAGATTTGTGAATACAACATACAAATCCAAAAGACTCCCCTTGAGCAACAAATTCTGGAGGTTATTCCATATAAATTTCTTCCTGCAAATCTCTATTGAGGAAAACATTTTTGATATCTGCAAAAATAAAATAGCGATTAAGAGGAGAGAAACACTTATATCCTTTATGTGGTCGAGTAAATCTTAAAAAAATACATTTGTGTGATCTAAGAGATAACTTATCAAGACCATGACTAAAATTATGAACAAAAATGTAGACCAAAAAACTTTATTAGGTAGGGGATGTAGAGGTGCATGAGGAAATAAAATAGAATGAGGATTTTTGTTATTTAAAACCAAAGATGGCATGTGAATAATAAGATAATATGTAGTAAGAATAGCATCACCCCAAATGTTTCCTCATAATCAACACCTTAAGTCTAAGTAAATCCTTTAGCAACTAACCTTGCTTTGTAACTTTCTAATGTGCCATCAGATTTATACTTTACATTATACACCCATTTGCATCATCTTGCCTTTTTGTCCAGTGGCCTATTAACAATATCCCATGTTAGATTTTTTTTTCTAAGGCACTCATCTCTTCAGTCATGGCTTGAACCCAATTCTTATCCTTCAATGCTTCTTGAACTGTAGTAGGACTCTAATTGAATCAATGGCAGAGAGGATTTTATGGTGCTGCATAGATAGGTTTTTAGTAGTTACAAAATGAGAAATAGGACACATGGTACAAGACCGACTTCTTTTTCTCAAAGCAATGGGTAAGTCATTAAGGTTAGGTTCACAATTATTATTCATGGAATTTTCCAAAGGTTCAAGGGTGTCAGAAGAAAAGAAGGAACACTTACCCCAAGTTAGATAATTGGTGCTGTTCTTGGATCATGTTATGTTGCTTTTGTCTCCTCTAACATTTTATATGGAAGAAATTCTATGGACGACTAATTTCTAGAGTTTTCCCTGACTCGGGAAAGAGATCCTCTTGTTAGGAGCAGCTTCAAAAACAACTAATTTCTAGAATTGACCCTAGCTCGGAACAAAGATGCCTTTATTAGGAGCAACTTCAGGGATATTCATACGATAGGCGACACGAGAAGTATCAGGAGTACTAAGAGCAGTATGAAGCGGTTCTTGTATGAAAGGGACAAAAGATGTCTCAAGAGATTCAAAAGACTCGCTTCAAAAGATCTTTTCTCTCTCTATATATATGCTATGCTTATGTACTGTTTCAAATTATTTAATTCAATAATGATCTTTTCTCTCATATAGCTAAATCCTTTTGAAGTAGGACATTCATATCCAAGGCTTTTGTTGGTAATTTGGTTATATTTTTAATACTGCAGTGCTGGAATTGGGGTTCTTAATGCAGCCAGAAAAACAATGGCAAGAATGTTGGGAAATAATGAAATAGCTTTTAAGAGTGCAAAAAGTCAGTTTTGGGTTGTTGATGCAAAGGTACTGTTTATCATGACATTGATGTCCTTATTAGATGCGTTTTAGTCTTTTGTAGTAATTAAATCTTATTTTTCATGGAAAGCATAACTTATGCATTTCGAATTTTATTGCATACATAAGTATTTCTGGGTTTTGTGTTTCACAGCAGCAGTGTGTGAAAAGCATTGACAGAAATGATAAAAAATGTTTTTAAAATTTTTGAAACTACACAAAATAAGATTTGAACTCATAGTATGGAAAAATAGATTGAACTCAAACAGAAAAAACATTTAATTCTGTTTAACTAATAATTTTGTATATGAATCTACATTGTTTAATTTTTTTAATAAAAATTTGTTTGTGCATATAATTCACAATACTTGTATCATAGATTTTCAAAGACTTCTTATCCCTTATATATCCATATGCCTTTATCATTACAACTATAGCCGCAATTTATGATAAACGGTTTGAGAAATTAGGCCATATAACTTAGAACATAATTCTTAACCCTTTATTAAACATCATAATTTATAAATCGTCATACTATGTGTAAATGGATGAGTTAGTAAGTTGCCTGGATGGATAAGGAACCGTTCTTTGGACTCTGCATCACCAGTAGTTTATCAATGTGAGAGAAACTCAGAGAGAATTTTGTTACAAACTGAATTGTGTAGATTTCATTAACTTGTAAAAGATGAAGAATAACAAGTGTATTTATAGCTAAGCTCCAACAAGGGAGAGAGCTGTTGATAGTAACCAACGACTTCATTTAATTAATACACGATAGAGTTGTTAGTCTATGTACAAGCAATATTTACATACACAATATATAACTAAGTACATACTCTAATAATAAAAAATAGATGATCTATCATTGATTTGTGATTGTTATTGGTAACGGATTCTATCTAATTTTGTGCATCTATTGTACTGTTTAAAATCATTGTTGAAATGCTCAGCTGGGACACTGTTTCAAATCACTGTTGAATTTGATCTTCAATCATCGAATTTAGCTCCACTTCTTTCTCTTTCTGGTGGTGCATAAATGCTTATGTTGATTTGTCATATACATGGCCTTTGAACCTGCTTTTGTTGTCAATTATATGCTTCTCGATAACTATTTTGTGCTGTAAAGTCGTACTAACAACAATGTTATTGTCAATGTATGAATTTTGTTATACATTTTCACTACAATGAAAAGGCTTCCATTCTTTTAACGAATTGTCCTTGTTCAGATTTTTGGCATGTCCATCATTCACTATTTGACCTCAATATGAACTTCATCAATTATCATCCACTAACCGTTTTTATGAACCACAACAGTTTCAAGTAAAAATAGATTTCTTATGGCTTTATTTTTATGTATAATATAATTGCTTGTTTTTGTAATTTGTGGTGACTGTCAAATTCATTGCATGAAGGTAGATTTTATGCTGCTCTAATGATATATTTTGATCATTTGATATTCAATTTTCTTATTGATTTTGCAAATATAGGGATTAATCTCTGAAGGACGTGAAAATATTGATCCAGATGCCCTTCCTTTTGCAAGAAATTTGAAAGAAATGGAGCGCCAAGGACTGAGAGAAGGAGCAAGCCTTGAGGAAGTGGTTTGTGAGAATATTGCATTAGAGAGGCTAATATGAATTATAAAAGCCATCATACAGGAAAAATCAAAATTTTAAAAAAATACAGTTATTTCTTCCACTATTATTATCCGATTTTCCAGGACATATTCTTAGCATTTGAATATAAACTTAATGAAACTCATGAGTGGACTCTCTTTTCTGTTGTCTATAATGCTAAGCTCAACTCCTAATATAAGTTTCTATGTCTTCTCTTACATATATTTACAGAAAATTGCACACACATAACAAACAGTTTTTACAGCTGTGAAGTTTTTCTTTCTTGAATAAAGGACACGGATGAATTTAAAAAATATTCTGGGATTGTGTATGATATAAACACAGCATAATATATAGAAACATTAATATAACAAAACTCTCTAGTCTCTCATTTTATCTATTAGGGTCTCCTAGTTTAGTATTTTATAGTCCACTATAATTCTTGTTATAGTATTTGAAAATTGCTTGCTTCTTAGATTCTTACCGAACTTTGGTAACAGGTCAAGCAAGTGAAGCCCGATGTCCTCCTAGGATTATCAGCTGTTGGAGGATTGTTTTCAAAGGAGGTATACAATCTGAAGCTTTGATTTCATTATTCATTGCATGCTTATTTCATTAAGATTGTTGAATTAATATGGCATCTATCAATACTTGAACTATATAAAAAAATAAAGAATTACTTTATTGATAACAATAGTACCAATTACATTCCCATCATCCATATTTATAATAATGAAATCCTTTAATATAAGAGGATAAAAATATGTTGAAATGAGTACGAAGATTTTGAAGACATCGAGAATACTTTTATCCTAATAATTTACAACACTATTCCATTAGTTCGTAAATGAATATTAAGTATTTTGAACATGCCTAAAAGATCCTAGAATGTGCCTTGAGGAAGTTCCTTAGTGAAAATCTTCACCATCTGAAAACCTATAGGATCATGGGTTGTAACTACCAGGCCCTGTCAGGATTATCTTTGATAAAATAGTTGTCAATTTCAATGGTTGGTCTTATCATGTTAGACTGAATCATAGGCAATGTTTGTGGTCGTTGTTATAGTATAGTTGAGGTCATCAAGTATGATCTTCATCCATAGTCCTTCATACAAACCTTGAGCAAGGACCCAAAATTCAGTTTCTGCACTATAACAAGACTATCTTCTTTTTTTTCTGTTCTCCAGATCACCAACTTTCTCCAAGGAACGTACAGTACCTAGAGCTATATTGTTTATAAGTACGTAACTTGCATAGGATACGCCAACATAAATCTTCAAGGACAAAGTGTCTTTTTTTCTTAAGAGTTACCTCTTTCATGGGCTTGTCTTCAAGTATTGAAAATTTGTGTCAACTGCTTTCATTTGTCTTTTCCTGGAATCATGCACAGATTGACTTAGCACACTAATCACATAAGCAATGTTTGGTTTCATACATGATAAATAAATAAGTTTTGCTACCAATTTTTTATATTGGGTTTTTTCTTCAATAGAGCTCTCTCTTCACTTTCAATTTAATTCTTTTGTCCAAAAGGAACTTGTGAGGCTCCACATCCCAACTTTTACTTGTGTCTTTAAGGACATCAAATACATATCTTCTTTGGGATATGAAAATCATTTTCTGAATAAGCAACCTCTATTCTAATGAAATACTTTAGTTCTGCTAGGTCTTTCATTTCAAATTGGGTAGCCATTTTTTCTTTGAGAGCCAATTTGTCTATTTCATCATCTCCTCTAATAATCAAGTCATCTGCATAGACCAATAGTGGTGTAAGTTTACCTGTAAGAGAGTGCTTTATGAATAAAATATGATCTCCTTCCTTTGGTTACATCCCAAGGAAACCATTGCTTTTGTAAATCTCCCAAACCATATTCTTGGAGATTGTTTAAGACCATATAAGGCCCTTTTTAAGAGGTATACCTTATTCCTTCCAATGTGAGTTTCCATTTTGGGTGTAATTTCAATATACATTTCTTCTTCTAAAGCTCCATGAAGAAAGACATTCTTCACATGCAACTGATGTAGGTCCCACCCAAAATGAGCTTCTAAAGTAGGAATAACTCAATCTGTATTCATCTTTGCAACGACCATTTTGCAACCAATCTAGCTTCATACTTGTCTACTAACCCATTTGCCTTATGTTTCACAATAAATATCCATCTACACCTTATTGCCATTAGGCTCTTCACCAGTCAACAATCCCTTATGTTTAGTTTCTTACTAGTGCATCCATTTCCTCTTTCATGGCTTAAGTCCAATGTTCACTTCTCATGGCTTCTTGGATTGAGGTAGGAATTTTCGTGGCAACAATAAAGCTTCAATATATTACATTGTAAGTCCAAAAATATTAATAAATAGGATATTTAACGTGCAATCTTTTTTCCTTTTTGACCACGATGGGTAAATTCTCAAGAACACTTATCTCCTCATTGTTACCTTCAAGGCTCCTCACCTCAAAGTCAAAAAACTCTTCTTTCTCTAGCATCAAAGTGGGTTGTCTTTATGTTTTTTTTCCAAAGTATTTGTCTTCTTGTTCCTCATTGTGGATTACTTTAATCCCATTTATAGTGGCTTCCTATCACTTGGATCTTGAGTATTCTGCAGATAGATATGGTAATGATAGGCAGAAGAACTTCTCTGCTTTGAGTATTTTCTCACCCTAAAGCATTAGGCTAACAAAAAGAAAATTTCTATTTCATGAAAGTAAACATCCATGGTAATAAAGACAAGATCTCTTAAGATGATAGCATTTGTACCATTTTCTATTAAAAGTGTTGTAATTTGAGATAATATCTTTAGAATCTTCCTAATTAGAGGAAATAGATATATAATCTTTATTTTATTTTACTTTCCTAGTTTCTCTATTTTCCTTTATTTTACTTTCCTAGTTTCCCTATTTCCTTTTTTAGGAGAATTAGATTATTACAAATAGAAAGTATCAGAATGTATTTTTTATGATTGAGAATAATAAATCAGTCTTATTTTCCACAAAAAGAATAACTAATAAATACAATTTTAAATCTTTAGTATTTTAATTAATGCAATTAGGATTATGAGAGAGAACAAAATAGAACATCCAAGGACTCGACAAGGTAGACTTGGCTTTAGAGGAGTATAGGAAACAAAAAATGGAGTCTTAGGACTAATGTCATCAAACTTAATTCTTTTGATGTTTTCTCCAAATATATTTTAGACAAGACAGAAAAAGTTAACAAATATGTGAGAGGCTTCATATTTACTTTTCATAATATATGTCTGCATGACACAACTACATTTGTCAATAAAAGTAATAAACCATTTTTTTTCATAAATAAATTCAAAAAACAGGTCCTCAAACATTAGAGTGAATCAAGTCAAATGGAAAATTACTCTTCTATCAAATATGAGATAAGATCCACGGTGATGATTTAACAATTGACAAATATTACATTTGAAAGACTTAACAAAGTATTTATTGAAGAATGATTTTATAAGGTTGAATAAGTGATGTCCAAATCTTTTATGATGGAGGCATATTTGGGAAATACCCCATGTTTCTGACCTTTGTATTTTTTTTATTCTTGGATTCCAACATATACAACCTATGCTACTCCATGCTGCTCCTTAGCAATTAAAATCATATATCATGGCAAGGTCTTGAATTACACAATAAAGAAAAAGTTACTAAATAGTTCAAATCCTTTCTATAGAGATAAAAACATATTGGTCAGTTATGCGACATAGAAAACATCTTTTAATACAATACATGATTCCAAAGTTATATTCCTAGATTTGCATATGGGTACTCTCCTACCATTTGCAGTTGTAGGGAGTTATTCTCTAGTCTTTTTGACATATAAATTGAAGAAATTAGCAAATAGAGTCATGTGATCAGTTGCGCTTGAATCAAGAATCCATTGGGCGGAGGACTTGGGGCAGTCGCTACGTAATAGACTTGAAACCGAGCGGGAACATGGCTGGGAGTAGCTTTTAACACTGCTGGTCTACCCTGATTTACCCATTGAGAGGGACTTAAAGCCTTGGTTTCGCCACCCCTGTTTCATGAGTAGAGCTCCATTGAGAAAGACCTTGGTGATTGGCCAATTCCATCGAGATATTGTAGGTCTTTTCATGGCTTCGTTCGATAAAGCACTTAAACCTAAGCGCAAGGTAATTTAGGTAGCACCTTGAGACAAAGGGCCAAATGTATTGAATGTACTTTTATCTTTCACGGGTAGGTTATATGATGTAGGGGATTTAGTCATTGTTCTCATACGACCAGGTTCCTCTTTATAATCTTTCATATCAAGCATTGAAGAAACACAACAAAGTCGTAATAGAGATTCAACTCTTGTTGCTGTTATTCGTAACAAAGAGAACCAACAAATTAAGATCTACCCAAACCAAACAAAAGAGATGTCGCACCCATTGGAATGTGCAAAGGAGGTCTGGACAACATTGTCTACTATGGTGGTGATTGAGCTTTCCAAGCAAGACGCATGAGCTACGCTTGTCAATCCTAGTGGTGGCATGTGGTCGTGTACAACAACCGTGTGATGATGTATACGTCAATGTTGTGTCCGTCAGAGAGGGGTACACCTTTCTAGCCCACCACTAACCTCAACGATGAAGGCAAACAATGACAGTGGCTTTTGTTAATGAGGCAATGGAATCAAGATTCCCAAAATTGGGTTCTCTAATACCAACTTGAGTTATGTAAGAAAATAAAAGTTTATTTTATTGATAAGAATCAAACCATTTACACTCTCATCATCTTTATTTATAATAATCAAATCCTTTAAAATAAGGGAATAAAAATATGTTACATTAGATAGGAGGATTCTACAAATATTTTTTCATAATTACTACATAGATATTGGGAATATTTTTCCTACTAATCTATTATTTATGCATCCATTTTCTATTGTCCTGTGTTTGTATAGAAAAATGAAGGAAATTTGAAAGGGGAAGTTCTATCCCCCACTCACGGAGAATCATGATATGTTTTATGCTGCCTCCATCAATCTATTGGCCAATGTTGATTGGTGTTAAGAAATAGACTTTCAGCCTAACTCAACTACATAAAAATGACTTGTAAGGTGAGATTTGCACTCACTTGTATACTATAAACTTACCCTATCTTTAGTCAATCTGAAATCCCCAACACCCCCCCTTCATGCTGAGGTATATACTTCTTGATTGTGAGCTAAACATTAATAAGTGGTCTGATAGTGACCCGATAGTCGGTGCATGATAGGCCTAACAAACAACAAATCTCCTGATAATGGTTGGCACATTAGGCCGAATAAACAACAAATCTCGCTAGGATAGACTTTAACCCGTGACTCTGATACCATGTTAAGAAGTGGATTTTGAGCCGAACTCAACCTCACTAAATCAGTTTGTAAGGTGAGGTTTGCACCCACTTATATACTGTAAACTCACCTTTTCTCTAGTTGATGTGGGATCTCCAATAGTTGGTTCCTTTTACTATCTTTTAAAATCTTCATCCCTTTCATAGTAGCACAACCATTTGTATTCTTTATATAAACTGAACAAAATTTCAAGTGAAAAATGGCCAATTATTTCTTGCTTTCATAGACATAAATGTTTGTTATATTTACCAATGATGGACATCCTTCAGGTATTAGAAGCTCTCAAGGATTCAACATCAACGAGACCAGCTATATTTGCTATGTCGAATCCTACAAAGAATGGTACATGTTTTTTTTTCCCTAATTGATATTTGTGATGAAAGTGAAAAACATGGATTTTAATAGTTTGTATGCCACTTCCCTCATTTTTTTGACAGCTGAATGCACCGCTGAAGAAGCATTCTCTGTTTTGGGTGACAACATTATTTTTGCAAGTGGAAGTCCATTCAGTAATGTGGATCTTGGTATAAGTTTGTGAATCCCTTGCAGAATATGTATATATTAGATGTTTATAATCTACTCATGGTAACATCAAAAGTGATAATAAAACTGTATGATTGTTGCTTGCTGGAAACTTAAGAACCGAGATGATTGTCTTTAAACTCTTTTCATATTGGCAGTAGAATTCCTAGTGTTATTGGAACAATATCCTTTATTTTCTTTTTGAAGAATAGGGAGCTAAACTCCATTATTATGGGTAATTTTTTTTTTCATTTTAAAGTAAGTGTACATTTAGTTTGTTTAGTTATTCATTTGGTTCCTATAGTCACCAAAAAAAAAAAATTCTTTTACTCTATACACATAAAAATATCTCCTTTTAGTCCCCACACATAACATGTTTAATCCCTTTTAGTCCCTTAGCATATCACTTTTATCCCTTTTAGTCCCTACTGTAAGGATTAAAAAGGGTATATGTAAAGAGTAAAAGGGGAAAAAGATTTAACCCAAAGGCTAGAGAGAAATCTTTTTTGTAACTGTCAAAAAAACTGTTTCTGATATTATTCATACAGGAGCAGTTGCGCTTAAAAAGAATACAAAGACTTAATAAATGAAATCCTGATTTAGGATGGATACAATCTATCCCTACAATTCAGGACCAGTGATCCTCTACAATAAATATAAAATATGCTGTCAGCCTATTAACCCTCCTCCTAATTATCCTTCTAATTATGGAATGTAATTAAATCTCCTTATTATGCAATGAAAACTGAACAAGAAAATATTAACTGCAGCATAAATCAAGGGATTCTAACACTTCCCCTCAAGTTGGTCAATGGATATCATCCATTCCCAACTTGCCAACAATAGATTGAAACGTTGAGTTGATTTCAAAAGGATACAAATGGTATACATATTGTTCCATTATCCAGTTTCTCCTTCACGATGAAGTGTCTATCTACTTCAACACATGCTTAGTTCTATGCATTGCACTCGATCATGTGCAATATTTACTGTTGATTAGTTATCACAATACAGTCTCATAGGCTTCTTCCAATCAATCTTCAGGTCTTCTAAAACCATAGTATTTCACAAATCCCTAATGCCATGGCTCTAACTATGCCTGGGCACTTGATCTTGTCACAACATTTTATTTCTTGCTTTTCCAAGTAACTAAATTTTCTCCAAAAAAATGCAATATCTAGAGCTAGTTCTTCTGTGTTTTAGGAATCTGCATGATCAACGATTGTGTAGGCTTCTAAGAGCATTTCATTTTCCTTTATAAATAGAATTCCTTTTCCAGGAGTTACTTTCATGTACTGTAGAATGTGATAAACAACCCTGAAACGAGTCTCCTTTGAATTATGCATGCACTGGCTATGTGTGTGACAAGTAGATCAATTTCTCAACCAGCCTTTAAATAAGATTGTCTATCCACAACTACATCTTCAATTGATTCACCAAGTTTGTGATTTTGTTCAATGGTTTGTATCCGAATTTACCAGTTTTCAACCAACTAATATTGGACGTATTTTTGTTGGGAGATGAAATACTATGATGGGAATGACAGTTTGACGATAAGCAAACCTAGGTGGCAAGGATTTCGTTTCTTTTTCTAACTTTTCATTACTGTTCAAATTTTGAATAAGTTTGTTTGTTTGGGTTTAAATCAAGCCTTGTACTTTATTTAAACTTACTAAATTTGATATTTGTTCTACAACGTGCATAAAGTATGTTTGATATTGGTAAAGTAATTTTTTGGTAGAAAAAGAAATCTTTTGTTATCCTTTCTCTTGGTCTCAGTTAAGGGGAACTCAGAAAGACAATTTCTTGTAATCATGCAGGAAATGGTCATATTGGCCACTGCAACCAGGGAAACAACATGTACCTCTTTCCGGGGTTAGTTTACAATTCACAGTTTCCTATGATATTTCACAATATACAGTTAGTGTTATTTTAATTATATTCTTTTGTTCCAGCATTGGTCTCGGAACTCTTCTGTCAGGTGCTAGTATAATCTCTGATGGCATGCTACAAGCTGCGGCTGAGCGGTATGTTTTACTAGATTTATTAATTTCGGAAAGTACTTCTATTATTAATTACATCAACTCGAAAAAGGGCTATAAGCGGGAAAAGTGTCAAAAAAAAATTTTGTCCACAAATAGAATGGGATCATCAAACTGTTGTGATGTAGTTAAATGTAATGAATG
Organism: Vigna angularis; assembly: GCF_016808095.1. Lineage (NCBI taxonomy): Eukaryota > Viridiplantae > Streptophyta > Magnoliopsida > Fabales > Fabaceae > Vigna > Vigna angularis. The sequence continues at coordinate 29,962,118 of NC_068978.1, forward strand.
AGAGTGTGCAATAAATAATAAATATAGTTTTAGTTGTAAGAATCCATAAAATTAGGGGATTGGGATTAGGAGTTTATTTGGTAGATTTTCTACTCATTTAAAGTCTTTATTTCAGGAGATTTATTTCTTTAAATAGGATTATGTTTTCTTTTGAATACCCATGTATTGTTTCGTTTTGGAGTCAAGGAAAATAGTTCCACAATTATTTTCTACTGCCTGCACGATTTCTCACACCATTTCATGAATCATCACTTACGTTTATGATGTTGAGTGAAGACACATGACTGACATGAATGTTTTTATTTAACAACGCACCCTGCATGTAAGAGTTCTTTGGGCTTAAAGTATGAATAATATATGGCCCACCTAATCTTGCATCGTAGTTTAACTTGTATTTAGAAGAAAAAGGGTCTACCTCTAGACCGTGTGGTTTGAAGAGTATAGGCACGGGAATGGTTTACATATTTCTAACACCATCTTTGGAATAGAGAAACCTTCCATTCAGATGATTCTCATTGGAAGCTAAAAGCACCCTCTAAGGTTAAGTTCTGTTTATATACGACAGTGTACAAATATTCTTCAAAAGGATTAGTGAAAAAACACGCAGGATGGTACCATTTTGAGAAAGAATATGATGAATTCTGTGTTGTGTATACATGAGTATTCTTATTTATAATAAAGGAAAGATACAATAGTGAGAAACAAAATCAATATGTAATGAGGAGAAATATTTGGTAAGATATTGTTTTCCTATCAAATCATATCATATCTCCCTATCTAATGTAATCAAATCATATATATCTCCTATTTAATGTAATCAAATCATATTTCTAATATAATTGTATCATATCACCAATGACGTGTTGAGGTCATTTCTCTTCCTATGTATGTTATGAGTGGAGGTGCTAGCGTTGAATTAGTTTCTCATTTCTTTTTACATTTGTTCCTTTATGAAATTCTTTGTTTGGCATTATATTTGACAATGTTGCCAATTTTTATGAGTAGCGTTACTAGTTGTAGAAGTACATATTTTTTGTTACAATGAACAATTTGTGCTGCTGCCCTTACAATGCTTTTGGTGGAACATAATTCTTGCATATTTAAAGAGATTTCTTTGGATGAGTAGCTACTTTGAGAGTTGGCTTTTACTTAGTGTAAAACACATGATTTTAGGGGATTTAAAGGGTTTTCACTCCTTTTCAGTCACCATGTGCATTGGGTAGCTTTGCTTCATTAAAATGTCTTTTGCTCTCTGTTTGCTTCATTGAAATGTCATTTGTTCTCTGTTTTATTTTTTACAATTTAAGTACGACCTTTTGTTCTCCTTCCTCATATGTCAGTGTCCCCTCTTTGTATAAATGAGTATATTATTTTTCAAAATATCAAAGCACCACACCAAAAGGTTTTGTCCCCTTTGACTGACAAAGATGAAGCAATTGATAAAGAAGATTTATATGCATATTATGTCTTTTGAAGCCCCGCCAGATTAAATTTGAGATTTAAACGATTACTTTTTCAAGCTTGAGTCTTACGTTAGAAATAATGATTTAGGCATCCTAACATTTTTCATATCATTAGTAATTATTAATTCGTGCATGAGCTTATTCATCCCTAAATGTTGAGGTCTTTCCTTGATTTTGACTCTTTTTTTGCCCTGCCTAATATCATTGGAAACTGAAGTCTGGCTACATATATGAGTGAAGAGGAGGTGCTCAAAGGGATTATTTTCCCTTCAACATCCAGGTATAAATGAGCATTTTCTTTGCTGTTTGTAGGCTATAAGAGATAGTTCTAAATGAGCAGCATATTTCTCAAAACTAATACATATTTTTGTAGAATTCGAGATATTACAGAGAAGGTAGCCGCAGCTGTTATAAAAGAAGCGTTGGAGGAGGACCTAGCTGAAGGATATCATGGAATGGATGCTAGGGAGCTAAAGAAACTTAGCGAGGTAAGTTTTTTTTGCTTGGAATATTTAACACTTCTTAGTACGAGGACATAACATTGTAATCTATAGTATAATGTGGTTGGAATTAAATTTTTATGAGAACACACTTTGCCAGGGTCCAGACAGCACTGTTAACTGTTGGCCAGATTAGGTTTACTTGTTACGAAAATAAATCAGTAACTATCTTGTCTAGTGTATGTGAGATTGGTTTGTCTGCATTCTGATTTACCACTTTCTAGTAACAAAAGATGGGAAAATGTGACTTACCTCCTGATAAAATAAATAGGACCTTTACTAGTGTATGTGAGATTGATGTGTCTTTATTGAGGATCTTGAAGTTCCACAGGTTCTGATCTGAGTTTTAGTTGACTCTACTTTTTACCATTTATTTCTTTGGCTTTCATTGTTTTTCGGTAATCATCGTAGTTGTTTTATACTTTCTTCAAATGCATCAATGTTCCCTTATTATATCGTAAGAGTAGTTTTTATTCTCATCCAACATTAAATGCAAGTATTTATATATCAAAACTTCCAAGTTATGGATTTTTTCTTTTTACGGGAATTGCAGGATGAACTCGCAGAATATGTGAAGAATAACATGTGGAATCCAGAGTACCCGACATTAGTTTACAGGAAAGAATGAGTAACCTGCAGTTTTATGGTCACTACAATTTCCCTCACGATGCATCTACGCTTTAATCAGGTTAGCCGAGTCCTGCTTAGGGTGGAATCAACCATGCAGGATTAGTTGATTTAAATTCTAAAACATTATCACGTTACTTTTTCTGAAAGTCTAGCAAACTTTTATATATATATATATATATATATATATATATATATATATATATATATATATATATATATATATATATATCTAAAAATAAATATGGGGGATAGATATTCATACAAATGAATCTTGTGTCAGGAACCATATTTGAACGGGTGACACGAGGATTTTCAGTCCTCTGCTCTACCAACCGAGCTATCCCGACCATTCTTGAAGTTTAATACTTTGATTTTCAAAGATTTTTGAAATATATGTTAATGAATCTATATCAACTAACTAAAAAAAAGTTTGTAAGTTAGAAAAACAAAGCTTAATATATATATATATATATATATATATATATATATATATATATATATTTTGTATATGATACTTCTGAATTAAAATGAAAAACCAGGTTTAATTTTTAATCTACTTTTATTTCTGTCTTGTTATACTTCTGCATAACTTGCTTGGGTTTATGACTAAATTTATGGACTGACTGTTTGCTAAATTGTTCGAAGTGATTTGTATTTAGAAACCTCCATTTCAAATGTAAATTTATAGTAAAATTTAGTGTTAATCTTTTATTTAACATAAAGAGTTATATTTTATTTCCACATCTACTAAAAGAGAAATACTAACAACACATTTTTTTAGCACACATTCTACCATTGATTGAAACTTATTAATTATTAAAAACTATAATAAAATGAAAAGAAAGATTGGTTAAATAAGTTTGGTTAATATCTTAACATGTTTTCACATTTAAGCACAACCAAACGTAGGGAGGTTCAACATATATATACACATACATTTTCATACTAGTAAGATATTGTCCGTTTTGGGTCAATTTTTATAAATTTGTTTTTGGTACCACTTCAAAAAATCTCTTATCAATGGAGATATCTTATAAATATATAAACTCATGTTCATCTCTTATTTTATTTGATGTATCTCTTGTTTTATCTTATCTAAGACTTTGTTTACCAAAACGTCTATAATGCGGAAAGAAACACGTACAGTATGATGTTTGATAGTTACTTGTTTGTAGAGGCTACAACTCTACATTTGATGTCCAATAATTCACATGTTTTGCTCGTACAATTTTGTGGAAGACACGTGAATTCCGAATTCGGTTCTACAATATATGGAAGACATGTGATCGCTGAAATTTGGTCATTCTATTACGATAGAGGAGGACGTCAACAATGGTCTACACTTTTAAGTATGGCCATAGCACGACTCGTGCTCTTGTCACGTCAATGTCATCATGTCACCGCTCTTTTGTAGAGTCATTGATACTATATATAAACTTGTCATTCTGTCTACTTACCTTACATGATTTTATCATCATTTTACTCTTTTCGAATAGGCTAATATCCCTCTTTACCCTTTTGGAACTCTTCAACTTTTATCCACATTCCAATCCTAACTTCCAATTTTAAATTCACATAATTTTGTTCTTTTTATCCACTTTAATATTTATATTTCAAATAATTCTATATAAATTTATAGTCTCCCCCTTCACTTTTTTTCTTTCTCTTCCCTTTCACTTGTCTCTACCAGTTCTTTCTTCCCCATCAATTTCGAATTACACTTTCCACAAGCATAGTTTCGGACTATGTTTTCTGGTGAGCTAAACCACACCATTTCACCCAACACAACCACAAAAAACAAACATTTCATACCATGGACCTCTCTCACTTACAACAGTCCCACAAACCACCGTCTCCATTAGTTTCAAATAAAACTCACAAGGATGAAATTTATTTTTATTAAAAAAATTATATTTTAATCTTCAAATTTTAAAAATAAATTAATATAGTTCTTTTAATTCAATTAGATTAAATTTTTTTAATGTGTTAAACATAATTTAATATAATTGGATTTAAAAAATTATATTTATTTATTTTTAAAGTTTGAAAATCAGAATTTATTTCAGATAGAAATAAATTTCAATTTTACGTTAAAAGGTGGAAGATTAAAAATATATTTAATTCAAAGGAAAATATATAAAAAGGATTTATTATAAAAGATAAACTTACTCTAAATTAAATTTTGATATAAAAATTACTAAATATATGCAATCACCTCCAAGTAAATAAGATCTATATGAGAAAATTAAAAGAAATAATTCCCAAGAAATAAGTATGAAAATGTAAAAATAAAATTTCAGAAAAAATAAAAAAGATAATAAATTTTAAAATTAATAAACACATAGGTAAACTTAACTTGGAATAAAAATATTTATCATTGTAAAATTATTTCTTGTAGACTGGTAAAAACTGGCTGTCACACTTTGTTTGAACGAGTTTCTTTACGAAAAAAAAATTCATGAGTAAAAATAAAAAGAATTATCAAAATTTATTTTCTTGTTAGTTAAAATTAAGTTATATACAACATAGAACCTTTATCATGTAGCTTTTTTTGAAATATATATGTTTTTATTTTATTCGTTATAACTAATTCTAACATATACATTTCAAAAAAAATATTTTCCTTTTCTTATTTTTCCTTTCCTATAACAAGTTCTTCTTGGAAAAGTTGGTACAAACATGATCACCTGCGAAATCTAACAAACAAAAATCAAAACTAAAACAGATTATAACATATTTAGTAGAGAAGTAAAATATTTTTTTGTACCGAAAAATAAGGAGCTTAAGATATAAACTTTTTTCTATCTTTGATAGGCTCAAGTAATATCCCTTTCTTGTTCCTTCTAGAATATCTTCTTTCATTATCATGATGGTTAATGCTTGTTCTCCTTTCTTTATACCAAAATATTTTCAACTTGGAAGCAACGTTTAGATTTCAGTTGAAACTTTATGATAACATGAATGGTCATGATTGTGTGCACTAAGTCAAAACCAACTACCAACTTGTACCACTAACCTAAGCTAATAAAATCTTATTATTTAATTTTAGTTTTCTATTAAGAGTTAAGAGTATGTGTGGGAAGTTAAAGTTCCTTTTTAAACTAAAAATTGGTTGTAATTTGTAAAGTTGTTAAAACTTAATTATTTGTAAAAATCATGCTATGCAATATGTTCTATGCTGTAATCGACTATTCAAATAAGTTTAATTTTATTTCTTTTTATCAAAATTTCAAATTGATCTTTCAATTTTTTTTTAATTTAAGTTTCGAAACTGTGATATAATTTAATTATTTCCATTAATAATATATTAACAACATTAAAAATATATCACATATCATGATTTTTTTTAGTTTTAGTTTTATTTTTTATCTTTTTTATTTTTTTTAATTTAAAAAGAAATTGTCACGTGTACTGTCGACATCAAGTATCATAGTCTTAATTTTAATCTAATATATGTATTTGTTATTTTGATTGAGTTTTAATTTTCTTTAAAGTAAAGTCATTTAATTTGATCGAGATCAAATTTAATTTTCATATAAATGTTATAATGATATTTTTATTAAAATTTATATTTTTAAAAATAATTAAACCAATTTTAACATTTGTATAAAAATTATTAAATGTTATACTAGTAATTTTTTTATAAATTTATATACAATTATTTGACATATAAATGCAAATAAAAAACAATATTAAAGTATGATGTAATAAAATATCAATAATAAATTATAAAATTTAAAACAAAATTTGAATAAAGTTTAATGTAGAATATAAATTTAAATAAATTTAATCTTATTAAAAATATTTAATAAAAATATTAGTATAAATTTTATATAAAAAAATATATTTAGTTATAATTTGGAGATGAAAGAAATTGTTCAGATTTAACAAAAGAAGTAAATTGAATAAAAATAACAAACACAAGAAATAAATTGATATTAACCAAATGACATTTGACACAAACATTCGAAAATAAAATTTTACAATATTCCAATCAATATTATATTATATTATACTATATTATATTATATCTTACAAGTTATGACATTTTTAACATATTATAGGTATTATGTGTTGTCGCAATCGAAATAGTGACGAAACGACGAAAATAAAAAAACGAGTTTAAAAAAAACTTGGAGGTGCCACCATAGTTTATTCTGAAAAACTACGAAAACATTATAAAAAATGTATGGTATGTGAAAATTGGATTCTAGGTTCGAGAGTCGATCACGCGTAGAAAGATATTAGCACCTTACTGCACCTGCCCGAAGGTAGTAGTACCTTTAATTAAATATGCGAAATTGATATGGTTTTCAAAATGTTTAATTATTTCTGAAAAATAATACTCTAAAGAAAAAAAAAATTAATTTTTTGATCCTGACAAGGATTGACTTTGCTTCTAGGTATTATCATTCAAAACGAGAAATCAATGTTAAGTAGTTCTTCTAGGAAACTGTTTGAAAATTTTGTTTGAGAAATTGTTTGTAAAATTTGCTTAGACATGATTATGGATAAATTTGAATTTTTGGGAAGTGAACTTGAGAAGGACTAGCCTTGCTTCTACGTATCTCCACTCTTATGGAGAATCAAGGATCATGTAGTTCTAGCTTCAGATTGTCTGAAAATATTGACTTTTTTAGTTTTTTGTTTGTGATTTTGTATTTTATTTGGTAATTTTAGAAGATAATAAGTATTAAGCTAATGCAGACGATCACACAAATACTCGTTCCTTTAAAACATTATTTTCATTATTTTTTTAATTATTTTAGAAAAAAAAGTATAAGACGAGGTGAATTATCACACAAGTACTAATATTCCTTTATTTTTATTTTTTAGTTTATAACTTTTACTTTTTATCTTTTGTTTTGCAATTTTTATTAGATGTAAACAATATTTACCTATATGTTTAAAATAAGATTATAGAAAATAGTTATATTTACATAAATGTTTAATATGAAATAACAGTAATATTTACCTAAGTACTTAAAATAAAATAAAAATAATATTTGCATATGTATTTTTTAAGAAAAGTCTAAGTTAGAAAATAAATTAAAACTACATTTAGTTATTAAAAGATATTAAGTGTTAAAAAAAGAAATTAAAAATATTTTATAATTTTGTAGTTTTACTCCTTTTTTTCATTTTATATTTTTTAATTTTTATCTTTTATTTTATAATTCTTATTATATTTTATAACAAACGTATAAGAATAATATGTATAAATGAAAGCTACCCAGAAAACAAAACCAAAAGAAGTAAAAGTAAAAACAAAAAAATAATAAAAGTACACACTTTAAATGATCTAGTAAATAAAAGGGAAAGCAGAAAGATATACAAAAGAAAAACTTAAGCTTAGGGTGTGAGATAAAACTTGACTTAGAGTGCTAGACGAAACTGGACTTAGGATGTTAGAAAGAATTTGGCTTACAGGTGCCAGATAAACTAGGTTTCGTGGGCTAGGCGAACTGGGCTTTCTAGGCCAGACAAACTGGGCTTTGGGGAGCCAAATGAGTTGAGCTTCAAGGCTAGGTGTGCTAGACTTTGGGTGTCAGAAGAGCTAGGCTTTGTGAGCTAGGCGAGTTGGACTTTGTTGGCTAGGCGAGTTGGGCTTTGTGGGTCAGAAGAACTGGGCTTTGGGGGCATATGAGTTGGGCTTTGTGGGCTAGAGAAGCTGAGCTTTGGGAGCCAGATGAGCTAGGCTTTGGAAGCCAGGTGAGTAGGGTTTTGGGGGCCAGACGAGAAGGGCTTTGTGGGCCATATGAAACTAGGCTTTAGGGGGCCAGACGAGCTGGGCTTTGTGGGCCATATGAAACTGGGCTTTAGGGGGCCAGATGAGTTGGGCTTCAGGGGCCATACGAACTAGGCTTTAGGGGCCAAATGAACTAGGCTTTGGGGACCAAACGAGCTGGACTTCGTGGGCCAGGCGAGTTGGGCTTTGGGGGCTAGATGAAATTGAGCTTTGGGGCTAGACAAAACTGGGCTTTAAGGTTTTGAATTTTTGAAAACTTGTAGATTTATGTAATGTTTTTGTAATTTTTGACAAAATTGGATTTTTGAAAAGGAATTAGTGACCATTCCTAATGAGAGGGTCCTAATATGAGGAGAGGATAAACAAGATGTCGAGACCATGACAGCGTGTTAAAAGCCCCACTTAAGAGCGATGAATAATTCAACTTATTACTATTTTAGATTAAACTTGCTTAATTACCATTTCATCTTAAACTTGCTTAATTATTAACTAAATAAATTGATTCATTTTAACCTATATATAATAAATATAATGTATATGTTTTTCAACTAGTTTAAATATTTGATGAATTATATTGATTTCCAAATTGTAACCCATTTTTTATACTTCTAGATAAAATTGATAAAATGTTAAAGGTGAACCAAAAATTCTAAATTTCACTCAAAAGGAAAGAAAAAGAAATCCATTATAAATCAAACTTTGTGTTATCTAATCATTCTTGTACATGGTGTTAATAAACACGGCTTTGAAAGATAGTTACTAAAAGTTTTCATTTTCTTATCTTTTTCACATGCTTTCTCACATAAATTCCTTATCATCATAAAAGTTAAAAAAAAAAACATATTTATATTATCGAAATCTTGATTATAGATTTATAAACAAACATTTCCAAAAGATTTTTCAACATTCAAATCATTAAAAAAATTTAAAATCTTTATAAATATGTGAGTATTAATAATTATGAAGTGACAATTCTTTAAAAAATCTCCCTTGTAATTATAAAATCAACTTGAATTATGAATCTATATTTTTATTAAAATAATATTTACCTTAAATATATAATAACAATATAATTAATAAATATATAATCATAATATTAAACATTAAAAGTTATAAATATCATCCAAATAGACTTAAATTTAGACGGTCTCATAACAGAAGAAAAAAAGCTTAATAAATTTTATTAAATCATATTCTTTAACATATTTATTAGATTAGATAGGAACACATATATTAAAAATAGATTAGACAGATGATTATTGAAGGTTAAAGTGCCATGAATAATCTCGTAGAAAATGGTTTCTAATTAGTACTAAGTTTTTAAATTAATATTAGGTTTAAATAATTTGAAGTTACTGATAAATTTATGTATTATGGATTTACAGTATCTTTTATTGCTATTATGAATTTTTTTTGTCATTGTTTGTTTTTAATATTGCGGTTAATTAAAACAATAATAATCATCTAGTCATTTTACATTACTATACTATTGTTTTATATTAATCATAAAATTAATTATATCTTAAAATATGAAAATAAATAAAAAAACAAACAAACTGATAAGATAAAATAATAATCTTATGATTTAATAAAAAAAATTAATTATATAAATTTAAATATAAATACATAACTTGTTTTTGAACATCCAATAAACTAAAAAATATTAAAAAAAATCAACAAAAAATAACCAAATTTGTAAGGACCTATATTTTTAAGGATAGGTGGGGTTACGGGTGCATTATTAGAATGCAATTATTGAAGTACAATTATGAGGGGAGGGGAGAAAAGGAAAGGAGACATTTTACGGGGGAGCTTAGCAACTAAAAAGAGGGGTCTCATTTCTTTGGCATGGAGGGAGAGCATCCAGGGGAAAGGAACCCTTCCTTCCTTCCATTTTCAACCGTCCATGAGTCCCAAGAGAAACAGTACTAACTTCAGAAATACTGAGAGGAGGTTTTGGGTTCTGTAAATTCGGGAGGAGTGGAAAGGCTTGCTGTAAATCTGGGAGAGGTGAAGCGGAGAGCGTCCAGAGTTGCAACTGGAAGTCTTGGAGAAGATAGATTCAAAGATTTTGCAAAGGAAGTCTTCAAGAGGTAAGGGGAGCTAGATCTTTTGTTTGATTGATGATATATGTTGTGATTAATGCAAATCTGGGAAGAAGGGGATGAAAAGTTGGGTTTCTGGTTTTCTGGGTTTCTGAATTCGCGATTCTGCAGAATTCTGCAGATCGCGCGTTCGTCCAATTTGATGAGCCAAATTGGACGTTCGTCCAAGTCGCTCGTAGGCAGGAATGGGTTGAGCGTCCGTCCTTAAGTTATATGTTGGCGTTCGTCCTTAAATTATTCTGAGCGTTCGTCCCCAAGATTTCAGTTGAACGTTCGTCCCCACTGTTGAGCGTTCGTTTCTGAACGAACGTCCGCGTTCGTTCGTCTTAGTATAGGACGCTCGTCCAAACAGTGTTTGTCGAGCGTTCGTCCTCCCATTGAGTGTAGCGTTCGTCCTTTCGGATTAGTGTAGCGTTCGTCCGATTAGTGTAGCGTTCGTCCTTTCAGATGAGTGTAGCGTTCGTCCCAGTGAGCGTTCGTCCTTCAACTCCAGAGAGCGTTCGTCCTTCAACTCCAGAGAGCGTTCGTACAGTGGAGTGTTCGGCAAGCGTTCGTCCGTCCGGAAAATGGACGTTCGTCCTAAACTTGAGCGTTCGTCCGTTTTTTTTAATAATGTTCGTCCAGGTCCTTAATAACGTTCGTCCAGATCCTTAATAGCGTTCGTCCAATTTGGTGGTGAATAGTGTTCGTCCAAAAGTGTGCAAAGGGTTCAATTGCTATTGTTTTGGATTGAATTAAATATGTAAAATGTTGAAAGTATGATACGATGTGATTTATTTGAAAATGTGAGCATGTATGAATTATGATAAATTACCGTGATTATATGATGAAAATGATGAATGTGAGTATGATTCGGAAATCTCAGGGAGAGATGGATGGAAGTAGTTATGTGAAATATTGTGGTTGTGTCTGTATAATTGTAGGGGCTTCGAAATGGTATGTCTATCCCTACACTCAAAGCATTATTCACACTCAAGTAGAGAAGAATAATGTCAGTGGTGAGAGTAGAGGGAGATCCTCGTCTATAGTCTTTGAATTTAGACATAGGCAGCTTGGGGGATTTATATTGCTAGCGTTGGAGAAAGACCAGCAGAGCTAGCAAGTGTAGAGACGACCAATAGTTCGACAATTATACAAAATCCGGATGAGTTGTGTGAGTATGTAGATTGTGGTTTAATAAGTATGCCTAAGTATTTCTATATTTAAATCTATGTATGATGACGTGAATTAACTGTACTAGGAGATAACATGTTTTTTATATCTAGCTCACCCTTGCATTGTTTGTATTGTATGCCTATTCGGATTATGTTATTCGACAATGATCATCCACTTGGATGGGAGCAGATGTGGTCGAGGAGAATGCCGAGGAGAGTCCTCTGGAGCAAGAGCTTGAGAATAATGTGGCTGCGGAGTAGTGTGCTTAGGAAGTGTCATATCTGAACACGTGTAGTGTTCTAATATATGAACTTTTAAGTTTGAATTTCCGTTTTCTTTTATTTTGGATGACTGTAATTTGTACTTAAATTACACGTCGTATTCTGACTGTTCTCTATATTTTAAATGATGACGTCTTTATTATGTAATAATTGTTATTATATAATCGGGATGTTACAAAATTCATCAAACACTTAAAACTTAATTAAAACAAAAAGAAAATATGATTATCCTAGCTATCTCCAATGCTAAAATTTCAAAGTCATCACTGCTTTCCATTTCTCATAAATACAGTTCCTTCATCATAAATATTCAAGGTTTTGACATTAAATTTTTGCGACTGTGTGGATTTAATAGAAAAGTTGCTTATTTATTTGAAAAAATAGTTCAATCATCAAAAATATATATAAAAAATTAAAAAAAAATAGAAGAAATATTCAAATTCGTTCTTGGGACTTTGTCATTGTCTGCTGGCGTATGCCCCAATAGTTGCTTATCAGAAATGGTCGTCGTCCTTTTCTGTTTTTTCGTACACCTAAATAATAAAAGAGAAACAAAATACTTTTCCATAATAGAAAATAATTTTACATTTTTATTCAATAATAAATAATTATAGATACTACTTTTACTGACCTTTGATGATAATTATTACTAAAATTATAAACATTATTTCTGTAAGATCCCAATTATATAATAACCAATATTATATAATAAAGACGTTAATCAAATATAGAGAACAGTCAGAATATGATGTGTAATTAAATGTGAAATTACAGTCATCCAGAAATAAAATAAATGGGAATTTAAACTTAACCGTTAAAAGGATTGAACACTACAAGTGTTCAATCAGGAAATTCCTAAGAAGACTACTCCGCAACATCAGCAACCTCCAGCTCTTGCTCCAAGGGAATCTCCGCGACATCATCTGCTATCATCCAAGTGGATGATCATCGCCAAAGAAACATACCCAAACAGCACACAACACAGAAAATGCAAGGGTAAGTTAGATATAAAAAACATGTTATACATAAAGCACAATTAATTCATGTTATCATACTTAGATTCGTATAAAAGAACAATTAGGGCATACTCATTAAATCACCATTCACCCACTCATACGACATACAAAAGTCATCCAAACATGATAAACTGACATCACAAGACTTGTTACTTTATACCCTGACTCGTCCGGACCAGAATGATTACCGAGCTATGGCGGGTCTTGCACTCGTGGTGGCTTTATGGAACTTGAGCACTCCCGCTCTGGCACTCCCGCCTGATGAAACTTTGGGCACTCCCGCCCGGTGGAACTTTAGGCACTCCCGCCCGGTGGAACTTTGGGCACTCCTGCCCGGCCACAATCACGAGGTTAATCCGTTATTACTCACCTTGGATCATATGGAAGCACCCAAGACTAGGACCTCCTGCTACTCCTCACCACATGGTTCAATCCTCTCTACATGAGAAGAAAGACCATTGGAGTTTCAGGATGACCCCCAAAACTGAGCTACCATGTAATCATTCTATACAACCCCAAAACACCACCATGTATCCTCTCCTTGAGGATCATGGAATTACGTTCATGAATTTATACTGTTACTTTAAACATTATCCCAAGTCATGAATAAACAGATACCACCATATTATCACAATAAATTCAACATACCTCATACATTCACATAAATCACGTCACAATATATATATTTTCCAAACATTAGAACACATAATTCCACCCAAGAGCAAAGCAACTTAGAATACAACTTATTTATAGAATACTATTTAAATAAGTACTATTCACCGAACACTGTGGAACGAACGCTACTGGACGAACGCCATTTTCCAAATACCAGGCCGAACCCTAATTGGACGAACGTCATCTAAACTATTTGGACGAACGCTATATGACCGAACGGTATTGAACGAACGCTATTTACAAATAGGCCGAACGCTATTTCACCGAACACACTATCAGGCCGAACGCTGAGATTGATACTTAGGCCGAACGCTATTTCACCGAACACACTATCAGGCCGAACGCTGAGATTAATACTTAGGCCGAACGCTGGGATCGAGTACTTAGGCCGAACGCTAAAACCGGATACTTCCTTCAAATTGGATACTGGCTGGACGAACGTCATGAAACCGAACGCTACACTCACCAGGACGAACACTCAGTATAACACTTAAGGACGAACGCTCAGCTCAATATTTTAAGGACGAACGCTCAACTCAATATTTAAGGACGAACGCTCACTTCAATATTTAAGGACGAACGCTCACTTCAATATTTTAAGGACGAACGCTCAACTCAATATTTTAAGGACGAACGCTCAACTCAATATTTTAAGACTAACGCTCAATTCAATATTTAAGGATGAACGCTCACTTCAATATTTAAAGGACGAACGCTCAACTCAATATTTTAAGGACGAACGCTCAACTCAATATTTAAGGACGAACGCTCATTTCAATATTTTAAGGACGAACGCTGAATATATTACTTATGGACGAACGTCTAAATTACAAACAAACGTGAACGCTCGTTACCTCAGAGCACCATAACCGAACGCTCAACCCATTCCTGCCGACCACTAATTGGTCAAGCAACTTGAACGAACGTCCAATTTGGCTCATCAAATTGGACGAACGCGCGATCTGCAGAATTCTGCAGAATCGCACCAGATTTCCAGAAACCCAGAAAAACCCCAATTTTTCATCCCCTTCTTCCCAGATTTGCATCAAACACAACATATATCAACAATCAAACAAAAGATCTAGCTCCCCTTACCTCTTGAAGACTTCCTTGAATCACTTCCAGAGAGTTTGATTCCCTTCCAACTCCAAAAGTCCTCCTCTTCTTCTCTTCCTCAACTTGCAGCACCAAAGCTTCCTTGCAGCTTCAACTTCACCTCTCTCACAAATTTGGCAGCAATGATTCCCCACCCCAAATGCAGAACCCACCTCTTTTTATCTCCTACAAGCCTCCCCCTCTCTTGTTTTCTTAATGGGAAAAGGGAAGCAACATTTGTTGTCCCTTGTGGCCAACAAAACTGGCGCTTTCCAGCGCCCTTCCTTCCCCGTTTCTTTTGTTGTTGTTGTTTTTTTTTTTTTTTTAATACGATTCCTTACAATTTCTTTATTAATTCTGATAAAAATATATTAACATTAAAATGAATGAGTTATTCATAAATGTTCTTCTCTACCTTGATTAAGTTGTATTGCTCGTCTCATGTTTGCCTCACTTAACATATAAATACTTTTAAAGCGTGACTTTATTTTAGATCATTTTTTTCAATAAAAACGAAATATTAAAAGGAGAAAAAGGCAAAGCAAAATCATTTTATAAATTTAAACCAAATTTAATATTTTAATCTGAAAAGTGAGATGCCACCAATTTTATAAAATTGAGTTCATGAGTTAATTTTAAATCGTAAAAAAAACAATTTTATTTTATTTTGTATAAACGTCTAAAAGAATTATTGGAATAAGATCATAATCGTTTACGTAAATGGCATTGACTAGTAGAAAGAAAGGTTTTTTACTGACTGAAAATAATTTTTAAAAAATGAATTATTTGACATGTTCAAGAAACTACAATTATTTGAACATATAACAAAACAACAATCAATAGCATGCCATTATCTGTGAGATTGTCAACGAAGCAATGAATATAATTTATTATAGGTAAAAAAATGTACATAGTTTTTGGTTTTAACATAATTAAAATGGAGATAAAGTTTCAGTATACTATTCATTTTCTACCAAAGAAAGTTGTCCATATTTTCCATGCAAATTGAAATAGAAATATTCATTGCAAATTACTACACCACAACCAATTAGGTTACTAAAATTATTAGTGCAAGTTTCCCATCACAAAGGCTTCACTATTTCTTGTATTTTTTTTTTATAAAGTTTCAAGTTCATAAACTTATGTTATAAAAATATTATAATCAATTATATCAAAATAAAATTTGTATGTTATAAATATTTTAATAATTTTTACTTTCTAAAGTAAAATATAATGTTAGTGATTATATTTTGGACATAATAGATTAAGACGTATTATTAATATTTATATTTTTAATATAATAATAATAAGTAATAATTAACATACATTAAAATAAAATATTAATAAAAGATTATTTTTTCTCATTTTTTATTAATTCAAATAATATTTTCTTTTTTACCCTTGTCGTTTTTCATCCTTTAATTCAAACCAAACTTAAAATGTAAAGTATTTTTTTTTCTATTAACTAATTATAAAGTAGGGGCTTTTTTTCCCACGTTTTTCTTCCTATACTTCCAAATTATATATATTATTAAATTAATTAGATAAACAGTAATTATTGTTTATCCATCCATATATTACTATTCCAGCGGTCATATTTACTTCTCTCAACTCTAAAGTCATTTTCACGCAGTAAAAGCGTTTTTCTCTTCTTGCATTCTTATTCTTCCTTTCAACCAAGTTATTTTCCTATTCTTCTTTTTCAATGGTGTTTTTCTTCTTCTTTAAAGGATTTCGTTTTTCATCTTCATTTTGGTTGAAGAGTGAAGTATTTACTTCCTTATTTTTCATTTACACGTTTTTTTTTTTAGTTTTTCATAATTATTCTTTAAAATTTGGTTTAAAGAATGGAAACTCTGATTTAAAATAAATACCGGATATCAAAATCCGGTGTACGACTCTCCAAATTTCAAATTTTGGTTTAGGAGTAAATTTTGAATATATCAAATTTCGATATAAAATTGTCTTAGAATTAAAAATCTAGTTTAGGAGTTTCTTAAAATTTGAAATTCAATTTTAGAGTGTCCCAAGTTTCAAAATTAGGTTTAGGAGTGTATTGAATTTTTCTATCCGATCTAGGAGTGTATGGAATTTTGAAATCTGATTTCTTAATCTCTCAAATTTCAAATTAAATTTAAAATTCTCGTGGTTTTGAATCTGGTTCTCTATTCTTTCTAATTTCAAAATCTGATTTAAAATTCTTCTAAATTTGAAATTTGTTCTCTATTCTCCCAATCTTAAAATTTGATCTTGTTATCTTCTGGATTTTGAAATCTAGATAAAGAGTCTCTCATATTTCGAAATCTAGTTCTTTATTTTTTTTAGTTTTACTTATTTTGTGTGCTTTGCTTTATGAATTTGTTATTGATTTCTATTTTAGTTATTATTATTCAACAAGTGAGATATTGTATGCTCATGTCACATTGTAGATGGTTAAAGTGTTGGTAATTAAGATGAAAGATTATCCTTTAAATTGTATGAAACTATAAGTAAATGAGAGTTTTATATGATATTTCTTTTCTTGTTATAAATGAAATGTGCATGGGAGATTATATTGATAATTTCACTATCAATGAGATTTTTCTTACATGTGATAAGTTAATTCAGTAGGTTCGAGAAA
This sequence comes from Vigna angularis, assembly GCF_016808095.1. Lineage (NCBI taxonomy): Eukaryota > Viridiplantae > Streptophyta > Magnoliopsida > Fabales > Fabaceae > Vigna > Vigna angularis. The sequence continues at coordinate 29,979,407 of NC_068978.1, forward strand.
TTTCTTTTCATCTTGGTTTTGTTGTTATGATTATAAGATTTGATAATGCTAACGGTCATCCTAGAAGAAAAACATATGTATTGTTCAAATAAAAATACTAGGGAAGTCTTTGCTAATTGATTCACAATCATGGATACTTTTTGCTATGCTTTACACTTATTAAATTTTACTTTTTTTTGTAACGATTTGTCTTATTAATTACATACTAATATGGACAAGTAGATGATTATATCATACATGAGTTATACTATTGTTAATCGATATAATATCATATCAGTTTGTTTGTCACCAATTCAAAATATTACGATTTTTCAATTGCGTATTACATTACCTTCCAATATAAGACAACATCTACTAATTAGTATAGGACATTTATGGTTTTCATTTTGCGCAAGTAAAGCTATTAATATTTTCTACTAATATAAAATCATTTTATTTATTAATTCTATCTTTACAAATTCACTTACAATAATGTTATCCTATTCGGATAGTGGGTATTATATTGTCTACCCCATTGTTATCCCAAGGTTCGGATGTGATCATCCTTTTATGTTAATAGGATGCAAACATTTGTATAATTGATGAGCATAAATATCAATTATGTAGACCTCTAGCAGGATTGATATTTGTATCATGTAGCCACATTATATAAATGCAAATAATAAATACTAAGTTCTTCAGTTCCAAACATTAATACAAAGTTTAAAACAACGTAATACACAATAAAAGCCCTGCTAATACATGTAAATAAACCAAGTTCAAAACAACATCAAATAAACATGTTATCCATATGTAGATGAACGTTTGTCTCGTACATTACAACCTCCTCTACTATTGAGGACATGTTCTTTAAACACCTCACAAACCATCTATAACGCCCCATTAGTCCAGTCTCATACTATAGTGTCCTTACTCATATCACAACAATCAACCATCTTTTGTAAGATAGTCACAACGTGTCTGATAGTGTCCTACCACGAGAACAACAACAAATTAATAACATTGTTTCATTAAATAAATACATAAACATTTTTTAGTTAGTATTGATAAACTGAATTATGACCTCGATCTCCTAGCCACTAGAATGTCATCTGGAAGATGCTAACGAAGCTGGTGTACAAGACTCGATCGATTGTCCTCAACACCACGAATAACATAAAGATGAGATACCTTTTTGAACCATTGCAGGTATCCAACAACCCATGAAGATGGAGGGATGTTGCAATGAATTGACCAACACATTGCTCGGCGAAGCATAACCCACAATCATCAATGTTGACAAGTCAGTCTCTAGAACAATATTTAGAGATTACATGATAGACTGTTTAAACCCAAATTGTCTTAACACACGTTTTGATAGACAACGGTAAACAATTTCACCATCTCGATGTGATCCATATGGGCCTAGATAAACCATCATATGTCAAGACATCTAACTATACTATGTAGGCTCAAAGACAATGAAGTTGTGGGATGGAGAGTGGGAGGAAAAAAAGAACTATTGTGGGATGGAGGGTTGGTGTGTGGGGGAGGGGAGAGAGTGAAAGAGAGAAATGTGAGTTTGACACTAATTAGAGTGAAAGTGTGAGAGGTGAATAAAAAGAGAGAAAAATTAAGTTTTATCCGAATTAAAGCAAAAGGACATTCTAAACTATTTAGGAAAATTTGAAAGTGTGAGAAGAAAAACGTGAACTCCTAAAGTGGCGATGAAATGTCGATTTAAGAAAAATGATATGATACTAAAAAAAGTTGTATAATGAATGCATGGCATATTTTCTTTAATATTTTTATTATTTTAAAACGTGGTATATATGATAAATATTTACTTTTTTGCACTTAAAATATATAACAAATAAACCTTTGTAAGCATATAAATTATTATAATTAAAGCTTAGAAGAAAGGGGAAAACATTAAAAATATCTAATCGAATATGTGAAGAAAACAAAGGTTTTATTGTCTATAATACATATTTTAATTTCTAAGAAATAATAAATAATAAATTTGAAATGTTTTTTTTTTAATTTAATTGTATTGTAAACGAGAAGCTTGTGTCGGTTAACAAACAAAATAAATAGTGTCCTGCAATATTAAAACAAAAGTTCTTACACATAATAAATAAATGGCTTTATTTGCATTAACTGCATAGCAAATACTTACCCTCTTTCTGAAAAGTAAAAATGCGAATTGAATAGGTTAAACTGTTTCCACATTACACCTACATACATATGTACAACTATTTACACCAAATAAAGTACCAATTCCAACCAACAACGGTTGAAAAAAAGTAAGGAATATAACTAAGTGTTTGGTAAAAACAATCTAAAATGTTAAGTTTTAGAAACAAACTTTAGCATCGTATAGTTGAATGTTTTTTTCTTTTTTTTTTGTCCCAATTTTCACACATCTGTTTCTCCTAAATTGCAATATTTTAACTTAGTGAGTTATAACTCACCAACCAATTAGGTACATCAATTTAAAAATCTAAATACAGCTCCTTACTTTTCGTATCACCTTTCACTAAATAATCTTATTACATACTAGTGAGATTAAAAAAAAGTACTGCATACTTTTATAATATAGGTTTAATACGTATTTTGGTCCCTCTTTTCGTAGGGTCTGTTCAAATTGATCCTACTTTTTTTCAAAAGTTCACTAAGATCCCACTTTTCGCAAAAACGATGCACGTTAGTCCTTTTTTAGGTTTAATACGTATTTTGGTCCCTCTTTTCGTAGGGTCTGTTCAAATTGGTCCTACTTTTTTTCAAAAGTTCCCTATTTTGATCCCTCTTAGTGAACTTTTCGTATTTTGGTGAGCTGTACATTTTTCGTTGAGGTGAACTTTTGAGGGATCAAAATGTACAGCTCACCAAAATACGAAAAGTTCACTGAGAGGGATCAAAATAGGGAACTTTTGAAAAAAAGTAGGACCAATTTGAACAGACCCTACGAAAAGAGGGACCAAAATACGTATTAAACCTAAAAAAGGACTAACGTGCATCGTTTTTGCAAAAAGTGGGATCTTAGTGAACTTTTGAAAAAAAGTAGGACCAATTTGAACAGACCCTACGAAAAGAGGGACCAAAATACGTATTAAACCTATAATATAAAACAAAAGTGATAACAGTGATTATACAATAAATAATGAATATAATGTGTTATTAAAGGTTGTACGTGATTTAAAAATTGTAAATAAAGTTATGAAAGAAATATTGATAATAATGAAAATAAGATATATATAAATGCTTATACCAAAACAGCATATCCCTTATATATAGTTGTAAATAAAGAAAATTAACTTTTGAAAGTAAACGAATCCTTTTGGATTTGAAATTACGGATAGGATTTAATATTATGAAAAAGAAATTATAAAAAGTAGAAAAAAAAATAAAATTAATTCTTTAATAAGTCAAAATTTGTTTTACATAAGTTAATTTGTAAAAATTGTGTTATGTAACATTTCTAAATTATATATCTTTCCATTAATTTTAATTAAAAAATATATGCTCTAGTTTATTTTATTGAGAGAAATTAAGTCATTTAGTGTTAAAAAACTTTTACTGGTAATCAATAACTATCATTAGCAAATTAATAGTGAGTACTAAAATTATACTTAAAAATTTATTTATCTTTTTGCAGTTTTGTTTCATTGTCTAAAGCTGTAAAGCTTATTTATGTTGAGTGAAAAGAGGGTAAGATAAATATCTTGTAGACACTTATTCTCATTATTATAAAGTAAAGTTTGAAGCACAATAATTTCAAAGAGAGGATTCCGATATTTTCGGAAAAAGAGAAACATAAAGTGTCGTTATAATGATACTGGAACTGTACTTCTGTTCGTTAAAAATGTAATTCGTTTGGCACTCCAATAATAGTATAGAATAAAGTGTCTTTTATTTAATTTCATAATAATATTAAATTTCATGAAATTAATTTGGAAATTAGTGGTCACATTCGTGTATCTAAATTTCTCAATCGAATGATGAAATAATGTGAAGACACAAGATAGTTCTGAAACAACGTAAGAACACTAATATCTTAGAAAAAAATAAAAATAAGACTAAGTACATGTTTAATAATGGATAATAATACTTTAACAATATTTTTTGACAACATTTTACCATTATCTACGTGTCATTCTGTGATTGGTCCATGTTAGTATTTATGATTATTATTATTGTTGTAGAGTAATTTTGAACCAATAACAGAATTACAATATTAAAATGTTGTCAAAAAATTGTTGTCTAAGTATCACTATCTTTTAATAATCTTTTAATTTGGTTAAAAATTCAATTTTTTAAATGAATTATTTAAAGACGACTAGGTCCAACAAATTTACGTCACCATGAAGGTTCAATCAGAACACATTCAGTGAAAAAGTGAAAAATGAAAGTTTGACATACGAAAATTTAAATATTTACAAATTTGTTTAATTTTTTATAGTTTAATTTATACATTATTATAATAAAATGTATTATTAATATAACTTTGGAATAACCGTTTAAATATTAATAAATTTATTATATACAGCAATTTCTTGATTAGATAATAAATAAACAAATTCACCTTACCGTACATATATGTGTCTGAACGTAATTACGAAAAAAAAAAATCTTGTCTTTTGACTTAAAGACCAGTAAATTCGAAATACGTTTATCTTAAAGATTACTATTAGATAAAAAAGTCAACAAATCCGCAAAACACCGGTCAGGTATGAATAAGGAAGAATAGACTTGGTGATTAAACAACTATTAATTAAATAAGAGATTGTTAAATTAAAATAAATTAAATATATAATTTACTAATCTAGTTAAAAAACACACTAGCAAATACACGTTAAGAAATCTCACGAACACGTAATTAAAAAGATTATGAATGATAAACTCGAATTAGAAAATACTAGTAGGAAATAAAAAACAGAAAAGCAAACCAGAAACAATGAAAAACCAACGATTTCTTATCTTATCGAAAACCAAGAAAAGCCGCGGAGACAAAACATTACATCAATTAATCATTATAATTATCTTATCTTAAACCTCTAATGAAAAGTCAACACCCTTCCGATTACTTGTTTAAAAACTTCTTAATCCATGCGCAGCAGCACATGTTAAAATAAAATAATCTCACACACAAAACAATTTTCATAATTAAAAATAAATAATAATTTTGAGGTGTTTGTGGATATTAATAATTGCAGAAACGAAAATTTATATAAAAAAAGAAAAAGTTATTTATGGAGTAAGTAAAGAGTTTTAATGATATGTAATTAATGGGGTTTAATGAGCATTTATGAATAAAATAAGCTTATTTCCATGAAGGAAGAGGAATTAGTTGTGACAGTTATGGTAAGAGTTTATGAAATATACTATTTTGATGAATTAATTAAGCAGGCAATGGAAAATTAATGGATAATAATAAGACAGAGGGCAATGGGGTGTTGTAATCAAGCAAAGCCTTTCCTTATCCAACTTGTTAACAAAGCTGGTCCTCCATCTTTTTCCATCATGCCAAGTAACTTTCTTTGACCCTCTCTTTCTCTCTCTCTCTCTCTCTTTCTTTTTTTTCTCGTTCTCTATTTACCTTCAAACCCACACTAAGCAAACCCTCTCTCTCTTTCTCTCTTTTTTATTTGTTTGTTTATTTCTGTTTGCAAGAACAAGACAAAGCTTATTCCTTTAAATTCTTCGTCGGATCCTTCGCTTTTTCTTTTCTCTCCTAACTCCCAACGACACAATTGCTACCACCAAGATTTAAAACAAGAAACGGTGTCGTATTTTTAAATAAAACGCAACAATGAGGTGTAAGAAGCACTTACCTGACCTCACCAGCACAATCGGCGTTTGCGCCTCGTGTCTCCGGGAACGTCTCCACCCTATCTACGTAGCCCAGGTCCAGGCCCAGGCCCATGCCCAATCCGGAGAAAACGCATCTCCCCGGCCCAAGCCGGAGGAGAAACCTGCGCCCATCAATTTCCCGCGCTCGGTGTCCCCCTACGTCTCGCGCAGAAAATCCGACTGCGACAGCCGCCGAGAGAGGCTCTTCTACGGCACGCCGCAGGCTAAACCTGCCGCGCGCGACGGCGGAGCTGTGGCGGAGAAGCGGAGACACGGCGGCGGAAGGTTCTGGATGTTCTCGAACATTTTCCGTGGCAGATCGCACAAGACGGAGGCCGCGCGTCGGGAACCGTACGAGGAACGGCCAACGGGATCGTCGTGGTTCACGACGATGCTCCCTACGCGCCACCACAAAGGCGGAGAAACCGACAGACGGAGATTCAGGCGCGCGGATCGTGGTATGTCGCCGTCAACGGCGGCTGATTTAAGCGATGAGGCGGCGCAGGAGCGGTCCGATTCCGGGAATTCGACGGAGTGTTCGCCTCAGAGACAGAATCCGACGCCTGCAACGGCACATCGGCGGTCTCGGATGAGTGCCGGCGGCGGAGCCAAGGGACTGTCGACGAGCATGGCGTTCTGTCTGAGTCCTTTGGTTCGGGCGAGTCCGAACCAGCATTGGACCCATAACAATAATAATACCAATAATAGTAAAGGATTGGGCCAGGAGATGGGTGCTGGTGGGCCCCACCACATATCATCTGCGGCGTCGTATTGCGCCAATCGGTCGCGGAAGCTAGCGGATTTCGGCAGGAACCCGCACAACCGTTGATTTTGCGGACCGTGGTACGGGCTTGTGTTTTTGTCCGTTTCCGTTTCGTTTTGTAGATTCTTTTTTCTTTTTTTTCTTCTCTCTTCTTTCTCACTTTGTATAGTTCACATAGCTCATTGCAATTTACAAAAGAAAAAAAATATATACTTTTCAAAATATCAGTTTGATACTTTCAGATTGATGTGTTACTGATTAAGAAAAGTTTCTCTTTTTTGTGATAAATCTTGAATATGGATGAATTATCTTGTCTAGTGTGAAAGTTAATTTCGTAAAAAAATGTTACTGTAGTTAAATTTGTAGATTAATTTGTTAATTAGTATTAGTTCAATTATTGATAGCATTTAAGTGGATGTAGCAATTAATTTTAATTTCATTGTTATAATTAATCACATTTTAACTGTGAAACACTTCAATTCTATTGCTATACTATGTATTCTCACCTTAAAATAATGACTAATTTTTCTTGATTTATTTTTCTATTCTAAAATAATAGTACAAAATTGTAGGATTATTAAAAATTTAAGCCTGATTTTGTCAATAGCATTGTAAGAAAAATTTAGATAGGACTAACTTTATGCTCTTCATGTTAACTGAAGAAAATGACTAATTAGAGAAATAAAAAAATATACAATTTTTGTTTATAAAAATATTTGTAAGAGGAAGAAAAGTGACAAGCTAGTTTAATATTCCCTCCATTTAAATCATAAAATTCATCTTGAGTTGAATTAATGTAAAAATTGGTTCAACATGAATTATTAAAAAATGTTTTGAGAGAATATTATTTTGATTCTTTTTCTTCAAAGATAGTAAAAGTATCTGTCATTTTTATGTATGATTTGGACTTTAAATTTAAATAGTTTTTGAAATATTGTTTTTACTTTCTATTTTGAAGGTTAAAACCTTGTAAAATATTATTTTTAGTTTTTGGATAATTAAATTATAATATTACATTTTCACATTATTTATATAAAATTAAATTTAATAGCTCATAGTTTTATATAATTTAAAAAAGAGATTGTTACTTGAAAAGGAACTTATTTCTTACAAGTTGAATCAAAATATTTGTATATAAGATCATTTTGATTCTATGTAAAGTTGACATATCATTTTGATATATTTTAAAAAAAAGTTTTGTTAATCAAACCTAGTCCATTTGACGAGTTTTTAGAACCTACTCACAAACTTATTTTTATAGCTATAGCCATTAATCACCGATTTGGTAAGGAAGAAAAAGCATTTCAAATTGAATTGTCTTGTTGCATGAAACATTAGGCATTGAATTCGATATAAAGGTGAAGCAAGAAGAATAATGCATAGGGTTGAACCTTGGAAAATGCTTAATATTATTAGGCCTTACTTTCTGCGTGCATTATTACTCTCAACGTTTAGCTCACAATTTGGTGTGTAGGCTGTGGTGTGCTACGCATAAAAGAGAAGAGAATAATGATTCTTTTAGTTTGGTCCTAATCTCAATTTCATCCAAATTTAAAAATAAAAAATAGTAAATATAGTTTTTTCCTGTCAAATTTACAGTGAAAACGATGTGCTAGTAACATTCCTTGATAGAAATTTCAAGGAGAAAAATCATTAGAGAAATAGAATACTAATTAGATAAGTTCAACCTACATAAATTATTAAAATCATCTTTAATTCAAAATCTGAAGGAAATCAATAGGTTTTTTATTTTATAAGATATCCAACTTTCTCATTTTTATTTAATGTAAAACTTAGACTCAGATTTAAATTTTAAACTATTTTTCTCTAAAATCTTTTTCATATTGGTACACTCTATCTCAATCGAAAACATTCATAATCACAAGTATCTTAATGACGACCTTCTTATACTGCTATCTAAGATTCTTCATCTATATTGTACTCGCCTGAGTTGGTCACTAAATGAACCATCGACCTGATACTATTGATGAGCTTTTTGATAAAAGAATTAATTAGGAAGACACAACACTAATGAAACCTGAGTCTAAACTACATAAAAGATTAACATCACCTTTAATCTAAAACTTTAAAACAAGTTTATAGGTCTTCTAAATTTTATAAGATATTCAATTTTCTATTTTTACTTAATGTGAAAGTTAGTTTCAAACTTAAATTTAGTTCATATCATTTGTTTTTTCATCAATAAATCAACTTTGGCTTATAAGATATCATTTTTTATTTACTACATGTCATTATTATACAATTATTATCATCAATTTGATTAAAGAGCTTTCTTAACTAATTTTCTAAAGAATGTTATATTAAATTAAGAACATTCAAAATAATGATAGACTAAAAAAAATTATCATAGTACTAGAACAAAAAAAAAAGACTACTTAACCTTTTCTTTATAACAACTTTGCTCAAAGAATATTTATTAATTTTATAAAATAAAGAATTAATTTGTCTAAAAACTTATTAATAATTATTAGTAAGATTTTTTTTAATTATAAATATAAACATAAAATTTTGTTAAAAATTTACTTTGATACTAGTCAAACAATCTATTCATTGGATCACGTAATATAAAATATATAAATTTAGAAATGTTTCTAATTTTTATTTGAATATATTTTGGATTATGTTTTACAAAAAAAAAATATGAATTTTGAAAGTTGGTTTTTAAGAAATTATAGAGAAGCAAGAAGATGAGTTTGTGTTTTGTTAAATGTGAATGTAGTAGTAGGTGAAGGAAAGTAACATCTAATTAGGTTTTCAATTGAAAGTAGTGAGTAGTTATCCACATTATGTGCCAGCAATTTAAGCTCTTAGGTAAAAGCATTTATGTAAAAATAATGTTCAACATTGATTAATATACATGAGTGAGTGTAATATGTCTTTAGCATTAAAAGGTTGCACACTCTGAACCCTTAAAGACTATAAGGTTGTTTTTGCATTAAAACTGTACAAATACTCTTACCAATTTAATTTCTTATTTCCAACGTATAAAATAAAAAATAATTCAGTATCATTTTTATATTTTGTTAATTTTTAAACTCTCTCAACATACATTTTTTTTATAAATACTTTTTGTTTTGGACGTGGGATCGAGTAATTTCAAACACCTATACAATTTCTCTTTTGATGTCGTCCGGTAACTACTCCTTCCAGTCTTCATCTTCACTTCACCGTCTGAAGGGGTATCTGCAAAAGGTTCTCTTATGCTTAAGTCAACAAATTGTCCATACGGAAGTTCAGCCTATTAATCTCATCCTATTACTACTAATTATTATTTACCTTAATTCTTGTAGAGAAAACTTGTCTATCGAATAAGGCCAGACATCCCTTATTATAATGGTTCGGTCTTACATGCTGGTTCAGTTGCATTCTTCCACTGCTTACCTGTTTCCTCTTCTCCAGAATCGTCTGATTTACTTGGTGTGAATTATTACGTAGGTTGTCTAACCCTTACAATACACTTTTAGAAAAGAAAAGTTAGAAAAAAAATGAAATAAGTTTTTCTACAAATTAAAATTAACTTATATACAAGTTAAAACAATGTAAAATACATGGGAGAGAATTTATTTAAATTACATTATAAAAAAGTAATTTTAATTTTTTCTTACTCTTTTTTCTAAAAATGTTTTATGGAGAACATGTCATACACCATCTATGTCTCTTGAAATGGGTTACTAGGTTTTGGGCCTTTAAGAAATTTGAGAAATTTGGGCCTTTGAGATATTACTCTCCAAGTTAAGGTAGTTTATTCTTGCGCCTCTATAATTTCAATCTGCAACTGTATCAATTTAAAAATTTCAAATTTATTTTTCTGGAATTAAATTGCTTATGGTGGAAATTTCACCAACTCAGAAGGGGTAAATATTAAAATTATTTGGTGCAGAAAGAAATTTTCCAAGTTAAGTTGCTATTGAGGGAGGTATTTTTCATCTGCACCCCCACAAACTATTCTCCCTTCACCTCCTTTCATTTATTTCTCACAATTCCAATTTTTCTAACATATTTAAAATAACGAAGATATCTATGTGCACTATGCATTCTGAAATATATTAATGTTTAGAATATCTTATCCATAATTATATAAATGATGTTAATATAATTCTGTAATATCATTTATGGTTATTTTAGAATGTTGCTTCCAAATAATATTGAATTATATTTTAAAATTCATCTTTTATAACATGTTTGATACTATTTTAGAATTTCGATTTTCTAACTTTTCAATATATCTAGGGAAATAACAATCGACGTGTTATTTGGTGGATGGAGTCCACAAACAGGTGTAATGAGAATGGCTTGGTTCTTGGTTGAAATGATGAAGAATAAAAGGGTATTTCATTCTACATCTCGAACCTTTTTACCTTTTACCATGCATCTCCAATTTCCATACAACACATCATGTTAATAAATTTCTTGATAAAATTATGGTTTAAACCATTGGATAGTTCTCATATTTGTTGGAAAATTTCAAGTGGGTCATCGTATTTGCAACTATTTCAATTTGGTCCAAATATTTGAAAAATTGAGCCAATTTTGTCCTGTTCGTTAAGTTTTCACATACGGCATTAACAAATGCTGACGTGGTGCACAAATAATATGTTGATATGTATTGTTTGATTACGTGAACTTTGTTATTTAAATAAGAGTGTTTGACGTGACACCAATCTAATTGTTTACTTTAGGAAACTAGGGATTTCATTTGCGAATTAGGGATTTCATTTGTCAGTGTGAGAAGAGGAATTGCAATCTCAGAGAAAACGACAAAGACAATCACGTGCAGGTGGACGAATCGAACCGAAAGTGGACACGAGTTAAGGTTAATTTCCTTTCGTGGTTGGTTTTCTGTTTGGGACATGTGAAGGTATAATGAGTTTTTGCGTTTATGACGTACTGCGTCTTCGTTTTAGGGATGAGTAATCTGAAATGGGTTTTGTGTTGTTCTCTGACTATTTATAATGCGTTGTGGTCCCGATTTTGCATGTTGAATTGTGTACAGTGTAGACATTGTCCCGATTTTTCATTTTTGAATTGTTTAAAAGTAGTGGTCCCCTGTTTGTGTGAGTGTTTCCTTAGTGGGGATGTTACTTTGTTCCCCTGTTCCCTGTCAGTGTGAGTGTTTCGTTAGTGAGTGTTCCCCCATTTGAGTGGTTGGGAGTGTAATAATAATAATCCCCCCCTCCCCCATAATGTACAGTATTAAAAGCAAGTGGTTCATATATAATATAACATGGATGATGAACGTATTAAAGTTGTGATCCATCATACTGGACATTTTGTTAGTGATGATAATGGGAACTTAAAATTTGATGGAGAGATAGTAGAATGGTCTTGTGATCTAAACCTATGGAGCTATTTTGGCATATTAGCTTCAGTGAAAGACTTAGGTCATATGGATGTTAAAGTAAAACTAGGGCCATTTTATGCCAGAAATGTACTGGGATTATCTTTGTAATATGTTATATATGAATGATATGTATGAATATAGTAATCTTAAGTGAATTTGCCATATTGTATAATGTTAATGTATGTATTTAAGTAGGAATTTTTTATGTGATGTTATCCTAACTTTACCAAACACTCAAATTCATATAGAGAATGATGTTTAGGTGATAAGAGTTAAAAAAAGCTTCTTAGTCTAAGAAAGTAGTATGAAATGTATCGTGTCCTATTGATGGTATAAGAATTTATCATGTCATATGGATAGAACTTTGTCCAAATGCAATGACTCTATAAAGCACAAGAGTTTAAGACAGATGTAGGACTTCATTATAATCTAACTCAATTACATATGTCGAGTCTAGAGTGTATATATGAATTTGAGTGAGATGTATTGATAAGATATTTTAACTTATGATAAATTTCAATTGTCATAAGGTTACCTTGTTTTTTCTGTTTATCATTATGGTTTGTTCTCTTATTATGATTGTATGTTACACATGAACAAAAGATAGTACAAGTTTGGATGGTGAGTAATAGTTAAGTTATTTGATACTCTCTTTGACAAATGCTATAGGCTAGTGCTAAAAAAATTAGATTTATCAACACACAAAATTTGTCAACAAAGACTTAGTGACGGTAAAAAATCCGACGATAAAATGCTTGTTAATAAATTTTACCAATAGATCAAACAATTCGTTCGTAATCATTAATGACCAAAAATATGTCAATAATTATATATCGATAATTACTAACAGAAGAAAATGTCAATAATTATTTGTCGACAAATATCTATTAATAGTTGCTGATAATTTTTTTTTGTCCGTAAAATATATTGTAAATATTGCAATTTGGTCTTCTTCCTTTTCTTTTTCCTATTTTTTTCTTCTTTCTCTTATTCTTCTTCATGCTCCTCGTCCTTTTTCGTTGTCATTGGTAGTCATTGTTGTTATTGTCATCACTACTTCCACCACCTTTGGTCCTTCCTCTCCTTCTTCTCCACTTTTTCCTCTTTTTCTTCTTACTCCCCTTTTTCATTTCTCATTCTCCTCATCTTCCTCTTTATTCTCAGTGTTCTTTTATTTTTCTCTCTTACCTATCTTTATTTAATTTATAACACATGTTTTATGATTTGACGGAAAAATTGACACCCAAATTACTCACAAATTTGTTAAAAAATTATGGATGAATTTTCAAAAATTCAATTAATGATAAATTTATTAAAGATTTTAAAAAGATTGCAGACAATTTATCAACAAACTTTAAAAGAAAAATCATTAGCGACATATTTTACCACCTTATTAAAGCTAAAACTAAAACTAAAGCTAACACCCGTTTTACTAATAAAAATATTGTTTGCAGTAGAAATACTTTAATGACAAATTTTCTAAAAGATCTATTACCAATAAAAACAAATATTGGTCCATAATTAAATTCCTAAAATTTGTCGACTAATTCTATTTTAGTAATAATTTGTTTCCATCAATAATACTATTTTATTAATAATTGTTTTTCGTCAATAAATTTTTATTAATATATATATATATATATATATATATTAATTATAAAATGACTTAATTAGTATTTGATATTACCAATTTGATTGTTACACAAATAGAAGTCATTAATTCATGGTTCAAATTCAGTTTAATAATTTGGATTAAGAAAAAAATTGAAAATCAACATTTAATAAATTATTATGAGAAGAAGTGGAGTAAAACTTTAAAATAATATTTTCTTAACTCGTTATCTTCTGATAACTTTAACTTATTTCAATAAAACAATCTAAAAATACTTTCATATCATTTTAAATGCTCGATTATATTTTCTTAAAGAAGTAACTACCATATGTAAAACAACTAAAATAACTTCTTTAAATGACTCATAAATTATTTAAATTTCTTCATTTTGGTTCTTTTATCATTTTTTTATATTATAACAGCATGACGTGTTATTCGAAGTATGAACTCAACCTTCATATCGAACGACATTTTTAGCAATATTATCTTAATCTACAACCATACTTTTTTTTTTAATTATTTTAAGTTAGTGCCAATGCACATAGATTTAGATAGTATTTTTCGTTCGTCATATTAATGAAAAACAATATAACATACTAAATATAAACTCAAAACTCTCTAAATGCATTAATCAAACTCTCCACTTCACTTTTGAACTCAAGCGTCATCAAAAGATTTATTTATTTTTAATTTAAGAAAAAAAAATATTTGGAACCTTCAAATCTAGTAGTTTCAATAATTTTAAATTGATTATACCAACAAATATTAGACAAAAATTTCAGTTAATCCAGTAACATTATGAAGAAAAGAAAAATCATCATTTTGTAGAACTTGAAAATATACCGTATTCACAATTTACAATGCCAAAAAAGAAAAAATTGCTTTAATACAAAATTTTGTCTTATTTACATCGTACTTTTATGTAATCTTATATAAATATTGATTTTTACATCTAAATCATTTGATATTAAAATATTAAGTACTTTTATGTAATCTTACATTGATTTTTACATCTAAATTATTTGATATTAAAATATTAAATGATGTTGTGTTTTTTGTGTATGAATATCGAACCTATAAGATAAACATTTATGTTAAGAGGAAAAATAAGAATTGAAAGAGAGTGAAAAAAGATTAACTAAATTAAAGGGTGGGTTATAAAAGAAAAAGATATTTTCAAACTATAATTTTCGCATCACAAAATTACTATCTGCACCCCACAGAATAATGTTATAAAGCTTTAAGTTTGTCTTTCATTGTTTAAAAAAAACACAGAAGAGATTCTTTTAATAAAATGTAATAATTGAAAAATTGATAAATAATTTACATTATTAATATTGTAAAAAGTAATTTTTTTCCATTATTTTTTGTAATAATAAAACTATATATATATATATATATATATATATATATATATAATTTTAAGTTCTTAAAATTTTACACTATTAATAATTGCTTTTATCTGCTTAAGTTTTAAACATTTAAACTGATACATTACGAAGTTAATATATTATCCACACCTACTAGACAAGTATTTAAAAAAAAACACGAAAGATTTTATCATGTGAAAATCAATCATATTAGCTAGTATATTAATTTTTTTTTATTCTAAATATTGGTGTGAAAAATGGTGAGATTTTTATTAAGTTTGCGCAATCTGAAAACAAAATTAATAAATAGGTCAATTTTTTCGGAAATGGATAAATTTTTAAAATTTACACAAAATTAAACGGAAATCATTGATACCAATTTAATTATAATTCATTATTATTGAAATCTAATATGACAAGTACAAATTCCTCTTAAATTATTTAAATTGATAAATTTGTCATTCATTTTATTTATTTGTATTAGTTATAATTAATTTTAAAAATTAAATAATTATTTAATTTTTATAATTTTTATAATTAGTATAAATAAATAACATTATGATCAATTTATCATTTTGAATAGAATAATCATTCATTCTTTTCAATTTAATAATGATTAATAAAATAAATAATATTAATTCTTAATTTGTCAATTTAAACAGTTTATGAATGTTGTGCTTTAATTTTCAAGTTATCAATAAGTTACATGTCATCCATTGACATCTTGCCTGATTTTATTTTTCTTAGAATCATTAAGATACAAATTACCCATCTTCATAATTTTTAAAAAATTCATCCATTTTAATATTTTTTTCTAAATTACATGATATTGGTAGATTATTGTGCAACAATGAACACATAGATAGATAAAATAATAATAAAATAAAGATGCATGATACCCGAGAATTTAATTTTTTATTCAGTTCTATGTGTAAGTTGTCCTTGTCTATCACTGTTTTTTAGGACAGTTGAAACTGTTCAAACTATTAGACATAATTAGAGAAATATATGATTAATAATACCAACTATGAGAGTGGTGATAACAAATAAATGTTTCTCATTAAAGTAGGAAATAATTCATAACAATAATATAGATGCATTTCATGTTATTATTATCTATATTAACAAAGTAAACTGTTTATTTTAAATTGATCATTTGTAACAGTTAAAAAGTTTTATTATTTGTGGTTGAGAACTTGCCACCATTTAGCTGAAGGTACAATTTCAAGTATATCTTTTTTTTTTTTATAGTTTTTGCAATATATTTTTATAATATACTTTAACATTTTGTAATTATTTCAAAATTTTATATATTGTATATTGTCTCTATAAAAAAATTATAACATAAAACCATTAAAAGTGCTAAAAAGCAGAAAAAATTTGGAGTAATAGTTACAATGTGATTGAAGGATAAAACTTTTATACCATTATCATACAAATTTAAAAAATACTTCCTCCTCCAACTCCATTCACATAATTTAAAAATTCACATAATTTAAAAATTAATAAAGTTAAAAACATTAATTCTTTCACTTTCTTTAATCTTAATTATCTAAACTCTATTTTCTTTTTCTCTCTTCAATCAGCAGCTTCACCTATCACTTTCATTATTCATCCTTTCATCTCTGATTTTTTCTACCAGAAGTGGAGTGAATAAAACTTGAGCTTCAAAATTACTTTACATATATGAAGGTGTTAAAATTTAGTCCAAAACATAACATGTTTCATAAAAAAAACAAACACAACTTCTGTCATTTACAGGAAAAACATCATTTTTCTAGCATTTTACTAGAATCAGGTTTTTAACTTTCCTTAGGGTTTTTTTCTTGGTCCCCTCAAGCATATAAAAACTAAACCATCCTAAATAAGTTCCAAAAACAAACCTTTTTCTTTATTTGTATATGTGGTAGCTTCTTTCTCACCACCTTGTTCTTCACAACCACTTTTTCTCTTTCCTGCAAAATCTTACAGATTCTTCTGCTGCATTTCATGGTAGAACTGCAATGTTTTTGACGTGACATACAACAGTGACCCGTGCTAGTGTATCAAATAATCTCAGAACACAAATCCCCAGCTCAAGAACATGATCCTATATAACCTATTTTTTAGACCAAGCAGCCTCAATTTTCACAAATATACTTGTTTTGTTACTCTTTGCAAAACCAAACAAAAAATAAAGTGTGTTGTTGTGTATCAATTTCTTATCCAGTCAGAACTCCAATGATTTCTTAGATCACCACTCAACATCACCATATTTTATCATTGTTCATCTAATTAACACACCATAAACTATTAGTATAAAAAAATGTTTTTAACATGCAAGCCTATATCACTGTAAAAACTGTAAACACAAATCAAATCCAAAATTCACAACTAAACTAAAACAATTTAAAAGTTTAGTTTATAAAATAACATTTACACTTACTGTAAATTCATCTTATGTTCAATTAATGTAAAATTTTCAACATCTTTAAAATTATATATATATTTATATAAAAAAGAAAATAAAATATTAAAGTATATATATATATATATATATATATATATATATTATGTACGAAAAACCAATATATAATATAGATCTATCCATTTAAAGACAATGAAAACTCCTACATGAATTAAGGAATGGTTGATATATGTATGATTCATTCAACCGAAACCCTAATATTGTAAAAGTTGTAAAATACTTGTATATGAAAAAAAAAGCAAATGGGTAAGATTCAAAGCAAGAAAATAGACAAAAGAGATGAGGGAAATAAAACCATGTTTTTTTTTCCTTTTGAAAATTGTAGACGAAAACTAGAATCCATGGACTGAATTGTATGATACACTAGCATGGATCACAGTTGCACATCACATGAACTTGGAATGAATAGAGAAATTGAAGCCAAAAGCCATAGTAAAAAAGAAATGGTGTGTGAAAGAAAGAGAAGAAGAAGATGATGAAGAAGATGATGGTTTGATGAATGTTTTGGGGAGTTTTATATCATAAGAAGGGCTTGGGATTTGGTGAACCGACAAACGTACCAATCAAAATTGATTATCGATCCAGGGGTGAGTTCTTAATTTCTACTCGTTAAACATGCAAATTGTACTTGCACCGTTGGATTTGAGACCTGGACACGTTTCGCCCATCAGAGGCAAGATACAGGGTATCGGCAAAAGCCACTCCCATCCAAGACGGGGTGCACGTGCTTCAACACACCCAAATACTTTATTCTTTATTCATTTGTGTTTTCTTGCACAATTCTGTGCTTCTAATTAGGATAGATAAATTGTTTTTACGTGTTAAAATTTATAGTTTAAAAATATTTTTAGTGTTTTATATTTAAAATATTTATGGATGTATCTTTTAAGATAATTTTCTTGAATAAAGACTGGGGAATAATATTTAATAAGACTCCAACTATTTCTGGATTTTTTTTTTTGTCTTATATAGTTTTATGATATTTTTTGGATTTAAAATTAATGAGTCATTAGTAAATTATATAAGAAATTATGATATTATTTCTGACTTAAAAGTGTTTCTAGGTTTTCTTTCCTGTATGTTATTTAAGTTTTGCTTTTCATCTTTACTCAACCCGAACATTTTATTTGTTCATATTTAAGATTTTAATGATTTTAATACCTAACATTGTCAAAATAAATACACTGACGATTATTAAATATTAATTTCAATAAAAGTTAATATAAACAATGTAGCTTTTAAATATATAAAGAAAAACATACTATGATTTTGAGTTCTGTATCTAAATATTAAGAGTGATGGTTGAATCTGAACAATTTATAAGTAAAGCAACATTTGAACAATTTACAAGTAAAATTAAATTAACAGTAATATATATCTAATTAAATTTGAACTATTAAAAGTGACTTCATGTGTCTTTATGTTAACTAGCCGCAACACAGTGAATATTTTAAAATTAAGCATTACTTAAAATTTTATAAATAATTAAAAATAGTATAAAATAATAATTATTAAAAAAATAAAATTACTAATTAAAGTGAAATATTTTAATTAAAAATTTAATAACTGGGAAAATAGAATTTTAAACATTCATCATTCAATAAAAATAAAATTATGTAATAAAAATATAGTAATGATACAATTTATTAATGTAATATACTAATGTGATAAATTATTAAGAAACTTACTAATGTTTATAATTATAATATTTTATAAATAAAGTAATAATAAGTACAATACAATATTTTTTAAAATTTAAATATTAATATAAATGACTTTATGTATATTATACCAATAAATCACTAAATTTTAATAAATTGATTTTAATGAAATATAATTTAAAAAGTTTTATAAATATAAGAAAACATTTTTACTAAATTGTAACTTTTTACAATATATTTTAACATTTGAAATCCTCCCTCCCTTCTATCTACTTGTCTTCTTCTATAATTCATTTCTTGCAAAATCTGATCATACCTCATGGTAGTTAAAGAATTAAGAGATGTTTCCATCCATAATAAGTTTCTATATATGGTAATGTTTTTCTTTTCTCTTTCCTTATATAATTTTTTTTTGCAATCAAAATATTAATCCTTTTAAATATATTAAAATTTTGTTATATTTTTTGTCCAATAGTTTTACATTTATATTTGAAAAATCTAAAGAAAAAAATTTTAGGTAAAGAAAATATTTATATTTTTTCATGTTAAATTAAATGTGTCCTTTTATATATAATTATAAAACTTTGATCTCTACTCTCCTTTTATAAATATTTTTATTTATGTATATTTAACTTGTGTTTTGAAATATTATATATTACACGATATTTTTTATTACTATTTTTGAGGGTGTTAGACGTTTTAAAGTTCTTAGTGAATGAATAGTGTAGGGTATTCTCATAATTTTGGTATGTTACACAAGTAGATATAAATATCAAAATGATTTTCATTTTCTTTCAATAAAATAAATTATCGTAGTCAAACTCTACTTAAATTTCTCAAATATATAGTTATCTACTATAATATTATTATTGTGAAATAATATTATGACATTTTTTTATCATTAATGTGTCAATAACTTTTTTTAAATAATAGATCTAGTTATTTTTAACCGAAAATACCAAAATATTTTCATAGAACAATATAACATACTGATTAACTCAAGTTTTATTAAATTACAAAACATATTTCGAGTTTATCAATGTTTCGAAGTTTTATTATTTTTATAAAAAAGTAAGTTTAAAATTTTTTATAGGTTTTGTTAAAAATAATCTTTGGTATTATTTTATAAATTAAATTTAAGTATGTTTAATCTTAAATTTAAATTATTATAAAATTTTAATTTAAATATATTAAATTTTAATTAAAATTATGATAAAATAATTTAAGACTATCTTTTAACTTTTTAATACAACTCTGAAAATAAAAGTTAGAAAAATGGATATATTATATATTTGTATCACAGCACGCACAAATTCTCGAGGTGCATTATGGTGCATTATTTTATGCCCACGGGAGCAAGGAACATATTATTTTTTTCAGATATGTTGATTTCACAGCAATGATATTATTAAATTGGCTTTTTTTGGGTCAATGTTACAGAAAGTGGAAAGAGGTAAAAGTTTGTTTAATACTATGTAAATTACTATAGCTTATGCTTTTTTCTTTCAAAAATTATTTCACAAGGCAAATATTTCCTTTCTATCCTAATTTTAATACATCAGTATATCTCAATTTCAATTTTGATTAGTGAAATATATTTTAAAAATATAAGTTTTTTTTAAAGTATATATGTGTTATTGAGTTTGGACGGTCATTTATTCGGATGATAAATCCTTGAATTTAAAAAATCATCACATTATTGTCAATCCAAAGTTTAAGACAATAAATTTAATAATTCATCATCTCACTTATTTTTAGCAAATGTAAAACTTTTAATTTAGTTTGTTTTTAAAATAGAAGAGTTACAAATTTTTAAACGTTAGAATTATTCAACTACTACTCTATATCATTTTCCAGCTGTCACTAAAATAAGTTAAAATGGCATATCATTATTATTTCAGTACAAGACATCAAAGATAATAGACACCAATAAATCATAAATAAATTCACATAAAATATTAAAATATTACTTTTAATCCAAAATTTTAATACATTGATTTATAGTTTTTCTATTTATATATTATTTATTTTATTCATTTTTAATCCATTTTAACTCGTTGAATTCCTATTACTTGTTTAAGAACTCTTTTATATTATCACATTCGTGATGATTCTAGAAGTCATTACCATTATCATAGCTAATGCATATAATTAGTGTAGTAGTACATATATATTTTAGTATCATGAAAAACAAAGATAAATATTTGGAACTCCATACCACACAAAGATTAATTTCCATAGAAACGTAATGTGTCTGTTTTTTATTAATAAAATTTGTTTCGGAAATTTATTATTTAAAATTATAAAAAAAGAGGAGTATATCACATATAAATATTTCATCTCATATCCTTTCAACTATCCATTTAAGTCTCTTATGACTGATTTATAATAATATGTTCGTTAAGAAAATATGACGACTTTTATATCTTTTACATCAAAATATGATAACTTTGTATTAGTTATAACATATATGATTAGTTGAAATTTATGCCAGGAGAAAGTATCAAATTAATATGGGATTACAAAATATTTTCAAAATTTAAGTGAGTTTAAATAAACATAGGAGAAAAATGATAAAATTGAAATAGAAGATCACAAATTATTATTATCTTTAAGATTTTTTAATTGAAAGAGATATCAATGTTTGACTTGTATCTCAATGTTTGACTGTATCTGTTATTAAATGATTTTTTTTTAAATCATCTCATTTATAAATAATATATTCTTATTATATAATAGGGTGATGCATTATTTTACATAAAATTGTAAGAAAGAAAGATTATGGATTAATATATATATATATATATATATATATATATATATATATATATAAAAGATTGTAATCTCAATAAGCAATTAACGTAATTATTCATCATAACTACAAAATATTTAATAACTTAATTACATAAATTTGATTAATTTAATTACATAATATAAATTGATAATTAGCTTAATTTTAGAATAATAATTTAAATTCTATTACAAATTCATATGTTAAACCAGATGATCATGGACGTGAGTTTATGCCTAACTCATCCCCACAAAACCGGCTTATAGGTTCTGAAGTTTGCACCTCATTTATATAGGCTCTGATACCATGTTAGTAGTGAGTTTTTAAGCCTAACTCAACTCCACAAAACCGGCTTATAGGGTGAGGTTTGCATCCATTTATAAACTAAGAATTGACCTTATCTCTAGTCGATGTGGGACTTCCAACATTGGACCCTTAATATATATAAATATATAAATTCTCGTAAAAAAAATTAATGTTGTGTGTTCATTATAATAAGCCTAAGCGTAATGAGAATAAAAGCTGTACAAAGCTTATTTAAGAAGGTAGGTCGATTTAAAAATTAAAAGAAAAATCAAATATAAAATTATAATACAATAAATCAATATACAAAGATTCGTAGAGACACAAAAATCCTAAAAAAGATGTTGTCATAATTAATGACTAATACGTGATGGAAGAGGCAAAATTTTCTTCATCTCTGCAGTATGTTTTTCTTCTTCTTGTCAACGTCAATTTATTTTCGGGAAGACGAGAAATAGGTTTTCAAAATTGTAAAAAACCTCATTGAATAAGCTATGTAACATCAATAAAAGTTTATATTTTATTTTTTAATTTTTAAAATTAGCAGCATCAATTATATTTTTTTAAGCATTATCAATTGTATTTTTTTTAAGTATTTGAAAAGTTAGACCTGACAGTGCATGAAGACTTGCAGTAGTGTTCGAAGAATCTGTAAAGTTTTCTTTATTGTCAATTGATTTTTGCAAAGAAGTAGGGTTTAAAAGGTGTGAAAAAGCTTCTTCAACAAACTACCTAACATTATCAATTATATTTTTGTATTTTTATAAGCATTATCAATTATATTTTCAAAATTTTCTATTTTTAAACTAATATTAAATGTGACCTAATTCAAATTGGTTGACTAATAATTAAAATAATAATTTTAAATAATTTATAAAATATAATTATTGATTCAAATAATAAAAATTGTAAGAAATTAAAAAAAATCACGTCTTAAAATTGATAATGTATTTTAAATAATGAGACTTGATTATTTTAATATTAAAAATTTTAAATATAAATATAACTTTTATAAACAAGTCTCATTGTCTTAAGTCACGTTATGATTCTAAATACTTTTATTCTAGAATACTTTCACTTTTCTCTATAATTTTTAGTCTTCTTTTCAATTGTTTAAAGATTGAAGATTGTTAAGATGATTATTAAGGAGAACTATCCACTTTCATCATATCAGTTTAGAGTAAATTAATTTTCTGTCTCTTTCTTTGGTCTATTGAGTTTTCTTATGCATGTGAACCATCTACGATCACATATGGTATTTGAGTATTCTTTAAGAGTTTCTACTGATCAATGATTTTAATGGTGTGTCTTGATTGTGTTTGTGTTATTTATAGGGCAGATATGGCTTCTTATGCATCTAAAGATGTTTTGAGGTTGTTTGGTTATCTTTTAAGTAAGGTAAACTAATTACCTTGTTTTAAAGTATAGATGTTTAAAAAATGTTAAATTGCATGTTTGGTTGGTTTAAGAATGTTTGAATTGTTGATCTTGGTGTTTGAACCGTTGAAAATCTGGTTGTGTTAAATTTGTGTGTTATTTGCATTGTTTGAATTAATGTTGAATTGAGGAACTTAAGATCTGATCATTTGAGCAAGCTCGTATGTATCCTGATAATGAAAGTTGTTTTTGACCAAAATACTAAGTAGGAAATACCAATTTGAACAAGTCTTTTCTTTTTCAAATCACAGTTTTAAGTCTGTTGAAATCTGATGCAGTGTTGAACAATGGCAAGTTGGTGTTAAGCAGCCATTCATTGTGCAGGTCTAGGAGCATTTTACCTCTAGATTGTTGAGCGCCAAGCTTGTACCGCTGAGCATGCAAGAATGTGAATGTTTTGGTGTTGAATGATGGCGAACGACACTTTTTACTACATGTTTGGAACAATTTAATTTCAGAATGCTGAGTGATAACATCCATTTTCACCTATTTTTGTATGTATATATATATATATATATATATATATATATATATATATATATATATATATATATATATATATATATATATATCATCATGAATAAATTAACTTTTTTCTAGCTTTAATCTTGCTTTATCCTCAAGTTTAATGTGTTTTCATGTTTTCTTGTAATTAGTTGTTTTATGATTGGTTTAACTTTAATCTTTGTTTAAGTGTGTGAAATAAGTTAATAGGAAACAATTTTGGTCAAGGAAAATAAGCCAAAACTCAAGAAAGCATGATTGGATAACAAAAGGTGAATTTTAGGTGAATACCCAAACTAGATGCCACAATAGTGGCGTTCAGTGTTGTTTACACAATGAGCAAACAAAATTAATTTGGTGAGACTATTCATACAACATTGTTCACTATTCATTCAACATTGTTCACTATTCATTTAACATTGTTCACTATTCATTCAGTATGGTTCACTAATTAAGCTAGCACTAAGATTTTAATTTAGAGATTATGAAAAGTTTGTTTAGAAGTTGAACTCGTATGTTATTAGTGTTGTGCTACTTTTATAAATTTCACTTTTAAAGTAATATTAATAACTGGTAATTTTTTTGTGATTGACTTAAACAAATATAATATGAATAAAGATTCTTAAATATAAATATTTCTTGCATTAAAAGTATTTTTGATAAAAGTTTTAAATAAGTATGTTCTTATTGTAATAAAATGACATTATATAAACATCACGTTGATATTCTTATAGTTGAAAGTATTTTTATTTAAAAGAAATATATCAAAAAGAAATATATTTTTATTCTCGTCAAAAAGTAGTAACTTCATCATTATATTCCTAGCTTCTACTAAAAGAAGGATCACTCACAATCTTTATTGGAATATATGTGCAAAATCATCTCTAAATTGCTAGCAACGTGACTACAAAATGTAGTGGGTTTAATTATTTACAATTTGTGAATATTTCTTCCTAGAGGACAAATATATAATAAAGATTCCTATGAAAACCCAAAATCTTCCTAGGAATAACTAAAATTTTCTTTGTATCCATAACCTTTATTCTTTGTTGTGCTAAGTCAAGATGTACATTGTGTAACTTACACTTATTTTTGTGAATTATATATTGTAAAGTGTCTATAAAAAGTGTAATTAATAAGGTTGAAGAGACTTTGTGTTTGCTTTTAATCAATCAAAGTAGCTTTAAAATAAGAGATTAGAGATTAATAAGATGGGTTATAGGAGTTATATCTTAAGGTTTATAATTATTTTAGATAATAAATTTATAATTTTGAATCAAAATTATATTTTTTCTAATTTAAAAACATAGAAATGTTATTTTTAGAATGTGAAGAACCAAAATTATAATCATTTCAAATTTTAAGATTAGAAATATAACAAATTAATATTCAATTTTAAAGTTAGAACTATATATTAATAACAATTAAGAGTAAATCATGCATATAAATTTTTTAACTTCTAGATTTCCTATCTAGTACACTAAAGTTGTTGATAATTAAAATGTGAATACAAATTCTAAGTTAAATTTATTATCTTAAGATAATAATAATTAGAGATAATGTAATTATTTTTCTTAACTTTGACTTAAGATTCATTTGTTGTTGAATTTTCTTAATAAATTCTCTATAAACAAAAAGAAAATAGATTATGTGAAAATAAGTAAGTTGGAATTTCTTTTTAAGAAAAATATTTTTTTTGACATACCTACCACTTTTACGTTCATTTGATATTATTCTTATTTCTTTTTTAAATATAAAAAATTATACTTTTATAATTATTTTATTTTGTATGACATGAATGTAAAATGTATCATAATATCATTACTTTTTTTCTTTCAATCACTAGTACAATAAAGAGTAAAGACATCGGTTCTATATGTTTATAGGCATCGGTTCTACAACCGAGGCATATGCGAGCGAGGTAAAAAGGTTAAGTTTTATGCTTCAGTTACAGACCGAGATAAAACGAAATAGGAATATGCCTCGGTTCTTAGATAACCGAGGCAATTGCGTGTGTGTTTTTTTTTTCAGATTCAGACTAGGTTCACGGTTCATTCATCGTGCCAAGTAAACTCAAGATTTCCCAATGCTCAAGAATCTAAAACAAACAAGAAAACGCTAACAGGAATCAATCAAGACACAGTATTCCAACAATCAATATCTACAACAATCAATATCAAAAATCTGTACAGAGAAGCAGCAAATGAGCTCATACATATAAACAACCAATGTCAAAATTACAACCCAGTGATAATAGCAATGAGAAGAAACTCAGAAGCAGAAACTCAGAAGCAGCGATGAAGATGGACTTAAGCTGAAGCGTTTTAGATCAAATTTCTTCCTCTTCGCACATGGGTTTCTCTGTTCTTCCCCCAACAGAAGCATCTCCGACCACCACCATCTCCCCCACGAAGCTTGCCAGCATATCCTCCGTCGTTCCCACCCTCCTCGCCACCGTCACTGACTTCCTCTGCTCCCCCTCTGCCGTCCCCTCGGGTGGTTTTCCGCTCGTCACAGATCTGCCCTCCGCCCCTCCATGTGCCCAGATCTGACCTCCACCCGCCCAGATCTACCCTCTGTCACCTTCCTCCGTCACCGATGCGTCCTCGTCGTCGTTGCGTTCTCGCCGCCGCTGCGTCCTCGTTGTTGTTGCGTCCTCGCCGTCGCTGTATCCTCTTCGTCGTTGCGTCCTCGCCGCCACTGTGTCCTCGTCGCTGTTGCGTCCTCGTCGCCGCGTCCTCGCCGTTGCGTCCTCGCTGCCGCTGCGTCCCCTATTGGTGCTGCCTCGCTGCGTCCACCGTCGTCGCACATCGCATGAGAAGGGGAGGAGAAGAGGAGGTCGTCGCGCAGGAGAAGATCGCAGGAGAAGAGGAGAGGTGTTTTGGGGAAATGATTTGGCTACCCAGCTTTTTCACGATTTAAGTCCAGCCCAATATGCCTCGGGCTCTATGTCAACCGATGCCATATCTGTGTTACGTGAAGATTATGCCTCGGTTCACTCTGGGAACCGAACCAGTATTCTTTTTAGACACCGGTTACTAATCAACCGAGACATATAATGCTTTTAAAATTACGAGCCTACCACCGCGTTTGATATGCTTCGGTTCAACAAAAACCGAGTCATAATGTACGAGTTAAAAACGTCATTTTTTACTAGTGAATAGAAATTGTAAAGTAAATTTACAATGATTTTTTTAAAGTAAAATAAGAAACATGATGATGTTTTTGAAGACCTGGATAGGATTGCCAACACTGTTTAATGTTTTTAAAATCATTAACATGATTAACACGTATGTGATTATGCAATGTTCTTCATAATTGATGTCTCCTCTTCCTACTTTTAGAATCTTTTATAAAGAAAATATCTAACTTTGTCTGGAGCTTTTGTCTTTCACCAATAATTAGAGTTTAACACAATATAAAGTCTCAATTTAAATTTTATGAATAAAAATATATAATTGAGATATAATATTTCATCAATTATATTCATTTTTTCTATGGAAATAAACAGTGAAAAGTAATAATGAATTATTTTCTACAAATAACATTGTTATTTGGTTATTTAAACTTAAAAAATGACATAATGAAAAAGAAGTGGTATAGAATTAGATCACCTATATAATCCATTTTATAGTGAATTAAAAAGTTAACTTAGTATTCTTTTTGACAAAATTTAAGAACATATTTGCAGACTAATTTCCTATTCCTCCTGTAATTTTTAGAATGGGTTTGTTCTTTAGTGGAAATAAATTAAGAGAAGAGGAAAAAAAAAGATAATGAAATATTGATCGTTTAAATAGAGAAAACAAAGAAGAAAATTTAATGAAAAAAATATAAATTTAACTTTTTTTTCTGTACTGAAAATTTAAAAAAAAAACATTAAATAATTAATTATGGACACTCATTAATTGAAGTTTATACTTTTTCAAAATAAAATAATAATAATATTAATAATAAATTAAATAAATTAAATAATTTTAATAATTTTTTATTTTATTTTTGTTCTTTTTATATAACAAAAAAACATTTTAATTTTTATTTCTTTTTGTTTATTTCTTTTCTGTCTTACTTTTCTCTACTAAGCTAAGTATTATCTTAGGTGTACAACTTTTCATAACTATTGGTATAGTAATAATAATAATAATAATTAGGTTGATCACGTCTTTATAATTCTTTTTTCGCTTTAATTTACTTATATTTATTAGTTTGAATCTTTCTAGTTTATATACTTCTAACCAGTTTTATATATAAATTACAGATAAAATGTATTAATTATTGTCATTTCATCACATGGACTTCACATGGGGCATGCTAATCACTCCACTAGCTGAAATAAAATATGTCTAGTTGGTTTACTTTTTATTCATTTTTTAAAATCAGATTGATTATTGATTTTTTTAAGAGATTTGATTATTGAATTATTGAAGGTGATTGAAAATTTAATAATTACTGATATTATTTTATTTTTAAAAATAATCACGTGCAAGTATGCAGACAGTAAAATATAAAAGAAAGAAAATAGATACAATGGATCTAACCCAAACATTACGGTAAAAATTATTTTAAAAAAATATAATAAAAGAAAAGTAAGATTTGAAATATTTAAATATAAAATTTACAATGCAAGAAATTTGTGTATTATTGATTGTAACGTCTCAAATAACAAATAATATATTTCATAACCAATATTTAAGTTTTTCACTGAAGTACGTACGTTTATATAAATTGGAATTTATGTATGATTAAAAAATTTTACTACTATTATGTTGTGTTTCTCTTGCCTTGGACTGGATTCGCAGTCATTTTCTCATATGCTTTCGTATAACATACATATTATATAATCATCGCACAAAAATAAATAAATAAAAGTGAACTAACACTAGTGTAGAAATAACTTTATAATAGTTTCATTATACATATTATGTATAATAGTTTCATTATACATACTATCTTGAACTTTTTTAAGAATAATGGTGTTTTGTTATGTTATAGGACTCCTTGGTTGAGCAGAGCTCCCTAGGTTAATTCACTCCAAAGGGTCGCCAGGATAGTCTTACCACTGCAATTAGACGACCTGAGCACCCTGAACGTGTGCGTGCTGCTGGAACTGGAGTGGGCATTTGAGATTATTTTTGGAGTTCTTCTCTTCAGACTTCATATGCATACAGCGAAGCACAAGAACAAAGGCTGACACAAGAGATATCAAAAAAGCTTAGAGCGGACCTTAGGTAGCTCGTGGAACAATGTTTCAGGAAGCGATTGTTGTTCATGGTATGGAGCTATCAGAGGATGAGGTGAAGGTCTCAGTAGACGACATTATCATACCAGATGCCTCAGTTCCTCTGCCCACAGTTGAGATTTTCACTATGGCACAGGCATTCCAGTCTTTTATCGCTTGGCCTAAACACTTGGTTGGTTCGGTTTCTGACTCCCCTGGTATGGAAATCTACTTTACACTTCTCAATTTTAAAGTTTACATGTTATTGATGTCAAAACTTATTTTATTTTTTTATGTAACAACATACGCAAGCATAGGAGAAGATTTGTTTATCTGAGTACGATCCTCTTGGTGCATTGCAACAACTTTGTGACATCATTGCAAATAAGCCTTTGGAGGTTGAATATGATGCTAATGTATTTGGGAGAGGCTCTGAGGTCCCAATATACCTGCATGGCCAAGATGTCAGAGAACTTGCGTCGGGAAGAGAAGAGTTGAATATTACATTAGTTCAGCTATGGATGATGTAAGTCTATGAGCAATTATTTATATAAAATTGATTTATATATCAAGTATACTTATATCAAAGGTAATTTTTGATTTCAGGTATATGTTTGGTGTCAGTAACAACTTGGGGTACAATGATGTCTATGGGTTCACAAGTCATTCACGAAGCAAATGATTTTGATGAGATCACAACATATCTCACAAGAAGATTTGCAAGCGGGAAGGACATACATTTTATTCCTTATATATCTGGGTAAGTGAAGTTTGTTAACTTAATAAAATTCCATATGTGATTTTAATATATAACAATTAAGTTATTATCAATTTCAGGCACCATTGACAGCTACTTGTTATTTCCGTACGGGAGAGCTATGCTTTGTGGTTCTGCTAATTGCACAAGTCTCCTCCCAAACATCTCAAACAAGCAGTTGATTGGTAAAAACCTCAATGTTTGGACTTTCTTTGTTATATAAATGAATGCTAAAACCTTATATATATATATATATATATATATATATATATATATATATATATATAGTTCTATTTCAGCAAGTATGATGTTGGTTGGGAGATCAACTGCTAACAGTAGAAAGCTTGCATAGATTGCTCTCAAGGTTTGACATATGCTAAAGCCATACTTTCTTATAGTTGTTTTGTTATAATGATTTTCACTAGCTATTTACAACTGTGATGATATATTGTAGTGTAACAAACAGAGCGGGTCATATGAGTGCGGATACTATGTAATGTATTGGATGACCTACATTATTTGTGCCCATATCACAAGAGGCTGGGAAACGATAATATTTAAATTTAAGGTTTAATAGGTTCGGAGGTCCCTATTTATGCAGATTTGTATCAATTGGGTCCTCGTATTATGAAAGTTTTCAATTGGATCCCTGTTTTGGTAAAATTTGAGTCAATAAAGCCCTTGCCGTTAAATGCTATGGATGGCGTTAATTTTCTTTTAATGTGACATGCTGAGGTGTCCTTTAATTATGAGGTGGCACGACATTAGAAGAGTCTTGTTGACCAGCTTTGACTGATTCATAACGTGACCAGTGAAGACCTGCCACATGTCAACCCCTTTCCCACCCAAAATTAGGGTTTCAGATAGGGGAAAGGAGGAAACCCAGAAACCCTAGCCGTCAGCCACCTTGAAGCCACCACCGTCAACCTTCAAATCGTCGTTATCCACCATCACAGAAACGTGAATCGTATCAGCCACCAGAATCGCGATTCCTTCGTCCTCCGCCACCAAGCGTGATTCGATCTCCTTCCTCGCAAGCTTCGCCGCAACCTTCCCCAAACCAGAGATGCCAGCCTCTCCGAATCGCGCCTTTTTTTTCGCATCTCGCAGCTGCTTCGCCAAACCTTAGCGCCACAAAACCGCCGTGAAGACGCTGCCATGATCGCAACCACTAACCTTCATCACCCTCGCACCTGTCAGAGAAAACACGCAGAAACCCAATCACAGAGAAAATCAAAATCGCGCAGCTGTTCGAAAGCCATGGCGCGAATCATCTTTTCCTTCGTTCATCTCCACCTGTAACCACAATTAGACCTGCAAACAAACCCAGAAACAGAAGAGAGCCATCTCCATTCGAAAATTTTGGTGCGAGAAGCGGAGAAAGCATTTTCCCATTCTAACGGCGCGTTGGCAGAGGCACAAGGAGAAGCCCTTTCCCATGGTGGCGGTGAAGACTTGTGCCACGATTATGATTGCGGCGGCTTCTACGAAGATGCAAAGACGACAATGGTGGCCGGTGAGGCTCGAGTTGGCGGCGCTGGTACGACGGTGGTTGACGGCATGGTGGTTGAAGGGAATTATTGAAGAAGAACGATGATACCTCGTCATTTATTTTAAATATTTTTTAAACTTAAAATCAAATAAATCCACATCATTATGCCACCTCGTAATTAAATCACACCTCAACATGCCACATTGTAAGAAAATTAACGCCATCCATAGAATTTAACGGCAAAGGCTTTATTGATTCAAAATTTATCAAAAAAGGGACCCAATTGAAAACGTTCATAATACGAGGACCCAATTGATACAAATCTGCATAAATAGGGACTTTCGAACCTATTAAACCTAAATTTAATGAATCTTGATTTTCTCCAACATTTGGAATTATATACACTAATTAATATCAATTGTCTTGTGCAGAGATTCAAGACTCCTACTCCAATTCCTGAGAAGCCACTTACATTCTTGAGGAAGGCAACTGCAAAACATTTAGTTATATTATATAATAGTTCATAGTTATTAGATTTAAAATACATTAGAACATGTTGATTTATAGTTATTAGACTTTGTACATTATGTGATGTACATTGTGTTGAATCTCTGTTGTTATGATATTGTTTGATATGCAAGTCTGTTTTTGTGATAGTGGATATCACAAAAACAGACCTGCTATTAAAAAAAATTGTAGGAGAATAGGTCGCGGTTGTGGCCAAAACTGAGGTAGAAAGCCTTCCTATGGCCTTAGTTTAGCCACAACCGAAGCCATAGGGTGCACATGATTTTTTTTTTAAAAAACAATAGGGCTTTGGTCGTGGTTCAAGCTAGAACGACTGTCATATTCCCACGTTATTACCTCGGTTGAGCCGAGGTAATAACCCCTCCCCCCCCTCCCTTTTTTTTTCTCTTCTTTGCTACTTCGGTTGTTGAAGAACCGAGGCAGTATCCTTCAGGATATTACCTCGGTTGGAACCGCGGCCAAAAGTCCAAGACCTTTTTACCTTGTTCGTATATGTCGCGATTCTAAAATCGAAGCGTATATTAAAAAACAACCGCAGTCGTTTTCCTTCACTGCACTAGTGTTTATGCTATCTTTTAAGTTTAAGAAAAAGAAAAGGAGAAAATTTACACTTTATATATGGAATCATTTTACATTTAAAAAAAAACAGAGTCTTGGAGTTCGAAATTAACTATATGATCTTTCAAGCTAAAGAGAAACATGAGATTACTATTGCTTGAAGTCAAAGCCAAACCACGAACTCGAATGATAATTGTCATTATTCTTTACACATTAGTTAATCTTTCATGAGAAGCAAACATAAACACAAGAGCAACAGCTTCTAATGTATGGTAATGATGTTTCTAATGTAAAATTTAATCTGATATTTTAATTGGGTTAAATATTTTTTTCCTCAAACCATTATAAAAAATCGTTTCATTTTTAAGTTAAATTATAAAATATTTAATCTTTACAATTTATGAAAATCATATATAACCTTCTTTCTAATAAATAACATGTAAAGTGTTTTTTATGTGATAAACAAAATTCCATGATGAACTATAATATAATCTTTAAATCTCTAAACATTATTTGTTGAGAAGAATATTTCATATGACTAAGTAGACGAAATACTTTATAATTTAGTTTAAAGAGAAAGATGACTTTTTGTAATAATATTTAATCCATTTTTTAATTCATTATATTTTAAGGTATAAATCTATGATTTCTGAAAACAAAATTATGTAATATTTGAAAGTGGACAAGCATCATTCTTATTGTAATGTTATATAAACTTTAAGATACTAAACCATGTATTTTACAAACTAAATTTTACTCCAATATTCCAAACACTATATATAAAAACCCTAATAATTAACATTACAAAGTAATAAGAATGGACCCTTTTCCTTAAACATCTGAATTGATGAGCATGTTAATAATGGAAAGTGCTATAGCAGAAAGCTGAAAGGTATCTTTGTTTCTTTTTGTGAGTGGAGAAATGGCACCATTGTTCTTCTGCTTGAATCCATCTTCACATGTGGTAGAGGCATCGATGATTGAGCTTAGCTTGACGTTGCAATCGGAATGGCGTTTGGCCTTGTAATCTCTAATGGCTTCTCTGAAAGTGGAAATGGAGTCAGAATAGACTTCAAGACAATCATCTAAACATTCTTTGATGAAGGGGTCCAAGCTCTTGTTTTTCTCCAAAAGATCATTGATGTGAGCGTTAGTATCCGTCACGTTGTGCCTTGTTATCTTGATGGAGATTAGACCTAGTTCTTCGAGGTTTTTCGCATGTTGGCTCCTATGGTTGGATTCGAATGATGCTACACAGAATTTGTAGCTTATGTTGGGGTCGGTTTTTGAGCAATTCTTGCATGTCTGTTGGATGAGACGGTTGGCAAACCCTAGAGAATGCAATGAACAGAAGATGATTGTGAGAGTGAAGAAAAGGGAAGAAGAAAAAGGAAAAGAAGGGTTCATTTTCTTTGGACTTGGGTATGCTTAATTAGGGTTAAAATGTTGCATGCATGGTGATTTATAGATGGGAAAATGGTGAATTTTGCAGTGGTTGGAAAAATGTTCTTAATTTCTTGATTTGTATGTATGGTGGAGAAAGAATGCTTACATGGGAGTGGGAATAAGTTTAAGGTTGTCTTCTAAACAAGAAGGAATTGCAAGCTAAGTTACTTTGGTATTATTAAAGATTGAGTAATTATGGTCGTAAAAGCAAAAAACTTACAAGATTTAGGACTTTTATGTTGTTAGGTGAAGATTTTGGAAGGATTCTAGCACAAAAATATTGAAGTGGGAGATGTGGAAATAGCTACGCAAACTTTACTCAATTTTCTTCACTTTTTAATTCTATATATATTACTGATGTGGTGGTGTTTAAGTTAGATAGTGTTATGATTGTTTGTAAACTTTGTCGACATAAATAAAATTTATAAAACTGGAAATACATTAATAAATGTGTTTTAGTGAAGTAATTTAAGAGAATAATGTATTTATTAGATGAATTTTTAGCCTTTTTTAATAAGTTATTATTTGGACGAGAAATTTATAGATTTTTAAAAGTAATTCAAACTACTAAAATAGAAAATTTTAAAATTTATCTAAAAAAAGAGAAAATTGAAATTTTACAACCGGTTATTTCTTTTTGTACATTTATAATAAAGTTTATTTTAAAAAAAAGTTATCAACCAAACATGAAAGAAAAATAAGAATTTTCTACGGTATTTTTTTTTTGGCTATTTAAAAAGAAAATTATATATGTACTACCATTTAAACTCTTAAAATTTTTATAGATTATATAATATAAAGTTTAGAGAAAAGAAAAAGTCAACAATAGAAAAAACAGAGTTGCTTCCTCATACTGAATTGGACCCAGCAAACGTAATATTGGATTTAATAGTTTCTTTTATGGCTTTTGCTTTTAGCACCTCTGTATTTCATTTTACACCTCTTACCATTAACCGAGAAGTTTTATAATAATATATTATTATTGATAGTATTTTAGGAAAAAAATTGTTAAGAATTTCAAAAGAATATTTTTATTATTGCACTGTAATATAAAATGTTAAAATAATTTATGAATTTATGAAGTTAAATGTCAATGACGAAAATAACCTATTAATACCATTTTGGTTTAAATTTTATAATTTTTTTATGTTTTAATCAATTAAATTAATAAACTAATTTTTTAATGCCATGTATGTTTTTCAAATGGATTCTTTTCGTGTTCTTAATTAATTATATTTTGACTAACTTGATTTTAATAGCATTCTAGTTTAGCTTACAATATATTCTAGACACATATTACTAAACTAGATTTAATCAACGTTTATAAACTCAAAGTTATGACTTTGACACGTATTAAAAGAATTGCATGAAGTCACAATGGTTTTATTCAATTATAAAAAATAACTTGTTATCAATAACTAATCTTGAAAAACTTTTATACTAGTTAAAAGAAACTTTTTGTACTATACTCGGGTAGCGGACTGTTCGAGGGGAATGTCATCCTCACCAACTGGTAATCCAGTGATCGCGAGCCAGGTAAGATGGATGTCATTAATGACCAGTTAATATAATTAATGACCATATCAAAGGCAAATATATGGTATTTATGGATGATTGGCAGATTATATTGCATAAATATATTGTATTAATGAATAATTAATTTAATTAATGGGCTGGACAACTATGAGGCCAATAAATATACAAGGGGCAGTTTTTTCTGACTTGAGCGTCGGAGTATTTTCTGCAGGACCACCCTTGGTCGGGAGGACAACTTAAACATTAGACGAACATATTGACATAATGAAGGTCATATATGCAGGCAGAAGAGGCTAGGATTGAAGACGGACAACCTCGAACCCCAATTAAACCAAAATAAATGGCGCCCACCTTGGGGCCAAGGCGTTCAGAAGAAACCCAGCTTGAGACCACAATGGCAGAGCAGCTCCAGTTACAGGTGCTTCAGGAGATGCAAAGGCAGATGCAAGAACTAAGGGCAGAGGTGGCGGCTTTAAGGGCTGAGCGTGATGGTGGCTAGGGGAAGACAATCGACAACCTGACAGGGCCGATCGGCGGCATGACGATTCGCGTACTAGGAGCA
Source organism: Vigna angularis (assembly GCF_016808095.1). Lineage (NCBI taxonomy): Eukaryota > Viridiplantae > Streptophyta > Magnoliopsida > Fabales > Fabaceae > Vigna > Vigna angularis. The sequence continues at coordinate 30,015,606 of NC_068978.1, forward strand.
GGAGTAGGGAATGGCCTCTTAGGGGTCATATCAGTTAAGTACAATTTGTAATATGATACTCAAGAAATAATACTAGATGTTTTTAGATATTTGTTAGCTTATTGTTTGCAGCAAAATACTCACCTCTACCAAGAGCGAAGCACACCCACAAACGAATCACCTTTACCCAGAGCGAAACTACGACTCGCTCGGTGATTCCAGAGACAAATCATCTCAACCAAAAGCGAAGCAAATGCACCGCTCGGTGATTCCACAGACGAATCACCTCTACCCAGAGCGGAACTACGACTTGCTCGGTGATTCCACAAACAATCACCTCTACCCAGAGCGGAACGACGACTTATTCGGTGACACTACAAACGAATCTACTTCGACCACAAAACTCCTTGGTAGAAGAAGACAATCACCGCTTAACTGTTCCTACCACCACTTAACTACCTGAATTATAAAACCCCTTTGCACTTGTAAACAGCTTCTCGGGGCTTGGGGGGCTTAATGTACTATACCCGGGTAGCCGACCGTTTGAGGGAAGTGTCATCCTCACCAACCGGTAATCCAGTGATCACGAGCCAGGTAAGATGGATGTCATTAATGGCCAGTTAATATATTTAATGACCATATCAAAGGCAAATATATGGTATTTATGGATGATTGACAGATTATATTGCACAAATATATTGTATTAATGAATAATTAATATAATTAATGGGCTGGACAATTATGAGACCAATAAATACAATATTAATGTTCAGGTAAGATGATCTTATTCCAAATTACTATCAGAATACACAAGGGACAGTTTTTTCTGACTTGGCATAATGAAGGTCATATCTGCTAGCAGAAGAGGCTTGGATTGAAGACGGACAATCTCGGACCCCAATTAAGCCGAAACACTTTTTATACCAGTTTTCGAAAAAATATAAAAAGTAGAGAATATAAAAAATATTTAACTTTTTATATTGGTTCTAAAATAAGTATAAAAAATGTCACTTTTATATTGGTTAAGGATTTACTTGAGATTAATAAAGAGAAATATATTTTTAGAGGACTTAACCAACCCCTTTCATAATTCTATATTTATATGTGTGAAGGTGGATAGAATAGGAAGACTAAAAGACAAAAAAACTCTCTCATAGGAGAATTAGGAAAAAAGGTTATCTAAACTAAACCTCTTATCTTAAACTTTTTATATGGATTATAAGCTATTTCAACACTTCTCCTCAAATTGGAGTATACAAATTGTATGTACTAAGCTTAAAATAAATAAATTCAATTCGATGTTCCCTTGGCCAACATATTTGTGGTTGATTGTTTGATCCAACAAACTCAATATATATTTCTTTTGTCAAAAACTTCTCACGAACAAAATGACAATCAATTTCTACATGTTTAGTTCTTTCATGAAATATTGTATTTGATGCAATGTGGAGAGCAACATCCCTATCGAATGCTCCGTTTGTGTAGAATGACGTTCCTTACTTGCCCCTGTGTTATCCTACTGCACAGTTTTCAAGTTGTTATCATTGACCTTGGTTCCCGTAAGCTGTTTCACCCTTGTTGGAACAAAATGCTGAGCGATATGCTCTAACCGAGCAATCATGTTCTCGACCTTAGCTACGTTCTCGACCCTCAAGGCCGTCAGTTCTCCTTCATACTGTTGTTGCATCTTCAACATCCATTGTTGCAACGCTTTGATCATCTTGGTCGGGTGTTCTGTATTCATGTTTTTTGTGGTCACCATTGTGTTTTCTTCAAGATCATCAGGCCCCACGGTGGAAGCCAAAATGTTTCGGGTGTGGGGTCTAGGATCACAATCAAGACACTACACGTCACACTTTTCTCTAGACCTCTTAACGTCATTTTTACAGTCCTGGTTACAAAATTCTCTTAAGTCCTTAATGCTCATTCCCCAAGCCGTGCGGGGGTACTTTCCAAAGGTACTCTGAGGCTCAAGTGAGTAATATGATTATTCGATTAGCATAATAGTAAAATCTTAAATTCGTAGTAAATGTCATCACTTGTCTCTTTAATTGAGACTCATATTTATAGATTTGGAAATAAACTTATAATTAGCTTAGGTTTAATTATGATATAATAAATGCTAAACACACTTTATCTATAAGTTTGATTATTAAAGATCATTAAGTATTTAGATGATCAATAGGCTATTCAACTCATCAATCGGTTACTGAAGTACGTTCCCTAATCGTAACACTTCGTACGACTGTATAGGTAAAAGCTGACTAGACGGGCATACGATACATAGTAAAATCCTAAAACATAAAAGAAAGATGTTTTTAATAAATTAAAATTTACAATAAAAATATTAATTTTGACTAAACTTAAAATCAAAATTCAACTTAGTTATTGAAATTTTAGTTTAATTATTAATATTTGAGTAATGAACATAATGTTATAATTTTTTTATTAATAAATAAAAATGACTGTCGCTATAATTTTAAAAATAATTATAATAAAATTTATGATTCCATACATTGTATATTGTTTTCTTATTTCACATATATTGTAACACATTTTTTTTATATAATAATATTATTGAAAATTTATTCTAATTTTCACATTAAATAAAAAAATATCTAAGAAAGTATAAATTTATTATCTTAAATTTTAGATTGAAAATACTATCAAAATCTATGTGAAAGAGACTAGTTAAAAATTAATGAACCCTCTAAAATATTTACTTATTAAAATAATCGTACTATATTCATAAATATATCACTACTTTCATTTATTACAAATATAGATATTATTATATGTCAAGTGACTTACTAAAATCTGATTTAGTTTTTAAATATCTAGAAATTATTAAAAAAACTCCTACATTACATTGACGAATAAAACTTAAAAGAAAAAGAAAAAAAAAGAAAGGACTTTTACACTTTGAACTTCATTTGAAAATGGAAAAGATGAAAAAAAGTGGATAAGTAGTAGTGAGGTTAAACCTCTCAAACCCAACACAAAACCACACAACAGAAGAACCTAAGCACTCACTCACAATCGTCAATGGCGAGGCTTAAGACGGGCATTGATTCGGCGTTCTGGGACCTCAACGTGGCCTCGCCGCAGTGCCACGACGGCTGGGCCAAGTCCGTTCCCGGAGAACCTTTTCCGGTGGAAGCCTCCGTCGCCAGCAAAGTGCTCCGCCCCCAGCAATTCTCCTTCCTCCGAAACGAGCTCCCTTTTCCCATTGTCGCTCCCTTGCTCTCTCCCACTTCCCCCAAGGATTTGGGCTCCTTCGGTCTCCAGGCCCTTCTCCTCAAACTCTCCTCTTCTCGCTGGTACCTAACTTTTTCACTCTCAAACTACTTGCTTTCGCTACCCTTTTGTTCTCCTTTTGTGATTTTGACAGTTCTTGTGATTTGGTTGATGTTGATGGCAAATGGGGTCTCCAGCTTTTGAGAATTGGGAATTTTGATATTTATTTTGTTTTCAAGTGCAGAGATTTTTTTTTTCAATTATTAGGAAAATGATAGCAACCCACCCTTTTAACTTTCTTTTTTTCTTACTATTGTTTGAAAGGAAATGTTTGGAGGATTTTTTCGCGTTAAAAGTTTTAGCGCATGAAACTTTATTTCATATTTTTCTTATTTTTTCTTTACTAGAAGGGTTTATGGAAATTTTTTTATGGATAAATCCTTTTTGGAATACAATTTTTAGCAATTATCACTTTTCGTATAATGCGATTTTGTAGCTTTTAATAAATTTTAATGGTTGAGTGTGATAGAGTATGATAAACCCACATTGTATGTCTCATATGGTGGGTTTGGCTTATGTATGAGTTGGTCATTTCACTTAATGTCAATTGATTTTGAATTGAATTTGATATGATATCTGAACTTATATCTTATCTTGGTAAATCGTCTATTCAAAACAATAGGTTTACTTGTTTTGGCAGACATTTGTGGAGAGGATTGTTGGGAAGTCTCACATCGCCTTCCTTAATTCTTGAGATGCAAGTTGTTAGGAAGTCTCAAATTGCCTACCTTAATTCTTGAGTTGGAACTTATATATAAGTTGGGCCAAGCTTAATGTCAATTGAATTTAAGATGAATTCTGATTAGAGGTGCCTGCATTAAATTTTGGGTCATCTGAACCTCCAATAGTCATTTATGTTCTTGTTTCTTTTTTCCGTACCCAATTTCTCATTTTTTTTTCCTTTTCTATTTAGTGATTGTGACTATGCATGCAATTTGGTTAGCAATTGAAATCTTATGGGACCATTTTTGTTTTTCAAGGGTTCTTTGGCACAGGTGAAAGAAAGCCCATTATATTCTCCTTAAAAACAAGTGTTTGTTTGTGTGTGTGTGTGTTATGATAAGAAGCCAAGCTCAGCCTTTAGTCAAGTGCATTTTTTGGGCTAATTGTGCTTTGCGTTGAATACTGGGACAAAGGGGGTTTCAAGCATTTTGAAAGGGTAATTTTTCCTTTACTAGGATATACTTTTCAGTTATTTCCAGGAACTCGAGAGAGCTATTTGTTTCTGCTTGTTCGTTTTGAAGTGCAGGTTAGTTTTTGTTGAATAGGACAAAATGAGTAAGAGGCCAAACATCTCTTTTCAGTCAAAAGAAGAAACAGAAAATGCTATTTGTATTATGTATATCTTGAAGAAAGTGGCTAGGGGGATGTCTTGTTTAATCATCTTTCATTCAAATATTCAATCCCCAATTTGTTGAAGATGTATTGAGAGTGGTTACTTGTCATTTTCGAGTGGTAAAGGTGTAGCATAGAACCAGCATATGCATAATATAAAACATAAAGGTAATTTCACTGTACTTACTTGGATTGCATTATTTTAGAGCCACTGAGTGTAAACGGTTGATTTTAGTACCTACTTATTTTGTGTTTCTTTTCATTATAATTTTCTGATAAATGTGAGTAACATAAAGCAGTAACTAAGCATATATGTTCACTCTTTAATGAGTTTTCAAAATGTTCTAGAGTTTCATCCTATACAGCACCTTAGCTATAGTTCTTTGTTAGTAGAATATTATCAGAGGCAAAAAGGACAGCCAAAACTATCTGCAGACAGTTTGTATACATTATGAACTGATTATATATTTATATGTAACGTTTAAAATTTCAACTTTTCAATATTCTTATATAACTCAATTATGATCAATACAGGTGGCTTACAATGACCGGACAGTTTCGTCCCAGGAAGCTGATTGTTGGTGTTAAAAATGAGATTTCTAAGGCTGAAGATTTTGATCTCTCCACGGTCAAGGATGTTGCAAAGCATTTCGTTGACAAGGCACTTTTTTCGCTTGGGTTAACATTTCAGTATGCTTTTTCTCCTTCAACATCCGTATTGTTTGGTTTAGAGGGCCATGGTGAGAAAGCAAAATTGCGCCGCAAAGTGATGGTTTATCATAAGGCATGGATTTAACCACTTGTTATAATTTTTTATTTTTATTTTCTTCTGTGAAAAGATTTTCCTGTTTGAATCAAGTTTGAGATTACATTCAGTCAAACTGAACATTTTTAATGGACCTCATTCATTCACATTTATATAAGCATATTCCTCATTTCAATGTTGCTCTGTTATCGTGCCATGTTTTTCTTTTGTCTATAATGAAATATCTGAAAGACAAGATCTCTTGCAGCTTCCTGATCATGATCTTACATTAGAAGCAGCATGGCCTCAATTGTTTCTTGACCACAAAGGAAAATATTGGGATGTCCCTGAGTCTTTATCTGTTGATTTGTCATCCCTTTTGTCTGAATCTGGAATCCGTTGGCGTGTTGGGTTACATAAAAATGGTGGTAATCCCCAGCAAGTGAATGCAACAGATGGTAAGCCGCCATTATCTCTGCTACCAGGGTTATCTCTGAAGAGTGCCGTGAGTTATGAGAAGATTAAATACTTCTGGAGAGATAAAGGCACCGTGGAACAAGGGAATGAAGATGTGGTTCCATATGATGTGCGTCTTAACGAACCTCACTCAGCTGTGTTTGGAGTGATTGGTAATTTTCTAGACTGTTTGAGATGAGAATAAGTATTAAAGTATGTTTTATGTTGTGTTGTGTTTTTACACATTTCTTCATAATTGCTCAAGCATTCAACTTCTTTATCATTTTGATGAAATTAAATAGCTTGTGTAGAAGAGAAGAAAGGAATACTGGCACTACAGTGAATTTATATTACAAGTGTGTTTTGATGTGCTGCAAAATGCAAAGCATTAAAAAATATAATGGAATGCAAAAGTTACTCCTCAGAGATCATTTTAAGATCCTCTAAATGTTGTCAAGATTTCTGAGATATTTTCTAACAAATTTATTGTACAAACAAAATTCAAATATGTTAATAACGAGAGCTTTGCTTGCTTAAGTTGCAGATTCTGTTTGAATAAACAGTTTTCGTATATGGATATGAATGCATTCGATGAATTCCTTGTTGGATGACATAAATTTCTCTCGATCAATTGTTTTCCCTTTGAACATATTTTGCCATTTTGTGGATGAGGATGTTAGCTGTGTAGACAAGTTTTGGCAATTTTATTATGTATGAATTGTTTTTCTATTGGTTCATAAACATTGTAGGTGGCACCTTTACTTTGAATGGAAGGAGCTTTTCTAGCACTAATTCAACAGAAGATTTAGGGGTGTCAACAAGCAAGAGATTTCAATTTTTTGGTGATGTGTTTGGCTCAGTTGGTTACTCCTTTCAGCGTGGAAAATTCACAAAAAAATATGGGGACTTGACCAGAGTAGATGCTCGTCTGGATATTTCTTCAGCTTCAGCATCTGCAAAGAAGATTCTGAATGGTTCCAGGGCTGATGTTGGTGAACAACTACCAGCTTTGCCCAGGCTAAATTTAATCTTTCAACAACAGGTGAATTTTTTTCTCTGCTGATAAAAGCAAACTATCTTCCTGTGTATGTTGTTAGGTTGAATGTCTTTGTATCAAGAACAAGTTTTAACTGCAATGTATGTTTGTTTAATGTCTGAATAAAATTCTCCATAAAGAGATAAAAGGAAGAAAAAGTTAAATTCACTTTTTTATAATCTAAATTAATGTATACATAAACTAATTATAAAGGCTCTTTTATATAATTTACTTAAATTTTTACTTTTAACTTGTGCATCACCTAATTTGAGCTCATGATATAGCTTATTTTTGGCTTAAATGCTTACTTTGTCCTCATGTTAAGAGGTGAATTTCTGTTTAGTATCCGGTTTTAAAAATGAAGATGTTGAGTTCCTATGTTATGAAAAGTGTATGAATAAGGTCTTGTTCGTTAAATTGACAGCAACTACGTTAAGTCCATGCTAATGTGGCTGTACTTTTTCTCTTCTCTCTTCTGCTGTCCAGCTTTTTTTCTCTCTTGTTCAGCTTTTTCTTTGATGATTTGTTGATCTTGTTCTTTCTTTGTGGATCTTATTCATAATATAGGGATCCAATGTCTTCATTTTTAAAACCGGGTACTAAACAGAAATTCACCTCTTAACATGGGGTCGAAGTAAGCATTTAAGCCCTTATTTTTCATTTTCCCCTCCTTATTTTTCCTAGAAATGTTTGTGGAAAGTTAGACCGAACATACCCTTGGTAAGAAGAGTATTGTAGTAACTCAACTTTATGTGTCAATGTTATTTTCTATGACTCAATTTTGTTATTGTTATGTCATTCCAAATCTGTTAATTATAAACTAGTTGAAAAATGAAAATTAGTGTTTTAAGTTGCAAGATCAATTGTAGTTCTTGCTATTGAAAGTCTCACATAAGATTGTTGTTTCTTTCAAAGTCTTACATCTATGTTGCATAAATTTTCATACATTTATTTCTACTATGCTTTCATTTATTTTTCCATTATTCATGTGGTGTGTACCATACGTGTATCAAATGTGAATTAAACCCCCAACAATATGAACTAAATTTCCAAATTTAGTTATAATCTTCATCATTCTCGTAATAGTATCCAGAATTGTACACCCCTTGGCTATTTTTCTATATCATGTTATTGGTGCTGAATATCTACTAGCTTTGTCAATGACTAATATCCACCAGAAAATCTGGTTGATCACTTTTATGCTTTGTTCAATGGCTCCGAATATCTTGGAGATTTGCTCTGAAGTATATCAGGATCTGAGTATTTCAGTATTTTGGACTGAGTAGGTTCAGCAACTATTATATTCCAGATCAGCAGCATACTGTACCTGATAACCTTATAACTGTGATAAAGATATCTGTAGGAAAATAAAATAAAATTGTTTATCTGTCCACTTGTAGGTTGCAGGGCCAGTTGTTTTCCGAGCAGATTCCCGAATTGCACTGGAAAATGGTTTGGCGATAGAGGATTTCATTTGCAGCCTGAGTTACTCCTTGAAGTCATTTGAGTCTGGAAAGGTTGTTGCTTGGTATTCTCCAAAAAGGAAAGAGGGAATGGTTGAGTTGCGAATGTATGAGTTTTAGAAGATTGAAGCTTCCATTCATGCATTCTTCAAAGATACACCTTTCAATCCAAGAACCCCAACATGGTTGCTCTAAAAGGTGCATTTCGATTACATTACATGTTGCATGCATCATATGATCTGTTGAAACTCAGCACCATTGATTTTGTAATGCCAAAAGGGTTTAGTTGTGTAACATTTTCTGCATAAGCCTAGTACATTTCACATTCAAATTCTAAAGAGAATCAAAATGCTGGAGTTTAAATGAATTTGTCTTAAAAGCTCTATAAGTTGAGATCTTTTTGAAGCTGGTGAAACTGACAAATAGATTGAAAGAAACAATACAAAACCAGTAAGAACTGGTTTAAACTGATATTTTTCAATCTTAAGAATGAAACATTCTAAAGACAAATAAAACATGTAAGTTTAAATTGGTACAAATGATAAAATTATTGAATTACTCAATGTATGCTTACATAATTGAAGCAGATGAAAAAACGTATGAGCTTAGATTGATATGGTTTTATGGGTTCATTAAAAGTTATTCAAATTGCAGATTTTAGATTTTTCTTTACCAATTTCTAATTAGATATTTTGTAAATTACCAAGTTCAAATGACTCAAGGGCTACGATTGATATGTTTTTATTGATTCATGAAAACTTATACTATCTCTATTATAAAGAATATGGATCCATACTTAAATTTTAACGATTTAATATCAACATCAATATAAATATAATTATTTTTTTTAGAATATTGATTATTTATTAGTCCACAAAAGAATACTTCCTATCCAATTTGACTCATGAATATCTTGATTCGAGATGCAATTCTAAACAATTTATATATTAACTTGATAGATATTTACTTACAGTCCTTGTTTTTTTATTCTGTATCACATTTTCAAGAATTATAGAATGTAATGACTATTAAAATATCATTATACATCATCCAAACATATACAAAAAATATATATAAATAATAATAAAACATAGAGACTTTTTTTAATCCAAGTTCATTAAATGAAAAAAAAAATATTTATTACTTTATATGTATTTCTTTAAATTATAAAATGGTGATGTTTAAAATAATATAATAAAATAAAATAAGAATTTAAGCAAGAGCTTTAATTAAATATGGGTCAGTATATTACATATAAACAAAATAAAAAATGTATAAATTATTAAATAGGACCCATTTATAAATGTAAATAAATTAAATAATATAATCATAGATTTAATAGAAAGAACTAGTATCTAATTGGAGATAAGTTAAATTGATATGTAAATTAAATAAATTTTATAAAAAGAGAATGACGATAAATGAATACTGTAACGTTCCAGATTATATAGAAGCATATAACATAGTAAGTTTGTTAAGCTTACAGTCATTCGATAAGGAGTCAGAATTTAAAACTTAAGCATATTAGAGTATTTCAAAATATAAGGAATAACGGATAGAATCCTATGGAGACTAAGCAGTAGCATCATCTTTCTCCAAAGTCTGCTGCAGAGGCACCTCATCCATCTCTGCTCACATCCAAGTGGATGATCATTGCAAAAGAAAGCATACCCAAGCAAACACAAACACACAAGCAAGGATGAGTTAGATATAAAAATCATGTTATAACAGTCATAGGCAACATGCAGGTAAAGACAAATATACTATACTATACAAACATGACGTGTGACACTTAAACTTGACTCGTCCGGACTTAGAATGATTGTCGAGCTATGACGGGTTATGCACTTGTGGTGGCTTCTACTGCTTTGCAAAGCCATTACCAATGGGTTTCACCCTACCACACTCACGAGGTTAGTCCGTTATCACTCACCTTGGGCCATACTGGAAGCACCCAAGACTAGGACCTCCTGCTACTCCTCACTGTAAGATCCTTGAAAATATTTGTAAGTTAAATACTAGATAAAAAAAAGTGAATAGTAAATTGTGAATAGTAAAAAGTGAATAGTAAAAAAAATATATATATATTTTTGGAAAGGATAAGTGTTCCACGTAGCTTTGAGATCAGAATTCATCAAATTGCAAATAAAAAATTATTTTTGTAATAGTAAAATGAATAAAAAAAATGAATAGTTAAAATGAATAGTAAAAAATGAAAATTTACACCAAAGAACTTAGAAAATTTTTGAGAGAAGAGAGTTGGAAGAATTTCTAATTTCAAAGGGGATATTCTGGAAGTTTTCAGAGAGCGAGGAGATTAAGTCTGTAATAGAGGTAAGGGAAGCCACTCTTATACTTTGCTTTTCTCTAATCCTAAATCTTGAATATGTAGTATTTTGTTGCTGTATGGTCTTGAATTTTGAATGAGAACATTTATTTGTTTCTTTTGTATTTTTGGAAGGACGAGAAGTTGTCTAACCGGCTCTGCCAGATTCAACTTCTTGTTTCCCCAAAGCTTTGGTTGTTTCTTATATCTTTATATTGTATTTTTGGAAGGACGAGAAGTTGTCTAACCGGCTCTGCCAGATTCAACTTCTTGTTTCCCCAAAGCTTTTGTTGTTTCTTATATCTTTATATTGTATTTTTGGAAGGACGAGAAGTTGTCTAACCGGCTCTGCCAGATTCAACTTCTTGTTTCCCCATACCTGTTATTTCTTATTTATATTGTATTTTTGGAAGGATGTGAAGTTGTCTAACCGGCTCTGCCAGATTCAACTTCTTGTTTCCCCAGAAATTTTATTGTTTTATCTATTCTTTTTATTGCATCTTTCTGGAAGAATGAGAAGTTGTCTAACCGGCTCTGCCAGATTCAATTTCTTGTTTCCCCTGAATTTTTATATTAATATTATTTTGATGGTAAGGGCAACTAATTATTTTTGTATGAATTTATATACAAACGAATGTTGAACTGGTGTTCTCTTGCGAAACTGTTTTATGACTTTTATTATATTGGGTGTTATAACTGAAACTGTTAAATTGTACATGTTGTGATGTGATGAATTTAATCTGTTTTGAATGAGTTTGTTGGCTGAAATTGATCTTGTTGGAAGGTCTGGAGTAAGGGTTCTGTAATAGCTTGTATATGGGTATTAAATAGATGTACAGATACTGTTTGAGGTTGTTGTGAGAGGAAGTAAAAATATTAAAATTAGGCATTTTAGATTTAGAGCATAAGAGAACAAGGTAGATAATTTAAATAAATAAATTGTTAATTATTGAGGGCCTCCCTTTGTTGGTAGGATAGAGGAACCTTAAAAACCTGAGTTGGCACATCCTTGATCATAGAGCAGCCCTGGCCTGGTCCAGTCAGTTGTGACTAGTCATATGTGTTGGCGTCGAAGGTGAGTTTGATGCGTTCAGACATCTGGGTCCTCTCCGGTGACCAATTGGGGTAAAGAAAGATCTCTACTAGGATGAAAATAAAATAAAACAAGTTGATTGTAGATGCATAAAGTTATCATGGTAAAAACTTCATATATATTTTATTTATCGTTACATTGAGCTCAGACTTTAATATGTAGTTGCTAAGATATGTTGAAGTGTTTTGGCTGATCTATGATCTTTGATTGGTGAAAATATGTTGAGTTATACTCGTTATGGTCAAAATGAGTTTATAATATGAAGTATGATATCTGGCAATATGTTTAATTTATTGACACCAAAATAGGTTATTGTCAAATTATGATTAGAGAATGAACATGATTGAGTTATGTGGATAAGAGGTTATGAATTGTTGATTTGATGAAATGTTGGAGTGGATAAGAGGGTATGAAATGTTGATTTGATGAAATGTTGGAGTGGATATAAGAAATCATTGCTTATGAAATGATGTTTACTACGGGGAGTAGTATGTTCGGTTTATACCATGAGAGCTTGATATGAGCAAAGTAACACCTGAAGTTTATGAAAGCAGGCAGAAAGTGGTCTGACCATAAGGCTTTGACATAAATATATGGTTCATAAGTTTTATAGAAGCAGGCAGAGAGAGGTCTGACCATAAGGCTTCAGAAAGTAAGACATGGTATACAGATGATGCTTAAGGAAGCAGGCAGAGAGCGGTCTGACCATAAGGCTTCGTGAGTAAGCATGGTACACTTGTAAAGTTTATGAAAATGAGGAAGATGATTTTGATAAGGATGAATTAATGACATCGGGATAATGATATTTTAGCAATTGCAGAAATACATGATTGAAATATTTTTATTACAAGTTTAATGATTTATATGATATGGTTGGCTTACCCTTATTTGTTCGTGCTATGATCATATAACTCATGTTATATGTGAATAGATAATGTTGCAGATGCGGTTGAAAAAGCTTAGAGATGGGAGAGATGCGGGGAAAAACTTTCAGGGATATTTTGTAAAAAGAATAAATTTGTATTGGAAAAATTATGTTGTGTAAAACTTATAAGTTGAAATTTCGAATTTATGTTAAGTGGTGAAGACTATATTGTTTGAAGTTTGTAAGTTTGGTATTGTACTTTGGAAGAATTGAAATAAAGTTTGATTGTTTATAGAAGATATCAAATTAATTTAGTCTCTACTAACAGTAATACCCTTTAAAATATTAGGGTGTTACACTCACCACATGGATCAATCCTCTCTACTTGAGAATGAAAGACCATTGGAGCGTCAGGAAAACCCCCAAGACTAAGCTAGCATGCAAATCATTCTAAACACACCGAAAGGGCACCACCATGTATCCCCCTTGAGGATCATGGAATTACGTCCAATACTAATACTTTCCACTTTAACACCAACATGATAATGCACACATAAGCCCTTAAAGCAAGTGGAACAATTAAGTAAAATAGCATACTGGAATAAATAGGAATATAGGCCGAACAGAAAACATCAACACATAATGAGCAAGACCGAACACCCTGTGAATGGTGGAGAACGAACGATATCTCTCTTCCCAAAGAAAGAACCGAACGGTCCATAAAAGGTAAGACTGAAGAAGTGACCAAACATTATTCAGGACCGCTCACTAAGAGAGATCGAACGCTACCTAAGACTGAGCAATATCAAGACCGAACGCTACCTAAGATCGAATGCTACCTGAGAGACCGAACGCTACTTAAGAGACCGAACGCTACCTGAGACCGAACGCTACTTAAGAGACCGAACGCTACATCCGAGACCGAACGCTACTTAAGAGACTGAACGCTACCTGAGAGACCGAATGTTACTTAAGAGACTGAACGCTACCTGAGAGACCGAACACTACCTGAGATCGAACGCTACTTAAGAGAACGAAAGCTACTTAAGTAACTGAACGCTACTTGAGAGACCGAACGCTCAACAGCGCATGGCCGAACAGTTATCAGTTCACTTTCGGCGAAACTGCATAATTCTGTAGAATTATGAACACCTAACATAACCATTCCTAACCATTTTTACTAACTTCTAACACCCTCAATTCTTGTTTTATACTTAATTAAACTTATCTAAATGATTCTAAACATTCCTACTACCATTCTAAAGTGATTAAGACTCAATTTCAACTCTAAAACACCAATTTTCCCAACTTAGGGATCCAAAACTCAATCCTACTGCTTTGCACCTATTTTGATCAATTTAGTGACTCAAACAAGTCACAATACACTAGCTAAGACTACCCCAACAACCCAATTGTGCTTTAGACCTCAAATGCCCAAAATCACTACCTCGCTTCCTCTCAAAGTGACCTAAAAACTACAAAACTCCAAATTTCTATCCAACCAAAAATATACCAGATTTCACACTTAAATCACTTCCAATGGGTTAATTATAGCAATTCAAATCCATCCAAATCAATTCCAAACAGCTCAACACAGTTTCATGGATTTCACATATCAACACATACATTACAACATACTCAAAACGCAAAATATAACTCCAAACAGTGCACCAATTCAGAATCCAATATACATACACTTCATGCAAGCAATTTAACGAAGTATTCTAGCTTCCCTTACCTTGGAGTTGAGTAGTACAACCCACTAGAATGCTCTAACAGTGTCTCACACAGCAAGGACCCGACCAAACCCCACTAAAGAAGGAAAATCTAATCGGATGGTTGCGAAGCTCACTACGCCGCGGTCACTTGAGCACCACCTAATCCAACATGCAATGGCTGAATGTGAGAGAATGGTAGAGAGAAGACATAGCAAGGTTAGAAAAAATAAGAGTTCTAGAGAGAGAAGAAAAAGTTGGCTAATGCACTCAGATTTTGAAAGATCCCTTTTAAGATCATGATGTCCTTAGTTTTACGGGCATGAATGCCTCTGTAACGTCCGAAATTATATACGTCATGCATATAAAATAAGACGTCATCATGCATAATATGTGAAAGCAGTTTAGAGTAATTAGGATTACAATCATCCCAAATAGAGTCAGAATTTAAAACTTAAACACACTAATAGTTTAAGTTGGAAACGTGAAAGGAAAGGTATTCCGAAATACATGGAATTATTAAGAAAGTCCTATGAAGACTAAACAGCAGCATCGCTACCTCCTTCCAAAGCTGTCTCCACACGAACATCCTCGCCATCTACTCCCATCCAAGTGGATAATCATCGCAAAAGAAAAAGCATACCCAAGCAAACACAAACACACAAGCAAGGGTAAGCTAGATATACAAAAATCATGTTATCAAATCATATACAAGATGCAGATTATCACAATCACATACAACATGCAATTACATACAGATGAATTCAACTATACACATGACTTGTTACCCTTTTACACTTGACCTAATACACTTGACACTTGACTCGTCCGGGGTTGAATGATTGCCGAGCTATGGTGGGTCGTGCACTCGTGGTGGCCTCTACTGCTTTGCAAAGCCATTGCCAATGGGTTTCACCCTACCACACTCACGAGGTTAGTCCGTTATTACTCACCTTGGAGCATACTAGAAGCCTCCAAGACTAGGACCTCCTGCTACTCCTCACCACATGAATCAATCCTCTCTAATTGAGAATGACAGACCATTGGAGTTTCAGGATAACCCCCAAGACTGAGCTCCCATGCAAATCATTCCACACACAATAAGGGCACCACCATGTATCTTCTCCTTGAAGACCATGGAATTACGTCCATTAACCTTACTTGTAAAACCACACTTTCCATTACTTTGAATCACATACCTTTTTACTTTAATACCAACATGATAAGACATACATATACCCTTAAAACAACGTAGAATAATTCCTTTAAATTATCATACTGGGATGAATAGAAACCTTAACCGAAAAGAATACCTCCCCACACAAAAAGAACAAGATTAATACTTAATCAAAAACTATCCAATCAAATATCAACCGAACGATATAAATCAAGGTTTATCCTACACCAACGACCGAACGCTAATATCACTTATTTACACATAATTCTTTATGGTCTATTAATTCGATCCCTTAAGTATGTCAAACAGATTGGATACCCTCACCAATGGCTCCGAAAGGTTCAAAAACCCCCAGAACGACCTAAAGAACGTCCAAAACGGACATCCAGAACTCCCAAAACATCAAAAACATCTAAAATCACTAAATCTATCACACATAACTCGCTCCAACGAAATTACTATTCCAAAATCACAAACATTTACTTTTCAGCTATACCGACTATTCCTTTCATCATACGGACCTTCTAGACATAAAAAAAAACTCATCTTCTATCAACAACCCATTTTCATCCAAATCTTATAAACATCTAAACTCAACATATAAATAAAAGACAACGGATAAATAGTACAACTCAAAATTTCATATCAAAAACCTAATCTCCTTTTAGATCCATAAACAGATTTAAAATCTTCAAACTATATATATACCTAAAAAAAAACTTCCACCGATTCAAAATACTTAATACAAACAAGATCTATTCAAAATCGTCCAAACAGAAGCATATCCCAATTCCAAACCGTACATCAATTCAAAAGATACAACAAAAGCAGTATTTCACTCTAAAATCATAAAGAGAATCAAAATCCTAAACATATACCAATTTTAAGATCATACAGAAACAAAAAGACTCAAGGTTAGCTCCCCTTACGGTTTTCTCCTTAGCTAATCTTCCAAAAACTCTTTGCGAACGTTCCCCCGACTCAAAACAGAACTCCAAAGTCTCTCTGCTTCAAAACCTCCGTGCTCTGACCTCCGGTTCAACTTAGGAACTTCTCTCAGCCCCAAAACACTCTTAAATAACCATAAAAACGTGTATAAATAGTAAAAACGCGTTTAAATAGTAAAAACGCGTTTACCCAGTCAAAAACGCGTTCACTTACTGGGACAACTTTGTCAGTCCTGTTAAACCCCTTCCCGATGTCGGAATTACGCGTATGAGTACTCGAATCGAAGCTATTCGAGTCTTCTTTCTAATGGAAAAATAATCAACTCAATATCTAATTTGTAAAATTAGTTATAATTAAAATACCAAACCATGTCAAAGTTGACAGCATTGTATTTTACATATTAACTTAAACTTTTATTACAACTTGATACATTTTAGGTTTCTTAATCTTCTAATGACTCAAGACTTACTTTTTCCTCTAGTTTTCAGGGTCTTACATTCTCCCCACCTTTAAAATTTTTCGTCCTCGAAAAATGCACTCTTTAATCAAATAAATGAGGATAGAAGTTCTTCATTTCTTCTTCCAATTCCCAAGTCATCTCTTGGGTCTTCTCGTTCCACAATACTTTGACTGTACGAATTTCCTTTCCTCTTAGTTGCTTCGCCTGAACATCAAGAATCCGTACTGGTTTTGCTTCTAATGACAAATCCTCTCTAACTTGAACGTCATCAGCTTCTAGCACGTGGGAAGGATCAGACACATACTTTCTAAGCTGTGAGACATGCAACACTGGATGAAGATTTGCAAGCTGGGGTGGCATAGCTATCTCGTAGGCGACTGATCCTATACGTCTCAGGATCTGATAAGGACCAAGGCACCTAGGAGATAACTTCCTAGCACGAATAGCTCTTCCCACACCAGTAGTAGGAGTTACTCGTAGGAAAACATGATCCCCAACTTCAAATTCCAAGGGTCTACGTCTCTGATCAGCGTAAGACTTCTGTCGACTTTGAGAAGCTCGTATCCTTTCTTGAATAAGCTTCACCTTCTCTGTAGTCTGTTGTATCAACTCTGGCCCTGTTAACACATATTCTCCCTCCTGAAACCAACACAACGGAGTTCTACAACGTCTTCCATATAGTGCTTCGAACGGTGCCATACCTATACTCGCCTGGTAACTGTTGTTGTAAGTGAACTCCACCAAAGGCAATACCTCATCCCAGACTCCCAAGTGATCCAACACACATGTCCTCAGCAAGTCCTCTAGTGATTGGATCGTCCTTTCAGATTGTCCATCCGTTTGGGGATGATACGCCGAACTCATCTTCAACCTGCTACCCATTTCGCTCTGAAGTGTTTGCCAAAAGCGAGACGTGAACCGCGGATCTCTATCCGATACGATACCTGAAGGCACTCCATGCAGCCTCACAATCTCCTTGATATACAGTTGTGCCAGCTTTACCATTGACATCCTCAAGTTAATTGCCAAGAAATGAGCACTCTTGGTCAATCTGTCCACAATCACCCAAATAACATCATGCCCTCTAACCGTGCGTGGTAGATGGGTAACAAAGTCCATAGCTATGCTATCCCATTTCCACTCAGGTATCTCCAGTTGCTGTAATGGACCTCCAGGTCTCTGATGCTCTACCTTAGCCTTCTGACAGGTTAAACAAGAAGCAACGAACTGCGCTACATCCCTCTTCATACCAGACCACCAAAAAGACTCCTTGAGGTCTTGATACATTTTAGTCATGCCAGGATGCATGATAAAATGACTCTTATGACCTTCCTCAAGGATTAATCTTATCAACTCTGAATTGCTAGGAACGCAGACTCTGCCTCTGAACCTCAGAATGCCATCAGCTCCCAAGGTAAAATCACTACCTTGCTCAGTCCCAATCAAACTTGTTGACTTCTGGAGTTCAACATCTTTCAATTGCTCTTCTTTGACACGCCTCAACAAGTCATTGGACGTCACCAAATTATTGCATATGATGTTGTCAGCTTCAAATTCCGCCTGCAATCTCAAGTCTCTGAAGCTTTCTACCAACTCTAACTCTTTGACCATTAAGGCTGAAATATGCATTGACTTCCTACTCAATGCATCAGCTACCACATTAGCTTTCCCCGGATGATAAAGGAGATCAAAATCAAAATCTTTAAGAAACTCCATCCATCTCCTTTGTCTCATATAAAGCTCCTTCTGATCAAAGAGATATTTCAGGCTCTTATGATCACTAAATACCTGAAATTGCGCGCCATACAAGTAGTGTCTCCAAATCTTCAAAGCAAAGACAACTGCCGCCAACTCTAAGTCATGAGTGGGGTAATTCTTCTCATGAACCTTGAGTTGTCTTGAAGCATATGCCACTACCTTCTTCTCCTGCATCAGCACACAACCTAATCCTTGATGGGAAGCATCACAGAAAACCTCAAAAGGTTTACCTGTGTCAGGAATAACCAATACTGGTGCACTAGTCAATCTCTTCTTTAGTTCTTGAAAGCTAGATTCACACCGGTCCGTCCAAACAAAAGGTTGATCCTTCCTAGTCAGTTGTGTCAATGGCGCAACAATCCGAGAGAAACTCTCAATAAAACGGCGATAGTAACCCGCCAAACCCACAAAGCTTTTAACTTCAGTCACCGTCTTAGGTCTCTCCCACTGAAGTACTGCTTGCACCTTAGCGTGATCAACAGAAATTCCTCCGGCTGAAATCACATGACCCAGAAAAGGGACCTCTTTCATCCAAAACTCACACTTAGACATCTTGGCATATAACTTTTTCTCTCTCAACACTTCAAGTACTGACCTAAGGTGATCTTGATGCTCTTCTCGAGTCTTAGAATAAACAAGTATGTCATCTATAAAGACAATAACGAACTTGTCTAAGAACGGTCTGAAAATCCTGTTCATGTAGTCCATGAAAATGGCTGGAGTATTAGTCACACCAAAAGGCATAACTACATACTCATAATGGCCATATCTAGATCTGAACGATGTCTTCTGCACATCATCTGTTTTCACCAAGATTTGATGATAGCCTGACCTAAGATCAATCTTAGAGAATATTGTAGCCCCATATAACTGATCCATCAAATCATCTATCCTCGGCAACGGATACTTATTCTTGATTGTCAACTTATTCAATTGCCTGTAATCAATACACAGCCTGGAGCTACCATCCTTCTTCTTTACTAACAACACAGGCGCACCCCACGGCGAAGCACTCGGTCGGATAAACTGTTTCTCTAACAGCTCTTCAATCTGCTTCTTCAACTCAGCCAACTCAGCTGGAGCCATCCGATAAGGGGCTATAGATACTGGCCCTGCTCCTGAGACCAGATCAATAGAAAACTCCACTTCTCGCGGAGGAGGTAAACCAGGAACTTCTTCCGGAAAAACATCCAAGAAGTCGTTCACAACTAAGAAGTCTACACTCTGATTCTTTTGAGACAAATGATCTGACTCCTGAGTTGCGTCCATATGCGTCATAACCAAGAAACAATAAGCACCTTTCCTGATATCTTGCTTCAGCACGCCTAACGACAAAGACATATCTTCATTTTTACCAGGAAATATCAACTGCTTGTTACCACAGTCGATAAGTATGCGATTGGAAGATAGCCAATCCATACCCAAAATTACTTCTAGCCCTTGCAAAGGTAAACAAATAAGGTTCGCTTTGAACCTTCGTCCCTCTACTACAATAGGACATCTGGAGCACACTTTAGATGTCCTAATTAACCCTGTTGCTGGTGTAGACACCACCAGATCACACGAAAGTTCCCCCACAGTTAAACCCAATCTCTCAACACACGCCTCGGACACAAAAGAATGCGTCGCCCCCGAGTCAAAAAATGCCACACAAGAATTCCCAAATAATAAACAACTACTGACAATTAGGTTACCTGCGTTGGCTGCCTCAGCCCCGGTCAAAACATAAACTCGCCCAGTGGCCTGTGGTCTGGCACCACCCCTCTGAACAGATCTCTCAGCACGGTGTATCTGTGCTCCAGTCCTCTTGACGGTAGGACAATCTCTAGCATAATGACCCTCACCTCTGTAGATGTTACACCTCCGATAACCGCTCATCTGAGGGCAAACAGACTGTAGATGGGGTCCACCACACCTGTAGCATCTCAAGGGGCTAGCAAAACTGGATTGCCCTGACAACTGAGAGGAAGAACTCCTAGACCCAGAAGAAATAGGTCTAGAAAAAGGGGTCTTCCTAAAACTGGAGCCTCCCCTGGATACCACTGGTCCACCAACTCTTAGTGGTTGGGTCTGCTGATTCTGGGGTCCTTCTGCTTCTTTCTTGGTCCTTTCCATGTCACGGGCCATTTCTACCAAAGCGGGAAACTCTCGAATGCGTAACCCCTTCACAAGCAGCTTTATGTCACCCCTTAAGCCGTTCTCAAATTTTCTGCATTGCCACACTTCATTTACAGCCGTAGTGTTGAAGCGAAGCAAATGTTTGAAGCGATCCGCATATTCTGATACTGACCTGTTGCCTTGCACCAGTTCAAGGAATTCCACTTCCTTTGCAAATCTAACACTATCGGGAAAGTATTCCGTGTAAAATTTGGCTTTAAATAATTCCCAGGTAATAGGAGTCTCACTCCCTTCAAGGATCATCTTCACGTTGCTCCACCAGTGACCAGCTTCCCCAGTCAACAAATATTGAGTATAGGCTAGTTTCCTCTCATCAGGACAACTCTTAGCTTCATAGATTCTCTCCATGTCCCGGAACCAATGATCAGCTTCATCCGGGCTGCATTTGCCAGTGAATCTGGCTGGATGATGTTGCAGAAAGCTTTCTAAACTCCACTCTGGGACCAGAACCGCAGGTGAAGACGCGCCTGAAGCGGTCCTACCACCAGCCATCATATCCATGAACTGCCTCTGGGTGGTATCGGCCGACGCTCTGGCGTTCTCAGCGGACACTCTTGCAGCTTCCAGATTCTGCAAGGCTATGGTATTTGCTGAATTAGTGCAGCATTTTGTTGTTGCAACATCTGAAGCACAGCATTCAACATCTGATTAGAGTCAGACGGATCGACATCTGAGGAAGGAGGAGATCTAGATGCCATCTTCTGTTCAGAGAGAAAGACTATTAGTCCAACTTAAAGGAACAACGACAACCCATTTAGACATGACTAAGAGTACACAAGCATGAGCAAGGCACACCCATCCTACAGGATTTCCTAAGGACAAAAACTGCTCTGATACCATTAATGTAACGTCCGAAATTATATATGTCATGCATATAAAATAAGACGTCATCATGCATAATATGTGAAAGCAGTTTAGAGTAATTAGGATTACAATCATCCCAAATAGAGTCAGAATTTAAAACTTAAACACACTAATAGTTTAAGTTGGAAACGTGAAAGGAAAGGTATTCCGAAATACATGGAATTATTAAGAAAGTCCTATGAAGACTAAACAGCAGCATCGCTACCTCCTTCCAAAGTTGTCTCCACACGAACATCCTCGCCATCTGCTCCCATCCAAGTGGATAATCATCGCAAAAGAAAAAGCATACCCAAGCAAACACAAACACACAAGCAAGGGTAAGCTAGATATACAAAAATCATGTTATCAAATCATATACAAGATGCGGATTATCACAATCACATACAACATGCAATTACTATCATAAAGAGAATCAAAATCCTAAACATATACCAATTTTAAGATCATACAGAAACAAAAAGACTCAAGGTTAACTCCCCTTACGGTTTTCTCCTTAGCTAATCTTCCAAAAACTCTTTGCGAACGTTCCCCCGACTCAAAACAGAACTCCAAAGTCTCTCTTCTTCAAAACCTCCGTGCTCTGACCTCCGGTTCAACTTAGGAACTTCTCTCAGCCCAAAACACTCTTAAATAACCATAAAAACGTGTATAAATAGTAAAAACGCGTTTAAATAGTAAAAACGCGTTTACCCAGTCAAAAACGCGTTCACTTACTGGGACAACTTTGTCAGTCCTGTTAAACCCCTTCCCGATGTCGGAATTACGCGTATGAGTACTCGAATCGAAGCTATTCGAGTCTTCTTTCTAATGGAAAAATAATCAACTCAATATCTAATTTGTAAAATTAGTTATAATTAAAATACCAAACCATGTCAAAGTTGACAGCATTGTATTTTACATATTAACTTAAACTTTTATTACAACTTGATACATTTTAGGTTTCTTAATCTTCTAATGACCCAAGACTTACTTTTTCCTCTACTTTTCAGAGTCTTACAGCCTCATTGCTCTTGGCTCACTTTTCAGTTACATTGAATACAAAATTTTCATTTATCAAATTTAATAAAAAGAATCAAGACATAATTGAAGATAAATAAAATAACATAATTATAAACTTAATAATAGAGACTCGTGCCTTGTTGGAAATTGAAAAACCATATCATTCTAAATTTAATAAAAACGACAACTTATAAATTAAATTAAAATTATAAATTTAATAAAAATGATAACTTACATATAAATTAAATAACATAATTATAAATTTAATAAAAAGCACCAATAAACTAGTGAATTACAAAATCTAGTAAAAAAAAATCGGTGCATAATTAAATATAAATTAAACGTATAACAAAATAAAAATTATATTTAAAATAAATACAAAATTAATAAAAACACACATAATTTCATTAAAATTAATATAAAAGAACTTAATCTCACTTTTTCTTATCTTATTAATTAGACTGACACAATAAAATTAGAATTAGAAATATTTTAAAAAATTCAAATTTCGTAAATATCTTTCGTTCCAATTTTTCTTCTCATATCCTACGTCTCTTCATCTTTTCCTAGTTATCTCCTCTTTCACCCATTCATCTATTTATAAGTCAAATATTATTTTGATTTTTTAAAACTATGATTACATGAACAAAATACTAAGAGATAATTTTTATATCTTATCTTCTTACAATTATCATAACATTAGAATAATCTTTTACATAATTTTTTTAATTATATATATACATACATATACATATACATAGATACATACATACATATATATATATATATTCATATTTTTTTCTAATAATAACACATCTTTAAAACTACTTAATTTATTTTTTTATATTCCTATTTTATCTAAATAAGATAGAAATTTAATCATAAGAGTTATTTAAAATAAGAATAAAGTAAAAACTCAAATTATTTAAAAATAAGCATGCTATAGTTTTTTCCCTCACACTCAAGGCACCTTGGAAGACTTCAAGTTGTCTTTAAACATATTGCCACACATCCCATATAATGTTCAAATTTTAAATTTACCTTTTGATTTATGATTTTAAATTTTTTTTACTCTAAAATATTAAATAAAATAAATTATATAATTTGAAATATTAATTTTATATTATAAAATGTAAATTCAAAATATAAAATTTATATTTTAGAATGTATAATCCAAATAAAAAAAATCAGAAGGTATAATCCAAAATAATAAATTTGTATTAAAAAATATAAGAATTTAGAATATAAAAGAAATAATTACATTTCAAATTGGTGTGGTACCGTGATAAGTGATAAAAGAAGTTTAAGGTTTTTCCTAACATTGTAGGGGCGCGGTTAATAATTATGAGGGTGCAGGAAGCAATAGCTGATAACCAAATATCACTTTAACCTAGTCTCTTCATGCTTAACATTTCAGTTTTTTTTATCTCTCTCTCTCTCTCTCTCTCTCTCTCTCTACTCTACATTTGGAAAAGCAACTCTAACAAAGCCAAAAATCCCTTCTCTCTACTTCAAACCATTCTTAATAAATTCCTAAAAATCCTTTAATCTATTTGAAATCATAGACATCAACCTCAAGCTTAACACTGAATTTTTTATTCTGTATTCTAAATTACACATTCCAGAATATAAATTTTGTATTTCATATTACACATTCTGAAATACAAAATATTGATATTTAATGTTTTAGATTATATAATCCCAAATATTTTGAATACAATGATATCAAGAATGATTACAAAAATTAGTTTTACATTTGTTGCATCCAGTGAAAAAATAGGCCAGAATATGATCAACAGATAGATTCACTTACCTATAAACTACAAAACTAAAAACAAAACAAGGTAAAAAGGCATGAATTTTGGTTTTGTTACTTGTGAAACTATCTTCATGTTAATTTCATGATATTCAAGACTTATTCAAACATGAATCATGTTATGTAGTATCTATGCAAGTGTTTTCAAAGGACAGTGATGATACAAATTTGAGATATAGGACTAAACTGAAACTTTTAAAAAGAAAAAGACCAAGAATGAAATTTAGTAAAAGAAAAAAAAATAGAGAACACGAGCATGTTTTAGCCTACAAATCATAAACAGATAATGTAACTTTAACAAGGGTAGAACAGAAATGTATGATTAGAGTTTTGATTCAGAAACTACATAAGGAAAGCAACAGGTTATTATAACAGAAAAGGAATATAACATTTTAGACCAATTAAGAGAAAGGGTTTATTCAAATGAAAATACATTTGTCAAAGATATTATCAAAAAATAGTGTTTCATGCAGTGGCCAAACCCTACTCAACCACAGCCAACAAGTCACTTGCTTTGCAGAAGCAGTGCTTTGCATCAGTCCCCAAATCCACCTGATAAATTATGATGACAAAAGCATTTAATTAGTAATAATGGCATTAAAATAACTAATGCTGTCAATTGTAATGAGCTAAGTTGTAATTACAACTTAGAATATCATTAGATAGATAAACACTAAGTATACTTTAAAGCAAAAAATTTGAAGTCCCCCTTACCTCATAAGCACTCATGTCAGTGAATAGTACCTGCAAAAGACAAATCAGAGTTAACATTTATAACAAAAAGTTGGAGTTGATTTTCAATGCTGTATGAGATGATATTTATAATGAGAATTTAAATTACAATGATACCCTAAAGTTAGTACTTTTTTCAACAAGGACTTCTCTTATCAGGGGATGTATGTGTAATGTAAACTGAGATGGCAATGTAATGATTTTAGAACAAAGAAAAGGTTTGTGCAGAATTTTAAAGAAAATGGAGGCTCAATGTAATTTGAGAAAACTGAATACTTTACTCTATTTTTTATTATTGTTTTGTCTTTTGCCAATTTCTATTTCACCTCCTTTGCAGTAATTAAACTTGTACCTTTGTTCCAGCCTTTAGTTCTCCAGCCTCAGCACCAACATTTAGGATCTGAAATAAATATGAAAGAAAATTACCACATATTATATCCAATTACCCATGAAAACATTTGCAGAACCAAAGTACTAAATGTATCTATGTCTGCTTACTTCTCCCACGAGATATCGCTCAAATTTCACGGCTGACTTGGGCAGCAAAACTCCCCCAGCTGTTTTCTACACCAAAAACACATATTCAGAAATCAGCTATGCATCATGGAAAAAAAGTACTGTGTCAGCTGCAGAATAAGTTATTCTAATCTAACCATATAACAATCTTTTGCAAACCGGTATCCTAAATTACATCAAATTAGTTCATAATGCAACAGATGAAGCCACCAACTAGTTATAATACTACATCAGGTGTTATTTGACCATCACTTTCTCTGTCATTCTACCAATTGGGTAAAAACAATGATAAAACAATGATATGAAGTCAATAGATAACTAGAAATTCAACAAATGGTGGAAGAAACACTGTCAACAAATAGAGACCAACAAAAATTTCAATCAATTGTAACAAACAGATTGCCATGCTAATGCTATGTCAGCGTGCGTGACTAATACAACAGAACCTTAAATACCTCAAAAATTAACACATTCAAGAACACTTAGAAAAAGCTCCTGAACTATAAAGTTCGAGATCAGAACTAATACTTCTCAACAACAGGCACTGCATCATACCACTACATTTACATATCTTTAATAGGCTTTAGAACACATTCTATACCTTCTACTTACATAATTCCTTAATATTATGCATTTGGATTAAGACTGCAACTTATAATGGTTCATTTAAATAGCAATTACCTACCCTGGACAGCATCATTGGGTCTCACTATAGGGTGACATGGGCGTTTTTGTTTTTACCAACACAATACAAAACCAAGCTCAGGACATTGCCTGAAGAAACCTCAGAATAATTTTTAATGCATTTGTTTCACTTGTACACAAGTGGCACCAACTTGGAGGTAGTTGTTGTGATTGAAGTTGCTATTGAAATACAGTGACCAAAATTTTTATTTCATAGCAAAATCTAAATAGATTTCTCAAAATCACATCAAACTGCAAGTTACCCAAATAGAGAACCCGCAAACTTGTCCAACATTCGGATAAGGTATAGTTGGAATATGATACACTAAAAGATTAAGAATAAACAACACCCCATGTAAAAATATTTGGTTTCATGGATAAGAGCATAGCATACCTCTGATAGCTCTTCCAAACGAATAAGAACTCTGTCAGCCTGAGGCACAACCTGCATCCCAAAATCATAACTTAGAAGAAAAAATTTGAACTTTCAGAAATTTAAAATACGGGAAAAGGGGGGAATTAGTGGGATGGTGTAGGCTACAAAAATAAAACCAATTCCGAAAACCCTCTTAAAGAAAAAGGAAAGAACCTTAGTGGGTTCCCATTTTTTGGCAATTGCATTGATCTTCAGAGTGCTCCTCTGCGAAACTGCATTCGACCCATATAAGAAAAGGTTAAGAATTTCAGTAAGAGGTTGAATTTGGAAAACAAAATTGAAAGATGCATACATGAGGGCCTCTTGTTAGAGAAAGAAATGGCACTGGTTTTGTGTAGGAAAGGAGTTGGCAGGGTGAGAAACGTTGATGCCATGGATAAGAGAGAAGAGACCATACACCAGTTCGAAACAGCAAAGAATGGAGTAAGGAAACCAGGTTAAACCCTCTTAGGTTTATCTGTTCGATTGCTAAAGACCAAGGAAAATACAAAATGAGTGCCCCAAAAATCTGTAGAAATTTGAGAAAGTACTAGAACTTATTACAAGGAAACTTCTATCATAGAAAATTTCACATTCTGAATAATTTTTTTAATTTTGAACAAAATAATTAGCGTTTTATGTTGAGATAGGTATAACAGAAAATTAAGAATTAAAATTTAGACCGAGAAAAGGGATAAAAAAATTACAAATTGATTGAAATAAGACATATTTATATCTATATATAAAAGATTTATTTTTGTATAACTTTTTTTAATGATATTTTTTAAATAATCGTTTTTTTAAACTAAAATAATTATATTTTTAATTACATTCTTTAAATAATCGTTAATTTAAATTTAGTTATTTTTTAAATTAAAATCATTATTTTATAATCAACTTTTACTTAAAGTTAGTTATTTTTTAAATTAAATAAATTATCTACAATAAAATAACACATATACGCGTATGTATTTCTACTAGGAAATAAAGTTAAAAGAAACTAATTAGTTTTTATTAAAAAAATAAAATTTATTTACCTATATTATTAATAAAGGGGAATTTATATTTTTTACTTTTTAATAATGATTTTTTAAATTTAAATGACTGTTTATAATAAAATAATAATTTTTAATTTTAATTTATAAATAATAAATTTTTTAAATTCAAATAATTTTTATAATTAAAAAACCATTTACATAATAAAAAGAAAATTCAATTATTATATTTACTATTTTTAGAAAACATCTTTTATAGTTTGTTAGTATTTTTTTATGTTAATGATTAAAAATTATTTTATAGCTTAATAAAAATTTTAGTGTAGCAAAAAAATTGGGCATACAAGAGGTACATCCACATATGTGTATTCACTTTTTATATGATAAAAAATAATAAAATTAAAATTAAAAAAGTAAATGTAAATAATTTTATAATAAAAGCTAATTTTTGTTTAATTTGTAGGTAATATTTTTATTATAGATAATTATTTTAATTAAAAAAAAGTCAAATAAAAAAATTAAATTTAAAAAAAAAATTACTTAAAAAGATAAAATTAGTAAGATAATTATTTTAATTTTTTAAAAATATTTATTAGAGATAAAATTGGAAAACAAATGTTTATTATGAACTTTTTTTATGCAAGGAGGTATCAATTATATATTGAAAATGAAATATAAAATTATAATGTTATCATTGTATTTTATTTTTTTTACATTTTCTAAAAGAATTTTTATAACTATTATTAAAATATGATTGTATCATTAATATATATATATATATATATTAACTTTTGTGTATATTTTATGATTAGTTTTATAAATTTAAAATAATAAAATATTTAAATATTAATTTAGTTTTTGTTTTTGTTAAGTTTTGTACAATTTGATTCTAATTTTTTTTTCTCTTGTTCGATCAAGTCTTAATTTTTGTTTAAATTTAGTTTTTTTAAGGTTTAATTGTTTTCTTTGTTCTTAATTTTATTACAATGTGTCAAATTGATCTTATCTTTTAAAAAAACTTTCAATTATGTTCATACCTCTTAAAATTTGTCTCAATCTATGCATAAATGAGTTAATTTTGTGTTGATATGATAAAAAAAAGTCTGCATTTCTCTCTCTTCTATTCCTCTTTGACACAAACCCTCCTTTTTGTTAATGCTACTACATTCAAAATTTAAACAAATTACTACAAAATGATTAATTTAAATCCTAAATGATAATAACTGCCACTTTTTTTACCTTCTCCTTCAGTTTGTCTCTTTTGCTTGTACGTAATAATTAATTCAAATCCTAAATTGTAAGGGTCTGAAAATGTAGGGTTATTGGGCCTTACGTTGAGACAGTCAGGCCCGTAAAACTAAGGACATCATGACCTTAGAAGGGACCTTTCAAAATTTTAGTTCATTAGCCAACTTTGTAAGACCCATGAAAAATATCTATAATAGTAAATTTTAGCATTTTATTAGTAATAATAATTTTAATGGATAGAAAATTATGGTAGAAAAATTAAAATTTTTGATATAAAATTATAGTAATTCTAGAAGGAGAGTTTCAAATTTTTAATAACTTATTTAGGATTTTTTTAAGAATAGTGAATAGTGAAAAGTGAATAGTAAAAAGTGAATAGTAAAAAAATAAAAGAAAAAAAAAAGAAAATTGAAAGGATAAGAATTCCTACGTAGCATGGAAGGAGTTAGGATCAGATTTGATCAAGTTGATGAATGAAATATTATTTTTAAAATAATAAATAATATTAAAAAATTAATGAATAGTAAAAAAATTTACCTATAAATAGCCACGGGAGGGAAGGGTATTCTGCACCAAGAAGAAGAAGAATCAAGTGAGAGCTTGAGAAATAGAGAAGAAAGAGTTAGGGAGAAATTTTTAGTTGCAAGAAGAGTAGAGGTTCTGAAGAGTTTTTGGGGAAACAAATTCGGAGCAAGAGAAGTCTAGAATAGAGGTAGGGGATCTAACCTTTCTAAGCTTTTATATTCTGATTTAGTATTGTTTATTAGTATGCATGTCTTGAAATTATGTGAGAATACTGTTAATGCTTAATGTATATTTATTTATATTGAATTTCTGTGTTAATATTATGTGTTGTTATTTTGAATTTGTAAATAAGAAATTTGTTAAAACTAGTTGAGGAACACTTTGGCTAAGGAAAGACTTGATACTTAAGTTGTCCATTGTGATGCACCTCTCTTTCATGGAAGTCTACTCGACAAGCTTTTAACTTAAATCTTGTCGAACAGATTATGTACTGTTAAACTATTGTGCAATATATCTCGTTGGAATGAATTCATGTTATTGTGGTAGATACGAAATTATGAATTTTAATTGTGATGATTGTAATTTATTATATTGGATTTGAATTTATGCGTCTGAACATGGTATGAGAATTATGGGGAGATTTCGTAATGATATGATATGAGTTGAGGAATGTGAGCATGGTATGAGTCTCATGGAGAGATTCTGTAATGACATGGTATGTGCGTATATGTTGATGTTGAGGGTCATGAAGTTGGAGGTTATCCTGATATTCTAATAATCATCCAGTCTCAAGTAGAGAAGGATGAATTTTGTGGTGAGAGGGACAGGAGGTCCTGGTCTATGTGCCGATTTTGGACATAGTGAGGGGACTAACCTTGTGAATGGTATGGAAGGCAGGATGTCCTGGTCTATGTGTCGGTTTTGGACATAGTGAGGGGACTAAGAATGACATCACAAGTGCGGAACCTCCCGTTGATCACTCATCAACATATCGTCGGGATAAGTGCTTATTGGGTATTGTGGTGTTTATTGGGTATTGTGGGACGAGTGTGTAATAGAAATTGTGGTATGATGGTATGAGGGTATATGACATAATTATTATATGATGTTAGTATCAGAGCAATTATGCATGTTTTATAAATGATTTGTTGCATGTTAGCTCACCCTACTTGTTTGTGTTTGGGTATGTACGATGATCGTATAATTCGTTATACAGGAGTAGATGAAGGAATGTCGTCTGATCCAGTACCAATGAAGAAAGAGATCGAAGAATAAGTTAGAAGAATTCGAGTCATATTTATGATTTTATAGTTGAAATCTGAGTTTAAAACATGTATAGACATATATCAACTATGAATTTTTAAGTGTGAGATTACAGGATGTTACCGTAAATGTAATATTACAATATATAAATTATGAATTATCCAGTGTGAGATATTGGAATGTTACAAACTTTCCCTTCTCTCTCTAGAACTCTTATTTTCCCTAACCTTGCTCTGTCTTCTCTCTACCATTCCCTCACATTCAGCCATTGCATGTTGGATTAGGTGGTGCTCAAGTGACCGCGGCGCAGTAAGCTTCGCAACCATCCGATTAGATTTTCCTTATTCAGCGAGGTTTGGTCGGGTCCTTGTTGTGTGAGGCACTGTTAGAGCATTCTAGTGGGCTGTACTACTCAACTCCAAGGTAAGGGGAGCTAGATATTGTTTTCAATTTGCTTGCAGTATTTATATGTATGTTAAATTCCTTAATGGGTGTGCTGTTTGGTTTGCTTGTTTAAGCTCTAAAGTAAGTGGGTCATATATGTTAATGTGTGTGATGTATGAAATAGTAGCGTGACGTCTGTAAACTGAATTAGTTGAATCTAGCTGTTGTAATTGGGCGTGTTGGAAGTGCTTGGAGTGATAAATCTGTTATAGCTTGAATGAAATGGAAAGTTAAGTGAAATTATGGTGTTTTAAGGCAAATTGGGGGAAGTGAGGTAGTGATTTTGGGCATTTGGGGCCTAAAGCGCAATTGGGCTGTTGGGGCAGTCTTAGCTAGTGTATTGTGACTTGTTTGAGTCACTAAATTGATCAAAATAGGTGCAAAGCAGTAGGATTGGGTTTTGGATCCCTAAGTTGGGAAAATTGGTGTTTTAGAGTTAAAATTGAGTCTTAATCACTTTAGAATGGTAGTAGGAATGCTTAGAATCATTTAGATAAGTTTAATTAAGTATAGAAAAGGAATTAAGGGTGTTAGAAGTTAGTAAAAATGGTTAGGAATGGTTATGTTAGGTGTTGTTCATAATTCTGCAGAATTATGCAGTTTCGCCGAGAGTGAACTGATAACTGTTCGGCCATGCGCTGCTGAGCGTTCGGTCTCTTAGGTAGCGTTTGGTCTCTTAGGTAGCGTTCAGTCTCTTAAGTAGCGTTCGGTCTCTTAGGTAGCGTTCAATCTCTTAGGTAGCGTTCGGTCTTGATAGTGCTCGGTCTCAGGTAGCATTTGGTCTCTCAAGTAGCGTTCGGTCGTAGTAGCATTCGATCTCTCTTAGTGGGCGGTCCTAAATAGTGTTCGGTCACTTCTTCAGTCTTACCTTTTATGGACCGTTCGGTCCTGTCCTTTAAGAAGTGAGATATCGTTCGGTCTCCACCATTCACAGGGTGTTCGGTCTTGCTCATTATGTGTTGATGTTTTCCGTTCGGCCTATATTCCTATTTATTCCAGTATCCTATTTTACTTAATTGTTCCAGGTTCTTTAAGGGCTTATATGTGCACTATCATGTTTGTGTTAAAGTGAAAAGTATCAGTATTTGACGTAATTCCATGATCCTCAAGGGGGGATACATGGTGGTGCCCTGAGTGTTTAGAATGATTTGCATGGTAGCTCAGTCTTGGGGGTTATCCTGAAACTACAATGGTCAATCATTCTCAAGTAGAGGGGATTGAATCATGTCGTGAGTAGTAGCAGGAGGTCCTAGTCTTGGGTGCTTCTAGTATGGCCCAAGGTGAGTGATAACGGACTAACCTCGTGAGTGTGGTAGGGTGAAACCCATTGGCAATGGCTTTGCAAAGCAGTAGAGGCCACCACGAGTGCATGACCCGCCATAGCTCGACAATCATTCTAAGTCCGGACGAGTCAAGTTTAAGTGCAACAAGTCATGTGGGTGTAGTGTACTGTATCTGTCTTTGCTTGCATATTGTCTGTGACTGCTATAACATGATTTTTATATCTAGCTCACCCTTGCTTGTGTGTTTGTGTTTGCTTGGGTATGTTTTTCTTTTGCAATTATCATCCACTTGGATGTGAGCAGAGGCGGATGAGGTGCCTCTAGAGCAGGCTTTGGAGGAAGACGATGTTGCTGCTTAGTCTCCTTAGGATTCTCTTAGTATTTTTTGTATTTTGAATTACTGTTTTGTTGTCGAGGATTTCCCTGTGATTCCTATCCCTTTGAAATACTCTATTTGCACTTAAGTTTTAAATCATGTCTCATTCATGGATGACTGTAAACTTAACTACCTTATTTAGAGTCTACTCTAACTGTCCTCTTTTATATAAATGTGAACTCACTATATTATATGCTTCTATATAATCTGAGATGTTACATAAATAATAATAATAAAATAATAATAATAATAATAATGATTATAATAATAATAATAATAATATAATAATAATAATATTAATAATAAGGTCATATTATTTTAAAAGTAATTACTTT
The DNA here is from genome assembly GCF_016808095.1 of Vigna angularis. Classification (NCBI taxonomy): domain Eukaryota; kingdom Viridiplantae; phylum Streptophyta; class Magnoliopsida; order Fabales; family Fabaceae; genus Vigna; species Vigna angularis. Next base: position 30,048,932 of record NC_068978.1, read on the forward strand.
TGTTCGTGTAAAAATATTAATATGGTGAAAAAAACAAAAGATGCTTGTTGGACTATACAATTTAATAATAAAACAAACTTGAAATATACATTAATTTTTGTTTTAATGGTTTTGTTTTTTTAGTTAATTAGGAATGAGAATAGTTTTAACTTAATTATTTTATTATTATGAATAATGGTATGATTATGAAAATTGATTAAATCAGAAATTTGCATAAAAAAGACTAACACTGAAAAAAATAATTATAATTTAAAAAATGAATGGTGTGGTTTCACCTAGAATGGATGACGTGTCTTGCTGAAGACATTAATCTTTTATCATTTCATTAAAAGTATAATCATTAATTGCATACACAAATCATAAAAAAGTGATAGGCACATAGAATATGCATAGAGTTAACGTTATTTATGCATATTTAACGAATGAGCTTGATTGATGCAAATTTTACCATGTGCAGACATAATTAAAACTTTTTTAAACGGTAGGATCAACTTGACATACTGCAGCGAAACTAGGAACAAAGAAAGTAATTAAACCTTACTTTTAACAAGACTGTTTAAATAATTAACATCATTAACGTGGTTGAACAATCGGTACCAATTTTGTGCAGCGGAGTTAAAACGAATTTGATTGTTAAGAGCAGAAAAGCGTGTTCGGTCAATAAAATGGTTCCTTTAATTTTCTTATAAAACTTTTATCGAACAGTTGATGTGCTAAAAGTTTAAAGAGTGTAGGGAAGAGAAAAATCACACAAATGATTTTTATCCTGGTTCGAATCAACAGATTCTACGTCCAATTGTTAATCACTATAAAGAGCAATTAGCTATTTCACTAAAATCAGTTTAACAATTACAATAAGATGAATAGAAATTAAGAACAACAAAAACATTTCGTTCGACAAACGAATGGAAGAACCTTCTTTCGACAAATGAATCGGAAGAGACAACTCTACCAACTTGAAGAGAACCGCTTCGACCTCTGACACACAAAGCGCGAGCTTCTCCTATTCACAAGACTTGACAAGAGTAAACACTATCACTTGAGAACTTCCTCAGACAAACTGTATTCTCAAATGGTTTTTCACTCTCAGAGAGCTTCCCTTAGGCACACAACTCTAATACTCTCAAATGAAAAGTTACCTTCTAAGAGTTGTGAAGACCTCTATTTATAAGCCCAGGTTCGTGTAGTGTTAGAAACTGAAAAGACATATTACAACAGCCAGTGATAATTGATTATTATAAGTGATAATCAATTATCTGCGAGACTTTGGAACAATTAGGTTATTAACTTCTTCAAACGGTCGACTCCAGTTCTTCACCTCCTTCCACCATTCGACTCGAGCCCTTACCGCCTTCTGTCATTCGACTCGATTCCTTACTACCTTCCATCGTTCGCCTTGAGCCCTTACTACTTTCCACCGTTTGGCCTGATTCCTCACAGCTTTCCACCGTTCGGCCTGACCTCTTCTTCTCTCTCTCCTTCCAACCCTTAACATTTTATTCTACAGGAATGGTTGGACTCAATTTTGTTTAGCTTGTGTTCAACGCCGTTTGGTTTTTAACTATGTTCGACCTTCATTTGTTAGTGACCATTCGGTCTTGTACATGTGTTGTGTTTATCTGTTTTGTTCGGCTTTCAACTGCTATACGTCGTTCGACCTTTTAGCTTTTGTGTTTGGTTTTCTTTTTCTCTACTTTGCATCTGGGCTCTTGTTCCTGTTCCTCGCGGACCAACATACAAGAATGTTTTTAAACTTAATACAACAAGGGTCTTCATATTCTTCACTTTGTAACATCATCAAAATCATCATCTTCAAGACACCAATGCTCCTCATTGGTAACATAACGTGGTCCGTTTCATTTTCTTCAACTCACATATCTCACAAAAACTTTCACTACTTTTCTTCCTCCAACCAACCCACCATCTTTCATCAAAACCTCCACTTTATACATTTTCACCATCACTATACCTCCCACATAGAAAACCAATCTTCCACACGCACCCTTCACCATCATTTTCTTCCTCTTATCCATTCCAAACTACCATCAACCACCATTAATCATCTTGATCATACACAAAAATGACAACTCCATTACCTTTACTTACAAACTCCATATAATAATATGACACTCTGCTTCATAAACTTAACACCACACTCTATTATGCTTGAAGGTAACAATACGATAGAACATACAACCCACTCATCACCTTTTTCCTCCACTATCACCAACAACATTCATCCTCTTCTTCCCTCCACACCCTTATCAAACAAGCTTTTCCAAAATTCATCATTAACCTTCATACTCACTCTTCCAACTATAAAAAGCCCAAAATCATTTTTATAGAAAGACAAAACAATCAGACAACTCACTGAAATTGATCTCTCTATTTTTTCATCACCATAAGTTCATTATTGAATCTAAAAATAAAGAGGGAGAAGGCATCAACATTGGTGATTCGTTCGTAACATCGGTGACTTGCTAATGATGTCGATAATATTTCTAGTTGAAGGTGCCCCTAGTCACAAGTTCAACAATAGTGGGGTGAGATTCGAGCCTCATGGAAGAAGAAGAAGAAGAAGAAAGCATTGGGAGAAGAGAAAGTTGCCATGGTGAGAGGAAGAAGATGGAGCGATAATGCTAACAAAACCTTTGGTGTGGCAGCCTCAACTCGGCTCAGAAGATGTAGCTGTGGGTAGAGGAAGTTCTATCATGGCCTCATGGAACCCTATTTCCCTATTTTTTGATTTAAAATTAAATCACATATTAAATAAATTAGACGCATCAAATAAAATGGGTCACATTAGATGAACTAGGCCACCATGTTTATTATGTTGTTAATTATTTAAATGATGTTACCAAAAAGAACTAAATTAACGAAAATTAGAACTTGATTGAATAAGAAAAATGGATAAAATTGAGCAAACTTGTCACATCCCATTTTTTATAGTATTTTATTATCATTGGATTTGTCACATTTTCAATAATACAAAGCAGTTAACTAAAACAAATATATATAAAATGTTATTACAAATATCCAAAAATAAAATATAATAGCAAACTATATATACAATATCCTAACTATTTAAAGATATTATACTGAACCAAGAGTGTAATAGGTAGTTATAATAACTGAGGAAAGCGCAACAAAACTTCCTACATTATACCTCAACTTCATCTTCTCCTAGCACCTGTCATCAGAGACATCGTCCTCTGCTCTCATCATAAAGGTGATCATCATAAACAAGAAGAAACAAAACAGACAAACAAACATAGATAAGAAAGGGTAAGCTAATGTACAAAGAAAATCATATATCACCATAGATCAAACAATCAATCTTAAATCATACAATTTTTCCCTTTAAACTTGACCATCTAGATACTTATATTGATGTCAGACTCATGGGGGACCTGCCTCATGTGTGGTTAAACAACTTTCCCACATCAAACTACCACACACCAAGCTTAATTTGTCAAACATCAATGGCCAATACATGACCATCAGACTAAGGACCTCCTACTATTCTTCATGACACAATCATCTTTCTCTAATTGAAATTGGAAGTTATTAAGAGTGTCATAATCATCCCCCAATCCGGAGTTCCTACTTCAATACATCACACTATAAAGTAACACCAAGAATTTTTCCATGGAATTCCTTTTACTAAATACTTGAACTGAATATATATATATATATATATATATATATATATATATATATATATATATATATACACACACACACACAATTATCATTCGCAGATCATTCATAATTATCAACAACTATATATCATATGTCATGAACATATTTATAAGTATAAACAAATATACATCATATTAGAATAACCAATCCATTCAAACAAGAAATTATACTATTACCACTCACAGGGCATTCATAATTTATCACAATCTGTACATACCATCAAAATAATCAACTTAAAACCAAACAGGAAATTAAAACCAAGAAAAACAACATAAATTCCAAAAACAGGGCGCTCAACGAGCTATACTTCTTGTCCAATGGATTTCTTCTTAAATAATCGGTTATCTCACCTAATAATCGATTATTCTAGAGAGATTTTAGACAAAGATGAATTTCTTACTAAAATAATTGATTATCAAGTAAGATAATTGATTATTCCAGTCAATTTTCAACTTTGATTTTTTTTTGATTTGGTTGCATCGTGTGGACCTCCAGGAAATTTACCAATTTCCTTTTCACCAACATTTCGATCCTTCCGCTCTTGAACATGATGCTTCTATTCAATAATGTTATTATCTTACTCATGAATAAGAGTTTCTTCTCATCTTCTTTAAACTTATGTGATAGGTCCTCCCCTCCTTTTCCTTTGAGAAGAATTTTCTCTTCGATAAGATGATACACCTCGTGTTCTAGTCATATATGCAAAAACACAATAATCTTCAACAACAAAATAAATATTAAATACAAATTTAAAATAAATATTTGAAATAAAATGAATACAAATTAATACAACAAAATAATCTTGATGAACATAGTCTTCAAAAACAACAACAAAATAAATAAATAAACACCATAAATTAATACAAATTTAAAAATAAAAATTATTTCAAATTTGTTCAATGAGTTTTGAAAACCGTTAAGACCTTCAACGGTTTTCAAAACCCGTTAAAAGTTGAAGGTTTCAACGATTTTCGAAAATCGTTGAAGGCCTCAATGATTTTTAAAACTCGTTCTCAACTATTTTTTTCCACACCAGTTTTTTCATATCAATGCACAAATCAAACCAACATAATTCAAAGTCTATAACTATGCAAATGTAAACAAAAACATAAATAAACACCTTAGCTTTCTTTTTTTGCTTTGAAAGAAAATTTGTTGTGCAAAGGGTGTTGTGATGGTATGTGATCCTATGAAACTTGGGGTGGTGGATTGGCAAAAGAAGAACAAAAATAAAGAAGAGAAGAGAAAAAGAAAAACAAAGGAAAGGGGCCACTACTAGGTTAGACAAATAACAACAAGAGAAGAAGTGGAAAGGATTTTAAAATAAAAAGTGAAAACAATTACCTAAACTAAAAATTCATTTTACAAATTTCAAGTTCTGCTCTTATTAAAAACACCAAATGACATTAAAATTTCGAAATACAGGAAACTAAATTTTGAACGTAATAAAAACCGTCTATGAATATAACGCATAGTATGTCATTTCTGAAATTAAAAACGTTTTCTGTGTCATTAATGAAAAAAAAAATCGTAATTCGTCATCCCTATTGATGGAACAAGGTTTATTTCTTAAGACAATGTTGAAGGCGTTGTCGTCTTACAATGGGAGAAATAGCGTACAGAAAGCAGAGACCATATCTTTGACTGTGTTCCAAATTATCCATGTCTAATCACACCTCACTCATTTATTTATTTATTAGTCCAAATAGTATTTTCCACAATAGTTTGAGAATTTTAAAATGATATTTTTGTTAAATATGCTTTTGCACTGTATGAAGAAGATCCTTGTAAAATCATAAAGAATTTGGTGATCAGTTCCATGATGAGTTTGGTAGTGTGGCGGCGAGCAGTTGAGAAGAGTTAATGGTTGTCATTGTAAAAAAATTATTAATTTATAAAACTAATTTAAATAAGCAACCTAATTAAATTAATAAAATAAACTAACAATATTATCAAACATATATATTTTTTAAAATATTAAAAATCATAAAAAATTGTGTAATACAAATTTTATTCTTCACCCCTCTTGCCCAATAGTCGATTTTCTTTTTCAAAATTTACAAACAAAGGCTCATTTATTTAGGTTTTGCATGATTTGCAAACACATGTCCATATATATGTATATAACAAAGATAAAAAATAAATAAAATATTTGAGAAAGAGAATTTCAAAGTGAATGAGGTAGGTGATCAAAGCACAAAACCTAGTCAATAGATCCAAAATAGGTGTAAAAGGTATGAAGTATGATAACTTTTGAGTTGCTTGTGCACCCCAACCAAAGCTAGGAATATAAACAAAACACGACATAGAAGATAGTATTGGATTCTCGTTTATGTCTAAGTCAACCTTGTATTACGTTTACATGCTACGTATGCACTCACTCTTCATTGTTTTTCCTTCAAAACAATTGCTTAATTTCAATGATTTAACCCTACAAAATCGTGTGAATGGTGTCATCACTTCTATTTTTTATATTTCAATTTAATTTATATTATTAGACATATGAATATCTAATAATTATAGATAGATTTTGATGTTTTCATTTCTTTTATTATCTTTCTCATAAAAGTATTTGGATAAAAGGTATCGTTTGATGTAGGAAATTTTTTTTTTAACATATTCCCACAACGTGTTATTAGATTATTTAACATAAATAATTATTGTTTTATCATTTTTATGACTAATGGAATTATGTAGGTCTTTCTTTTCACTATGCCAAAGATTTGCTAAAATTAAATTTATGAAATTTAGATAAAAACAAGTTCTTGTAAACATAAAGTCTTATGAAATTCATTTACTCTTTAAGAAGTAAATTTTTAAATCCACTTCAAATTTATGAAATTATATAGTTTATTAGACGAGATTATACCTTCGTTATATTATAAATTTATTTTATCTATGAAGTTATAATCTCTGCTTTATTCTGTGATTACCATAAAATATTATACACACACATTGTTTTATAAAACTTTGCTTCGTTAATCTAATACATGTTGGTGTTTGGATCTTATCTTTTTATGGGTATTGATTTATTTTCTACCAAGTTTTGTGAGTGAGAGTAAGAGAAAGCAAATCTTGGTATACAACTTTCATGGATCAGATTCAGAGTTCAACTTTTTCTAAAACTTAATTGTTTTGCATTTGGGATATAAGCTACCTAGGTTTGCCGTTTCTTCAAGCAATCACAGATTCCTAGACAATCCATAAAGAAAGAAAAAGAACACAACTAGGGTTTCACAAACGGGTTTTGGAACATCAAATATAACTAAAACAAATTTTAATCTTAGATCGATATAATTTTTAACTAACGATCAAAATCAGTAAATACTACTTTGTTTTTCTACATAATCCTTATCGAAGATCTTGTTTCACTGTATCTTTAATTTTTGTTTCTTCACATTCACCTTTTATTCACTATAAACTTGATGAATTCAACATATTTGAACCATTTAATAGAAACAATTACAAATTTGAAAAGTAAATACTAATTTATCTGTATAAAAAAAATTCAAGATATAACACCAACAAAATTAAGTTCAATTACATCTTAAGACAATAAGTTAAGATTAAGTTCAATTACACTGAGATATTATTCTCCATCCGATACCTTAAAACAATAAATTAATAAATTTTCACATTTATATGGTATTTTAATTTTTTATTTTTATCTAATATAAAACTTAAATTCACGATTTTGAACACAATATATACTATTTTTACGAGGAAAAAAAAGAAACAGGTGAAAGAATCATGTAGATGGCATGAGAGAAAGGTGTGGATGAAGATGAAGATGGTGTATATATGTAATCATTAATAAGTTGTTTCCTTTTATTTATCAACATTAATATACGTAGCTAAAGGCTTTAAAACTGAGGCAGAAGTAGGACCTTTTTCCATTAAAATGGTTGGTAATCTACAATAAATGATCTATCACTCATTCTCACTCCATATTCTACCTTTTCCTCTTATATATTTGGCTTTCTCTCTCTCAAACCCTAACATTTTTACTCACATCATCACTATAATTAGGTAATAGTAATAAAGACCAGTGAATCATTCTTCCAACCAAATTCTCACAAATATGACATCAATAAGGCACATTCCTACAAAATCCAAACAAACACTTCATCTGAACAAATTAACCTTCTATATCAGACTTTTCATTCCCTTTTTCACACTCTTCCTACCCACAATTTATCACTCCACAGATATATGTTTTTTTTTATTAACAACATCCACCTATTTACTCATAATCAAAATATGAATAGCTATTTTTAGTTGGACTTTTTTCTTTATATAATGTTATTTTTTTTTCTATTATATAAAGAGATCAAATTCAGTATCATCTGAATCAACTGATTATTGCTAAAAAAAATCAGGAGGATGATCTAGCTAACTAGTTTATCTAGAACATTATAGTTCTAACGTTAAAAAAAAAAGAAAAATCTAGTAAAATCTATACAAGAATATATTAAAATAATATAGGTGAATTAATTTTTATGCATTCTAATAAAAAGTATATAGTAAAATTGAAAGAAGCTCAATATATTCATATACTTTTGTACAAGAAAAATAATTTATATATAATTCTACGTTACATTTTTCTTTTACTGAAAATGAAATTGCCAAAATGCCTCCTAAACTATTAACTGCCTTTTAATTGAATTAAACCTCTTCATGGTTCTAAATGTTTTTAAAACAATTAGAATAAGACATTAAACTGTTATTTAAAGAAGAAAACCCCTAACAATTTATTACACTTAACTGTAGTATTAATCTCTACAGAGAAGAAAACCGTGTTCTGAATGGAAACTACACAAATCAACCACTTTGATGAGTAATTGTTGCACTTTATATATAAAATATCATGTGCATGCAAACATGATATGATCACATCATACATAATACATAGCTCCATCCAAAATATACAAATTAGCTACATTGATGCATGGTGAAAATCATTTGCAACTTTTCATTTCTCATGGTTGATATGATCATGATGTGAATATATGTTTCTAAAAGGACTCAATGATGAAAATTGTATGTTCAAATCATGCTATCTACAGGGATTCATGTATATATATAGTTACATTAACTTTATTGCAATGCCCAAAACAAATCAAAGAAGGGGAATATTGAAATGGAAGGGAAATGAGGAAGGAATATTTGGAATGATTTTAAGAAAAAATTAATCAAAATTAAAAATATAGTATCTCCTAACTGTTCATCTTATTTACCAAATCATACCCCTGAAAGCCATCGGAACATTTCGCTTATCTCTTCACCAATTCGGTTTCCTTCCAAGTCGTATTCCGCAGCCACCACTGGAACGACGTCGCTTCGCCGACTACTCCCGCCACCGCTGAAGAACCTTCCGGAGCTTCGAAAAGACGCTGTTCTTGACGAGATAGAAGCAGAAAACCTATCCATGTAGTCCTTAAGCCAGCTCCTGACGCCGGCGACCTCGCTGGCCAGACTCGCCTCGTTGTGAGTGGACGGGGTCTGAGTCTCGTTGGCCAGAAACTCCTTCGCATCGTCCTCGCTCCTCCGGCGGGCGTGGCTGAAAGCAACCTCAGACTCATCATCTACCAAATAATCAAACGAACCAATGGAATAGGACCGGGACCGTGAATCTCCGCGAGCGGCGGTGGCCGCGGCGCCCTCGGCGCCACGGCGGCTGATATTGCCTAACTCGAGGCGGAAGCTGTCGCTGCTGCCGGCGGTGGAGGACGGCGGCCGGAGGATTTTGGCCATGTCGGATTCCGCGGCGGCTATGGGAGAGCGGCAGAGCGGACACGAAAGGTTGGACTGGAGCCAGGTGTCGATGCACTCGGCGTGGAAGGCGTGGCAGCAGAGAGGGAGGAGGCGGAGGAGGTCGTGGTGGTGGAACTTGGAGAGGCAGACCGCGCAGTCGGCGGCGGCGGAGGAAGAGCGGCGCGTGACGGAGGAGAACGTGAATAGCGGCAGCGTGTCGATGACTGAGGCGGCGACAGCGGCGGAGGACGAGGAGAGCACAATCTCCGGCGAGATGCGGCGGCTGGAGGAGAATATCGGCGTGGCGGAGGCGGATGCGGAGGGCGCGGCGGAGGAGGAGGAGAAGCGGCGGAGGCAGCGGCGATTGAGGTGGCGGAGGAGGAAGCAGAGCGCGAGAGAAACAATAACGGTGACGGCGAGGACCGTGACGATGATGAGAATGCTGGGACTGAGGCTCTGTAAAGGAGACGAACGGCGCGGGGACGGCGGCGTTAGGGAACTCGAAGCGACGGTCGGGAACGCGTTGTCTGTGTCTGATCCGACGACGTTTAGCGTTAACGGTGGCGGCGAAGCCATTTGGTGTGTTTGGTTGAGTGTTAAGAGCGATTGAAAGAGAGTGTTTGTTTGCGCTGTGCATGAAAAAATGGAAGTGTTAATGGTCGCTGATGTGTATTGGTGAGAGTGTTTGATGAATGGTCACGTGAGATACACGTGAGGAATTGAATGTTGAAGAGTGAATGTGAATGAAATTGGATGAGAGGAGTAAATGCTTTGGGAAGAGTTTATATATATATTCCTTTTCTAAGAAGAACTTTTAGAGAAATTAGACAACCTTAATTAATGAATTAAATGCTGTCTTTGGGGTAATTTGAAATTAATTTTAATGCCCATTATTATTAAGAGTGTTACAATAAACACAAACTTAATTTCCTTTAGAAAAAATTAACCTTTGTAAGGTTTTTTGAGTAGCCTTAATTAATGAAGAAGGGAGGAATTTTCTTTGTGGAATGGAAAGTCAAAGAGGAATGGAAAAAAGGTTAAGTTAAGATAATCCCAATCATTATATGTGTTTCCTATAAAAGATAAGTAATTTACAAAAAACTTGTTGCATGAAGAATACTCTTTGAAGCCACATAAATTAATGTTGAACCCTACTTATATAAAGTTTTGTATGATTAAAGAGAATGATCCAGGTGTTAAGAAACGTGCAAACCCAAGAAACAAGGCAACAGATACATTCCATTATGCTTATATAATGCAACCATAACTTCTCACTACCTTCATATTTTAATTTCAGAATATAATATATCTACAACTTTTCTTCTTCAATCTTGTAGTTTTCACGTCAATTATAAATTAGATTAATTTATAATATATAATTCAAAATTTTATTTTACAAATTAATTCTGACATTTATAAATAGTAACAATTATTTAAATCTTATTTTAATAAAATTTATGATTTATTAAGTTTCTCTAGTTTTTATATTTAAACATGAAAAAAGTTATGTAGATGAACTTATATATAAAAATATATATAAACTTTATCTTCAAGACAATTTTAAGGATTGAAAGTCTACTTCTTACTACTTTTCCTTCTTAATAAATCTACAACTTTATAAACTTGTTGAAACGTTGAATTTTTTTAATTTTCAGTATTATTTATAAGCTTGAATATATATATATATATATATATATATATATATCAACATCAATTTTAATATACTAGAGGGATAAGACTCAAAACTCGATAGAGAATTTAACTCATTAATAATAATAAATGTGTTGTGAGACTTGTAGAATATAAATATTAAATCATTCTTGTTTTTTTATCCTTAACTAAAGTATTTGTTTTAATTTAAATATTTTTTAATGAAATATAAAATATAAACTATGAATGGGATCATGTTAACTATATATAGCAACAAGTTTGAGATGTGAAATGTTGAAACCAACCGAATTAGGGTTTTTTTGCTTGATATGATTATCATAGAAAGTTTAATTAGATAAGTGTTGGATGGAATATACTATTGAGGTTGTCTTGTGCTCTACATCATGAGCGCGTGCATGATTATTTGATTAATATGCGGAAATCTCGCATGCTGTGTATAAACTATAATAGATTAATTCTCTTTGAAACAACAGGTTTTGTTCCCACTAACATGCTTCCAAGATTTTAATTTTTGCAGAGACACAGACATCATTATTTTAATGCAATGCTTCTTCTTGCATTGTGATGGTTCAATCAAGATGTGGAGCAATTTGGGGCATTGATTCATCATTATACTACAAAGTACCAATTTTGATTACATGTTGTTACTAAGGTTTTGTCGTTTCAATTTGTTTATTATTCTTTTTATTAGCAGTTGTTACTGCATAACTTCCTCTTGTTTGTGGGGGCAGTTCTCAAACGGATTAATCTGTTTTTTCAGTGTATTTAGCTATGTGTTACCATTGCCCTTTACCTGTTATTTATATATATATATATATATATATATATATATATATATATATATATATATATATATATATATATATATATATATATATATATATATATATATATATATATATATATATATATGAGGTTTGCTAACGCGCGTACGCCTGTTTTTCAGTTGGTACGTTTTAGCAATGTGTACCGGGTTTTAGTAGACAAAAATATCCTTATATATCATGGATTCTAAGTTTTAAGGTTAAGGTTATTTTAATAATTTTCATTCTCAAAACTAAAAAAAAAAAAGAAACCCCCCAAACCCTTACTCACCTCTCTCATTCCTCTCAACCCTTTCTCTTTCATCTTTCTCACTCCAATCTTTTCTCTGTCATCCCTACTATAGTCCCAATTGAAAAAATCAAAAATTTCTCTCAACCATTTCTCTTTCATCTTTCTCACTCCAATCTTTTCTCTATCATCCCTACTGTAGCCCCAATTGAAAAAATCAAAAACACTTGCCGTTAAACAATCTTACAAAAAAAATGATTTTATAATGAGTTTTCATCTTATAATTTTTGTCTTATCTAATTTTATCCAATTTTCACAAGCATAAAGGAATTGGTAATTGACCTAGAAAAAATCAGAAATACCCGTTGTTAAACAATTTCTTACAAAAAATGATTTTATAATGATTTTTTATTTTATAATTTTTGTCTTATCTAATTTTCACAAGCAGATTGGTAATTGGCCTGGAAAAAAATCAGAAATACTCATTGTTAAACAATTTCTTACAAAAAATGACTTTATAATGAGTTTTCATTTTATAATTTTTGTCGTATATAATTTTATCTAATTTTCACAAGCATAATGACATCCAAAAGAATTGGTAATTGGCCTGGAGGGTCTTTTTAGAGATGATGATTCAACATATGCAGATGATAAGGGTTAGTGAAGATGGTGAAATTGAAGAGATCTTGAATGAACCTTTGCCTGAAGGTGAATATGTCAATGACTCAACTCTTTACAAAGGCAACTTGTTTAAAGGCAAATGTTTCTGACAGAGAAAAGGTTGGAGTGAGAGAGATGAAAGAGAAAATATTGAGAGGAATGAGAGAGGTGAGTAAGGGTTTGGGGGGTTTCTTTTTTTTTTAGTTTTGAGAATGAAAATTATTAAAATACCCTTAACCTTAAAACTTAGAATCCATGATATATAAGGATATTTTTGTCTACTAAAACCCGGTACACATTGCTAAAACGTACCAACTGAAAAACAAGCGTACGCGCGTTAGCAAACCCCTATATATATATATATATATATATTTCTAAGAAGGTTGATGAGCTTCGCAAGTGCCTGATTCAAAAATCGAGAGTGAGTGAATCATAAAAGAAATCCTAAAAATTCTCACTACTAATTTTGTGAGATGTCTACTCCCGAATTTGTACAATATTTCCAAATTTGATGATCATTATGATTTTTGGTGAATAACTATGCAAAATTTCCATAAAAGCAAAGAATTGTGAAGTCTAATGGAGGAAGGTGTTCTTACACATGTGATTGGGACAGGACTTGGTGGAGAGGCTCAAAAGAAAGTTGTGGAAGAATCGAAACTCAAAGATTTGCTGAGTAAAATTTCTATTTCAATCTAACAGAGAAATATTAGAGACTATCCTTTGTCAAGAGGACATCATGGCCAATTTGGAATTCAATGCGGCATAAGTATTAGGATTGTACAAGAGTGAAATGTGCACAAGTTTAAGCAATGTAGAAAGAATTTGAATTACTCACCATGAAAAACGAGGAAAATGGGGACAATTTTATGGTTCATACTATGATTGTGGTAAGAAAAATGAAGTCCAATGGATAAGTAATGGAACAAAGCACGATGGTTAGAAAAATATTGAGATCTCTAACACCTGAATTCAACTTGTTTATGCTATAGAGGAATCAAATGATATTAGTGTTCTCACCATTGATGAGTTGCACGGGAGTTTATTGGTGCATGAGCAACAAATGCTCGAGGTACAGGCGAAAGAACATGTGTTGAAGGCTACGCATGAGGAAACCAATAATAGATAGGAGTGACCTAACAAAGGCAGAAACCATGGTGAATTTAGAAGTTGTGACAGAGGAAGAGAAAGACAACCCTTCAACAAAGTCATCATCAAGTGTTTCAATTGTCATAAGCTCAGACATTTCTAGTATGAATGGCTTGATTGGGAGAAGAAGGCCAATTATGCTAAGATTGATGATGAAGAAAAAATTCTTCTTTTGGCACATGAGGAGCAATCAGTGCACGTACGAGGGTGAAAGATTGTATTTTGATTCTAGTTGTAACAACCATATGATAGGAAACAAGACATGGTTCTTGAAAGAAGAATGTTCTAGGACAGTAAAGCTTGAAAATGATACAGATTAGTGAATTACGAGCTTTAAAGTATATGAGATACTCTTTGTTTTTGCTCGTCTTTCCATCTACTTCTAGCCAAGGGCTCCTTCTCTTCATCAAGGGGTATATAGTAACCATTCTTAACCACATCTCACATATTGATGTGATAGGATTCAAAGAATGTTATCATCTTTTGTTAACAATAATCAAATTTTTTCCCCTTGAATAGATGATGGTGATTTATAACATAATCCTCATTTTTCATCGCTTCTAGGATCCTTTTCTCGAGTCTATAAATAGGGGGGTTTGAATAGTGTTTCAAATATTTTTCGCAAAAACAACGTTTAATAACTATTGCGAGTGTTAGACAAACTGCAGTAATTATTAAATGTTTGTGTTTTTAAGCAAGTGTTTAGGAAACCATTTTGAACAAGAAAAACAATAACATAAGTGTTTTTATACTAATTCACTCAAACTAAGTTACATTTTGTCTCTCTTAAGACCTTTTAAAGGGTTCCACTAATCTTTATCAAAGGCTACAAAACGAGTATAAACCACTCATAGTATATAAGTATTATCAACCACTTCTGGTTCCTCTAGTCAACCTGACTTGTTTGAATTTAATCACTTTTGGTATAAATCCTAGACAACTGTCTAGAATGTTTAACTCAACTGAGTTAAATAATGTAAATATTTTAATTCATTTCTGAATATACAAACACAATCAGTGTTTGATTACAAGTAGAGAATCAAATAACTCTTAGAGAGAGGATGAATTAAATACAATGAAATTTGATAACTTGAAAGACTTTTTCTTGTTCTAAGAATCGACTTAAACGATGTAAGCTTTTAGAGAGAATAACATCGTAACGATTTCAATGATTGAAAAAGTTCTTCTATTCTCTTCACTTAGTCCTTCTTATATAATTTTCTTTTGAAAGATTATCGTTACTCAGAGAGCGTTGACCACTTGAGAGTAGATGACTTCTTGTACGAAGATTTGTACTTTTCTACATCTTGGGAAGAACAACATTATTTTAATAGTGAGAGCTTGTATGACTACAGGACATAAAGATTTAAGGAAACACTCCAAGATTGTCTTCCTATTTCTTAATGTCTTTCTAATCCATGTGCAAAGCCTTTTTGTAAATCTTTGTGGTTGTCATTATCGGTATATTATATCTTTTATCTTTTAGTTAGTTTGTTATTATTTCTCATTTGTATTTTGGGCTTAGCCCATATTTCTTCTATTATAAATAGAGAACCCTATGTGTGTATTTTACACAAGGGAGATTAATCTAAATATAGTTTTTCACTATATTCAACAATCTGCATAAATAAAGATAGAAAAAGTAAAGCAAACAAAGGTATATGTTCATACATTTAATGTTTTTTTTTTTACGTTAAGAGAGCGTTTAAGCATGATTCATAATATAAGCATTTAGCGTGAGTATGTGTTTTTTAAAGTAGTGCCATAATTGATGAATTACACAATACTCATTACTTCTTTTTTTTAGACGTGCTTTTGTCAAATGTTGTTTATCATTTTTATATTGACACATCATTGTTTATCTTATTAGGTTTAATAAGGATGTTCTAATAAGCACTTTGCTTAGACACTATACTTCATTAAACGATTTCGCTAAGTGTTATATGTTAAACTTCAAAACTCAACTTATTTTAACCTTACTAATTTAAATTAATATAATTATACTTTTATTTTTACCTTTTAAATGACTATTAATCTAAATTTAATTATTTTATAAACTAAAATTATTAATTTATTATTTTATCTTTTTTAATAACCACATTTCTAAAATTTTAAAAAATATTTATGATAAATAACTATTCAATAATAAAAATTTATATATGAATTACTTTTTTTATAATTATTTTTAATAAAAATTTATTTTATAATTTAATAAAAATTTTCTGGAATAGAAAAAACTGAACATTCTTCCACTAGTTATTTAGAAAGATTATTGTTTCAAATTAATTTAACTAATTTTCGTTCAATTTAAAATGTTTATTTCGGCCTAACATAATACCAAATAAAATATGTCAAATATTCAATTATTTAATTTGTGATTTTTTCTAGAATAATTAAAGATAAACAAGTCAAATATTTTATATTCATTTAATATGTGCGTATTCTATTGATTTAAAATAAACTTTGTAACAATAATAATAAAAATAAAAGAATTTATATTAATAAAAAATATTTGAATATTGAATTTTTTAAAAATTTTAATTTAATCTTAATCTTAACATTTTTTAATCGTTACTTTCACACGTTCTAAAATCTTAGATTAATTAACAAGTGTACACAAAATTCAATCCATTAAAACAACTTTTTTATTAATAATTTCGTTTTTTTATGAGAAGTGTATTTTAGGTAAATCAACATTACTCTTCGTGTATGGCTTAGCATATATACAAAGAAAAGACCTCTTAATTCATTTTAATCAAACAATAATTGATTAATATTAGTTTAAACACTTGGTTGATTAAATTTAAAAGAAAACGGTAAAAAATAACAGCTTAATCAATTAAAATTAAACATTAATGAATTTAGGTTAATGTAAATTGAAACATTGTTTCATTTTTGTATTAATTGATTAAGTATGGAATTAAGAACCATAACAATGAGGCCAAATTCACATTATCATTCCTGGTGACTTGTGTTATCTTGTTTGATTTTGTTAGGTAGGCTGCTGAAATCTCATTATTAGGACCTTTCAACAACTAAATCATGCTCTCCAAGACGTACCCATAACAAACATTAAACATAAACCAAATCAATGGAAAATATAAACATCTATAAGTACAATAAATAAAAGAAGGCACAAGAAAAGAAAACATACAACAAAGTTCTTTTTGCTTCTTTTTATAGTTTTTTCTGCAGATTTGCTTGCTTTTGTGGTTGATTCAGTTCTCTACATTGTTGGAGATTCTTCCAAGCATAGTTTTAGCTACAAAATAATGGGATTAGTGATGAATTTACATCAATGCAGCCTAAAATACATTTATTTATAAAACAAGACAAAAGAAGATGATTAAGCAAGTTAAGAGCTAGAAAGGAGTTGATTTTGCTATTAAAATGATGTTTAGATAATGGTAAGAATTAGCATTATCAGTTAGCAAAATCCTTGTTCAGTGCAATATCAACACCACTCAGTGCCATATGAATTAAAATGTGAAATGGGCTCTATGTCAAACCATCACTCAACCTCATTTCACACCACTAAATGTCAGTCCTACAAGACCAAGTGTGTAACACCCAAATATTTTAAAGGGTATTACTGATAATAGAGACTAAATTAATTTAATATCTCATATAAACAATCAAACTTTATTTCAATTACTCCAAAGTACAATACCAAACATACAAACTTTAAACAATATAGTCTTCACCATTGAAATTTCAACTTATAAGTTTTACACAACATAATCTTCCCAATACAAATTTATTCTTTTTACAAAAATTCCTGAAAGTTTTTCCCCGCATCTCTCTCATCTCTAAGCTTTTTCAACCGCATCTGCAACATTATCTAATCACATATAACATGAGTTATATGATCATAGTACAAACAAATAAGGGTAAGCCAACCATATCATAAAATCATTAAACTTGTAATAAAAATATTGTAATCATGTATTTTTGCAATTGATAAAATATCATTATTCCGATGTCATTAATTCATCATTATCAAAATCATCTTCCTCATTCCCATAAATCTTACAAGTGTACCATGCTTACTCATGAAGCCTTATGGTCAGACCGCTCTCTGCCTGCTTCCTTAAGCCTCACTTATATACTATGTCTTACTTTCTGAAGCCTTATGGTCAGACCCCTCTCTTCCTGCTTCTATAAACCTCAATGTTACTTTGTTCATACCAAACTCTCATGGTATAACTCGATCATACTACTCCCGGTAGTAACATCATTTCATAAGTAATGAATTTCTCATATCCACCCCAACATTTCATAAAACCAACAATTCATACCCTCTTATCCACCTAACTCAATCATGTTCATTCTTTAATCATGAATTCATAATAACCCGTTTTGGTATCAATAAATTAAACATATTGCCAAATATCATGCTTCATATTATAAACTCATTTTGCTCATAACGAGTATAACTCAACATATTTTCACCAAACAAAGATTATGGATCAACAAAAATATATCAACATATCTTAGGAACTACATAATAAAGTCTGGGCTCAATGTAATAACAAATAAAATATATATGAAGTTTTTACCATGATAACGTTATGCATCTACAATTGACTTATTTTATTTTATTTTCATCCTATTAGAGATCTTTCTTTACCCCAATAGGTCACCGGAGAGGACCCAGATGTCTGAACGCATCAAACTCACCTTCGACGCCAGCACATATGACTAGTCACAACTGACTGGACCAGGCCAGGGCTGCTCTATGATCAGGGATGTGCCAACTCAAGTTTTTAAGGTTCCTCTATCCTACCAACAAAGGGAGGCCCTTAATAATTTACAATTTATTTATTTAATTTATCTACCTTGTTCTCTTATGCTCTAAATCTAAAATACCTAATTTTAATATTTTACTTCCTCTCACAACAACCTCAAACAGTATCTGTATATTTAATACTCATATACAAGTTATTACAGAACCCTTTCTCCAAACCTTCCAACAAGATCAATTTCAGCCAACAAACTCATTCAATAAATTCATCACAATAAACATCCATAATAGAATTCATACAAGATAATTATAAATAATTAACAATAATAAAATATTACTATAAATGGTCATAGAAGAATACAATATTTGACAATCATAAAAATAATCTTAATATAAAATTTTATGGGGAAACAAGAAGTTGAATCTGGCAGAGCCGGTTAGACAACTTCTAATCCATCCAACAATACAATATAATTAAATAACAAGAACAATACATGTTTGGGGAAATAAGAAGTTGAATCTGGCAGAGCCGGTTAGACAACTTCTAATCCTTCCAAAAATTGCAATAAAATAAATAAGTAAAGCAATAAATAGTTTGGGGAAACAAGAAGTTGAATCTGGCAGAGCCGGTTAGACAACTTCTAATCCTTCCAAAAATGTAATAAAATAAGTAAGGAAAGAAATAAAAAAATTTGGGGAATCAAGAAATTGAATCTGGTAGAGCCGGTTAGACAATTTCTAATCCTTCCAAACTACAATAAAAATAAATAAGGAAAACAATAAAATGTTTGGGGAAACAAGAAATTGAATCTGGCAGAGCCGGTTAGACAATTTCTAATCCTTCCAAATTACAAAAATAAACAACTAATAACATACAAATGGCATAACATATTCAACATCACAATTTACAACTATCACACTCGGATATCAACACAAAAGCATACTCTCATTTAAATTCAAGATCATACATAAACAAAATATTCCATATTCAAGATTTAAGATCAAACAAAAGCAAAATATAGCATATTCAAGACTCAAGATAATATAAAAGGAATTACTCAAAGTTAGCTCCCCTTACCTCTATTCCAGACTTAGTTTCCTCTTCTCAAACCGTTCTCCGGAAACTTCCAGAATTTCCCCTCTTCAACTAGAATTTCCTCCAACTCTCTTCTCTCACAATTTCTCTAGAATTTTGGTGTAAATCTTCAGCCTCCCCCCTTGGCTATTTATAGCCAAAAATTTTACTATTCATTTTTACTATTCATTTCTACTATTCACTTTTACTATTCATTTTTACTATTCAAAAATTATTTTTTATTCACCATTCTTATCTCTGAATGATTAATTCTACGTGGAGTGTTCTCTTCCACAATTTATTTTAATATTTTTTTTTAACCATTCACTATTCACTATTTACTATTTACTATTTACTATTTACTATTCACTATTCACTTTTCTAAAAAAATCCTAAATAAGTTATCAAAATTTTGAAGCTCTCCCTCTAGAATTACTATAATTTTATATCCAAAAATTTACATTTTTCTATCCATTAAAATTATTATTACTAATAAAATGCTAAAAATTACTATTAGAAATATATATATATATTTTTTTTATGGGTCTTACAAAGTGGAACGCCACTTTTGAGTTCTAGCTTGTTATCCTCCACCAAAAAAGCTTCATGTTCACTTATTTTACACTTATAAATAAGGATATTAGAGGTAAAACAAGCATAAAACAACTAAAATATAAAACAATACAAAATACACTAAACTTCAGAATACAACAAGATTAAAGTTAGGAAAAAGTTAATTTATTAATGACAATAAACACACAAAAATAGGTAAAAGTGGACGTTATGAATCAATTAGTTTAGAATCAATAAAAGGACAAATTAAGCATTAAATCGATTAATTTTTGAAATAATCGATTAATACTGGTTCAAATTTTTGGGTTTTAGAAAAAATATTTTAATCGATTAGGTCACTAATATAATTGATTAATATTGATAGTACTTAATTTTTCATTAAATCTTGTGTATTCTTTCATTTTTTTTTAAATATTTTGACATTCTAAAATCAATAGAACGATAGTGAGAGAGATTTGAGTGTCCTAACATTGCAGGAAACATTTTTATTCAAGAAGATTAAAAATTAAAGGTTTTTTCTCTTTGTTATAGGTTTTTATATCATCATATATATGCTATATTTCTTGTATATTTCCTTTGTAATTCCATTCTTTTTATTGTAATTCACCTTTGTGGTGATTGTGTGAAGTATCACCTATTCTTGTATTTCTTGAAAGAGTTTTTTAGGATTTTGATTGTGTCTAGAGTATATGATCATATAGATGTTTTTGTAATTTGACTCTATTGATGTCTAGTGATATTTCTAGCTTAAGTTGCTAGAAAAAATGGATGTAGATTTGTTATAATTGAACTAGTATTAAAACCCTTGTGTTTTGCCTTTTTTCTTGATTCAAAACTCCTTATTTTCTTTCTTTGTGATTGATTTAGACCTTAATAATGCCTCTCGCACTAATCTTATTAAGTGATTCATGAAGATTCTTTTAAAATCCTTTGAAAATGAATAATATCATTCAAACATTTGCTAAAGGGGCTTCTATAAACAGACGTCCTTTGTTTGCTGGTGAAAACTACCCTTTTTGAAAATTAAAATGAAAATCTTTCTTGAATCAGTTAACAAAGGTGTATGGGATGCAATGATAAATGGAACATATAGTCTTATGCATACAATTGACAATGTGTAGGTTGAAAAAGACTTCAACTTTTGGAGTAAGAATGAGATCAAGAAAGTATAGTATAATGATAAAGCTAGACACATCATTTCTTCAACACTCCCCATGGGGAGAAGTTCTACAAAGTTTCTACATGCAAGAATGCAAAAGAAATGTTGGAAACCTTGGAGAAAGCTCAATAAAACATTGAAGAATCTAGCCATAATATTTTAGAAAGAAACAACAATAGTAAAGATATCAACACATGTTTCTTGGTTGATGTTGAGTCTCAAGAAAGCAAGGTGTTGTAATCAAAATCACGACGAGATGACAAACCATAAAATAACGAATTTAAAAAGAGGTTTTGGAGTTGTCACCAAAACTTATTCTGGAAAAACTGTGGAAACCATAAAATAAGACATGATCTACGAAAACTAGATTTTGGGTTTGGGAGTCGGTTACACGTAGGAAAGGTATTAACACCCTATTGTGTCTACCCGAAGATAGTATATTTAATTAAATGTGTGAATTTGATGTGGTTTTCAAAATGTTTAATTTTCCCCGAAAATAAAATTTTCAAGAAACAAAAATATCTTTTCGTCTTTTGGGCTCGACAAGGATTTACATTGTTCATACATATTTTTATTCAAAATGAGAAATTGGAGTTACGTAGGTATTTTTGCAAAACTAATTGAAAATGATTTAATTTTTTGGAAGTGAATCTGACAAAGACTAGCCTTACTCTTACATATCTCCATTCACAATAGAGAATCAGGGATCACGTAGTTCTTAAGGGAAATATTGTTCGTTGAAAAAGTTGATGTTTTTAATTTTTGAAGATGTTGTATTCTTTTGGTAATTTTGGTATGATTGAGAAAGTAAAGGTAATACGTACTAGGAAAACATGAACAGTCACACAAGTACTCATACCTTTAGAAACATATTTTAAACACTTGAAAAAGAAAAAAATATTAAGTACTAAGATGACACAAGCAGTCACACAAGTACGCTCATACATTTAAAAAATATGTTAATAATTTAGAAAAAATATATAGTAAATACTAAGACGACGCGGTCACATGAGTACTTAATCCTTTAAGAAGTGTGAGAAAATATATTTTCCATTTTTAATTTTTGTAATTTTTATATTTTATAATTTAAAATAAGAAGGTGAGTGTGTCAGAGTGGAGTGTTAAGAACCAATGGTGGGTGTGAAAGATTTAAAACGCGGATTTTAAAAAAAAAAGTCCCAAAATATAAAATAACCTAAATAGAAAATAAAACATCACGGGTGTAGAATGGTAAAGGTTAAAGTACAATAAGAAATTAATGTGTAGTGTCTAATGAATATGGAGGTGCAATGAGTAAAAGCATGTTCTAGCCCAAACGATAAAAAGAAAACTGTGTGAAGTGGAGATGTCATGGTGTAGGGAGTAATAGAATGGTTAACCCATTTTGTTAAAGAAATGCAAATAGAATAGGGATGTAAAAATTAAACAAGGGTATCATAAGCAAAAACTAGGTCTGACCCAATCATCTCTTTTTCTAAAAAGTAGAAAACCTTAATGTCTCTCATTCTCATCTTCCTCGCATGGCCGCACAACAACACTATTCCCACTCATTGACACACGTCCTTGTCCTGTCGGAGCTAACGACGTCGATGACAAACACAATGTTCTAACTAGCTTGATCGTTGATAAAACAGTAAAAATGATTGTGAAATACATAAAACAAATTTGTTTAGTGAAAATAAAGTGAAAGATGTTGGAAAATAGTTTGGATTACAAAACGAGTGCCTCTTAGATGATTAAACCGTGTTAAAGTTCAAATTCACCACTTTGTCCCTCTCTTGTACTAGATATATGTTAAATATGACTCTGTAAATAACCAAGTCTTGGGAGTTCTGTTTAAATGTAATTATGGGTTTATTCCAGGCACCTAGAGCATAGGATCACCAAACTTTAGTATGATTTCTTAGTAACTACTTGAATGGATCACTTGCATTAAGATTAAAGCTCTATATCCAGCTGCAACCTTAGATCTATTCCAAGCATGTAAAAGCATACAGAAGAATTGATTGGATCACAATTTGAAACTAGTTTCTACTCAATCTCAAACTAGTGAAATAAGATGAGTGATCAGTTAATCCCATAACAAGGATAAATGAATTCACAAACGTGTGATCAAAAGCAAACATTCATAAATAAAAATACTACTGAATACAATAGAGTTTCAAAGTGGCTTGCATCTCACTTCAATACCTAGGAGATTTAGTTCCTCATCATAATAGATGGAAAGAAAGTAATACATGGAAGTGTTTGGGAAAACTCTCTAAGGTCTCTTTTTGAATCTCTCTAAAGGAGTCTCTCAAAAGTTCTCCAAAATGTTCTATATAAAACAGAGGTGAAATCCATTTTTTATAGACTTTGACAGTGTGGTTTTAGCGGTGGTGGTTTCCATGGCTCCAACCATGAGGTTTACTCCCAAGGTTGGTTTCATTTGTGGCTTAAGCTTTGTGTTTCTAGGCTAGAGCCTCCTTAGGTTACTTTTAGGGTAAAGGATTCTTCATGGCTTTAGCTTGAGGTCATGGCTTGAGGTTTCCCTTTAAGGTTGGTTTTCTTCGTGTGACTCAAGCCCCAGATTTCATAATGAAGTTAGTATTTTGCTCAAAATTTCTCTGTTTTTTTCATATTTCCTCTTTCATTCTCTGACTTCATCAAAACCTGCAAAATAAGTAAATTTGGAGTGATTAACACAAATATTTAACAGAATCAAAACAAGATAAATCTCAAATTATCATCAAAACTAACTAATATTGGACACTTATCACATTCGTCATCTTTTTTAAGTTTCAAAATACCCAAGGATTCATATTCTTCTCTCTCACGCGATAAACCCCGAAGCGCACATGTGTCCCCACTGTAAGCCTCCATCCAACCATTGCTCCTACTCTAGTGTGAAAAGGTTTCCTTCTCCTTCCCTAGCCTCGCAAACCTCGTTGATCTCGCCAACCTTGTCGACCTCACCAACTTCGCTAACCTTCTTAACCTCACTGACTTCACCAATTTTACCAGCATTGCCAACTTCGTTAACCTTGCCAATCTCATCGACCTTGCCAACTACACCGATCTAACCTGTTTTTCCAATCTTGCCAACCTCGTCAACCTCGTATGCCTTACCCGCCATGTTGGCCCTACCGACCTCACCAACCTTATCGGTCTCGCTTACCTCACATGCCTTGTTGTCCTTAATGAATTTTATATATTTATTACTTTAAAAATTTAGCATATTATCAATCTTGGTCTTTATAAAATATTTCTAAAAAATCCATAGTAAATATGTATATATTCATTCCATCCTTATACCTAATTAAAAAAATAAAATATTACTCATATCCCCAGTACAAGAATTTCATATATAAATAGAATCGAGTATAGTATTCACGATCATTTATCTAACTATTTTCTTATAATTATGTAAGATTTTTTATTTTATGATCACATTGTTATGGTTTTATTATAGTTTTATCCAATATTTTTATAGTTATGATATACCTTGAAAAAAAAGTGTTAGAAACTACCAAATTATCATAATTTGTGTTCTTCACCACATATATAATTAATAAAACTTCGGTTTTGTAAACAAGTTGAAACAACCCTAAAGTGTTTTTGTATATAATATTGTTTTTCTTGCAGACAAAAAAAATAATGAAGATGACCGTTTATGAATAATAGTATTAGTAGTAGATTCTATAATTGAATGCCTTCATTAAAAGCAAACGGTGTTCTAAGTTTGATATTGATGAGACCATATAAAATAATAATAGTAATAATAAATTAATGCTGGCCAAGTAATAACTGCTTAAGCGGTTTACGACAGTATGCATAAATTGTGCTTGCTACAAATTATTCAAGTCAGAGGAGAATATTTTAGACTTAATATTTAATATTTTAGACTTACTTTTAACTATAATTAAGGAATAACATGAAATAATATCAAAGACATGATATATAGGTTAAGGATGCTTTTAATTTCTAATTTTGTTTACATAAATCAAATTTTATTTTTTTCATAAACTTTGATATATTTTAATTTCCAAAACGAAAAGATGTAGTCTTCTTAATTTAACTAGGTCAATTATTTTACATATCAAACTGCGTTTTATGCTCGTGTTTATATATTCTAATAAAAATGTTAACTTGTAATGTT
This sequence comes from Vigna angularis, assembly GCF_016808095.1. NCBI lineage: Eukaryota > Viridiplantae > Streptophyta > Magnoliopsida > Fabales > Fabaceae > Vigna > Vigna angularis. Next base: position 30,074,610 of record NC_068978.1, read on the forward strand.
GTTTAATAAATAAAAAATATAATATTAGTGGATAAAAAAGTTTAAAGACTAAAACATTAAAATTTAAGACACAAACAAATTTTAATTTTTCATCAAAATTTAGAAATTATATATATATATATATATATATATATATATATGAGATTAAAAGTTAGTATTTCCTTAAGAATGAGTTATATTGATTATTAGGATAATTAATTGAAAATATTATTATAGACAAATTATGTCTAAGTTGACATTTAATTTATTATTCTTATATATATAACAATTTTCTAATTTAATAAGATTTATAACATATTATGCTGGTAATTATATTTATTATAATGTAATATGATGTAATATTTTTTATAATATATTATAATAGTATTTAATACAAGAATAAAAATAATATGTACAGATACTATGATAATACAATATTTATTTAATATGATTCTCCCACCAGACTAAATACAACATTTAAAAGTAACGTGGTTTAGTTTTACAATGAAAGATATACATAAATATAATATTAAAAATGTAGAATTTCCAAATCTATAATATAACTTGTGCTACACTTATTATTATTCTCAAAACTGATTTTATACTTTTATTAAAATAGCTTTGTAATCCATAAATGTTTTTCACCTTGAAATTAACAAAAGCACTAATTGCGTCATATTTGATTTTCTTTTTCTATTGTAATTTGTTATATTAAATTAGAGTACGATATTATGATTATAATCCAATAAAGTTTTACCATTGTAAATATTAAAATCAAATTTTCATCTAAACGCAAAAATGTCATAATGTGGGAAACTTTATTTTCTCAAACGAGCTTTTCATTTTTCTAATTGATCCAAACACGGCATATGCGCATTGGATACTCATCACATTTTTTGACTAAGATATGTACTGACTTATCATTCATTTATTATACACAAGTGGTTGGGTACACTACATTGAAAAATTATATTCATTTTTATAAAAATATTGTTATAATATTTGACTTTTTTTTTTAATATTTGGATAAATATTTTATTAAGATTTGTTGTATTAATAATGATAAAAAGTTATTTTTAGAACAATCTAATTTTCAATGTCTTTGGTAATTTTTTTAAACTTTATCAGAATTTCTACATTCACTATACTACAAATTTACATAGAAATGTTTAGATAAATTATCAGTAAAATTAATTAAGAAATTTTTAGTTTTGATAATTCTTGTTTTTATTTTCGTTCCAGTTTGTAACTTCTCATCCTCGTATAGGAATATTTTTTATAACTTCTCTTCATATTTTTTTTCAAATATTTTTCTCGTAATATGCAGAGTCTACAAGGATCTTATAAACTCAGTAAGACATTATTTTTACTTAGTAAGCTATTAATTTGATCCATTAAAATTCAACTCCTTCACCGAAGAAAGATATCTCTCATTTTTTTCAAATTTATTTTATAATGAAATCTTTCACTAAAGTTATATTAACTTATATCTGAAAAAATAATGAATTGCATAATGTAAAATATTCTTAGATTATACAATTTAAAAAACATTTTTAGATATTATACCATTCAAAGTATAGGAAACTGAAGAAAAGCAATTCAAGAATTGTCAAGTGAAGATCTAGCATTACTGTAAACTGATCACAAAAGTGTAAGCAGCAAAACAGACACAAAAGAGATGAAAAAGATGTTAAGTGCAACAGTCCTTGTGTGTCCTATACCACTGCATGGAGTACTGCTTCCACTATAACAGCCCTTCTTTTGCTGGATTCCTGCACCACGATTTTCAAGCACAAAAGTGGAGTTTGTCTGTCCACTGCTGAACAAAACACACCAAAAGAAAGGTCCTTTGTGGAGTCCAACAAGACCAACTCCAACTTCAGTGTGTGTTTTGTTCTTCAGAACAGACACAGAGTTCTTATCTTTTATGAGAACTTGGGAGAATGCTTGTGATGGCTCAAGATACTCTCTTTGGCAACCAACAATGTGACCAGTTATGGTGCCAAATGTAGGGAGCTCTACGCCACAGTTGGGAGCAAACACTTCAGTGAAATCGTCTTCAGGAGGCTTGCAGTTTACAGCATTGTTATCACTGCAGTTTCCTTTGCATAATTCAACGTATTGTAAGGCCATGCACCCTAAACCAGGGCTGTCATTCAAGTGAGGAAGCTTCTGATCTGTTCGGTTCTTGTTTATGATGTCAACTATGTCACTGGCAGGGTTTCCTGTGAGAGAAAACATCAAGCTCATTTTTAGATGGATGTGCATGTGCATGAAAGGTCATGTTCATCTTGTTTCTATTCAATTGGCTAGAGTGATTTTTCATAAACAATACCAATGCCACACGAGTCAAACCTAGACAAGAAAATGACACCACTCTGATCCAAAAGCTTAATACAATGGGTTTATGAGTATTCTTCCTTATAAGATATTCAACTTTCTCATCTCTATCCAATAGGACTTAGACTGATGTAGGGATTATATGTTTACTTGGGAGATACAACACTAATGAAACATGAGTCAAACCTACACAAGAGAATGACACTAACTCTAATCCAAAACCTTGATTTTCTTATCAGGTGTTAAACTTTTTCATCTCTACTTAATATAAAACTTAGATTCACTTGAATTTCCAACAAGATTTGCACCAAACAAAGAATATATTACAAAACCTGGTTTTATTAGTGTTGGGTATGAACAACAATAACAAAAAACACAAGGAAAATAACAAGAAGAAAACAACTATATTGCAGTGGAAGGTTCTATACATAGAGTTCGTTCACAGAATTCAACATATAAAACTAAGAAATGGAATAACAAAAAACTGCAAAGAGTGTTAAATCCAAACACCATTCAATGCATATGGTAGATGATTTACCTAAACTTCATAGTACTAGATGTTTTCTAGTAGACGGTCTTCTATTCTCTTCATTAGACTATTATGATTTGAGAGCCAATCATTATAGTTAGCACTGAAGCATTGAGAAAATGATGCATAGATCCTTCATGTCCTTGTTCAAGTAAACCTTACCTGTATTGTGCTCAACCTACAGACCTATTCATTTTTTCAGGGTAGATTTTCTTTTTGTCAGTAGGAACTGACCACAGACAGTTTTCACCCTACTCAACCAACTATATTAGACTCCTTGACTTCTTCGAAAAGATATAAACACCATAGTTCTACTAAAAACCATAGATTGATACATATGCTTTTCTGTGGAATTGAATTCTCTAGTGCAAAATACTTCTGATAAGCCTAACAGGCAAAAAGATATATATGATTATGGCCTATTGAGTACTTCCTAACAAAAATGGAATGTTATCAATCATCAGTATCAAGACCAAGTACACAATGTGAACTAGGAGTTGACTTTTAAAATAATTGTTAAAAGATCTTCATTGTTTCCTAATGATGATCATAACTTTACAGGTTACAAACAAGTAGATACATTCACATTATAACTCAAGTACTTCAATTTTTTACATTGTCTTCTTATTCATGTTTGGTATACAATTTATTTATAAGAACACTTAATTACTGTAAAAACTTTGAAACCCTTACAAGATGTTCTGTAAGTTTCACTTCCATATTGATCACATTTAATATTTTGTAGTATTTTTTAATCCTCAACTTGATTGCAGTGTGATCTTTTGAGAAAACTAGCTCTTCTATGAAAAAAGTTCACAAACACCAACATACTAGAACAAAAGTTAACAGGTTCATATTATATTCTGGCTGCATTAGAAGTCTAATTTTAACATTATTGAAAGAGACCTATAGATCAACAAAAGTAATGCAGAATGTTTCATTTGGCCTTTAATCTTTGCTATTATCCATAAGACATAAAATTGACAGAAGTTTGTCCTCTTACAAGATTTATTAACCTCAAAACCTGAACCATATTCACATTTTCCACTAAATATATTTCACAAAATATGCTCTTATAAAAACCAATATATTTGACTAAATTTCAATTTGTGATGCTCAGACTGATGCAGATTTTTCCAACCAATGTATAAAAGCTCTGATTATTAAGTTGATAATATCCAAACAGAACTCCAAAATATTTTAATGTTTTACAGTGATTTCTGTGAAGACAAGCTATAAATACCATGAAACAAACTTTTTCTAAAATTAATGAAGAATTCTCAGAACATGTGAAACAAAGGCGTAAGGTACAGGAATAAGCTGCACTCCATGCCAAATCATCTACCATATTTCTATAGTCATAACATCACCGATCATAATTAATGTAGCATATCAAAGAAACCAATGTCACCTTTAACCAATCTATAAGTTCAGCAATGTACTGTTGAATGATTCAGTAATTAGGAGTGCACTAAACAGATTAACGGGACTACTATAAAACTAAACTGATCTTTCAAAATGATTCAACAAAACTGAACAGTAAAATTGTTTAAAGAAATTGAACTATCAGCTCTCACTCTAAATTCCCTTTTTTTCCCACTAATTTCAAATTTGTAGTGCAAATCCTTAAGAAAATTTCAGACAGTTATTATATAGGAAACCTTCAATGAAACCTTATAAAAAGAATGTGCAGGAATCAGAGATCCAGAACAAGATGGAAACTTTCAAAGCCAAAGACAAAAGCACGTTTGAACTTATATTAAGGAGAGCTTCTGGAATACTCATTACACCACACCAACCATTTCAACAGTACAAGTATCTAACACCCCAACACACAATAACAGAACAACCTTGCAGAATGACAAAAAATAGAGAAAAAAGAAACATTCATAGATGAAAGGCAACATTTGTTACTTACTAGTCATGCCCACAATGTCCTTGTAACCAAATAACAGACACAATGCTCATAAACACACCAAATGCCAAAACAAACACACAAAAAGAGAGAAAAAGAATACAGCTTTACTTACCATGGATGTGATGGGAGAGAACAAGAGCTGGAAAAAGAAGACAACAAGAGAAACAACAAAAGAAATGCAACACCCAACAACTGGGGTTGTTCATCATATGCAATGCCGATGTGAACCAAAAAAAAAAGGATTTTGCTACGGCAGTAGTGTGAAACAAAGTGAGTAGAGAAAAGGGTAACTCGAGTTGAGGGAAAAGTTGATGAATTGGCCTAAATGGAGGAGATAGGGAAGAAAGGGCTGGTGATGGGTTTACACTTTGCACTGCCAAAAGGACACAGAGTGGTCCCAAGTAGCCGTTATCTCCTCTGTCATTGAATGTTTTTTCCTCAAAATGCTACCCATTTTCAACATGGGACCCATGATTCATAGAGAACTGTGATTTTGGAGACAAAGATGATTTAGTGATTTTTAATTTTGTTTAATCTTATTTACAGATCACAGCAGCACTATCTTTCCAAAACATTAATAACCTTGTTAATGGTTTCTTTTGATATATCCTGTGAGCTGAATTTGTTGAAAATTATGGTAACAAATTTCTTGGTATTTCTTCTTCAAGACATTATCTTAATATAACATAATGTCTTAGAAAACTAGCTGTCTAAAAATGTTAGAAATTTCATTATATTTCTTCCTTAATAGATCTTTTAAGTTTTACATTTTCATATAACCTTAAATATCATTCAATATATCTATCGATTTGAAATTTTACTCTTTCCAATCATAATTAATAGGTATCTTTATCTGATAAAAGCTTCTTTTTTTTTTTATTTAAGTTCATATTTCAAGACTTATAAGATATACTTTTCATATATTATCAAAATATTTATTTCTCTCCAACTTTCACAAATAATTAGAATGAATTATTGTCTGACATATAATAGGTGAACCATTCATCATAATAAAAGCCATTATTAATACCATTTTAAATAATATATTAATTTATTAAACATCAAAATTAGCATTTCTTTTAACAATAATGATAATATATTATAAAATATGGCACAAGAGGTATCAAAACGTTTTTACCACTAAAATAATGCATAACTTCAAACGATTGTTATATTTAAATTTCACTAATTCAAATACTAGATAGCATGATAGAAAAACAAAAGAAAATGGCTTATCGTACTAAAAAATATATCATAATATGTATTGATTTTTCTTATGCTGTTATTGAATACTTGGTTTGTATTATTATGTAAAGAAAACAAAATCAGTGCAATGAAAACCAATGTTTGTAAATGAAAAACAAAAGTTATAATATAAGTATTGCATTTAGATAATTATTTTTCTTTTCTTTTACCTTCATTAGATTATTAGTGTATGTATAGCCTTTCTAAACACTATTCACAGGCCAAAGCAAGCTTTATTCTTTTTTTTTTTTCAATTCTTTTTCTTATTTTAAAGTTGACTTTTTTTCTTTTAAATGAAATTAATTATTAATTAAAATAATTTGTTTATCTCACATAATTTGGTTAAAAAATGTTTTCTTCTGGCACGCCATAACTTCTAATTGCATCCAATAATTGTTAGAATGATTATTTTATCCTTTATAAAAGTGACTTTCACATTACCTATTATAATCTTTCAGAACAAATTATTTAAAAATTCTAAAAGAAGATTTCTGAAATAAAGTTAGGAATAAAATTTTCACTCTCTACAGTAATACTCTGGTTTTTTTTTCATAATATAAATAAATATATTTTTTCTACTCCAACCTCTTTTTGATTTTGACCGTGAAAGTACTGTAGAGATGAAGGGAAATCCTATTTGTGAAGTATGGGGTGAGTTTGATTGTATTTAATGCTCTTAAAATATTTTTTAATAAATTTAAAAAAATAATTTTTTAAAATAAGTAATTCCATGTATTTCTTGTAAAATCCCGTTTCCTTCTTAAATAACTGATTATTTTTCTAATTCTTATCTAAGAAATACTTATTTTAAATTTAACCAAGCTTACTTATAATTAATACATCACACCAGAAAAGGAAAGTAAGAGTTGTGTAAAAGAAATGTAGAATATTTTAAATTCCATTTTTACACACAAATTAGAGAAATTGATTTCCATATTTTGTGAAAGTTAGACTACTTTTGTTTTTTTTTAGATTTGGAAAAGTGAATTTAAGTGAAAATAAAAGTAAAAAAAAAAAGAGTTTTTGGATTAAAATATTCGCCACAATATACTATTTGAGTAAATTTAAAATCCAAATTTACTATTTGAATGAAAAAGTCGCACACATACATACAACTTATCTTTTATATGACTTATATTCATAGTTAGAATTCTAACCATTTTTTCAGGAAAACATTCCCAACCATTCACGAATATAATATTAATGAAATATGAATCTAACCACATAAAAGATTAACAACATACTATACTCAAAACCTTAAGAAAATTGATTGATGGGTCTTTACTTTTATACAGTATTCTTCTTTTTCATTTCTACCCATATGATACTTAGACTCAAACTTAAAATTCTAACACTGCGGTCATAAAGTCATATCAGATTCAGCAATCATGTTTATTTATGCTAACTTATTCTGTTTCTGATACATTTCATAGTTCAAATCTTATAAGGTGTAGTTTCTGATTCATTTTCCTAGTTCAAACTTGTAAGGTGCAAGAGCACTGGTACCATCAAGTCCTTTTGCAACATAGAAGGCTTCATACTGAGCAAATGTAGTTTCCCTATATTTGGGAGGATTGTCTTCGTTTAACAGTTCCTTTATAGGTCCAAAAGGCTTTGAGGATGCTTCAACACTTGGGCTGAAAAAGCATGCAACAGATATCCTTGGACCAACATGATTTGAAAGCACTCTGTGTTCAGCACTCTTCAATCTATCATTTGTTATAAGCTACAATTCAAACACAAACAATGAACAACATGTTTACATCCAATAACAAGGCTCATACACATAACAGATAGAAACACTCAAGTCTTTGTATCAACTAGGAGGGAACAAGAACATGGATCATATGAATAGTTCAGACTCTATCATTCAATTGTAACCAGAAAATGACAAAAACTCAAACTGTATCATACCTGGTATTCCTCCCACAAAACGTTGGAATATTGCTATTGTTGTTTAGAGGTTAGATCATTGAGAAGTGTAAGTTATGCAGAAGTAGCCAATTTACTCATACAATAAGGAACACTACAGAAGACACTGGACTCACAAAAGTTCTGACTTATTAACCACCTATCACAAGCAACCTCATGTACATATTGATAAAAGTATGAGTTGTCGGGAATCCAAATGAGTCTAAGTTTTATATTGGATAAAGTAGAGACGACAGTTTATAGGGAAAAAAACTCATAAACTCGTTGTTTTAAATTTTTGGTTATAGTGGTGTCCATCCCTTATATGAATTAAGTTCAAGTCTTATTGTTATTGAATTTCTCTAGTGAACCTCTCTCGAAGGCCCTTTAGTAGCATGATCCATGATAGGTAAAAGTTGCAGGAAATAAAGAAGAAACAGGAGGATAACAGAAAACTTGCCTGCAAAAAGTCTCCAATATTAACCACCAAAGCACCAGGTACAGGGTTTATATCAATCCACTTGTCATTGCATCTTATTTGGAGACCACCAATATGATCCTGGAGAAGGATTGTGAAGAAATCATTGTCAGAATGCAAGTTGGTTCCCATGGTCAAATCTGGTTCAGGACATGCAGGATAATAATGGCAAAGACCAAGCACTCTCCCAGCACATCCAATATCTTTGAGATAGTTTGGACTCAGATCCAAAGCTTCTGAAAACAACTCAAGCAGTAAAATACCAAGCTTCATTATGTATTTACTGTAATCCAGCAGTATGTCTCTGCAAGAACATGCAATCAATCAGAAGGGTGGAATTTCGGTTTTGGAACTTTTCAAATTGTCTCAGTTTCTACAGTAGTTTAAGTTTTAAAACTTCATCCTTTAACTTCCATGCCATATTATGCAGAAATGAACATATATCACAAATTAACTAAAAAATATGCTTTGTCAAAGTCTAACTCAACCTCACATAACCAATTTGTAAGATAAAGTTTGCATTTACTAATATACTTTAAATTGGTCTTATTACTAGTCATTGTCATTGTTAGACTTCCAACATGGATGGGAAAGATAATAGATAACATACAACAAGGAATAGTGACTACAAGAACTATGGCTAGAGCTAAAGAGAAGGATAGGATCAACTAGTCATGAAGAATTTCACTGTTCTTTCCTTTCGTTCATCAATGACATGTTTTCTTTCTTGCTTTTCATGTGGGATGAAACCCTTTTTGGAAATCTTTGAAGATCAAAACCCTTTTTATGAGATTCATCAACAGGGGATACCCTGCCCTCTACATCAAGATTAGCACATTACAGGATATTAAGACAGCATGTTATTTCAAGTTTTGCCATTATCCACAATCAGCATCTAACTTTGATCAATTCCACCACCTCTGTTTGATGCACTTGATAAGCACTGGTAGAAATTTGATTCCTGTGTATCCATATAGATTACAATATGCAAAGCCAGATACGTTTCTAGATTTGACAATAAATACTTCTCTGCATAGCATGCCAGAACTATACTTTTCCCACCCAACCAAAATTAACAACATTGCCAAATTCGATAAGAGACATAATAGCTAAAAAAAGGTATTTTATCAAGATTTACAATCCAATTTATGATCAACAAACATATAAACATAAGTCTCCAAATCTGTGTACTTTAACTACAATGAAACTCATTTTTCTTTCTGAACTCAGTACTTCAGACTACTAAGAATCATGTCATATCATGTTAGTTTAACTGAAATTTTTTGAAGGAACACATGATTGATACACATACATACCTGCATACTGCAGGAATTTCTTCTGGTTTGGGGGCATCAGGGTACAACAAACACTTAAAAGTGTCCCTCCAATTGAGTGCTGGCTGTGAGCCATATAGATCAAAATTGCTGTTATAGAAAAAGGGTTTTGTTCTATCTCGTGAATAGAATTCCCTTTTGTGTTCAGCATCAAGTTCATGAAACCTTTTGACCCCATTTTGCATCTCCTCAAGAACACTCACAGGGATGTCATGATTGATCACCTGAAAGAAACCCCATGTTTGAGATGCTTCCTTTACTATGCCAACAAGCCCTTGGCGTTTGCTTGCATCCTTGTGAATATCTGCAAGGTCTATGACTGGAATAACATGGCTTGTGTCGGTTAAATTTGAGACCTTCTTCTCAGATTTCTGAGGAGGATGACGGAATATGCTAGGAACCTTCTTGTAACCTGCATCAACAAGCCCTTTGACACCAGCTTTTGTTTCATCAAATGCTTTTCTTTCACTCAGAACATAACCAAAGTCTGATTCACTTGCTGTTCCCATTTTTCTGTTGTAGTGTGAAATTGGAACTAGCAGAGTGAGTGGATGAACCAGGAAAGAACTAAGCAACAGTATGAAACAGCTAAGGCTTGAAGATGAGCTTGAAAGGAAGTCAATAATGGAGGAAACTATGACAAGACAATGGTTCCAAACTTCACAATCTTCTCACACTTTGACATTAAAAAAATGAAACTTCTGTGATGTATTTCTTGTTCTTATGTCAATAGCCTTTAGTTTATAGTTTTTCTTTATCTTTTACTTTACAAGTTGTTTGATATAGAAGAGAAAAGTGACTTTTACATAAAACCATAACCATGAACAAAAATTTTCACACTATCAAACACATTGAAATAGTTCATATCTTATCTAATTAAATCAATTTTCACCTAACAATTACATTTCTCATGTTGGTGTGCATATGTTTATTTTATTTTTTAATTACATTAGTATTATGTTGGACTCTTTTACCCTTACAATGACTTTCTTTATATAGGGTTTAAGTGTAATATTTGAAAATAAAATAAAAGATGCATGTGTAATATAGAAAAAGGTGTTAACATAATTTTTTAAAACATAAGAGAGATTAGTGTAAGATTTAAAAGAAAAATAAAAAATTGAAATGTAAGTGTAACTCCAAAATTTTTTAAAGAGGTATAAATCTTTTCTTTTTCTTTTTATTCTATAAAACCACCAAAAGGGAAGGATAATGTATATAGATGGGAGAAATCAGGCTTATGATTGTGATCCAAAATAGGACAATGGTGGACCTTTCTGGTCAAATCAGAACTCTTATTTTATATTTTCTATTCTTTTGTTTTATATATTTCTAACATTTGGATGTGTCAATTAAAATTAAAAGCCTCTACTATTTTATATTTTTATATTTGTTTCTCAAATTTTCCTAATTAATATTTTTATATTTGTTTTCTAGGGCTACCTAATAGTTTATCATTAACTTATCACATTTTTTTTAATATGTTAATCTTTTAACTTGTTAATGTTGCTCAATTTAGAATATTAGGAAGGTAAAATATTGTCACCTGATCGCTTAATTTGATATGTTAGTTATCGATATTAAAAGTTGAAGAAAAAAAATGGTGTATTTGTAATATCTCAAAAATTTTATATTGTAATTTAATTAGATTTTAAATCACATAATTATTAAATAATTTAAATATGTTCTTAGATGACAAATGGTGAAGAGAGGTTGAGTTTTTGTAAAACTGATTTAATTATTTCTTATTTGTAACTACTTAAATGGAAATGACTTTATATTTGTAACTCGCTTTTAGGTGATTAATGATATAATTGTGTCATTTTATGATTTATTTTAACATCCCAAAAATTTAAAACTTAAACAAAATTATTTATATGAACCAGAGAAATTTGATATTAAACTTCTTCTTAGCTACGTGGTTTCGTAGCACCTGTTAACCACTAACATTCTCTTAAGTTCGTACCATTAAAATTATTATAGTAAAAGAAAAAACAAACAAACAGACAACACAAAAGTAAGGGTAAGGTGATATCAAAATAAACAAACACAAGATATCAGAATTCATTATACATAAAGTTAATACCAAATTAAACAAACATCCTAAGCATACCATGATCCTAGACCTGACCATCTGGATAAGGTATGAATGTCGAGTTATGACGGATCATGCACTTGTGGTGGCCTCTACCTTGTAGAGTTATTGCCAATGAGTTTCATCCTACCACACTCACAAGGTTAATTTGTATCGCGTCTTACTAGAAGCAGCTAGACTAAGACCTTATACTACTTTTACTACATGTATCACTCTTCTCTAATTGAGAATAAATGATCATTAAAGTGTCAGGACAACCCTTAAAATTGAACTCCCTACATTCATACCAACAATTCTTTGATACAACCATTAAGAATTCTCCTTAGAACTTTTATAACCTCAATTTCATATCATTGTACATTCCAAACCATACCACTAAGCAATAATTAAACCATCATACCATTTAAAACCATGTACATAAGAGAAATGAAATTAAAACATCCAAGATTACCTAAAACCACTCGCCTAGTGCAGAAATAAGGTGACCAACAAGCCAACCCACTTGCCCAATGAGAGAAGAGACAATGACCTCCACAAGCCCAACAAGCTGGCTCGCCTAGCCTTTGAAACTCACTACCAAAGCACTCAATTATTCGCCCAGCCACTCTGCATAATTTTGTAGAACACTAATTTTACAGAATTTGCACCCTCTCAACCTAACTTGACCTATCTTAAACACTCATACCAACTTCTACCACTTCCATCTGGTGTTCTAAGCCACAATTGACATATCCAAGAATATGTACCCTAACTTCAACCATGTTTAAACTCCTTTTTACAATGAAAATCTAACTCGGGACAACTAAACCTCCATTTCATAGACCTTAAATCATTTCTACGTTTCTAATGCATATCTTAGCAACTTAGGGGTATGAACAAGTCTCAAATGACTCAAAGACAATCCCCAAACACTCTACTTTGTCTCAAACCTTCCAAATCAAAATCTCACTCTCAAACTCCTAAATTGAGCTTAAAACTCAGTTTCGGCATTTCATATATCAGAACTCATTTTCAAATTTGTATGAACTAATCAAAACTATAAACTGAAGCTATCACAAGTAAAATCATGAAAAATAGAAAAACCATAGGAATGTGGCTAGCACGAATTTGTATACACTATCACCCATAAAATAAAGAAAAAGTTGTCATTCTGTCAATCCTTACTATGTATATTAGTAGTGGTGTTACAATAGTAGTAGTAGTGAATGGTGTTATAATGAGTAGTGTATTGTGATTATTTATTTGTGATTTTTGATTTTGATAGCTAATTATTATTTTTGGTTGAATTTTTTTTACGACTCCTTGAAACCCCTATTTTAGGGACAAAAAACCCCAAGAGTCCTTATTTTTGGTTTGTATGAAGTTTAAAAATCATTTGGAAAGTTAGTTGTTACAGACCTTTAAACGATCATAACTTTTACTCCACTTGACAGATTTGGTATTATTATATATTGATTTAGGGTAGGAAAAGATGTTTAAAGTCGTGAAAATCGCATAGCAAACTTTTCCTTGTATATATTTTTTAAAAAGGTCATTTTCTATTTTTTGTCAATTTATTGTGTGTTTTCTGTTTTTTTTAACTTTGCAAGAATATTTCAGATAAACTTTGAATTTTTGATCTAAACTTTTTTGTGGGGGGTTTTTCATGATTTTTTGGTGCTTTGAACAAATTTTTAGGTCATTTGGAGTTCTTTTCAATATACTCTTAGTTTTACCCTATGTTTGGATATATATGGTGTATAACCAATATAACATACAACAAACAATTTCAACAATACCAATATAAAAAAATGTAAGTTCATAAAAAAAAATCTAAAACTAACCTTGAATGTTGGCTCGCTTTCGGAATAAAGCACTACTACTAGTGAGGGGGAAAGGAGAACATGCCTCTGGTGGTCGTTGTGGTGGAACTTCAATGGACAATATGGCAACCAAGGTAAGGTAAATGACACAAAAATCGACCTTTGTTCTTCCTTACACTCGTGAACAAAGCAATTCGTTTCCTTGAAAGTGGTGGAGTTTGGATTCATGTTCAGGATGTCAATGTTAAACGAAAAGGCGATATCAATTGATAAAAACCAAAGAAATATCCAAACAAAGACTACAATAACACTTTCGTTAAGGGAAATTACACAAAAACTTACTTTTGTTCTTCCTCGCACTTGTGAACGAAGTCCCTAATTCAAGTAAAAGAGAAACCGCAATAGTGTGATGGCGCTACTTTTAAAAAATAATTACAATGTATATGATGTTGAAAAACTCGAAACTCGACGTCTTATATCTCTTTAACGTCTGAAACTATGGCATTTGACGTCATACATGAATACATTTTCACCTTCGCTTCGAACATTTTTATAAAATTTACTCAACATGATATCGATGTCTAATTACTTTATGACATCAGAAAAGTATAAACTCCGACCTTGAAATTAAATATTCATATTTAAAATTGTCACCGATCTTTTTTAATATTGATTTTTTCGTATCTAACATTAAACGCGAGACGTAAAAAAACTATTTTTAAAATAATTGAATTTTATTATTTATAAACATTATTACTTCTAAAATAAATTCTTTTAAGTTTTTATATTAAACATAATTCAACTATACGCATTTTTAATATACAGATTTTTTAATCTAATTATTTTGTATAACAAGAAATTATTTTAAATAAATATACCTTTAGTATATAAATGATGTTATAATTAAAAGGAGCAATAAATAAATACTTTTGAATATATGAAAAAGAAATTTACATTTAATATAACCAGTTTATTGTGATATAATACTACTAAGTTGTAGAATATTCAAAAAATTTAAAAGAGATTAAAAAGCTTAAAGAAATTCTAAATTTCTTTCTAAAAGAATAAAAGAACAGCAAATAAACTGTCAATTATATTTCGAAGTTCTAAAAGTCTGTCACATTTATCTTAAAATTAATAAAGTTCAGAAAATAGTTTATGAAATTAAATATTATCAATATAACAAAAATTTAAATTAACATAAATTAACAAACATAATTATTAAATTATAAATTACTAATTAATTTAATCTCAAAATTGAAATTATAAAAACAAACCGATCCCTAATTCTATTCGCAAACCAAATATAATCACACATTTAAAATAAAAAATGTAAATAAAGAAACATTTTAAAGTTAGAGTCTAACTATATTCCTTTATCATGCATTAATTAATTACAATAACTATTTTTTCATTTTATTAATTTCAGTTATCAGTTTGCCATACTGTTATAATTTAAATTCTTAAGAGCACATTTAGAAGAATTTTCGAAAAGCACGAAGCAAAAATACAAATATAAATTAATTCATATAATTTTTTTCACATCGATAAATTAAATTTGAGTAATGTATAAATAAAATAAAAAATTTTGGACTACACGATGCAGCGTTGCAACGTGCTTATGGGTCGGAAAGATTAGTGAGAAAGGAAAAAGGCAGAAACGCGAATTTGGCTAAGAATCTGAAAACGCGAGGCTTTGATTCGCGAGATGTATCAGTGGCGGAAGTTCGAGTTCTTCGAGGAAAAGTACGGCGCCAAGTGCACGGTTCCCGAGGGAGACGGCGGAGACGACGTCATCCGGGAGAAGAAGATCGAGTGCTGCTCCAGCGGTAGGGGCAAAGTCGTCACCGGCTTCGACGACGGCGTCGTTTGCTTTTTCGATCGAGGCTTAAAGTTCAACTACGCTTTCCAACCTCACTCCTCTAACGTTCTCTTTCTTCAGCAACTCAAGGTTAGAGAGGAATTATTGTCGCGGTTTTCTGCAATTGCTCTCTTTTTTTAAAATTGCTTCTGATGATATTATTGCAAGTTTTTAGAATTTTAATTGTGAAGATCGGTGAGAGAATTCGAGAGTTTAGTGAAGTGTTTTTTTTTTTTTTCGTTTTTGAAGGATTAAGGAAGGTATTTTGCGATTTGAATGTTTTGTTCGGAGAAGTAGGAGCTTAATTACGCTTTGATTCTTGAATTGAAGTTCAGTTATTTTTCTAATTGTTGGAATTAAGTAGCAGTAGTGCAACCTCACTTTTCTTCCATTGTATTTGCTCAAAAGAACATTGTTCGGTGAGATTGTTGATGGAATTTTCTAGGACTGTGCTTTCAATTGTGTCTGAGTGCTGGTTGTTTCGGTGGAGGAATTTTCTAGAATCCTATTTTTAGTTGTGGGGATTGGTGATAAGAGTTACCTGGCCTAGCAGCAAGGTTTTAAATTGAAGTTGTGATCGTGGGGGATCCCGCTTGATTTGGGAAGTTGTGGAGAAATTTGGCCGCATGCAATTGCAGTTGCCGATGACTCCAAAAACCTTAACACAGCAGCTGAAAACTGCAGTTGTGCGGTGACTCCAAAAATTCTGATGCTGTGGTTGTTACCATTTTTTAAAACATTGCTTAGTAGTATAGTGTGTTTAATTTTTTGTGTGTATGAAGGATTGGACATTGGTGAAGGGCTTTTTTTTAAGAGCATGTTTTGATGTTTGTTTGTAATAACGCGAACTGACATTCACACATTCCAAAGCATGAAATGTAGAAGAAAAAATTTCTGTCATTTGTGTTGAACTTAGTTTTGGTTAGTTTAATTTCAACTGATAAGATAACCAAACGCATGTTTTGTTGGGTTGTCTAGGGTTGTGCTTTGATTCTTGATTGAAGTTAAAAGAGGTGTGTTTTGTGTGTTGATTAACCAGCAACGCAATCTTCTGGTAACAATTGGGGAGGATGAACAGCTTACTCCCCAGAAAACAGCTTTATGCCTCAAGGTTTTTGACCTTGACAAGATGCAACCTGAGAGTTCGAGCATGACAAGTCCTGAATGTGTTGGGATATTGCGGATATTCACTAATCAGTTTCCAGAGGCAAAGGTAACGAATGAATGGCGTGCTTGTTACTATTCTTTTTGTGATTAATGATAATAAAACTGGTTAGTATAGTAATGTAGTTTTGTTGTCTTTGTCCCACATTTTGATGGTTTGAAACTATGGTGTACTGCAGATTACATCTTTTTTGGTTTTAGAAGAAGTGCCACCCATACTGCTCATAGCTATTGGTTTGGACAATGGTTCTATTTACTGCATCAAAGGAGACATTGCACGGGAGCGTATCACGCGTTTTAAGCTTCAGGTTGAAAACAACCAATCGGACAAAACTCTTTCTGCTGTAACTGGACTTGGGTTTAAGGTGGATGGTCAATCACTACAGTTATTTGCTGTGACTCCAAGTTCAGTGAGTTTGTTTTCGTTGCATAATCAACCACCGAGAAGGCAAACCCTTGATCAGATTGGATGTGGTGTAAACAGTGTTGCTATGAGTGAACGCTCTGTATGATGTCTTTGTTCATTGTTCTCATAATTTTTATAAATTGGCATAATTATATTCTTTGTAAATGCTGAATGTCTCTATTTGTTAATATGAATAGGAGTTGATAATTGGTCGACCAGAGGCAGTATATTTTTATGAAGTTGATGGGCGTGGTCCTTGTTGGGCTTTTGAGGGAGAGAAGAAATTGCTTGGATGGTTCCGTGGATACCTTTTGTGTGTTATTGCAGATCAAAGAACAGGAAAGCATACTTTCAACATCTATGATCTGAAGAATCGATTAATAGCCCACAGCGCATTGGTTAAAGAAGTTTCTCATTTGCTTTATGAATGGGGTAACATCATACTCATAATGAATGACAAATCAGCTTTATGTATTGGAGAAAAGGATATGGAAAGCAAGTTAGACATGTTATTCAAGAAAAACCTATATACTGTAGCAATAAATCTTGTACAGACTCAACAAGCAGATGCTGCGGCTACTGCTGAAGTGCTAAGGAAATATGGGGATCATCTATATAGCAAGCAAGACTATGATGAATCAATGGCCCAGTACATACTTACTATTGGTCACCTTGAACCTTCTTATGTTATACAGAAGTTTTTGGATGCTCAAAGAATCTACAACCTCACAAATTACTTAGAAAAGCTACATGAGAAGGGTCTTGCTTCTAAAGATCACACCACACTTCTATTAAACTGTTACACCAAATTGAAAGACGTTGAAAAGTTAAATCTATTTATTAAAAGTGATGACAGCATTGGGGAACTTAAATTTGACGTAGAAACAGCAATCAGGGTTTGCCGTGCTGCCAATTACCATGAGCATGCAATGTATGTTGCAAAGAAGGCAGGGAGGCATGAGTGGTACTTGAAGATCTTGCTTGAAGATCTGGGTAGCTATGAAGAAGCCTTGGAATACATTTCAAGCCTTGAATCAAGTCAGGCAGGGATGACAATAAAAGAGTATGGGAAGATTCTGATTGAGCACAAGCCAGTGGAGACTATTCAGATCCTCATAAGGCTTTGCACTGAAGATGGTGACCGAGGACGCTCAAATGGAATGTATATGTCTATGTTGCCATCTCCTGTTGATTTTCTTAGCATTTTCATTCATCATCCTCAGTCCCTTATGGATTTTCTAGAGAAATACACAAATAAGGTTAACGACTCACCTGCTCAAGTTGAGATTCATAATACCCTTTTAGAGTTGTATATATCCAATGAATTGAACTTTCCTTCAATGTCGCAAGTTAATGATGATGGAAATTATCTTAATGGAGTATCAGCAAAAACTATGAGTGCTCAGTCTAACGGAAACACTCCTAATCACAAAAGTTCTGCACAGGGAAAGGACCTTCTTGAAAGGCATAAAAAGGGTTTACACTTGCTTAAGAGTGCATGGCCTCCGGAGACAGAGCACCCACTATATGATGTTGATTTAGCAATTATACTATGTGAAATGAATGCATTCAAAGATGGACTTTTGTATTTATATGAAAAGATGAAACTCTATAAAGAAGTGATTGCATGCTATATGCAAGCACATGATCATGAGGGGTTAATTGCATGCTGCAAAAGGCTGGGGGATTCAGTTAAAGGAGGGGACTCATCTCTTTGGGCCGATGTACTTAAATATTTTGGTGAGCTTGGAGAAGATTGTTCTAAAGAAGTAAAAGAAGTTCTGACTTATATTGAGAGGGATGATATTTTGCCCCCAATAATTGTGCTTCAAACTCTCTCCCGAAATCCATGCCTCACACTTTCTGTGATTAAAGATTACATTGCTCGAAAGCTTGAGCGGGAATCAAAGATGATAGAGGAGGACCGACAAGCTATTGAGAAATATCAGGTTGGCTGTTAGTTTTTTTTATTTGTTTTAATTATTTGATGGTTTATAAGTTGTGTCCATCCTTTGTGTACACGACACAAACTCCTGTAAATTTACATTCCTTTTGTTTTCTAATGGTATAAACAATTTAAACAAAAGTAAGATGCATTCTGGAAAATAGATACTTAGCAGATAATGGTTTTTAAATGTAAGAAGTTTAAAATTTAACAAAATAGAAAACACAGAAAGCTCAGGTTTTTTTTGTTTTTTTTTTCTCTTTTTCACTAAAAATTACTCACATATACATGTAACATATCTATGAAGAAGTGGTTAATTTTTTAGAGATTTTATCCAAAGAACAAGCGACTTTTTTGTTTGGTACCAATCACCAAGGATGACTTTTTGTTCTAAAAGATGATTAAAATTATAGCTTTTCTATTTTGCAGAACCTATACAAAGTAGCTTTTCAAAATTATAAAATATCTGAACTCCTTTTGATTCTAGTTATTTTTCAAAGGCTTTAACAAACTCAATTTACATTTTTCAAAATAGAATTGATTTTTATACAAAAGAAGAATACAGATGATTTCTTTTTTTATTGATGAGAAATCATTTTGTAATGTAATATAATTTAATTCATGGTGAAATATTTCTCAAATAGTCATGTATGAAGATAAAATTCTGTACTCTAGAGGTTAGTCTCACCTATCTGATGGGAAAAGAGAGAAAAAAATAGTGAGATAAAATCCTTCTTTGCCTCAAGAGAATGTAATAATATTATTTTTTAATTATTATTCTTTCTGTAAACTATATGGAAGTATTCTATGAAGAGTCTGTTCAGGAAATTGAACAGTATGTGTTTTGGTTTCTATTGTTCTTGAAATCATTCCTTCATAATTAAATATGAACTAGCACCTGAAAACTTTAGCAGAAATTGAAGACATCGAAATCTGTCACGGATGAAGATCCAAGTAACTATTGAACTGTTATGAATGAAAAACTCTTCTTGAAGTTTAAAGCATTAACAGTTGGGTGATTATGATTATTCAATGTGAAGCAGACACCCATTTTCTGTTATATATTTTAGTTAGCATCTTCATGTCATAACAGAATATGCCACTTGTTTTTAAGTCATTTGACTTGAATTTTCATCACCTAGAATGCTTTTCCGTTTAAAGATTTAGTGTATTGTGATGATAAATGGTAAACACAAATGATGATTTTGTTAAAAAAATATTTGAATATAACGAAATTTATGTTATTTAGGAATTTTTCTCAGATGCTCCTATTTACATAGATAAAATTTCCATTGCCTCATGAGTCTGGTGATGTTCTTTGTTGATTGTCATTCTGTATTTAGTAAGGAAGGATTAACATCGAAGTATTTCTGTGCAGGAAGATACACTGTCAATGAGGAAAGAGATTCAAGATCTTAGAACAAATGCTAGAATTTTTCAGCTTAGCAAGTGCACTGCATGCACCTTCACCCTTGATCTGCCTGCTGTGCACTTCATGTGCATGCACTCATTCCACCTGCGCTGCCTTGGCGATAATGAAAAAGAATGCCCTGAGTGTGCTCCTGAGTATAGGTCTGTCTTGGAAATTAAAAGAAATTTAGAGCAAAATTCTAAGGATCAGGACAGATTTTTCCACCAGGTGAAGAGCTCTAAAGATGGGTTTTCCGTCATTGCCGAATATTTTGGGAAAGGGATCATCAGCAAAATAAGTAATGGATCCACTTCTGGACCCAGATCCGGAACTGCATCATCCTCTAGTGGTTTCTAAGGCTTGAGATTTCTGCCACTTGCTTTTCAGCAGTCCTTCATTTAACATAAAAATAGCTGGGCTCTGGATTTTGGATGAAATTTGGTTATTTTTTGGGTTTCAGATTTCTTAATTGCTGCGTGTTGTCTGGTGTCCAAGGTTGATATTTTCCATAATGCGCTGAATGCTGTAAATTTTAACCAGGAGTGGTTCATCCCTGAATGGTCTTACTCTTTTGCGGTAGTACTGAACTTTTTGGGAGGATTTGAAGCACATTTTCATTTCAGCTTCTACTTGATGGAGATACAGCCCACTTATTTAAGGTAATGTGAGATTTACTAGGTATGAATTCAGGTGATACTTTTCTTTTTCTTATTTTTCAGTGTAAAATTATGCCGGAATATAATCATGGAAATGAGATTTTTATTTTGATTGTTTTAATTTTTTTGAATGCCATAGTAACAATATGAATTGTCTGCTTTAGCCTCCTGCCATTGATTTCTTAGATTTGATATTCTATTTGTTATTCTCTGCTGTATTAAGAATTCCACTTATTTTGTATTTCTTTATACTATCACCGGTCTTTACACTCTTGTTACACATGACCAAATACATGTTACTTCTAAATTCTGATTTGGTTCACCCCAGAGTATATAATTGGGTTACACATCTAGAAAATGATGAAGTTCTAGCTCTATCTGATCTTGGATGTTTAAAGTTAAATCCATTATTAATTTTTCTTTTTTCCCTCTTGCTTTGAGTGCTCTTATTGATGCCGTGTCTCGGGTTCAGAAACTCAGTTCAGACCATTAAATTTTAACTTTTACAGTAAATTTTCAATTTTCCTTTAAATCTGGCTTTGGGCACAGGAGAAATCTCATCTAATCTTTGATAATTATAAATCTTAGTATTTCGATTTGAACACATTAGAATTATTCAGCTATTCACTTATTATCGATACATTAAAATAATATAGTTATTTTTTTTTCTCTTTTTTTTTCTAACCAAATAATAATAATAAAAAAAGAGTCTTTCACTGATATACCTTCATCCAAAATTAGAGAAAATATTGTCATCAGATACTCTAATGGAGATAGAGGTGTTGCTGCATTAGTATCCACATTTCTTATGATTATAAAAAACGGTTAATGCAATTAAAATAAATAAATTATTATAACATTTGTCATAATAATAAAAAACAATTATGATGTAAATATTGTGAAATTTATAGAATACATATTATATAATATTAATGTAATGTTATATTATACAAAGACAAGATAAAGTTTTTATTTTCTTTTTTTCTTATAGATATTTCACTTCCCAACATATGTAAATGTTACCCTATTTTTTTTTATTTCTTTTTTCTTTTCAGAGATGATAAATAAATATAAATTCTGATTTTGTTTTCATTTCCATCTCTTAATAAATTATTAAGATATTCTTAATTTATTTGTTGTTTTGTTTTTAAATATATAATTATAATTTTTTATTATTTTGTATTAAAAAAACAAAATATACGTTCTTTCAGCATTAAATTTATATTTTTGGGGATTTATAGTTTTTAAGTTATTTAATAAATTTGTTAATGAGTTTTTAGCTTTTATTTGGAGAACAAATAGTAAAACCTGCATACGGTGACCATCTCGAGTTATCCTCTCCCAGCAAAAATCCATTTTCTCTTAAATTTTATATTATATATTTTTAAATTAAATATGTTCTAAGTTGTTAAACTATAACATCAAATTGGATTTTATCTTTATCTTATAACTTAAATATAGTATAGTCTCAAATTTTAAAAATAAATAAATTTGGTCTCATCCTCAAATGATATTAAAAGTTTATTGACATGACAAATTGTGTTGTTAAATGTCTTCACGTGTGTATCTATATAGTGACTTAAGAACATCACATCGACACGTTTTTATAGTATTGTTTGCTTTTGGAACTTGAAATTAGATTCTTTGAGATTGAAAAAGAAATATATATTTAAATTAATCTTAACATAATTTATTAATATACAAAGAAATATATTAATAAATGTAAATATGTATATAAATGCATGTATACAAAAGTTTTGCCTTTTTCTTTATCATAAAAAACAACGAATAGTACCACAGCAACAAATAGAAAAGAATGAGCTTTAACTTTTTGTGCGTTGAGCCGTAACTAATAATTGTGACTGGGAAGGACTCAACAGACGTTTTAAACTCCAGCCATTGGGTTTTAATATTGGATAATGAATGAAAATATATAAAATTTGTTGAAAATTATTTTGAAACTTAAGTTTATAGATATAATATTATTATATTTGAAAATTGTCTTTTAAAATTTGAAAATTTTCTTAAGAGTTTTTTCATGAAAAATATCTTAAAGAATAAAAGAAGAGAATCACTTACATCAACTCATAAACAATATAAAACAATTAAACTATTAGAATAAGGATAATAAAAACACATAACTTTATGTATTTTGATAATAAATTAATTTTTTTTAACAGATGCTTTTAATAAGTAGCAACAGAAAAAAAATTGAATGTTAAATTAAATTGCATAATAGAATGAAAATAGTAAACGATAAAATAAATATTTTTAATTTAAAAATACAGGAAAAACTGTCCAAATTGATGTGCCAAACTTCAAAATAAATTTTCCTTTCTATCAAACCTTTTTAGCCGTCCTTCTATCCCTACTCAACCAAACAAGGCATAGTTTCACTAAAAAACAAGACAAAATGGTTAGATATAAATATATTGTCAAAGCAACCTTTGTCTCTTAGGTTGGCGTGTTATATAAATATTTTAAATACTTTTTTTTATCAATTATTTTTATTCAATCGACTCTTTATATTTAATAAGAATACTATAGTTTTATTTTGTTTCTTTAAAAGTTAAAAATAAAATAAAATTCATAAATGACAAAATTAAAAACTATGTATTATTTTTATACCAAAACTTATCATATTAGTATAATCTTAAAATGTTATTAGTTTGGTTTCTATCACATTCTTAATTTGATCATTTGTTCCGTTGAATACATTCTTAATTTAGTTTTCTTTATGTATAACCTCAATTTTTATACATAAAGAAAACTAATTTAATAATGTTGTTACGTGGGAAGACTAATTAAAAAAATGAGTCACATTTATCTAAAAAATAAAAAAAAGTATATTAAAAGTTACGTTATAACTCCTAATAAAAGTAGCATTATCCATCATTTTGAAACTTCTAAGCACGTGCTCTGTCTGGTACCATTTTCTTATCATTCCTATTAGTAGATCAAATTTTATCAAATAAACACGTGTTCTTTTGATTTTAAATTTTATTCTAATAATATAATTATCTACCTATAAATTTTATCATAATAATATAATAATTTAAAAGGGTTTGCTAACGCGTACGTCTATTTTTCAGTTGGTAGACAAAAATATCCTTATATATCATGGATTCTAAGTTTTAAGGTTAAGGGTATTTTAATAATTTTCATTCTAAAAAAAAAAAAAAACCTCCAAATCCTTACTTACCTCTCTCATTCCTCTCAACCATTTCTCTTTTATCTTTTTCACTCCAACCTTTTCTCTTCATCCCTACTGTAGTTCCAATTGAAAAAATCAGAAACATTTGTCTTTAAACAATTTGCCTTTGTAAAGAGTTGAGTCATTGACATATTCACCTTCAGGCAAAGGTTCATTCAAGATCTCTTCAATTTCACCATCTTCACTAACCTCTCTAATTCCATCATCTGCTAAATCATCATCTCTAAAAAATCCTCCAGGCCAATTACCAATTCTTTTGGATGTCATTATGCTTGTGAAAATTAGATAATATACGACAAAAATTATAAAATGAAAACTCATTATAAAGTCATTTTCAAGGCCAATTATCAATTCCTTTGATGTCATTATGCTTGTGAAAATTAGATAAAATTAGATAAGACAAAAATCACAAAATAAAAACTCATTATAAAATCATTTTGTAAGAAATTGTTTAACAACGAGTATTTCTGATTTTTTACCCTTAACCTTAAAACTTAGAATCCATTGATATATAATTTAAATATTGGAATTAATCCCTCTTCAAAACTTTAAACTAATTTAGTCCCCAAACTTTAGAAATGTGTGAATTTAATACTTTTAACTAAATTTTGTTAACTTTGTTTGATGTTTCAAATGCATTTTTTAGTGAACACTAAAGCAAAAATGTGTCAAACGGTCTAAACAACTCAAATACTATTATGAAACGCACTTGAAACATCAAATAAACCTAACAAAATTTAGTTAAAAGGATTACATTCACACATTTCGAAAGTTTGGAAACTAAATTAGGTCAAAATTTTAAAGAGGGACTAATTCCAATTTTCGCTGAAAGTTAAGAAACCAAAAATATATTTAACCCATTATTTAAATATACAATCTTAAAAATCAATTTCTAATATATTTAAAAATTTATCACATTAAAATTTGTTGATTTTATAAGATTTAATACTCTCTGTTGAATAGTCTTCGAATAAAGTGAAAGTGCCATTCTTTAATAAAGTTCCGTCCTTGGTTTTCAAACTATATGCATGTGCTTGATAACTTGGTGACCCCTTTATAAATAGTTGACATTTATTGCATATCTATTTATTTATTTATGTGATTTCAAATTATATAAATAATAAATAAATATCTTTTTTTAAATATTATTAACATTTTCTTTATAAATAATTAAAATATTAAGTCATTATTCCATCCGATCAATTTATAATTTATATGAATGACAACGATTTCATTATCTTATCTCATCTTTAGGTAAAATTCATTCTTTTTTTTTATTATAGAAAAAAAAACATATTGTCAAGTATTAAGATATTAGAAAGATACATATTTTTTCTTCAATGTCAAATATAAAAAATAATTATCTAAATCAAATAAGATTATCAATTAATAATTAAACATGTATATTAAACTTAAATTGCAAAATTAATTAAATTTTCTTTTATATTATACTAATGAAAAAACACGAGTTTATCCTCCTTTATTTTATTGATTATAAAAAGTAAAATATTAATTATTCCAATTGTTATTAAAATAAAATATTAATAAATTTATAAAAATAATTATATAAAAGTATAATTAATAAAATAATTTATATCAATAAAGATAAAATTAATAGTAAAATATGTATTATGAAGTGGTTACCAAAAACAATCTTCTATATACTATATATAAGTATAAATAATATATGAAATATTTTAGAAATTTACAAGATATCAGAAATGGAGACCGATTTAGAAATTTAAACCAGAATAGAAATAGTGAAATTATATTCATTGATAAAGTGTTAGTCAATATTAAACAACATTTCTCTTACCTAGTTACTTCGTCAAGAATAAGAAAAACTTGTTTTTTCTTTCTAGTCTACATAGCATACACCATTTTCTTTGTATATTGTTCTTGTAGCAATAATTTCAGTGATTTATTCGAATCTTTCTTCTGCAAACGATCGAATATAAATCCAAAAGCAAGGGTTCAATTCCTCCAAGTTGTATCTGTTAAAAGTTGTGCAGTTGGTGACAGATATCATCCGATGGAGAAAAGGGTTAACATAGCAGTAGTTCCTGGTCCCGGCTTCAGCCACTTGGTCCCAATTCTTCAATTTTCAAAGAGGCTTCTTCAGCTTCATCCAAACTTTCATGTCACATGTCTAATTCCCTCATTTGGGTCTCCCTCAAGTGCCTCAAAATCCGTTCTTGAAACTCTCCCACCAAACATCGAATCCATTTTTCTTGAACCAGTCAAACCAGAGGACCTACCACAAGGGGTTGCCATAGAAACTCAAATTCAGTTCACAGTGACTCTCTCACTTCCTTCCATACACCAGGCCTTGAAGAGCATAACTTCAAAGACCCCTTTTGTGGCCTTGGTGGCTGATTCTTTTGCCTTTGAAGCATTAGATTTTGCTGAGGAGTTCAACCTGTTGTCCTATATTTACTTCCCTTCAGCTGCAACAACACTGTCTTGGTACTTGTATGTGCTCAAATTAGACAAGGAGACTTCTTGTGAGTACAGAGACTTGCCTGAGCCTGTTAAGATACCTGGCTGTGTACCTATTCATGGCAGGGATCTCAATAACCAAGCTCAAGACAGGTCTAGTCAGGTTTACAAACTCTTCCTTCAGCGCGCTCAGCGTTTCTGTTCTGTTGATGGGATTTTCATCAATAGCTTCTTTGAAATTGAAACAGGTCCTATAAGAGCATTGAAAGAGGAGGGAAGAGGGTACCCTCAGGTGT
This sequence comes from Vigna angularis, assembly GCF_016808095.1. Taxonomy (NCBI): domain Eukaryota; kingdom Viridiplantae; phylum Streptophyta; class Magnoliopsida; order Fabales; family Fabaceae; genus Vigna; species Vigna angularis. The sequence continues at coordinate 30,101,633 of NC_068978.1, forward strand.
TTCCTGTTGGACCAATTGTTCAAACTGGTGATGATGCTAAAGGGTTGGAGTGTCTCACATGGTTGGACAAACAAGAAGATGGTTCGGTTTTGTATGTTTCTTTTGGGAGTGGTGGAACACTCACACAAGAGCAAGTGAATGAGCTGGCTTATGGTTTGGAATTGAGTAATCACAAGTTCTTGTGGGTTGTGAGAGAACCGAGTAGTTTAGCCTTTGATGCGTATCTCAGAGCACAAAGAAGTGTTGATCCTTTGCATTTTTTGCCAGATGGGTTTTTGGAGAGAACCAAAGAGCAAGGTATGGTTGTTCCTTCTTGGGCACCCCAGATTCAAGTCCTTGCTCACAGTTCAATTGGAGGGTTTTTGACTCACTGTGGTTGGAATTCAGTCCTTGAGAGTGTGATGAATGGTGTGCCACTCATCACATGGCCACTGTTTGCAGAGCAGAGAATGAATGCAGTTGTGTTGAGTGAGGGTCTGAAAGTTGGAGTGAGGCCAAGAGTGAGTGAAAATGGGTTGGTGGAAAGGGTGGAAATTGTGAAGGTGATAAAGTGTTTGATGGAAGAGGAAGAAGGTGGGAAAATGCACAAAAGAATGGAGGAGTTAAAACAAGCTGCTAGTAATGCACTAAAAGCAGATGGGTCCTCTACAAAGACCCTTTCTGAGTTGGTACAAAAATGGGAAAGTTTGGTTTAGGAAAACAAGTTTTATCCGTTGCTTTTGCAGGGATCTTTGCTTTTCCTTTTCCTGATTCTGCTTTCTAATAAGTGCTAATCATTCTGTGCTATGGCAGCAATGGATATTACATGTAAAATTCTGATGTTGAATGCCATCATCCTCATGGTTATTTGCTCTAATAATAATCTGCTATAGTAGCATGCTCCTGTGGAGTTTCATTATACTGTTGATTTGAGTCTTCAATATATGAACATTTTACTGGATTTGCTTACTAATGTGTTTGATGGTACAATAGGGGACCAGTGATGGTCACAATATAATTGAATTTGGTTGCAAGTGATTCTGCAGATTGCAGTTTATGTAGGGACAAATTTTATAGTTTTGCAGTGTCCTGATTTATACTGTTTCTGGCTGGCTAAGACATTCCAAAATTATGAAATAAAATTAAAATAATTTACATTGATTATTCCTAATCATAAAAGTTAACCATGTTATTCAAGATAAACCTATATGCATTTGCAATTACTCTTGTATAGACTCAACAAGCAGATGCCGCTGTTAGTGCTGAAGTGCTAAGGAAACATTGGGATCATCCATTTAGCAAGCAAGACTATGATGAAGCAATGGCAAACTTGAATCTTATTATGTTATACAGAACTTTTTTGATGCTACAGAAAGCCTACAACCTCACAAATTACTTAAAAAAGCTACATGAGAAGGGTCTTGATTCTTTAGAGTTGTATATATCCAATGAATTGAACTTTTCTTATGATGGTGCAAATTACTTTAGTGGAAAATACAGTTCCAAAGGCACAAAAAGAGTTTACACTTGTTTAAGAGTGCATGGCTCTAGAGACAGAACATCCACTGTATGATGCTGATTTAGCGATTATACTATGTGAAATGAATGCATTCAGAGTTGTGTTTTTGTATTTATATGAAAAGATGAAACTGTATAAAGAAGTGAGTGTGCCCTATGTGCAGGCACATGATCATGACAGGTTCATTGCATGCTGCAAAAGACTGTTTTTCTTTTTCTTTGTGCAAAATTATAGAAAATATTTATCATAATGAAGAATGGATGTTAAATGAGTAAATATAAAAGATTTATCCCTCGTTATGTTAGAATTCCCAGTAAAAATGAGTAAGTGAAACAATGTCAATTTTCCTCGTTTTAAAAGTGTGTGAAAATGATCCTAAAAGTGTGTGAAAATGATCCTGGTTATTTAAAAATTAAATCCAATCAGAATAACATAAGTGCAAAGAATCGCAGATGCCATGGAGAAGACCAAGGATAAGGCTCAAGAGACCCTCCAGAAGAAGGAGAAGGTTGCGGCCAACAAGGAGGCGGCGCGGCGAGTGGGTGATAGTGTTGCCGATGCACTTGAAAAAACAAAGGAAAGCGTGCATGATAAAGCCTGTGATGTGTTCATATTTGCAAACACTATTGTCTGTGTTTCAGGTTTATGAATACACTGTTTAGTGTTTAACACTCCTTGCAATGAAGTATATTTAATTTGTCTCACCAAGCATGTGCATAATATCGTCTATTATTGCATACAAGTTATTATCTCCATACAGGCGTTTTAGTATTTCCTTTATTTAAGTCAAATACTATTTCAATTATCATTAAAGGGAAGAGTATTTTGTTTATGGGGGACTCCTTGAGTTTGAATCAATGGCAATCACTCACTTGCATGCTTCACACGGCTGTCCCACGTGCCAAGTACAATTCAATCAGAACTGATCCTTTTCATGATTTAAACCAATCTTTTTATGGTTGATTAGTAATATGATAATGTTACTTCCCCTTTCCTCTTGCTGTCTATTGATACTGATATTGTCCCCGTTCTACTGTTTTGTTTTATTACTCTAACCCTTTTGCATATATACAATCAACATTCGGTGCTTTTTTATAATTTTATTTCTACCTCTAATTTAAAGGTCTAATAGAATTGGAAAAGTGGGTGATAAGAGCCTGGTTCGAGCTATTAACATGATTGCATTTAAGCTTGATCTACTAGAAAAATATGATTCACGCTTTAAGAAGCTGAATCTAAGTGATAAATTGCTTATCAAATTCTCCAAGTGATTAATTGTTAGAAAGACAAGTTATTGAATTATAGACAATGTAATTGTTAATTTTTTAAGTTGGATTACAAACAATGTAATTTTCTATTTCTATGTATAACCGTTTCAAGTTATTAATTATTTAGACTGTATTATAGAATTAAATTTTATAGCAGTTTAAATATGGATAGTAGCACATACAAATCAAATATTCAAAAACAAAACGTCCCTTTTATACCTGTTAAAGCACAACAGCTATAAAAAGTCTTATTTTTCATACCCGTTATAATAACAGTAGGTATAAAAGTAAAATTCTTTTGTACCTGTGTTGGACTCATCAGATATAAAAATGAGTTTTTTCATGATTTTTTTTATACCCACTCCCAAAATGTCAGGTATGAATACAAACTTTTATACCTGTCATAGACAGAATTGGTGTAAAAAGTTGAACTTTTTACACAGGTTCTAGAAACGGTGTGAAAATAAAAAACTTTTTATACCTCTTCTTCTATATCTACTCGGAAACAGGTACAAAAAACCCTTTTTTAACATGTATAAAAACCTTTTTTGCACTAGTGGTATCATATTAATCTTATCTATCTATGCTTTTCTTCCTTTGAGAGAATATAATTTTACCTATAAACAATTTATACAAACAAATCATACATTTATCACATTGAAATCCCTTTTGAAAGCTTAACTTTCACTTCCATTCTCTATAACATTACTACCCGAATCACTACAAGAAAAGCGCGAATTACCGAGGGTATTTTTCCGAAGGCCTGTCTACCGTCGGTAAAAGTGATTTACCGAGGGGCAAAAAGTGAAGCACCGACGGCCTAGACGAAATGACATTTCCGACGGTCAAAAAGACCTTAGCGAGGGTTTGGAACCTTCGGTAAGAGCGTCGAGCAATTAAAATCAATGATTGGGGTTCGTCCCCAATTTTGTCAAACAAAGCCCTCCTTCCCCTCTGCCGATAAGAGCTGCGATTTCGGCCCTCCCTCCCCATCAACCTTCCCATTCACTCCGTCTGCATTCCCTTTCGCTTGCTTTCGTTCATTCTCTCCCTATCCCTCTCCCTGTCCGGTGGCATTGTGTGCGTACGGTTCGTCGTGTTGTTGTGGGTCGTGTCGTTGTGGGTCTTGCGGGTGGGGTGGTGGTTCGTGGTCGTGGGCGTCAGGCTTGTGCGGCGAGTGGGGTGGTGATTCGTGGTGATTAGCGTCAGGAGGTCATTGCGGTGAAGCCCAAGGTTGGCTGTTGGGTTGAGAGCTCGCGGTGTGGCTTGGCTTCCATTGAATTGGGTGTTCTGGAGTGCGAGGTAAGTTCTCTGTTTTAGAACGCTACTTGAATAAATTGATTGCCTTGTTCTTCCCTAGTTGTGTCCAATGTGTCCATGTAATTGGTTGTTGCCTTGTTCTTACCAATATGCATGAACTTGTTTGCATTGTTGATATTTCTGTAAGGATGCTATACTTGACTTGACCACAACAAAACTAAAATGATGGGTGATTGGAGGGAACTCTTCTTTTCTGAAAGGATGATTTCTCTCTGAAGTTTGAACCTTTAGGATTCTTGTCTGAACATTGTGTTTGGAAAGTGAATAATTGAGCAATGTTGACAACGTAGGTTGCCCTGGTCAGATTGTTCAGACCACTGTTCCAGTTGCTATAAGGACCAAATTCAGTTGCTTAGTTGCTAGGAACCAATGTCTTTTTGCTAATTGAGTTATTTCCAACGTGCCTTAATTGTTTTAGGACCTAAGTTAGTAATTTTAGTTAATGTAAGGCCTTTGTACAATAGTTCAGTTCCTTTAATTGGAAGGGTGAGTTTAGGGATGAGGAAGTGAGGGAGAAAGGGAACAAAGAGTGTTAATTTGTAGAGGAAAAAAACTAAACAGAGAGGAAGAGCAGAGAGTCAAAGACAGACACAAAGGATGAAAAAAAAACATAAATAAAATAAATTATTAAAGAAAAAAGAGAGAGAGTGGGGGGACGTGCCCCTCTTGCCTTTGACACAACAATCATGCATGTGTAAGCATGGAAGGTGCAGTGGACTTGTCTTCACTTGTTTACAAAAATTTTTTGTTTACGCTAAGGCCCCTTCTCTAACAAGTCATTATTAGCAAGGTTAATTGAACCAAAGGTCTCAGCCACGCTACCACTATTAATTTGTTTACTTTTGCCACTGTTGTTGGCAAAAGCAGGTTGTTAGATTGGTTCAAGATAGAGAAAAAAATGGAGTAAATGATCCTTATCAACACTGACTGAGCCACTAAAGGGTTAAACTAGGACATGTGTGTAAATTGAGGTAAGCAAGTCTAATACAAGATGGCAAGTGGCAAGTGACTAAGGGAATCTGCAAACTTTATCTGGAAATTTAACTTTGTTGATTCTAGGCTTTTACTCAATCCAACCAAGTCTACTTGCAATGTAAAATTAAAATCAGACTTCACACATCCACTTATACCAAAAATGAACTCAGAATGGATTTTTGAGATGTGAAAACGCACACAAGTTGCTCTAAGGCCAATTAATCAATTCCAGCAACTTTATATTATGAAATTAGATTTGTTTAAGCTGGGAATTGGTACAGAAAAAACATAGATCATAATATGACCTCCTAACAGCCCATTATGTAGGAAAATTAGCAACCTCACACCCCAAACTGAGTTTTAGTGAAACAAAGGACCAAACAACAATTCAAACAACTTTGAAATAAGTATTAACACTGAATCAAGCTGGAAAATATCAACTAGGTGAAATTAAACTCGAATTAGTGATTTAAAGCAAAGCTAGCATGGTGATAAGTTGAAAACTGTGCAATCATATGGTTTAAGCAGTAAAGCTGTGGAAATGCACTTCATAGCTTATTTGATGTGCTTTCCTTGATGCAAAAGTATCCACAACTGATTTGGAATAGCAAGGGTTGATTTTGGGTTTATGCTTTCTAAACCATCACTTTTTGAGTTAAAATAGAAGTGGAGTAGTGATTTTGAGTTGCAGGATGTTTATAACTCATTTTAGAGTTTAAAGACAATTAAAATCATCAAATAAAGTTACTTGAACCAGTGAATTCACATTGCAAGATGTTTTCAAACTGTTTGTGTTTAAACATCTTTAAATTTTGAGTATGTAGAACCTAAAAAGCTAGGATCAATCAGTCATAAAAGAGATCAATAACTGCTCAATAACTGCTCCTGGAAACTTTCACAGCCCATGGAAAACTCCCCACTCTGCCTGTGTTCTTCTCTGCTTTAATTCTGTTTTCTTACGTGAACCCACAGATTACTCCACAGGTTGTGGGAACTTTCACAGCACAGTTGTTGAACTTTCTATTTTGCAACTCCATTTAGAAGCAACATCCACATGTAACTCCACAGGTTGTGAGACTATTCACAGCTTGGTTGTTGAACTCTTTGGTTTCATTTTGGTATCTTGTACATCAATTCTTCCCAAATTGTGATTTTGGCACTTAGCAGTTGGGCGATCTGCTTTATATTTGCTTAATGTTTAAAGTGTTAAAATTCTGGTTGTAGCATTTAGACCATTGGTAGCCATCTATACTGTCATTTTGCTTATTTGAGCAATTTTTGAGTGGTATGTTTGAGTCAAATACCTGGTTTGCAACCTGTTTCAATTTCTGAATCAAAGTTTGGATGATTGAGTTGAATATATGAAGTAAAATTAGGTTTGGAACATTGCCTTTGTGAGTAATTTGAAATCTGCATGAGTTATCTTATCAAATAAGTTCTTGATCATATATCAAACTTGCTGATGTAATTTGTAATTTGAATTCTGCATCTTGTAACCTCACTTACTTTGAATGTTTATTTTGGTGGTATGATGGTTTATTTTACTGCATAATTGGCAATAATAAGGGTTGGTTTTCGGTTTATGCTTTTTCTGTGCTATTGGAAAGCTTGAACAAGTTTAAATTGGTGTAAGAAAGTTGATATTACTGTTCATTTCTGTTCTATTTCATATGGTCTCCATAATTTAGAGTTTTGTTTGTGTAATTTTAATGTGTTGGGAGGTGTTGGCAGTAATCATTGTTCTTGCCGTAATGATAAGAAATGATATGAGTGAGATGTCCAGAACCAAATGCAGCTGCCTTATCTCCTATTTTAGTGAGATGTCCACCAACCAAGTAGCTTTTGTATTGGTTGCTACACCAATCAATCACCCAGAATATATAAATATATATGCATCACATTCTGCAGCAGCCCAATGCCCTGTTTTTTTTTTCGCCCTTCGGAAATTACCGAAGGCTTTTGGCCCTCGGTAATTACCGAAGGCTTTAGGCCCTCGGTAATTACCGAAGGCTTTTGGCCCTCGGTAATTACCGAAGGGCGAAAGCCCTCGGTAAATGTTAGCGACAAGGGATTTACCGAGGGCTCTTTGGCCGTCGATAAGCCTTCGGTAATTACCTTTTACCGACGGTTTTGGGCTGTTTCCGAGGGCTTCTGGCCTTCGGTAATGCCCTTCTTTTTTGTAGTGAATGATTCCATCACATTTCTCTAACAGCTTGTAACATCCCAAATAAATTTTAATTTTTAAACAATTTATAGGCAAAGTTGGCGCTTGAGCGCCACCTTTGTGCCATTGAGCGCCAAACCTCTCGACATTTTGTCGCTTAGGTGTCGATAGGCTATTGTTAAGCACTATACCAAAAGACAACAACACAAAAAATTGATATAATTGATCTCAAAACCTATTCAAATGACAAAATTGATATTTTTGACACTATGAATGATTCTAAAGCATGTTTAAACCTTGGATTGAATACCAATTACTCTATTGACCAGCGATTCAGTTCGTCAAATCAAGTCAAAAGCCACCAAAAGCCCAAATAATAATTCAACAAACCAAAAGACCAAACTGCAACAATTTCAAACGCCAGACCAATCCTAAATGTCCCAAAAACAGACCCCAAACATCAAGTTTGCTCATAACTCAACTCCTTTTGAATTTCACCTGTCAAAAACCCTTTATTTTAGATCAAAAACTAATCATCACTTTAACTTTTCACTATATCAAAATCCAACAGAAATCTCCAACCAATTATAACATCAAATCCACCTATTCAAGCATCCAAAACAAATACATTCAACAAGCAATCACAACAAAGTTCTTTCAATATTAGACAACATATATTCAAACCAAATTCACGCAATCATGCATCAGTACAATAGAATTTCAGCAAGCTCAATCCATTTAATTCAACTTAAACATATCAACTCATGTTATCAAAGTACTTAAAACTTAAAACAAGTTATTTAGCTTCCCTTACCTATTAAACAACCGAACAACTTTATAGAACCCCAAACAACTCCCACAGGTTAAAGAACACTATCTACACCTACGAACAATGAAAATATGATCATGGTATGTCATTAGAACCACTGATCAATAGAGAGTCTTATAAAAGACTTAGATGATACATGCAAAAACACTATGGTTCATGCAAAGGAAATAAGACAGATTAAAGAAAAAGAGTAGAAACTAACTTACTATTTTAAAGAAACTGATTGGGTAGACTTGAACATCTAACCACTACGATCACTGTCTTTGATCTTCAAACAAATGAACACAAGGGAAGAACTTCTAAAGATAAGTCAAAGAACTCTAGGAAAGTAGTTTTTAGAGATTGTGTGTTTTTAAATAATGAAACTCGTTCATAATAAAACTATTTATATTTAAATAATTTATTATTAAAATAATTGAGTCTCACTATTTTTAAATCACCACTACTTCTAAAATGCCATTTTTATGGGGTGTTATAGGAAATATTGAGAATATAAGATGTCTTGATAAGAGTAATGAGGGTGCACACTCATGACTTTATCAAATATGACTTTCCTTTCTTAATTCTAAAGGTTTAGCACAAGTAAGAATAATGGTTTGAGTTATGTTTTCTATAGCGATTTTGGTCATGTTCTTGTCTTTGTGGTAGTGTTAAGTGTTCTATAATGGTAAAGGAATGCAAATCCACGAATAACTTGACTTGCATACCTTTATGAGAATTGGTTAAAGCCTTTGAGACAAGTTTTTGCCTTGAAGATAGGGAGATGAGGTGTGTTGAAGAAAAGGAGTATAAGATGAGAGTTTTGGGTTTTAAAGGATGGGGAAAGATGTTAGAATTCAAAAGTAATGTTTTGATTTGAGGGAGCTTCAAGGAAAGAATTTTAAGATTGGATATCACAAGTTTTTACAATAAGGGTTGAGTTCAGAGATCAGAAGAAGGGAAGATGTTAATGCTTATGGGAGTGGACAGGTTTGAAATGACAACATAGTTTTACATTTAGTCGATGTTGGGGTTTATATGAGGAAAATATTGGAATGTTTAAGGTTAAAGTTAAGAAGGAAATAGAAATCCTAAATGAACCAAAGGGGATCACTCTTTCGAAAAGGAAACTAAAATGAAGTAGAGCTTGAGGAGCAGACGGTCAAGGCCGAGTTTTATAAGTTATGAGAACATAGTCTTTAATGAGGAGGAAGTATCATAAAGGTTTTTGTTTTAAGTTCATCAAGTAGAAGGAGATGGTTGGATCTTGTCAGAAATGACAGTATCAAAGTTGAAAACACAAGGGAATGTGTCAAGAGTAGTTAGCATAAAAGAAAGGTTTGACCTTGGGTTGAGGTGGAAGATTTCAAGCGCTGATGAAAGAAGCATATCAAAGAGTCAGTTTTGTACGAAGAGGCAATGGTAGTGAGTTAAAGTACAATAAATATAGGAAGGGGAATAAAAGTTTGGAGTAGTTATAAAGGGTGTCTACGATAAAAGTTGTTAAGGGATTACCACAAACGATCAGAGAGTTTGAGTTGGTTAAGAAGTTTAGAGATCTTAAGTTGTGGTTGAAGCAGATTTCATTAGATATAGTAGCTTGACTATACTAGTGACTTCATGAGTTTCATTAAGAAGAAGCAGAGATGTTGGATCATAGTCTAAGAAAACAGTAGAGGTTGATTAGCACAAAAAAAAAGGAGTTAGTGGCAAGATCAGATGGTGTGATTTGGTTCAAAGATAGAATATCCATACAAGATAAAACAGAGTTAAAAGTGTTGATTCTTGAAGAGGGTTTTGATTTTAAAAGTTGAGTTGATGATTTTACTACAACTGTAACCAAGTGAAAACTTCTTGAATGTATGACATGTATTCACTACAAGAAAAACTTGAATTATCTATCGATATTTATATACAAATTTTAATCCGTAAATAATGTAAATATCACAAATGCATTTTACATACAAATTTTTAAAGATGAATTACATACATTTTACTTATCGATTTTTCGTATATAATAATATACAATCCGTATGTAAGTAAAATTAAATTTCATCTATTAATTTTACATACGAATTTAAAAATAATTAAACATTTAAAATAAAAAAAATAGGGTTATTTATGTTGTAGCAGATAAACCCTTGCTTGTTCCTTCGTTCTATGTGTTGTAGCAAAGAAACCTTAGCCGTTAATAAGATTATGTCCCTCATCATTGTTGTACCTCCCTCGACTGACCAAAGTCACTGTTGACGACGTTGGTCACTGTCGTAGTGTCGCCGGTAAGAACTAATGTCGTAAACCACTTCTCTTCTTCTTTCTCCCAATTCGCCAAACATCACTTCTCCACCAGACTCTCTTATTTTTGGACCTTCCATGGTCGACTAACCTCATCTCCTTCCACCGCCACCACCTCTTCTTCTCGGAAGTGGTTTTCAAAGTCTGCCTTCGATTTCAAGATGAAGTTCAGTCTCCAATACGAGTTCGGTGACTCCAATTTCTCCAACGCCAACAAATTCTCTTCTTGCCTCAAGACTTGGAGATGCGGCGGTCAAGTTTCTTTTCTCCTCTCTCTTTTTTTCTCACTTTTTGATCCTTAATCTAAAGCCATTCACAGCTTAGCATGTAGTTATTTGTTAGTTATTCATCCCTTTGCATTTTGTTATTTGCCTAGAACCTATTCCACGAAATGTCGGAACCACTGTCACTGTTATTCTCTCTTTGAAAGCTAGTATTGTTTGTTCTAGAGAGAGACAATGGATACTGTCACAGTTATTCCCTTTGGGATCGATTTTTCTGGCTAAGTGGGAAATTGTCTATTGTTGATGGCAACATGGCAAAAGCTTTTGAAGAGTTCTGTATTGCTTTGTCACTGGCCAAGAGAGAAAATGTGGAAGATTCCCTCTGTTCAGTCTCTCGTCCACATGTAAAAGAACTAAACTTTGATAATGAAATTAATATATTGAAGGTCAATTTCTTGATGGAGAATTCTGTGATTAAGATGATGGAGCATCAAAAGTATTTGGGGTGTGTATCCCTGCTTTCTCCACTTTTATTCTGCATGCGGGATGTCTACCCTGATTCATTCCCTTTCTCCATGGCAGATAAAAAGGATGAAAAGATAACTTCCACTGAGCTCGTGGCTGTAGATGTTCTAATGGAAGCATGCCAAAAGAAGTTCAGGAACTATATGTCATTCTCCTTCCTGAAAAATGCATGAGACAATTAGAACTTACCTAATAGTTATCTATCACTAGCCTAATAATGAACATAACATCTAGAATAGTATTAATTACTCCTTCTTGAATAAACGTCATCAACTTGATAAACTAATTTCCTGTTGTATTATAATTGAAAAAGTCACATCCTCATTACTTGTTCTGTTTGCTTGTGGATATTTTTGGCTCAGATTTCTCAAAGAAATACAGGAACTTGATGGGTTCTACCTATTTGATTAGTTGTTTTGGCTCTTTCTTCCTGATCTTACTTTCCTATGTTTTTTAGTGTAAGAACCCATTGAAACTCTTCTTTTTCTGCCAAGCCAGAAAAAAAGAAAGGAACCAAAATAATTGTATTTTAATTGGAACTTCATTCTCGTGTTATCTTGTTTTCTTCCTTACTGTTTCATTGATTCCACTGAAAGATAGTGATATCTTTGACCTGTATTCATTTTAGTGGAATCCTTTTGAATTGGGAAGGCCTTTTCAAGCATAGTTTATCTTTCATGATTATCAGTTATACAAATTATGATATTATTTTTCACTGAATGTGTATGGGTCAATCTTGAGTGGCATTTCACTATGAAACAATTCTATGATTCGTTTTAAAGCTATTTAAAGACCAAGACATGGTTGTATGCCTTTAGGGTGGATTTATATAACTTGTAATAATGTTAACTTTTGTATTTTGTCGTAGGAAAGTTTTTTTTGGTATATTAGTTTATCTTTTTTTTTCATTTGTGTGTTTCTTCTGAGCATGATCACCTTTATAATAAGAATAGGAAATGATATCTCTCGTGAGTGAGTGTTAGAAGAAGATGGAGTTGAAATATAGAATAATCTCTTAGTAGATAGGATATTGTATATATTTTTCTATTATAAGTCATATCTAAATATCTATAATAATATATTGGGTTAAATATGTTTTTAATTCCTAAACTATCAAGCGATTTTGTTTTTAGTCCATCTTTCAAACTAAGGTACTTTTTGGTCCTTCTCTTTTAGGAAACCTTAATTTTTCGTCCTCAAAAACCAACGGCGTTAAAAAGAAGTTGAGCTGGCTAACGGTGAGGTGCTATGTCATTTTTTTTTCTGACACTGAGTCAATCTGTTCCTCACCATCATCATTCAATCACCATCATCATTCAATCGTCATAACCGTTCGGTCATTACCAATATCGTTCGGTCATTACCAATACCGTTCGGTCACCATCACCATTCAGTAATCATAACCGTTCGGCCATTAACAATACCGTTCGGTCATTACCGTACGGTGAGGGACATATTGACTCAGTGTCAAAAAAAAAATGACATGACACTCCATTGTTAGCTAGCTAAGCTTTTTTTAACGCTGTTGGTTTTTAAGGATGAAAAATTATGGTTTCCTAAAGGATAACGACCAAAAAGTACCTTAGTTTGAAATAGGGACTAGAAACAAAATCGCTTGATAATTTAGGGATTAAAAACATATTTAATCCTAATATATTATATATTTTTTGAGTTAATTATTTTGTATTATTGAAGATATATAACGAAGTAATAAAATTTATAAAAATTTTACCAACATAATTGTCTATATTAATTGTGAGGAGTTGATACCTATTCATTTTTTTCTCTAGTTTTATATTATGCAAAGTTACATTGAGTAGAGTTCATTTAGATTACAAGTTCTTTGTGATTAACACGATTTCCTAAAATATTTAGCAACATGTTTACTAGTTACATTTAGTAAAGGTAATACAACCAGTTTTAGTCAATATCCAATTTAACTGATTTTAGAAAATAAATGAAAAATCTAATATTGAAAAGAAAAGACAATGCTTATTTGTTTTCTTATTATAGACTATTTAGACACTAATTTCTTGATAGTTAAAATCTAGATAGGTAATTAGAAACCAAATTAAGTTTTAATTTATAAATTATAACAGAAACTATTTTAATATTAATATTTTTTTAATATATAAATTAATATCTAAATCAATTACTATACTAATTACTTATCTTTTGTCCTAAAATTAGTTTTTGTTTAATGATTTTTTGTAGTGTACTTTACAAAATTCAAATAGACTAAATTCTCAAACAATACTATAAAGTAAGAATGAATTAGCCAAGTAATATTGTGTTGAAAATTTTTTGTAAGCAATGAGGGCAATGATAGGAGCACAGGATATCATATAAAAATGGATCTATCAAATGAGATAGACTCGATATGTCGGGTTATTTGGGACATGCATGATGTAGAAAACAAAAGGAGACGACAATGATTATACAAAGTTCTTGGGAGAAACCATTGTCGTATATGAGCTTTTCTATATTCTCCATGTGACACCAAAACCAAAAGGAAACAAACTAATATAATCAGTACCATGAGAAACGTCTCAATTCTATAGCTGTAAATTAGCTATTAGTTTATTTATCACTGTTTTTTGTTGTAGAAAAGAAAAGGTGAGATTAATGCTTAGCATATCTTGAATTCGTTGTATAAGCTTACTCTAGGGCACTCACAATCTGCATGCATGGCGAAAGCAACACACATAGCAGTGATTCCCAGTGTAGGGTTCAGCCATTTCGCCCCCATTATCAACTTCTCAAAGCTTCTCGTGGACCTTCACCCTCACATTCACCTAACATGCATCATTCCGATACTGGGCTCTCTCCCAGCTGCTGCAAAACCCATTCTCCAAACCCTTCCACCGAGAATCTCCACCGTTTTTCTTCCACCGGTGAGCCACCGTGACCTTCCTCAGGGGGTTCCCGTGGTGCTGCAGATCCAGCTCGCCATGAATCTCTCCATGCCCTCCATCCACCACACGCTGAGCTCCATCACTTCCAACAACCCTCACGTGGCCATGGTGGTCGACACCTTCGCATATGGGGCACTGGATTTTGCTCAAGAGTTCAACATGTTGTCCTACGTTTACTTCCCCTCTGCTGCAACCACTCTCTGCACGCACTTCTACTTGCCCACGCTCCACAAGGAAACGTTCTGCGAGTACAGAGACCTGCCCCACCCCATCACAGTACCAGGGTGTGTGCCCTTTCATGGCAGGGATCTCTATGCTCAAGCACAGGATCGAAAGAGCCAGTTCTACAAAATGTCTCTTAAACGCTACGAATCCTACCGTTTTCTTGATGGAATCTTCATCAACAGCTTTTTGGAATTGGAGACAGGTATATAACTCCAATCTTTCACTGTATTCTCTTCTCATTACTCTATACTAAAATGGTCAATTGCAAACTATTTCTGATTTTTTTTACTGGAAAAAACAGGTCCGATCAGAGCATTCAAAGATGAGGAAAGGGGTTACCCTCCTCTGTACCCTGTTGGACCAATTGTTCAAACAGGGACAGCTACAGCTGGTTGTACAACAACGTTGGAGTGTCTGACATGGTTGGACAAGCAACAAGATGGTTCGGTTTTGTATGTTTGTTTTGGGAGTGGTGGAACACTCTCACAAGAGCAAACGAACGAGCTGGCACATGGTTTGGAATTGAGCAAGCACAAATTCTTGTGGGTTGTGAGAGCACCAAGCGATGAGGCCAATGCAGGTTATCTCGGTGGAGAAAAAGATGCAGACCCATTAGAGTTCTTGCCAAGTGGGTTCTTGGAGAGGACCAAAGAGCAAGGTATGGTTGTTCCTTCATGGGCACCCCAGATTGAAATCCTGGGCCATGGTTCAGTTGGAGGGTTTTTGACTCACTGTGGGTGGAATTCAACGCTGGAGAGTGTGGTGCATGGTGTGCCACTCATCACCTGGCCACTGTTTGCTGAGCAGAGAATGAATGCTGTTGTGATGAGTGAGGGTGCGAAAGTGGGAGTGAGGCCGAGAGTGAGTGAAAATGGGTTGGTGGAAAGAGTAGAAATTGTGAAGGTGATAAGGTGTTTGATGGAAGAAGAAGAAGGAAGGGAAATGAGGAGGAGAATGAAGGAGTTGAAAGAAGCTTCTGCTAATGCTCTCAAAGAAGATGGAGCTTCTACCACTAACCTTTCTCAGGTGGCACACAGGTGGAAAATGTTGGCACATGAAAGAAGTTGAGTTTCATTTCAATGGTTTGGTCACAATTTCTGCATTATTGAATAAATCAAATATTGTAATCTTACTTTTATTCTAAATATCTTAGTTTTCATATTTAGAAACAATCATAATTAAATACCTAAATTGGTCTATGAAGATAATAAATCTTAGTTTTTTAGGCTTAAATACTTACTTCGTCCTCATGGTGAATTTCTGTTTAGTACCCAGTTTTAAAAATGAAGACATTGAGTCCCTATGTTATGAAAAATGTATGAATAAGGTCATGTCTGTTAAATTGATAGCAACGGCGTTAAGTCCATGCTGATGTGGTCGTACTTTTTCTCTTCTCTCTTCTGCTGTCCAGCTTTTTCTATCTCTTGTTCAGCTTTTTTTTTTATGATTTGTTGAACTTGCTTTTTCTTTGTGGACCTTATTCATATATTTTTCATAACATCGGGATCCAATGTCTTCATTTTTAAAACCAGGTACTAAACAAAAATTCACTTCTTAACATCGGGACGAAGTAAACATTTAAACCTATTTTTTATGATCCTTGATTAAAGGTTTTATATAAATTAGAATCATAGAAATTTTTGAAGGGCTTATTTAAATGAAATTTTCAAGAACTTATTTTAATCAAAGACCTATCAGTAATCCACTTTTGAAGATTAATATGGATATTTATTCTTTAGAAATGTTATTACAAAAGTCGAGTGTGTGTATCCTTTATATATTTTTAAGGGTTTTTTAAACACTTTCAACTTTGAGGTAATCATACTTTGCTGAGTACTTATTCTCTTTAAGTTGGATAGAGATTATGTCTACGTAACACACTTGGATATCAAAATGACTCTAGTATCTCAACAAATAATAAATGTTAGTTAATAAATATAATTAATATACTTCATAATTATTTATAATTTTACTTAACACCTAGATCCATTGGCCTAACCTGTTACTTTCCGAATTTAAACGCTTATAAATTATCACAATCAACCATGAACCATTGTGATTAAATATCTTGTATAATGTTGTTTTGATCGAATAAAGATAAACTAAATACGTCTTTAGTAATCTGACAGGTATTCGGATAGAAAAATAAAATTTTATAATTACAAATAAAAATAAGTAAAATAATATATAAAGTTATTAGGCTGTAATGTCGTTTCTAAAAGAAATAAGATAAGAAAAAGGGGAAATCCTAAAAGAAATAAGACAAGAAAAAATAAATGAGTGAAAAACTACAATATAGTTATGAAATCTATAGATAATATTATAATTTTAAAAAGTAAAGTAAAATAAAATTCAAAGAAAGCACAATTTTTAACTTTATTTTCAATCATTGTTTATTAATAACTTGAGTGATGGAAGTTAGTAAAAATATTAAAATAAGAGTTTTTATATGGCGAAAACTATAATTAAGTGATATATTGATTGGGATTTTTCCTGTCATTTAAATTTACATATTAAAACATAAAAAATTGCTTGGACTGATTATTGTCACTTGTTTTAGAATGTGTAATTTTTTTTTTCAGTTTTAGATTTGTACATTTTTTTATTTTACTTTTACACTCCATCTATTTAGGATGATAAGTGTGAAAAAAAAGTAAAAAAAAAGTGATAAAGAAAAAACATATGACAAAAGTTGAAAGAATTTTATATATATAATTTTTTATAAATATAAAAAAATATTATTGATAAAGATATTAAATTATAAGATTATATGGTTTATTAATGTTTATGTTTTTATTTAACATAACAAATTTGTAAAATAAAATATGGCTCAAAAATCAATCAAAAGAAGAGTGAATTGGTTGAATAAAAAACTTCTTGAAATTAAATGTTTTTTCTTAAGAACTGATGTTGAAGAGGATAAAAATTGGTTATACTTTAAAGAAGAAAAACCAATATAATATAGTTAAGATAAAAAGAAAAGGAAACATATATATATTTTTTATATGATTTCAATTCAATATAAATATGTGTCTAGTTTAATTCAAATAATCTAGACTGTTTCATTATATTATTGATTTATTTGTTATAGGATACAATTAACAAACGAAAACTTATAACCTTCTTAAAAATTCCTATAATAATACAACACAGGTGTATACAATCAAAATAAAATTTATAAAGATAGGAAGATGTTATTTGAAGTGACACGTATCACAAGAATAACAATATAAAATTTAAAGAATTATTTTATCAGACTTAGGATGACGAATGAATTTATCTCTCCTAGTATAGTTTGAATTTGTACCTTTCCAATATATAGTATAAACCATTAAGTCGAAGACAGATAATTCAAAAACTAGAATATACAATTACAAGTGTTTTAAAATTTCTTAAACAAATATAAGATTTGTCCATAACTTTTTAAGAAAAATAAATATAAGATTTATCCATAACTTTTTTATGCACAATAGATTTAAGCTTAGTCCTTCAAAAAGAAATTTAAACAACAGAACTAATAGTATGAGACTACTCAACTACATTATTGTCGTCCTTCAAAGGAAACTCAATTTTTGCAGGCAACTCAATTTTTGCTTTTTTATCTGATCGCATCTATAAAGGTGATAAATGTAAAAAAAAAAAAAACTCAAAAAAGCACAAACAAAAGAAAGGGTAAGAAAATGTACAAAAAACATTTTTCATAAAGCCATAACAAACAACATTTACAAGCCAAGTAAAATCATACCGTTTTAAAACACAAGTCACGTTAAAAGAGACTCTTCTAGATTCAATTATCTAGATAAATATTAATTTTGAACTATAAAGAAGTTTTAACACTTATGATAGATAATCTTCAGCCACAAGGTTTTGTGGTTAATCTAATACTAGTCATTAGAATTTCAAAAAGATCTTTCAACCAAGACCTCCTGCCACTTTCAACACCTAATTCATCCTCCTTTATATGAGTGTGAATGACCAATAGAGTATCACAATAACTTCCTAATTGATTCCCTACTTTAATACACACTCTAAGAAACATATTTCACAATGATTTTCTCTTGAAAACCCTATCATCCTCATAGTCTATATCTCCTCATATTCTAAACATTCATATTATCATTCATCTTTTTAATTTGCTCTAAGAACTCAAAAACCTCAAAACAACCTCAGATGTATAAGTTCTATATACCTCTAAGAACAACACAAACATGATCAAAATATGTCATTAGAATTACTGATCAACAAAGAATCATATAAGTGACTCTAAAGACACATGCAAACAAGGTAGGTCCACATACAAAAATAGAACAAATTGAACCTAAAAGAGATTCATAAAATAAACTTACTCAAATTGAGAAATTGACCGATTGATTTTGAAGAGCTCGCTGGCATGAGTAGTCATATTATCTTAGTTCTTTAAGGAGACAAACCAGGAATGAGATAACTCAAAGAGAAGTGAGACAACTTTAAAAAAATGATTTCTAGAAAGATAATGAATTTTAAAGTAATGAAACGCATTTATGAAATTTCTATTTATACTTAAACATTTTATTATTAAAATAATCGAGTCTCATTATTTTAAACATATTATATATTCTAAAATGTTATTTTATAGATTCTTACAGAATTTGTTTGTGACGAAAAATCCCTATATTGACTGGATAAGGGATATTGGTAGTATCCGATATTTTTCAATTAGGTATGAGATGATGATGGGTATATACATATTCTTCTTGTCTTTGTTTCCATACCTCATCCTCATCCTTGTCCCTATTTAAATTACTAAGTAAATAACCTAAAGAACTTTATATATATATATATATATATGGTTTGTTAACGCATGTACGTTTGTTTTTCAGTTGATACATTTTAGCAATGTGTACCGAGTTTTAGTAGACAAAAATACCCTTATATATCATGAATTCTAAGTTTTAAGGTTAAGGGTATTTTAATAATTTTCATTATCAAAATTAAAAAAAAAAAATCCAAACCCTTACTCACCTCTCTCATTCCTCTCAACCATTTCTCTTTTATCTCTCTCACTCCAACATTTTCTTTGTCATCCCTACCGTGACTTAATTTAAAAATGAAATTTAATAATAATAAGAAGGGAAAATATATAACACAGTCCTCCAATCAAAAATCAACTTCAACCTCATCAATTATTTTGGAGGGTTTCTTTTTTTTTTTTTAGTTTTGATAATGAAAATTATTAAAATACCCTTAACCTTAAAACTTAGAATCCATGATATATAAGGTTATTTTTGTCTACTAAAATCCGGTACACATTGCTAAAATGTACCAACTGAAAAACAGGCTTACGCACGTTAAGAAACCTCATATATATATATATATATATATATATATATATATATATATATATATATATATATATATATATATATATATATATCTTTCCTTACACATTTTTTCTTTCTCTCTTATAATTGTTTGACTTGTTTTATATCCACTCACATCCCAAAGATATTTTCCTTTTATCACAATCTTTACGTAATTATGTTCAAATGATGTATTATCTTTGTAGATGAGCTTTGGGTTATCAATCTTCATGGCTAAGCTTTTATGATTGAACTCTATATGGTCAAGCTCTTTATGACCGACCTATGTAGGTGAGATGATCACAAAAAAAAGATAAGATAAGATATTATCTTATCTCTTGGTACAAAGAGATAAGAAGGTAATCAATATTGCACAATAAAATGTTTATATTTATAAAAAAAGAAAAAAGTAATAAATGGTATCGTCAAATGAGAGTAAAAAAGATTTAGAGGTCAAAATACCATTGTCCATATATATATATATATATATATATATGGACAATGGTATTTTGACCTCTAAATCTTTTTTACTCTCATTTGACGATACCATTTATTACTTTTTCCTTTTTTTATAAATATAAACATTTATTTTTTTATGAACATTTTACTCTTATCTAAGTGAAAAATGGTGTCAAACGGACCATTTTTCAAATTGGAGAAAGAAAAGAAAAAAGAGAATAGAAGAGGAAGAAAAAAAAACAGAGAAAGAGAAGGGTTAAAAGGAGAAACAAATCATATTTTTAAAACTACTTAAGGTAAAGAAAGCATATATTTATCCTCTTATCTTTTATTTTCATTTATGTATTATATTCATATTTTATTTATATATTTGTTTTAAATGAGCTATCCTTATCCTTATTTTTATTTATCTATATTTACTAAATTATGCATTGATATTGTTTATTTATTTATATTTCATATTCTTTATTTACTTATATTTACTTCTAGGTGTTGTTCTTTTATTTAGTTACATTTGTTTCTAGCATTATTGATTATGTAATTATATTTAATACATACTTTGGTCCTTTTAGGTGTGTCAAATTGGTCCTTTTCTCAAAAATCCACAAATGTCCCATATTTTGTAAAAAATGGTTCAAATTGATCTTTTTTACTTACGGAGTTAAAAAACTGACGGTAGAGTTGCTCTCGTGGCGACCATTGAATGAGCTATCCAAATTATCATTACGTGGCACTCTAAGATAAATTGAGGTGTCAATTTTAAAAATAAAACTTAATGATGTGGATTATCATAGGTGAAGTGTTGGAGAGCAACTCTGCAATTACGACCCTCTCTTTCCCAACCCCAACCCTCTCATCATCGTCATTAGTGGTCCCAGCGGCGTCGGCAAAGACACCCTTATCGAGCGCTACAACCTCCACTTTGTTGTCACTGCCACATCGCGCCCTCGCCGCCCCGTCGAAGTCAACGACAAGGACTATATCTTCGTCTCGAAGGAGGAGTTTCTCGGGATGGTGGAGCGGGAGGAGTTGCTCGAGTACGCCCTCGTTCTTAGGGTCGATATTCAGGGCGCCGCCACGCGAGAGAGGAGAAGAAGCATTTGAAGAATTTTGATTATGTTATGGTGAATGCGAAGTGGAAGCTGGGCAGTGAAGTTGATGAAGTCTATTATTGATGTCGAGAAAGCTAGGGTTTCACACTTAGATAGAGGGCTGAGGGTAAATGAACTAGGAAGAATCTCTCTGAAACGTTTTCTTTTACTGATTTCATAAATTGTTCACTGTGGAAGATTGGTCATTGGTGTTTTTGAGGGAACTACTGTTCCCTTTCTGCAACCTCAATCCTGGAATGTTCATTCTTTCATAAACTTGTTTGTTCATTGATGTAGTTTGTGTTCAGAATTGAATAATAATATGGTATAATCCCAAGTGCAAAACTTCATTGTCCCCAATTTTTCTCATCAAAACCCCACTACCTTCTTTGCCAAAATTCAATTTGCATCTTCAACGAGCCACAAACCCAATTTCAACATCAATTTCAGTAAATTCTTCAATCCCAAATCGCGAATTGATTTTAACCTAAAGTTAATGAAGGAGAAGTTGTGACTGAGGCTGTAGTGTGGCTCGAGGGTTACAGTGATTGCAGAAGAAGGAGAAGTGCGATGAATCTTCTAGTTTTGAGTGAGAAGGGGACTACCACGTGGCAGTCCCTCATTGGTTGAGTTTATCATGCAATGACTAACTGGATAGGTCATTCAGTTTTGGCCATGCGAGCAACTTTATCGTTAGCGTTTTTAACGCCGTAAGAAAAAAGAACCAACTTGAACCGTTTTTTACAAAATATGGGACGTTTGTGAATTTTTGAGAAAAGAAGGATCAATTTGAACACACTTAACAAACCGAAGGACCAATATATGTATTAAACCTTATATTTACATAAATTACATATTAGTCATGTTTATTTACTTATATTTTCTCTATATTTTTCTCTAGGCGTTAATATTGTTTATTTATTCATATTTACTTCTACTTACATATTCATCCTATTTATTTATTTTATTACATTGTCTGATTTCAAATAATTATTATTTTATTTATTTATGGAAAATAAATATAATGATTATAATTATGGTGAAA
Organism: Vigna angularis; assembly: GCF_016808095.1. Classification (NCBI taxonomy): domain Eukaryota; kingdom Viridiplantae; phylum Streptophyta; class Magnoliopsida; order Fabales; family Fabaceae; genus Vigna; species Vigna angularis. The sequence goes on from NC_068978.1 coordinate 30,123,784, forward strand.
CATTGAAATTTATGATAAATAAATATTTGATTATTTTAGTTGGACGTAAAATGTTAGAAGTCTCACGTCGATTAGAGATAAGACTAGTTTATAATATATAAATGGATGTAAACCTTACTTTATAAGCTGGTTTTGTGGGATTGAGTTAAATTTAAAGCCCACTTTCTAATATGGTATCAGAGTCATGGTTGGAACCTATCCTAATGACCAGTTTTGTGGGATTGAGTTAGGCTTAAAGCCCATTTTCTAACCTAAAAGCTTGGGATTTAAATGAATGAATTATTATTTAAGATGAAATGTTCTTAAGGTTATTCAAGTGAAACTCATTTATTCGGATGACTAATGCCCTACAAAATTTATTTAAATCTTTTATAAAATATGATGAACGAAGTTACAGAATTTATAAAAAGTTTTTTTTTGAACTGATGAAAATAATATTATATGTAATATGTTTTAATATCAAAAGTTTATTCTTGTATTTTGTTACTGTGATATGAATTATGATGACTATATTATATACTCAATCAAATACATATATATACATTCAGGAAGAATATTTAGAAGAGGATAAAAGTTTTATTTTGATTTATCTTTTATAAATATTGTGTTTATTTAAATTTGAGAAAGTTTAGATTTATACGGATATAAGTTTTGTAGAATCTCTTTGATGGACTTATAGTACAATTGATATTTTAATGGTAGGGTGTTACAATCCTAACAAAACCTAGGTTTTAATAATGTTAATTGATAAAATGAACAAATAGGAAATATTGAAAATATTGTTAATTTTTTAAAAATTAAAAATATAAAAACTCTAAATTATAGAAAATAAGATTATATTTTAATATTAATAAAATATTACGATATAATCACCTAAGGGTATAAAAATAATTAATTATATTTTAATTTTTTATTAATGTTTATTCTTTTTGTTATAAAAGAGATTAACAAACTTTTTCCCCATTATGGTGATTTTTTTTAACTTTATCTCATTGCTTCAAATTTTGCAAGTAGATCTACTTTCTTTAAAAGATGAGTCAACATATAACCTTTAGTGTCACTTTTTACTTTTAGCAATAAGTTAATTTTTAATTAGAAGATATTTATTATTCATATCATTCGTTATCTTTAATTTAACAAAAGATATTATATTAACTTATTTTTAAAAAGTAGACTAAATTAACAACGTTTTAAATGAAATTTAAAATATTATTACAATAATAAGAAGAAAAAACTATCAAACTTATAATAAAATAAGTAATAAAAATAATAAATTAAAATATCAATAATAACATAAATATTTAATTTTTTTATACTTTTACTTATATAATTCGGTTCAAAATAATTTCACTTCTCACTTTTTTTTTCACACTTTTAGTGTTTATTTTCTAATCCAAATAAAACATTATTTTTGTTTCGATCTTGTCAATGTAGTATTGTTGCCTATATATAAAATTTATGATTTCACCGACATCATTTTTAATATTTGTATTTTCATTTTGAAAATCAGATTAGACTACTTGCTAAACACAAAGTTAGTAATTCAGTCTTTATTTATTTAAACAATACAATTATTTAACAAAAAAAATTAATAAGATGTTATTTTAATACCTTTTTTTTTCTTTAAAATGTAAAGTATTTTTTCTTTTTCAATTCTTAAAAAAATTGTGAGTTGTATTGAATGAAAAGTTTTGGTAGAAAGGCAACACACATATCTGACATTGAAAGCAACAAAAGACCCCAAAAGCTAACATATGCCTAATAAATCCTAAACCATTCAAAATAGAAATACAGCCAAGCACTTTATAACCACGTTATGTCTTCTATTTATCTTGTAGGAAAAGACCAACATAATTTTGTTTTAATGAACAAAAATATGTGTTCACTTAGTTTAATCACTATGTTTATCCATTAAATTTTAATTTGCAAATATTAATTTTATACATTTAAACTATTCAAGCATTATTTTAGAAAGAGTAATTTATCAACCTACATAATTAAAAGTAATAAATAATTTTAATTTAATTCAAACCAATTTAACTTTCATGAATCGAGTTCAATTTGATCCTCACATATGATGTTGTTGAGCGTGAAAGGTATATTAAAAATTTCTCAACATCTATATTTAGAATCAAACATATCTGATAGAAATAGAAATAAGAAAAGGATCACTAAATTTGTTGTGTAATTACTTATATAGAAGTTACCACTTTACCAAATTTAAATTTTTGTTCAAACAGAAAAGATATGAAATTTGTGTTCAATTATTTGGTTGGTACAGTACTAACCTCACTGGGTAAATGATACGTAGCTTTCAGTGGTAGTGCTAGCTTTTCCACATGAAAATAAAATTCAATTAGGCATAACAAAGTAGTTCATAGATAATTTTTAGTATAAGATTCAATTTCAGATTTCATCCTAGGAAAAATAAATATATGTGAAAAAAATATCTGTTAAATAAGTAACTTAGATAATCTAAAATAATTAAATTAATTGGGTGTGAGTATTACATGATAAATTAAAATATTTAATAATATAAATCTTTTATATAATTTATAAGGTTAAGTTATTTTTTTAAATTTCATTTTTTGTTACCACTTATAATGTTTTACCAAAAAATAAATCCGAATTGCTCAAATGTCAGAAAAATTAACACTAAAAAAAATAGTTATTACAAACGAATTTTTTTATAACTTTTAGAAATTGAGACAAATTCGTTAAGAAATTGTAAAGAAGAATATGTGGCTTATTCTCCCATATATGATAGAATGTATCTCAATCATAGCACTATAGATATGATTATGGTCGAATATATGTCAGACTATTAAGTTAATATGTACTTGATGCATCTCTATTATATTATTACAATATTACACAAGACACTTAATTACAATGATCTATAATTAACTACCATAAGTGAGAAACTAACATGTATTTGGACCAATAATCTCATGCGCACACAGGTTAAAGCTTATAAACATGAAATATAAATAACACATCTTACCAAATATGTTAATATGTTAATGACATTCATTAATCACTATATTTATTGCTTACGCACTAACATACACAACCTTTATCTAACTCAAGAAAAACAATGTTCAAGAGAAAGACGGGTATCCTAGAGACTGAAAGTTAAAAATATTTAAATAATCTTTGGAAGTTTTTATAAGATACATATTTGACTCTGTAAAAATATTTTATTAACTTTTTTAGAACCCAAATTACACTCAAATTGGCTTCAATATTCATACGTTATAGAAGATTTTTGTGCAATAAAAGTAGACCGTTTTTGCATTATCAAAAGATTATTTCACAAATTCAAGATCAACTCAAAGTTAGAAGATTTTCATTTTGATTTTATTTTTCAATCTGTTTTCGGTTTACAATTTCTGAAATTTCTTTACAACACTTTACTGTTACTAAAAATATATATATGTGATTTAAAATTTTGCAATTTTACAGCAAATTTATATTCTTTGTACTTTAATTTTTTTTTCTTTTTTGATCTTTTTTCACTAATCGATCAACTTATTTATTCACTTTTCAATAAAAAGTTAACAATGAATCGGATGAGATTGGAGAAAGAAGACAAATTAATCAATAAGTTGAAAACAAAAGAACAAAAGTAATATCCACATATCTTGATAACCTTAAACGATAATATATATAAACCAAAATGAATGTTATTCTAAACACTAAAAAAAACAAATTATTTTTAGTAAATATCTAGTTTATAACATTTAAATTTACTTAATTAAACCTTTTTAAGTAATAAAATAGTTTTTGATCTTCTATCATTTTACAGTGTTTGAGAAAAAAAGAATCTAATTGGTGGATCCTCATAAAGCAGATCTTACTAGTGTTCACTGCTTATGATTGCCATCATGCAGAATGCAGTGAGCCCAATGTCTAAATAATTGACATCCTTAATTTGAAAGAAGACAATGTTGATTTTTGCAACAAGGGTTTGCATCCCCATGACAACATTTTCCACAGATCATCACACTTCATCCAACGGTGGAAATTGTCGTCGCATGAATAACGTGGTCGTCTCTTTTTTCTTGTCTCCATTGATGAAGGTTTTTCTGTTTACCTTAAAAGACTGAAACCTTGGACTCGGTTGGCCAAAAGATCTCAGTTCTTCCACTTTCCTTTCAATGGAAGACTCGTGGGAAAATTGGATTTCTTCTTTGGTAATCACCCACCAATAAAAAACACTTTTTTTTCTTCTATCGATGTGTGATTATCATCACATCTTAATCTCAACTTTTTCTATGTTATCTTTATCTTCTTTTGACTCTTTCTGTTTGGTTTTTTCACACTTTTTTGTTTTCTGTCATAGGAAATGGCCGAAGACAACTCCACTGATCATTCTCACATCAATGAAGATAACTTCCTCACTGGGATTGTTCTTGAACCACTAGATTTCTCATTTCTTAACTCTTCTACCACCACCACCATGCTCTCATATGATGATAATCATGATAATAGTAACAGTAACAATGTTTTTTCCATGGAAAGTAGCTATGAAAATGCAAACTTTGATGAGAGGCATGGGAAAATGCTCAAGAGTAATAGCTCAAGCTCCATCATTTCTCATGATGTTGCTAACAACAATGCTTCTTCTTCTTCTTCAGCACCATCCTCATCCACCTTCATCTTGTCCTTTGAAAACTCAACCATGGAACCTTCTCATCATAGACCTAATAATGATCATGGTAGTTGCCCTAGGGTTGCCCTATGTTCTTCACTTTTGAGCTCAGAGAATGATCATCTCAGCACACCAAAGGCCAAACAAGGTGCCAAGAAGTATAGAAGCTCATCTGAGATTCAAGATCACATCATGGCTGAGAGAAAAAGGAGACAGGAACTCACTGAAAGGTTCATAGCACTTTCTGCCACCATACCTGGATTGAAGAAGGTTACTTTTCTACTCAATTCAATGATCTTCTTCATAGATTTTGTTCTTTGTTTCTTTACAAGTTTTCTCACTTTTCAACACTTCAATGTGTTTGGAAATCCAAACATAAATCTAGTCTCACTCAGAAATAATAAGAAAGCTAAATAACATAACGATCATAACACATAAAATCATTGTTTTCTCTCCTAATAAACCCATAACAATGTGCTGAATTCACATTCAATTTAGTATCCTTAAAATTTGCTTTCAACAATAAAATTTCTACATGATTTGAACATGTTGTATTAGGATGAAGACAATGATCAGACAGCTGAAGAAAAAGCAGATTCTTTGTCTGATTATTACTGAAATTTATTCCCTTTAAGAAGTACTGCTACATCTTACAGGAGTAGCATTTAATGTGTCTATACACAAAGAATATTTTCATTTCATGTGCCAGAAAATAAGATTATAATAAATTTTATATAATAACGTAATATATGTTAAAAAAAGTATTGATGACATTTTTCTAAAGAAGGTTTGTAGTGTTGATAAAAGACAATGAACTATGAATGATAAAAGTGCATGCGTGAAGAGGACCCATTCCATGGTTCCATGGCATAGTTTTGAACTTTAAAAAATAGAAAGTGCATTGCATAGTATGGTAGAAAGAGAAGGTGTAATGAAACAGCTTTCTTTGCAGAGAAAGCAGGCCACTGTAGCAGAAAAACAAAGCTGTTTTCCTTAGTTTTACAGCACTTTTCGGACTACTTTTTCAGCAAAGCTTTCTGCACTGTTATTTCACTTTTCTTTTTCTTCCTTTATTCTAAGAATTAATCTCTCATATTTCATCATTAATTGTGGATTAAGTTTCTCAAATATGTATTTTATTACTATTTCATGTTTCAGTTGTATTAATTAAATCTGATTATCATTGTTATATGCTGTCAAAAGTTTCATTATTATTTGAATTAGCACTTTGACATATTCAGAGATTAAAATTATATAACTAAAATATTTAAAAAATTAATTAAGGTATATAAAATTTAGTCAATAATATAGTCCAAACCTACTAAGCTTGCATCATTACAATACCTGCAGAACAATACAATTAATTACATGCTATAATTTTCTTTAGCTATCAGATTCTTCTGACTATTGTCTAAAGTAAAAATATTATTTTAAGTACATCATATTATCAAGGATAAAAAGAGTTATGCTATGTCTTGTTTAGGATTTAGTAGAGGGTGAGCCTGGAAAGAAAGAGCATGAATTTAATTGAAATTCTTTGATAAAAAAGAAAGATAGAAAAGAAAAAAAAATGATTGAGTATAATTAGTATATTTTATTTGTAGGTTAAATACGTTTTTCAATTTTCAATTATTATAAAAAAAATTATAAACCATTTTGATCAACTTATGTAAAATACATTCTAACAAATGATATGTAAAGTATTCTTTATGTAATAAATGAAGTTTCACTTATAATATAATTTCCACGCACTCTTTATTAAAATTAATATTTTAAACAACTTTCATAAAATTCAAGATGAAATAATTTATAATTTAGTTTACAAACAAAAGAAATATATTATAAAGTAATGTCTAAGTGAGACCTTAATTTGTAATTTTGATTTGATGAATGTTTTGATGTGTCTATCTTTGTTATACATAATTTGTTGCATCTTATAATACAGAAAAGAGAAATGATAAATTATATATAACTTGACTTGTAAAGATGAATTTATAGACAGACAAGGCCTATATACTAAGGGAAGCAATGATATACATGAAAGAACTTCAAGAGAGAGTGATAGAGCTAGAAAAGCAGAACAAGAGGAAGAGAAGTACAGAATCAAGAATATTGATAAAGAAATATTCGCAAAGAGAAGAAGAAAGCAAGTGTGATAGATCAAATCTTCCACTTCCTCATGTTGAAGCAAGAGTGTTGGAAAAGGAGGTTCTCATTGGAATCCATTGCCACAAACAAAAGGACATTGTGCTCAAAATCATGGCTTTGCTCCAAAATCATTATCTTTCTCTTGCTAGCAGCAGTGTCTTGCCCTTTGGAACTTCCACTCTTAAAGTCACAATCATTGCTCAGGTGATTACAAATTTCATTTTCCAAAACACTGTAGTAGCAATCACTACTTTTTTTAAAAAAGTTTGAATAAAATTAATAAAGTTCACAAGAAAAACAACATTCACAAACCTTAAACTTAAGGTTTTGTGTTAAAATTGATGTGTGTTTTATATGAATAACTCGTGTGTTTTATATGAATAACTCTAAACTTTAGAGTAAAATTAAAATTTATTTTTATCTGAAATTTTAATATATTTTAATCTTGGAGTGAATTAATATAATATTTTAATCTAATTATGTTAAACTTTTTATGTTTCAAACATATTTTTCAGTTCATATTTAATCAGATATGTCATATAACATAAACAACTTAATACTAACATAAAATACGTTTGAGATATAAAATAATTTAACATAATTGACTTAAAAGAACTATATTCATTTATTGTTAAAATTTAAAAACCAAAATATATCAAATTTTAGATTTAAACGAATTCTAATTTTACTTAAAAATTTAGTGATTAAAATCATATTTTCATCCATTTCTTATTCATAATTTCTTAAGGTGAAACCTTGAATAAGTTTAACTAGAATGGGCATCATACGTTGTTAAATTCCCTTAGATAATGTTATTGATTAACATTGTTACTTCACTGTCTATTTAGAGAAAATTGAGAATGAATTACTATGAAGAAAAGTTAAGGAAAAATATTGGTATGAGAATATGTATTGTCCATGCAGAGATAATAGTTTTACTTTCTGAGTTAATTTTCTTTGGTTTTGTTGCAGATGGACGAACAATACTGCATGACAGTGAATAATCTTGTAAAAAGCCTGAGACAAGCTCTCTTGAAAATCACATGAATGCTCCTAAGAGTGTAAGATATAATCTGCAAGTGTTTATGGGTGTGAGGTTTGCAGAATTTTAGTTTTGGCTTCTTAAATTTCAATAAGAGAAAATTATGAGAATTTATCCGTGATGTATGCAGGTATTATTAAGTAAAATGAACATTAATTGTTTCAAATTTAATTATGTGAAGATAATATTTTCAAGATTAATTAATGATATTATTCATTGTAAAATTTGGAGATTGATTATTTTCTTTAAAGACATTTCAAAAGAATCATAAGAAAGAAAAATGTGTTTAAATTATTTTTTAGTTTGACTTGTATATTTAGTTAGATTTAATGAATGTATTTAAAAAAATAAGATTTTTTTTATATGAATTTAGATTGAAAGATAAAAAAAATACAAGAAAACAGTACAATATAATAAAAATACGTTTAATATCTTTATTTGTCTCTTTTTGTCAGTTTTATTTAAAGTAATTATTGACTTTTTTAAGGTTCTAAGTAGTTTAAATTTTTGTAATTTTTATTTAATTTGATCCGTTTTTCTAATAATGTTTAAATCGTTAATAATGTTTAAATCGTTAATGACTCGGTTTCCACGTGAGCAATGTTCCAATGATATGTTTCCTTTTTATTCAAGTAACCTATCATGTCATCTCATTTTCCCAATTCACCTAAAAACTCCATGCAATCACCATGCCTTTCTCAAGGGGCCACCATCAACCACCGCAAATCAGAGTCTCTCTTCAACCATCTATTTGATCCGCCAATCTAAGCTCTAAACCAAAATCCTAATTGTGTCACTAGAAATTACTACAAAGTCACTATGCCATCAAACCATCATAAATAAAACCAAGACACAATAGCCACAACACCACCGCTGGTCGCACCACCATCGTCATCATCTTCGTTCAAGTGAAACTTGCAAACAAAAATCAGACCAAAATCATGCCACCATGTTAGTTCACAATTATTGTTTTTCAAGCATTTCATCTTCTACACCCATGTCTCCATTCCACTTAGATTTCGTTACACTTTTCCTTTTCAAAATTTTATTAATTTTTGAGCCCATTTTTTTGCTTATAGATCTCTTTATTTCTTACCTTACTTCCACGTGTTCCAAATTTGATCTGCAATAAGTTTAGGATTTTTGCATAATAAAGTCAAACCAGAAATGTACTGTGTAATTTTTATATCTTATAAACTTGTCTTTTTTCTAAACAATTTTCTTACATGTTTATTTGTGAAACATGGACAAGAATTAAGAGATGGAGATATTTGGAATGGAAAATGATCACGAGGGTGATGAATGGATTGGTGGTGAATTATAATACACAAGTTGTAAAGAAAGCACACTCAGACAAAGGATGATGTTTTAGTAGTTTTTGTATGGGAAATGATACTTGAACAATAGAATTTGATAACATTTTGACACGGGATAGGTGTCAAAATAGTAGTGGTTCATGTGAAAAATGGTTTGAGAATTTTTAATGACGTGGAAAGAGAGTTTACAGAGAGGTTTGAAATTTCGGGGTTCCATTTCCAGTTTTCACATTTTGAATTTGGAACATTGGTAGAGAGAGAAGAGAAGCTTGAGAGAGAGCGGGAACCCTAGAGTGAGAGCGGCATTGTGTTGCTTTCGTATTCCTCAGCGACATCCCACAACTCCATAAATTTCAAAACAATAACTCCACAGTCATACCAACATCAAACAAAGTCCAAAATACAAATAATGTTATTTAACATATCAATGAAACAATAAAATTTTTATTTGCAGAAATAAGCATTAAAAACTTACAAGTTTGGTTGGCTTGGAGTGTGCAAGTGTTGTACCTGCAACGTAGTTGACCTGGTTGTGCAAAACATTTGCCTGAAGTCCTCACTTATTTTGTCTTTGCTACCATTGCAGTTTCTGCACCATGAGTTTTACAAAAAATGGTTCCTTGGACATGGAATTGTATATAAATAGCATAATAATTGTGTCAAAAGAACTAAACCAGTAAATGGTCAAAAAAATTAGAAAAAAACTTCATACTTTCCACCCAAAAACGCCATCAACCACTAAATCTTCTACACAACTTCAACCCACACTAAACCATACCTTGAAAGGGTCCGGCAACACTCCGGCGATGCTCCGGCGGCACTCTGGCGGCCACCGCAAGGGTCCGGCACAGGGAAGGAAGCGGGTGGGAGGAATCGAGACTCAAAACGCGCCCTTAGTTGGCTGGGTCGGAAGGAAGACGATGTCGTCTTCGTTTCGTCTGCCAACGCCGGAGCTGCGGCGGCCCTGAATCGGAACTGGCTGGGTGGAAGAAGACAGACTCCGGCGGCACTCGTGGCTGGTCGGAGGAAGACGCACTCTCACTCTAGGGTTCCCGCTCTCTCTCAAGCTTCTCTTCTCTCTCTACCAATGTCCCAAATTCAAAATGTGAAAACTGAAAATGGAACCCCGAAATTTCAAACCTCTCTGCAAACTCTCTTTCCACGTCATTAAAAATTCTCAAACCATTTTCCACGTGGACCACTACCATTTTGACATCTGTCCTGTGTCAAAATGTTGTCAAATTCTGTTGTTCAAGTATCATTTCCCTTTTTGTATACACTTCGTTTTCTTACCATATTGAGGTGGTCACTTCAGAAAAAATGAACAAAATTTAGATGTTGTAAAAAAGAAGGATCCAAATGAACAAAATTTACAAAAATTGAAAATATATTTTACACTAAAAAGATTGAGTTTCGCATGGAATAAAATGGACAAAAAGTAAAAACAAAAAATATGATATTAAGTCAAAAAAATAAGAGCAATAGAAAAAATCTAAATTAATAGTGTGTTTATCTTGTAATACTAATATTTTATCTTTTATATTTATAGGTTTTACAAATAAGACAGGGTTATTTTTATAATGATTGTTAATGAATTCGTAATGGTCGTCAGAGACCTTATTTTTACATTATGTTATGTGATTTATCTTAATGAATTGAAATTATATATATATATATTTAACTTTTGTAAAATATATATGTATTATAGGTTTAATTTAAAATTAAATGTAGCTAATGTTGGAGAAATAATAGAGTAAAAAAAATGAGCTAACAGTGTGAATCGTTCTCTTTTTAATGAATGAGTATTTTGTTATTATTACGCTATTTTATTGGTCCATATGTATTTAAATAGTTACAAGGCTTACCATATTTAAAAATATAATTAAAAAAATAAAAAATATGAAAGATGGAAAAAATTCGTTATCTATATATGGTTGATACATAGTTTTTATAATTATGGAATAATTTTCATAATATATACACTATTATCAATTAAAATCACAAACAAGTTTTCAAACTGGTTAATTCCCATAAATATATCATCATGAATTACTTGTAATTTTATTTAAATTAAATAAAACGATTCTAAGTTGTAATATTTTGTATTAAATAACACATGAATATCTAGAATTTAGATTTCACACAAGGGGCGATTATTAATACATTATGGTGAAAACATGCTCGAATTTTATTTTCTAAGTTAAAAGATTCTCATTATTTTTACAATAAATATTTGAGACTCTCTAGGATAAATTTTACATATATAAAATAAGTTAAAATTATATATATATATATATATATATATATATATATATATATAATTTTTTTTTTTAATTTTCCGACCACCATGATCTTCCAAAACTCTTGTGTAACATGAAACCCGTGTGAGTTGGGAACATGGACTTACCATGCTACTATTATTGTACACAACAAAAATGAAAATTCCACTACAAAATAAATGCATAAATAAAAAAGGAAAATTGAAAGGTTACAAAGACAGTTTTCTGTTCACTCAAACAAAGGAAAAATATAACCATATTCTCTTATTCCTTCTTGTTTTTCTCATGATCAACCCAAATTGCAGAGAAAGACTGTGCTCTTACTTAACATTTCTACCATTTCCTGTGCTCTAAAAGCTGTAAGTTCACACACACACACAACACACACATATATATATGTGTGTGTGTATATATATATATATATATATATATATATATATATATATATATATATATATGTGTGTGTGTGTGTGTGTATATATTTCTTTTTCAAACTGTGGTTTGTATGAACTCCAAAAGTATGAATGAAAGGAATAGTGGGTAGGGAAATACTGTGAGATTTTTCTTTGTGTGCGAAAGAATAGAAGCTGTTTGTGCAAATCCATGTGCGATGCTTGAGGACAAGAATGTGGAATGTAAAAGGTGGTATTTGGGTGGTTGGTTTTATTTTGATTTTACTTTGATGATTTTGTGGATTGTGAGTATTTTTGTTTTAGTCTTTTGGTTTGTGGGAATACCTTGATTTAAAAAAAAAGGGGAGGGGGATTGTTTGGCTAAGTTGTGATTACTTCACCTCTTCTTATATTATATATTGAAAAAAAGAAGGAATGTAACAGTCTCTGGTTTCATTTTGTACTCCTTTGTGCATTGTTTTCTTACCTTAATATTTTGATGTTGGTTTAGGTCCACATATTGACTTCATAACTAAAGTGGTACTGCACATTGATGATTTTCAGTTTGAGTGTTTGACATGTTTAGTTATTGGTAATAATAATGAGTATATGATTGAAAGTAAGGCTGTGTGCAATCTGTATTGTCTTAAGACATGAAAACCTTGATTGCTGATGAAAGAAAAAGGAAAACATGAACATGGGTGAAAAGTAGCATGAGGTGGAGATAATGGGACACTGAAAAGGTTTTACCTGGGACATGTCACAATGATGCAGGACAATGTACTAGTGGAGTTATAAGTTTAGTTTTTCTTTTTGTCTGATTCTCTTCTATCCTGCATTACAGCTTTTTAAAATCATGCCAAGTGCAATCATACAATTTTATAATGACTTGTTCACACAGATGAATTGTGTTTACACATTTAAAAGCTATAAATTGAATATTTTATTCTGAATGATGTGTTATTTTATATGTTCTTAGTTTACTGTCTCTGTGTCATATTTTAAGTATGTCAATCTAGGTTATGCCCTTATAAAGTGATGGACTGCTAAAACTTATATGTTTTCTGTTACACACTTTTTCTAACATAGCTTTGGACATCTAATGGCATCATCGGATGAAGAGGGTGAAATTATCCCAGTTGTTACCAGTTATTGGTTTGAAAATGAAAAGGAGGATTTTGTGTCACTTTGTAGTTTGACATTGTTGTTTAGCATTAGTGAGACCGAATGTGACTTGGGAGAAAAAGTATTTTTGCGTGGCACAACCGATGATAGCCTGCAGAAAATTTACAAACAGATCACAGGATGGAGATTTGAACTTACCTATGAGCAGCCCGAGATTTCAGTGCTTTCAAAGGACCGAAATTGGATAACACTCCAAAGACCAAGGGAGTGTTTTGAAAGTACAATTAGGACAATCTTGGTCACTGTATATTTTTTACATTTTCTAAGAAGGAATCCAGAGGAATCTCAACTATCTATTTGGGACAAACTGAAGAAGGCCTTTAGGTGTGGATTTTCTTTTGTCCTTTGTACATTTGTGATCTGCCACATTCCATTCAATTAATTAATGCTATGAATGTTTTGAAGCGCATTTGATATCATACCATCTGTGAATGATATTCTAAATCATGTGAGTTTGATGAGAGAAGCTGTTAAAAGGGACAAAGATTTAGCAAAATCAAAGGTACGAAGTCCTGCATTGTTTTGATAAAATTAGAATACATTATAAGAAATACATCTATTCCATATGCATGCACTAGATGTCTGTATAAACTATGCAGTTGATAGAAGCAACTGATATGCATCCCTCTGTATTTCTAAAGTTTTTAGTCATTGTATTTGTCCCACGTAATTGAGATTTTATGTTTTTAGTCATTGCATTTATCCCACGTAATTGAGATTTTATGTTTTATTGTCTGAAAATGTAACTGGTACGATATTTTTCATTGCTGGTAGCAATGTCTGCACCAGATAGCTGCAGTTTTAAAAACATCTAATAGATTCACAACAATTTTGATGATACCTACAAAAATCTAAAATTCTTCCCATAGAATGACAGACTTATAGTTTAGTAGCACTGTATTGTTTTGGGTTTTCATTAGCCTTTGTGTGAAGTGATTACCATTTATTTGAAAGGCATAATAGAAGGTTGTTTTGGTTCTAGTGCTGCCAAGTTAACTCCTTTGATTTTGGGCAATCCCAGGTTTGTTTATAAGCTTGGATTCACATGAATATGAATGATTTACCATCTAATTCATTTATCTTCTAAAGTACTGTGTTGAATTACATCTTATACTACTTTTTGAGCTATGTGTCCACGTTCAATACGAATACATTATTCGATGTTTAGCTTGCACAATGTATCTTTGAATTCCTTTGTAAATGATATTTATCACAAATCTTTATTTATTTTAATGGACAGTACCTGCGTGATTTAATGGAAAAGGGATGTTCAAATGAAGACTTCCATGAGTACAATGTAAAATTTGACCTTTTTTTACTTTTTATCTGTATTTGATCTTTGCAGTTCTTTCCTTTTCCATGTTAAGTTGTTTAATTAGCAGGATGTTCATCCTACAATGCAACCAAAATTTATTGTGGACTCAGGATGAGGAGAATGTACAATCTGATGAACTGAATCTCGTTGGAGAGCAAAATATTGGATATGATACTGTTTGTTCAATATGTGATAATGGTGGTGAAATACTTCCGTATGTCTTTGTCATATAACCATAAATAACTTATTAATTAAACCTTTTTGAACTTTTACTTACATATTATATTTTTTCTGTTTTAATGATCAGTTGTGAAGGAAGTTGTTTGAGATCCTTCCATGCAACTAAAGAGGCTGGTATAGATGCATTTTGTGAATCTCTTGGCTACACCACTGCTCAAGTTAAGGTAAGTATATAGTGTTTTCCATCCGCTGTTACTATGTTTGAACAGTATAAGGGAAACAAAAGAGCAATGATGCACCGATAGGATACATATTTCGGATACGACATGTGTTTGATACGCCAATACATGTATTTTGAAAATAATAGAATACGATATATATGTATATTGAAAAATGTACAAAAATTCTTAAAAACATAATAAATATATATGATTACAATTGTGTAAACCCAAATCAAATGTATTAGACGTTTCAACATAAAAATTTATAAATTATTATCATCATAAAAGTATTATTGGTTTATGTTTTAGATACTTTATTGATAAGTATTGGTAAGGTAAAGTATCCTAAAGTATCGAATACATATATTTGTCGGATATGGATATGTGATACAAATTGAAGTATTGGTGTATCTTAGCAAAAGAGTAATGAAAAAAATAGGAGGGAAGGAGAATAAAGAGGAGACAATTCTCCTCACTCTTCTATAAGAGAGAAAATTATGTTACTCTCCAATTTTGGACAGAACTGAGTATAAATAAATTATTCTCTGAAAATAATTACCAAACTAATGAGAATGAGTATTTTTTATTAGCATATTCAATCCAAACAATGTGATGATGAATATCTTTCTTTTTCATACCTTTTCCTCACATTTCATTTCCCACCTGTCTCCTTCCCATTTCATAATAAACTCCTTAACTCATGGCAGCATTATTTTTCAATAAAACTTCAACTGTTGCTTGATAGAACCAAATCATAACTTTGCAGGCCTTTCCAAACTTTTACTGTCAAAATTGTAAATATAAGCAGCATCAGTGCTTTGCATGTGGCAAATTGGGTTCATCTGATGTATCATCTAAAGCTGAGGTATAATTCAGATGCATTTTAGCTTTTGTATACATTGGATCCTGTCTTTCTCTACCTCAGGTAACATTTCATTCGAATAACATCCAGTGATGCATGTCGTCAGTTTTTCTTTCTGTAGGTTTTCTTTTTCTGATTAGTTAGTGTCCGGAAGCTATTCATCTTTATTTTGGGCAGTAGTAATAAAGTATGATATTGAAAGTTTTAGAACATTTGTTTGGTTTTCAAGCCTATCATTATTGGAACATTGGGATGTATATTGCTCATATGGAGTGGTGAGCTCCTTGAATTAATAATCACTATTAAAATGCTTAATCTGATTAAGGATTGTGTGGTGTTTAGGCTCAGAGATTATCTGATGGCTTGGTCAAATCGCAACCTTGTCTAATGAGGACCATCTGATCGCTAAATCTAGAGGAAACATTTTGTCTTATATTAGTTTGATGTGGATCATATCTTTTGAGAGTTCTTAATCTGTAAATTCTAAAGAGAACTGTATGTAGAGGAGAGTGCAGGGTTGAAATACTTGTATTCAGAGAGAAGAAAGGTGTGTGAACACTCTGTTTGTAGAAGAGAGTGAGAGAAGAGAAAGAAAGAGAATCAATAGTGAAAAAGAGTGTGTGTGAAGCTTGGTGTTTGCTGGGTTTCTCTTTGATGTAGAAGGGGTAAGAACCAAGGGGTTACCTGTTATATGTTAGTGTGTATTGTTGTTTCATAGTGAAGCTACGTTCTCTCCTAGACGTAGACTACAATGGTTGAACAATGTAAACCTTGTTCTTCCTTTGTTACTATGTTACATTGTTTTTCTGTGTGTTTGTGCTTTGTGTTTTGTACATTCTTGCTTTGTTTTGGTTCAAGTGTTGTCTTAGTGTATCACCTTCTTCGGTCTTTTTACAACCAACAATTTGTTCATGTTCCTTAAGGATATTTTTTTCTTTTGTAGTTTGGAGTGCAATTTTGTTTTAAATGCTGAAATTAATTTACCTGCTTTTTGGCTTATAAAATTTGTAAAGTGCACAAAAACTATCATGTTTGTTTCTTCTTAGGTATTTCCTTGTGTTACTGCAAATTGCGGTCACTACTACCATCCTGACTGTGTAGCAAGGCTTCTCTCCCATGGCATTGACACCGAGCAAGAGGAAATGGGAAAGAAAGTTGCCTTTGGCAAAGCATTTGTCTGTCCTCTTCATACATGCTCTTTATGCAAAAAGGGTGAAGTTAAAAATGTTCATCATTTGCAGTTAGCAATATGTAGACGCTGTCCTAAAGCTTACCACAGAAAATGTTTACCCAAGTGGGTTTTTTTGTTTTTTCATTTTTCCTTTTCATTAATTATTTATGGTTACAGGTATTCATGTCAACAGTATTACTATGTTTATGTTTTATTTGTTGAAATGAAAACGTGCTATATGCTATTATTCCTTCTTGGTGCATGCTCATGCCTACATCTATATGTCTCATTGTTTCTATTTCTTTCTTCAGGGAAATTTCCTTCACACTTGATTATGATAAGGGCATTGAGCAGAGGGCTTGGGATGGTTTACTTGATCATCGAATTTTGATATATTGCATGTAAGTTGTAACTGTTTAAATGATTGGATATTAAAAACAGCGTTTTGATTATAGATGTATCCTTATTCTTTATGATAGGAACTTGGAATTAGAAGTAGAAATTAGGATAAACCAACCTCCTTTCTGGCCTAGCACAAGTAGCTCTCTGTTGAGATTGATTTCAGAAAGAAAAAGCAGGAAGATAAAAAAATAACCAGGGAAATTTAGATAAGGTTGCACAGACCTTTACATTTCATATTTCTCACCTGTCAGTTAGTCATATTATTCCCAATGTAGTAATCATATGAGGCCTAAAACTTGTTCTCATCCAATTCTTGCTTAGGAACCATGAGATGGATAGCAAACTTGGGACTCCTGCAAGAGACCATTTGGTATTTCCTGATATAAAAGTCAAAAGGAAGGTATTAAATTACAAATTATTTGACAAAGGAAAGGATACTATAAATTTGGGTAAAAGTTTTGAAGATCTTCCTCCAAACTGGGTGGCAAAGCAGAGTGTTAGCTTTCGAGAAGGGGATGTTGCCAAAGATGTGGAAAAAATATGTTGCAAGAAAGATACACTTTTCTCTAGTGCATCAATCAAGTTTGATTGGTATAGAAAATATTTGAAGGTCAAAAATATGCCTGTGTCAAATCATTCCTCTCCAAGTCTTTCAAAAAAGATACCTTTAAAGGGTGCTAACTTGTCATGTAATTCAAGATTATGTGAAGCTAAATCTCTGCAGAAAAATTTGGTCTGTGGAAGAATTGAAAAAACTGGCTTTGAGAAGCCTCTGGTAAACAAAATCCGAACATCTCTTGACTTTGATAATGCTGAAATGGAAAACAGGTACTTTATGTGCATTGTTATATGTTTGTGTTTTTTCTTGGATTAATTGAAGAAGAAAGGTTGATATTTAAGTTCAGGTGTTTACATTTATTCATCACTGTCTATGCAGTGTATTGTCTTTAGTGAAAGAATCCATGTCTACATTTAATGAGCAAGAATTCATTAAGAACCATCAAGCCTTCTCTTCAACATCAGGTTTAACTGAAACTGATTTTCATAAGAACCTTACTCAAGGGAAAGTAGAAGGGTCAATTAAGGTTTATCTTATTTTTCCCTCTTGAATGTAGCATTCAGTATTGATGTTAAATAGAATCTGAGCATATTAAGATAAAGTGGCATATTAATTAATTATTAGTGTTCTAGTTAAAGGATCTCTGGATTTCTTGCAGGCTGTTCAAACAGCTTTGCAGAGTTTAGAAGAAGGATGTAGTATTGAAGAAGCAAAAGCTATTTGTGACCCAGGGGTGCTCCATCAGCTTTTCATTTGGCAGGTTAAAATACCTTTTCAACATTGTTGTTCAAGATGTTATATCAAAACATTCATGTGTCTTAGCCCTTTCCCTAAAATTTCATCAATATTCGTGTCATTTTCTCTGCACTTGCAACTGATGCAAACACTGTTTAGTGATAATGCAATACTGAGTTTGCTTATACTTGTATTGGTTTGTGTTGTGTTTTATAAAAACTTCTGCTATCGTGGAAAAACATCTATATCTGAATGACTGTTATTTGAAGGAAACATGAAATATATTGAGTCAATTTTCTGAGTATTAATTCACTTGCAGAAGCAGATCAAGGTCTATCTTGCACCTTTTCTTCACGGCATGCGATATACTTCCTTTGGTCGCCATTTCACTAAAATAGACAAACTCAAGGAGGTAAATACATTATTAGATTCTTTTGAAGTATAAGTTGTCAAAAAGGAGAACATTTATGGCATCTGTTTGGTTCTTTTCCTTTAGTTATGAAGGAAATTGCTCATCAACTATTATATTATTGTATTAGTGTGTGTGCGCTTGTGCGTGTGCACATTTCATCCCATTTCTTGTCTTGTGTCTGAACTTTTTCTGTTGGTTTTCCACATTTACACTAACCGATAAGGGTTACAGATTAGCCAATACTACCATATAGTTATTGTATAATGTTGGAGTATATAGTATATAAGATCTTGTTGGAATAAACTTAAATTTATGAGTTATTGTGAGTGAAAGTATTTAATGTAGTAGGAGAGCAAGAGTCACTAAGTTAGCATGTTGTGTTTTTACATTTATGGTCATTATATTGCTGTGTTTTGTAATAATTGGAGACATTATGACATGGAGATGAAAGGCCAATTGTTTGTTCTTTAAATTGTAAGGTTTACCTGGAATGAAAACACACACAGGTATATTTAGAAAAGTAGAATTGAGTGTTATTTTCTTAACAAATCTCACCTTACAAATCAGTTTTGTGAAATTAAGTTTGACTTAAATTTCACTTTCTAAAGTATAAGAATGTTATTGCTCATCTTTTTGAAAACAACTATGAGAACTTCATTGTATCTAAATAACAAATCACTAAATTATATGCCTAAATTCTGAACTAGGCTGTTTTAGTGTCGGGGATAACTAATTGTAAGTAATGATTTTGTGAATTAAAATGCTACAAACAACTTAAATGTTGAACTTTCCTTTGTTTTACTTTTCAATGGTCTAATTAGTAAAGCTGATGTAAGAACACTCCCTAGTGCAGGTTGTTAATAGGCTTCATTGGTACGTTCAGAATGGAGACACGGTATGTGGTTAAGTAATTGTCCTTCATGCTTTTTTATATTTTGGTTATACATACCTTGACTGGAACCTTGAATAGAAAATAAGAGAAAAAATAAAGATTTTATTTTTTAATAGTAGAATGAAGAAAGGCAACTCTCCCTAGGATCTACCTTCACAATTAATTTTTCCTTTTTCCCTTCCCTATTGGTACAAGATTGTCCTCTATGCTACACTGTACAATGTAAAAGCCATGTTTATTTTCCTCATTTTACAGAAAATTTAATTTTAACTGAAGAGGATATGATCACATAAAATTTCATTCTTGTGCTCTGTATTGATCTAAAATGCAACCAAAAAAATAAATAAAAATCAAATACTAAAGTCTAAATTATAAGAATAAGTTCTGTATCTAAACAAGCATTCTAAATATTTAAGACAGTTAATAAATTCCTAAAAACTAAATTATCCATTTTCAAACAACAGATATTTAAGGTTATTGTCAACAAGTTAATTTTCAACGTCTACTACTTTAACCGACCAAATATTCCAACTAACAAGCTAATGATTGGTGTGTTTTGAGATGTAGTACATACTGATCCCTAACATCAGTTTTTAAACAAAAAGAAAAACTAACTTTAAACACAATGGCTCTAACATACCTTATATTCATTTTTGTTTTGTTAGTGTGTTATCGATATTAATTAATAAAAGTATATGTCACAATCTTGGAATACCTTTTTGAATGTGTTGATATCGGAGTCCACAACCTGTTATTCTCTGTCAATTCAAATGGGGGCTTTGGATTTTTAGTTATTCGAGTATGTTTACTTGCAATCTTTTATTTTCTAGCGTGTTCATTTTATTTGGAATGTGGCAATAAGATTAGTACAGGTGATTTATTGCACATTTATGTATCTTCTTCTGCTCTTTCTCCTGAGATGAATGCTCTATTTAGTGGAAATTCAGAAATACTAGGTTCTTCCTTTTTGTATTTTGAGCATTTGATGCGTCCTACTGCAAGTATGAGGATTTGCAAACATTTGAAGAAAAACAGGGAGGTGACAGTTTTCTGGCAATGAGTATTTTACAATACATGAATAGATGATAGACAATATTTCATGAAATTAGCCATTTGACAGG
Organism: Vigna angularis; assembly: GCF_016808095.1. Classification (NCBI taxonomy): domain Eukaryota; kingdom Viridiplantae; phylum Streptophyta; class Magnoliopsida; order Fabales; family Fabaceae; genus Vigna; species Vigna angularis. The sequence goes on from NC_068978.1 coordinate 30,144,670, forward strand.
AATAAATAGTCTTGACAAGCACATTCAATAGTCAGGCTTTAGTCCATCAAGAGAAACTTTTGCTGAGATTTGCATATACGTTGTTGCATACTATTACTGATGCTATGTTGCTGATCATGATGCTGTCTGAAGCATATATAAATTAATTGGATCCTTTCTGGTGGGTAATGTGAATATATCAGGCCATGTAACTTCCTATGTTTTTGGAACAAATTATGGGAATCAAAATTTTCTAGCATTCAATTTTTATGGAACTTCTCAAGCAGATAAAATTTCAGAGATGAGAAATTCATGAATGAATGATAACTGCTGAAAGTTTCTACTGGATTTAGCCGTTGTGTTGACTAACTTTCTCAATCCATGGTTATGTGTAATCCTTGCCAGGTTTTGGACTTCTGTTGTGGTTCTAATGACTTCAGTTGTCTAATGAAATCAAAGCTTGAACAGATGGGGAAGTCATGTTCATTCAAGAACTATGATTTATTCCAACCCAAGGTAAGTCTTTATGTGGCTCAAATGAAGGCATGCATGGCATAGCTTTTTCTTCAGTTTTTATTTTCCTCCTGCTTCAAATTTAAAACTGCAATGTAATAAAGATTTGTTTCTTCCTTTTCCCTGTTGCAAATGCCTTTTATTGCTAATGAAATCCTGCTGCTTGTAGAATGATTTCAACTTTGAAAAGAGAGATTGGATGAGTGTCAATGCAGAAGAATTACCCAACGGTTCTAAACTTGTAAGAATCTAAAAAACTTCTACTTCATAATTCATGAATACTTCCATGTTTAATATCTTCATTACTATTTTTTCCTTTCACCTGTTGATATTTTACCAGATCATAGGGCTGAATCCTCCTTTTGGGGTGAAGGGTTGTCTTGCTAACAAATTTATTAACAAAGCATTGACTTTCAATCCAAAACTTCTTATTCTAATTGTACCAAAAGTAACTAAAAGGTCAGTGTTTGTTTCATTTCATACCCTTTTTCTTTCATGCAATAAGAACAATACTCAGCTATCTACTATGTTTCCAGACTTGACAAAAGGAAAGGTGGATATGATTTAATTTGGGAGAGTGATGAGATGTTTACAGGAAAGGTGAGTTAGCAAAAGTACAGATATTTCAACCCCAACACTGTGTAATCAGGGACAACTCAAGAAATGAAGCATTTTTATCATAATTTTATTTAAAATTTACATTTCGAGTTTTTTTTTAGGCCTAAAGCAATTAGTATTAAAAACAAATTGAGGCTTTTTTTCTTACTAGCTTGGAGCCTTGAGCCGATCCTTTATGGTATACTGTATATAACCAAAACAAGGGACATGTAAATTAGCTTATCTTCTGCATTATGTTCATTCTTACAGTCATTTTATCTTCCTGGTTCTGTTGATGTACGAGACAAGCAATTGGAAGACTGGAACTTGAAGCCACCACCTCTCTACCTTTGGAGTCACCCTGATTGGACCAGTTTTCACAGGAAAATTGCTCAAGAACATGGCCACATGAAGGAGGAATATGATATGCATGTGAAGAATTATCTTATGGAGGAGAATCATGACTGTTACCAGGACTATTCTGGATTACATAAACATGGGGATGTTTTGAGCATATTTGATGATATTCCATGTGATGATGATGATGGTGCAGATGAGGAAGTTGCAACATGCAATGCTCAGGGTCAGGTGAAGGGAACACTGTTTTCTGATTGTGGAGGAGAAATGGAATTGGAGAATAGGTTACCCTTTGATGAAGCTGAGGAAATGTGCATTGATATGGAGTTATCAACTCCCTAGAAATATGAAATGGCTACACAGATACAAAATGAAGAAATTAGGTCTTCTTTAAAGTAGTAAGTTTGAGATGAATGAAACTGTTAAATGGAATTTAGTAGTAGGATTGGTTATGATGTGTTCTTATTACATTGTGGACCCTGTATACATAACTTTACTTCAAATTCACAATCTTCAAATTAAATGATTATAGTGTTCTTTCTTCTCTTTAAAATATGAAAATATTAAATATATTTTTTAATTAAAAAATAATATTAAATATTTATTTAGGGTTCTTATTTTCTGCACTTCTACAATTTCTTCGTATTTTTTAAAATATTTCTTATCTCTTGTATATATAAACTTTTACGTGTATTTCTTGTTTTTATCGTGACTTAACGAAGTCGGGAACCATATTTTATTCTTGTTTTAGTATTATAGGAGTGGAGTTAGTAATAATGGGGTGCTTAGTATATCAAAGAGTGCAGGAAGCAAAATTCATTGGGCTGTGTTTAAGCCCGATGTCACAGGAAACCCGAAACTCCTAAGCGCAATACTTGCTCCAAAGTCCAAACAAAGGTTAACCCATTTTTCTCTTCAAATTTCACCCTTCTCACTCTCTTTCTCTCTCTACACTCTCCTTCACTCTCTCTCTCTCTCTCCGACCTAGCGAGACCGAGCGATCCGACTCTAATATCGCGATGCTCCGCCGCGCAACCTCCGCCCTCCTCTCCGGAGCCTCCCGCCGGCGCTTGTCCACCGACGTACCGGCAACGCCCTCGGCGGAATCGAGCTTCGTGGAGGCGTGGAAGAAAGTGAGCCCGAATCTGGATCCTCCGAAGACGCCGCTCTCGTTCTTGAAGGAGCGGCCGCCGATTCCCTCGACCCTCCCTTCCAAACTCACAGTCAACTTCGTCCTCCCCTACGCTTCCCAATTGTCCGCAAAAGAGGTCACGTTTTTTTATCTCTATTGGTTCTTGTAGCACATTAATTAAGACCGTATTCTTTGAATCTCTGGAATCTTCTGTTTTGGTTTGTGTGTTCCTGCGTTTCGCACGTGCTGATCTGGGGATTTAGGTCTAGGGTTAACGAGGTTTGTCGTTGCGTTGTTTGATGGAAATGGAAAAATGACAAGCTATTTTGTTTATTTAGGATATGTTTGGGACAAATGTGAAAATTAGATATTGTATTTCGATAATAGATCCTTATGTAATCGATTGTGAAAATTAAATGTATTTCATAAATGTATTCCGCTTTATCAGACTTGGGATTCTCCCCTATCTTTCCCAGATTCGCCTTCATTTGTTTTTCAGGGTCCAGTGGTTCTACAAGTATACCTTTCAGTATATTTTAAACAATCGTGTAACAAATTTTTAGAACACTTTTTACTGTATCATAACTGAGAGGTCTCAAGTAACTGTAAACATATATTTGAATAGAACATACACCATTTATATCTGAAACTAGAAGCCTAGCCTTTTGACCTAGTTCGTGATGTTAAAATTACTTACAGTGGTAAAGAATTCGCTTCCACCATGACAGATTGGTAGCACTTCTGAAAGCCAAGGGTCTGGATGCAAGGAATTTGAGAGGAGTGAAACCCTCTATTATCACAGCCAAGGAAATCATAGTAATGCACTATTATCACAGCCAAATCTGCACCATATCCATAAATATATATATATATATATATATATATATATATATATATATATATATATATATATATATATATATATACTAATCATTATATATAGAGTTTTGTTATGTCAAAATAAAAATACAAAATATTACATAAAGTTTCTTATAGTAAAGAAGTGAATCTAGTTGTTAATCTGCCCCTTTTCCATAACAGACATATATATTAATCAGTAGTCTACACCAAAAAAATATATATAGTGATGAGAAGGAAGAGAAGATAGGTATGAGAAAGATACCGAAATACTCTCTCATGATAGAACAATGAAGAATAGTGTCACCATTGTCTCGCACAACATAGGTATGAGAAAACCAAACATAATTGATTTCATGGAACATAATGAGGCGTCCAGTTGAATGAGATACTGATGTCTAATAATTTTATTATATTATAAATTACTTCCTCCGGTCTTTATTGCAAGGTATAAATTCTAAGCAGCCTACATTCCAAAGCACCCCAGTAGTCTCAAAAGTAAATTTTAAGTTGTCTGATTAAACTGGGTGTGACTCTTCTAATTAAATTGATGTAAGTTGTTAAATGCAGTGGAATATAGCTGGATGAGACAGTGTTATTAGTTTGTTCTATATGAGATTGCATTTAGTTGACATGAAAACTGTGCCTACAATGGCCGGAAAGAAAAAGGATCAAATAAACGGAGAAATCAGAATTTTTGGTGTTAGCTGTAATTTTCCAATCTCGTCCCACCAAGGGCATGATTGCTGGTTTCGGATCAGACTATAGGTTAATTCATATGCCATTCTCAATTTCTTATCCTTGTAATTCTCATCATGAAGATGCAGCAGATCAATTTTGTGGACACTTTCTCCTAAACCTGAGGTGATAAGTTGATTTTAACCCAGGGTAGAAGCTGAATTTCTTTTAACCCATGGTTATCTGTTTTTTTTTTCTTCTTGTTCTGCCATGTGTTACATTCACTGGTTTGATCCAATCCAAGTTTTGGATATTAGTACAGAAAATTCCTTAACTGATAAGTGACATAATTTGTGTGCAACAGGTTGACATGGTGATTGTACCAGCAACAACTGGGCAGATGGGTGTTCTGCCAGGACATGTAGCAACAATTGCTGAGTTGAAACCTGGTGTCCTCTCTGTTCATGAAGGGAACGATGTGACAAAGTATTTTGTCAGCAGTGGCTTTGCATTCGTCCACGCGAACTCTGTTGCTGACATAGTAGCTGTTGAGGCCGTGCCGATAGATCGGATTGATGCAAATCTTGTTCAGAAGGGCCTTCAAGATTTCACCCAGAAGCTCAACTCAGCCTCAACTGACTTGGAGAAAGCTGAGGCTCAGATTGGGGTGGACGTCCACAGCGCTCTCAACTCTGCTCTTACAGGCTGATAAGTACTGTAGTGTTGAGTCCTTTCCTTTATTTGTTTTTCACCCCCTCCACTGCGTGGCGTTGATTTGTCACGGTGTAATCAAAGTTGCCAAAGAACATTGTCACCATGAATTTCTGTGTTCAAAGTGATTTCATAAAATAATATTTCGACAGCTTCCTTCTAGCTCAAGGATGTTGGGCAAGACCTTCATATTAGAAACTAAAGCTTCATTTTTTGTTTTGGATTATATTATTATAGGCACTATATCATAATATTAGTCATCTAATGCAACTCCATAGTTACTTGACTCGTGTCTGTCTGGATCATTCTTGCTTCATTGTGCTGATACACATGCATGAAACTTGCTCCAGGATAATGATTGCTATGCATGGTTCATTGGGCCCCACGAGAGAAGGTGAAGCATTTTGAGTTAGATTGAGATTTTGGGTCTGATAAGTGTATATTGATCCAGGTCTGTTCTTGAATGGAGCAGATGAAGATCCCATGTTCTAGGCAGTTTCTTCCTGCATCTCCATAACTTTCTTTCTGCACCCTCATAAAAAAATTCCCATTTTGCCCTTTCGGGATGTTGTACAAAAGAAATTTTTGTTTTCTTAGAAAAAGACTTCCTGATCTTTTAATCTGCATAATCTGAAAGTCAGACATGATTTTCAGATTATGTAATTTGGAAGTTAAATGACATTTGTGATTTTCAGAATTTAAAAGCTATTTTTAGGATTATATAATTTGAAAAAGGTAAAATGGGTAAAATATTTATGGAAATAGAATAGTAAATTTGGAAAATGCATGAGAAACTGACCTGTTCTAACTATAAGAGGTTAGCACACTCCAGCTTGTTTTTTAAGGTTCAGAGAAGCAAGTTAACTGAAACGGGTTTGTGGTCTAAATTTTATCCATGAACATGTTGAACTTGTGTACTTTATTGTAAAATGTAAATCACTTTATTTATTTATTTTTTTTACATATTTATTGTGGATATATTAGAGGTGAAACTCCTTCGAATGGTCTTGTTTCATTATTCTTTTGAAAATATTTTGCCTGTTAACTTTTAAAATTTAAAAATTCTTAATTAAGATATAGGGAATATCATTTTAAAATTTTATTTTATTATGGATATTAAACTTTACTAAGGAAATGAACATTACTTAATTTTAAATATTGAGTAATTAAAAATATTTGTTTAATAATAAAAAAGATTAATAGTTTTAAATAATTAGTAACTCTAAAATACAAATTTTGATTATTTTTTACAATAAAATTATTATATCATTTATGAAATACTTTATTAAGCTTTCAAGTACCAAGTCCTTCCACGTCTTAATTGTTAAATTAGTGAATTTAATTTACATCAATCCTTTAAGGCCTTAGTATCCTTTATATTTTTAAATAGTGATTATTAATTTGAATTATTAAATGATATTATGTATTGTATTTTTTTCTTAGTTTATTTTAGTTTAAAATTGTATTAATTGAAGTATAGAAAACTTTCGAAGAAGATAAAATGAATGGAATATTTCATTTTATTTTCATCTTTAAAAGATTTCGGTGTCTATTTAGTATTATAAGATTGAAAATCTTGGTTTATTTTTATATAATAAGAGCAAGCTCTATTGTTGTCCTTATTAATTTAGCTCTTACATTATAGAAAATATGTAAGGAGGTTTCTTCCTACCCTTCTAATTTCCCTCTATACCTCCAATTTTTTCAAAACTTCTATAATTAACCTTAATAATCTTTTTTTTTAACTTTTTCTTTTTCTTAATAAATTCACTATGCACCCTCTTTATCAGGATTCAAAATCGGTTGATATATATAACATATTTTGAAATCCGTTAATATATTAATCTTTTTTTATTTTTTTTGAATATTTTTTGTTTTTATTTATTTAAAATGTTTTTATTTACTTTAATTCAATAAAATATATTTTAAAATATTAAAATATTAATATATATTAAATTATATTAAATTGTTAAATTAAATTAAATACTTATTAATTTTTAAATTAGAAAACAAAATTTAAAAGAATATGTTAAATGTGTTAAGATCGCTTCACAATCCTTTCCTTGGGATTGCTACCTTTAATACAACATTCTCTATAGAGGTCTTGATAGAGTTTGTGCTAACGTTTTGATTCTGCAATTGAAATTTGATTTCTTCGCTCACAAAAAGTTTACTTGTAGCAAGACGTAAACGCTTATAGCCATGTCAACTAAGTATTTAAAGAAAGAGAGAAGAAAGATGGAGTTTCCCGTAGGAAAGAAGCACATGAATGACTTTGATTGCTCCTTAGAAGAAGGAACGAAGTATCTCTCTTGATAATATGTATTTTTTTCTAGTCTTGGGGAAGAAAATGAAATCCTATAGCTTAGTTTGAGTAAAGCCCATTAGTAGTAATGCTTAGGACAACCTTAAGAATTATATTCCCTTCTTCCTATCGTCTCTCTCTTTTCAGTCGAGCTCAAATCCCTCTCACTTCATTCGAGCGATTTCATACCGGTCGAGTAATTTTAATATTCATAGCAAGAGTTCCTTCGTACCTTGGTTTAAAGTGATATACTGTCTTTCAGTGCAAGGAATGAAGAAATTTGAGTTCACCTTTGTCGTAACTCACCTCTCAATATTCTCGGTGAAAGCATTTAAATGTGGTGAGTTGCTTATGGTGAAAATATTTCTGAAGTAATCCATTAAAATTGACTTTTCCTATATCTGTATGTCACTCTCCCGAATCATCCCAAATGCCATGATACTATTATTAAGCCAAAAAAATAGGACCATTTGGAACAAACCAGACAAAAATAGGGACCATCAGTGTTATTAAGCCAACTTCTAGCCTTATTTTTCTTAGTTTTCTGATGTTGTATATATATGTTTATAGATGTATATGTCTCCTTGTGTTAAACTTCTAGCCGCACTTTAACTTTCAAGTGTAAGGCGCTTTGTTGGTAGAAATGTTATCCTCCTTTCTAGTATATGTGATACTATTATGGTTATGTTTGAATAACTGTAAAAGTTTATATATGTTATTCTTATGATTGTTCTAGTTTATTGATGTGTTATCTATCTTAGTGTTAATACTATTAAAAATTTGGAATGTTACATTATTATTTTTATAATAACAATGATAATAACTTTTAAAATATTATTATATATTAAAATATTAAATTAAAATAAATATCTATTAAATTTTAATTTTATAAACAAAGATTATAATAATAAAAATATTTATAATAATTATTCTAACATTAATATATATTAAATTTTTTTAAAATATTAAATTAATATAACATATTTTACTAAATTTTTTATTTTATTTAAAATTTAATAAATTTTTAATTTAATATAATATAATTTAATACATATTTAAGATTTTGTATTATTGTTATTATTATTATTGTTATTATATTTATCTTTTTTATTTTAATTATTATTATATTTATATTTATTATTATCATTATTATTTTACTATACCTATTTATCATAGTAGAAATAATATTTTAATGATTATTAAAATATTAATATATATTAAATAAATTTAAAATATTAAATTAAACTAAGGATATATATTAAATTTTAAATAAAAAATAAAATATTAAAAATTTAAGACGGGTTTTAAATCTGTTTAATAAATTTTTTAAAATTTTGTTTTTTTATTTAAAATATAATAAACATTTCATTTAATTTCATATTTTAATATTAATTAATATATTTAAATATATTAAATTATATTTTATATTATTACTATTATTATTATTATTACTTTTATTTTTGTTTTTTTTATTTTTATTTATTTTTATTATTACTGTTTTTATTTTAATTATTTTTATTTTTATTTTTATATTTTTAATATGACTATTATTGTAATAGAAATAATATTTTAATAATTATTAAATTATATATTAAATAAAAAATATTAAATTAAACTATATTATTATTAGATTTTATTTTTTAGTTAAAATTTAATATATATTTTAATTTAATTTAATGTTCTAATATAATTTAATATATTTAAATATATTAAATTAAATTTTATATTATTATTACTATTAATATTATTAAAAGTTTAAAAAATATTTAAATAGATTTTAAATTCAAAATTTTTTATGAATTATATTAGCAAAGCATTCACTTATACATAAAAAATATTTTACTAAATATTTATGAACTATATTAGCAATAAGCTTGATACATACTAATTCAGTGTAATAGTTTAAAATAAAATATTAGACATATTATTTTTATTTTATATTTATTTTTTATTTATATTTTGAACTTAACACATATTTTTTTTATTATAAATAAAAAACTTTATCGGTATATTCAATAAAGAAAATTTATTCTCGTTCAGAATTTTCACTGTATTCAACAAAAATAAAAATCAAGAGCATTAATTAAGTTTTTTCTATTATTATTTTTTTCATCTCTTTTCCTTAATTTACAATATTCAATTAAGTCTTATTCAAACAACACATTTATAAACCTTAATCCACCACTTCGTAAATCAAAGGTCTCAATCTTCTCGTTTTCTCAAACCTTTCACTCTCTTCTTCTCCTTTCATCATGAGATCTTTATCCAAGAGAATGGAGGTTATCATAACAACTGTAACGCCCCGGCAACTCGCAGGGACCATCGACTGCCCCCACAGATCACCACCAGGCTTTCCAGTGTGCTTTGTCCTCACTCGCACACTTTCCGGGAAAACTTCCCGGAAGGTCACCCATCCCAGAATTGCTCCAGGCTAAGCACGCTTAACCATGAAGTTCTTATGGGCTAGGCTACCGAAAAACAAATGCATTTTGGTGATATGAGTAGTCAAATCAATTCCTTTAAGCTATCCTTCAACTGTATAGTCCCATACCTATACAGTCTCCAAATCCCTCTCATTCCGGTGTATGTTCGATTCATCCATGTACCCCTTCCACCCGAAGCTGCCAGGAGCCGCTCCTTGTCTGTGCCCCCTGCACCATGCTTCTTGCACCGGCGTCACTCCCCGCCCTCGTCTCTGTGCCCGGGTGTCACATGCCCACCAGCTTCCGCTCTGGTTCGTCCTCGAACCACACCGTACTGGGAGAGGCTAGGCTCTGATACCATCTGTAACGTCCCGGCAACTCGCAGGGACCGTCGACTGCCCCCACAGATCACCACCAGGCTTTCCAGTGTGCTTTGTCCTCACTCGCACACTTTCCGGGAAAACTTCCCAGAAGGTCACCCATCCCAGAATTGCTCCAAGCTAAGCACGCTTAACCATGGAGTTCTTATGGGCTAGGCTACCGAAGCTTTTCGGTAGCCTAGCCCATAAGAACTCCATGGTTAAGCGTGCTTAGCTTGGAGCAATTCTGGGATGGGTGACCTTCTGGGAAGTTTTCCCGGAAAGTGTGCGAGTGAGGACAAAGCACACTGGAAAGCCTGGTGGTGATCTGTGGGGGCAGTTGACGGTCCCTGCGAGTTGCCGGGACGTTACAACAACACTCGGTGTGGCAGCCATGATCCTAATATATGCTTTCATTTTCCTTATTGTTGTCTATATAAATAATGAAGAGAGCAAAGTCAATGAAAGAAACAACTTCTTTGTGAGCAACGCCACTGTGCTCAGCTTCTCCTACAACACCACCACCATCACCTTCACTTACAACCTCACCCTTTTCGTCACCATCCCCGAAAGGCTTGAATACCTTAAATATGTCAAGGCCACAGCCTCGTACCTAAATCACAGGTTCGCTTCGAAACCAAATGAAACCTTGGTCCAAGGTTTCGCCGGACTGAGGATGCGCTTCAACGGTGAGTATATCGTACCTTTCACTAAGGAACAACTTTTGACCTTAAACAAGAACCACATGGCAGGGCTTTACAACATCACTATCAGAATATGGCCATCGAAGGCATCGTGCTACATCAATCAAGGAGAAGTACCGAAACTTGGTCTATGTGACATACAAATTCCTCTTCAAGCTAGGGTTTTATGTGATTGGACCGATGATGATTAAGAAGAATTGCACAAAAACGATCATTATTACACTTCATTTTTATTTGGTTTATGGAATAAAGGTTCGTATTTATTTACAAGTTTTGGGATTTTTTTAATCTAAATTAATTACCATTGGCATGCAATGTAAATGAATTATCTTTCTTGTTTGTTTGGTACAAGAGTATGGAAATAACAGTGCGTTACTGTATTTAATTGTTCCTAAATGATACCCAGTTTTAAGTTAGGATTTGAGATTTTGAGAAGATAAGCTATTATTGGTATGAAATGTAAGGTTTAAAGTTTGATTAGGGTTGTATGAGATTTTTTCAATGTTGATTGAGATTGATTTATTCAATCATGACTTGTTAGGATTAGGTTTGTATGATATATCAAATTCAGTAAGTATATTCTGCAAATATAAAAAAAAAAATTAAGGATTTGTTTTCAATAATAATTTCTTACATCCGGTAACAAATGGGAGAGAGAAATGGGGAAAAGAACCCTAACAAATTGAGAGAAAGAGAAAAACGCGAATAAACAAAAAAGAAAAAAAAAATATACCTTGAACCATTGTTTTTGCAAAAATATCTATTTTACAATTATCTTTTATATTGTTATAAGATGATGGTAGAATAAAGAAAAAGTCAATATGTCTATTTTACAATTATCTTTTAATATATATATAGTCTTATATTAACTTTTTAGTTTTGAGTATAATATTTTTTGTAAAATAATTTATTGTTTTACACATAAAATCATAACTTTGAACCATTATACTTTTAAATAGAAAACAAATTACATCATAATTATTAATCTTTCTTTTAGAGTTTTTTTTTCATAATTTTTCTCATATGTAACTTTCTTATTTTCTTTTCATTTAATTTTTCCGGTTCCATAATTGTATCATTTCATTAATAATATATAATTATTAAATATAACATTAAAATTTGATAATGCACAACATATAGTAAAAATATATATAATATTGATATAGTTATTCGTGTTAATAGCTATGAAAACATAATATATAGGTTCACGCTAAAAGAAAATTATAAGAGATTTTCAAAAGAAAAGAAATTTCTATAGAAAAACAACTTATTTTATTGAAGACATTGATTGGATGATATGATCTTAATAAACTCATTGTAAGAAGAAATATCAGTGTCTCTTATCTTCAAAATATTAACGTTTTTATATTGATTCAGGAAAAACAAATTATATCTATTCAACTCACCAAATTTAACAATACAGATTAATGTTGTAAATAGTGTTAATCACTTCTAATTAAAACAATCTCAATTAAAAAGTCAAATATTATGGACACAATTACTCTTAGTTAAACTATTTAGTCAAATATAAGATTCAAGTATAGTTTAAAATGAAATCATCTCATAAAGATTTAAAAAGATATATGTAAATATATTTTGTTATTGTATTTTATATAAGCATATATTTAATTTATAATTAGTTTTTCAAATATATGCTTTTATTATTTGTTACCTAATTAGTTTTTTAAGATTATTGTATTTATTCTTAGTGAATGAAATCAATTAAGAAAAAAAATTCTTTTATAGTATCATATTTTTAGAGCAATTATGCTTCTTTTTTTCAATCCCCTCCATTTAACTTTTTTTTTTCTTTTTCTCACTGTCATGATGGACAACAAGAGTTCTTTCCATCCAGCTCTTGCAGTTTCCAATATATGTAACCATATCCCCATCACTCTTGATATGGAGAATGTCCAATACTTTACATGGGTAGAACTTTTTAAAATCATCGCACGTTCTCATAAGGTCCTTCATCACATTATTCCTCGTGCCAATGGAAAAGAAAAGGTACTTGTTACCGAGGATGAAAAGGAATTATGGTCGACTCTTGATGCAATAGTTCGTTCATGGCTTTATGCAACCATCTCCAATGACTTGTTGCCTACAATTATTGAACCCGATGTCACGACCATGGATGCTTGGAATATGTTGAGAGATATTTTCCAAGACAACAAACATTCCTGTGTGGTAACTCTTGAGACCGAATTCTCCAATACTAAGATGTAGAATTTTTCGAATGCTTTGGCATATTGCCAACGTCTTAAGTCCCTCGCTGATTAGTTCAAAAATGTTGGAGCACTAGTGTCGGAGAGCTGCCTCGTCATTCAACTTGTTTCGGGTCTCACAAGCGCATATCATGGTGTAGGGACGTTAATTCGACAGAATGATCCCCTACCCCCGTTTTATTAGGCTTGGTCGATGCTCATACTTGATGAAGTCGGATTGGCAAAGGAGGCTGCCATAGGCTCGGAGTCAATAATGGTGACTGCCTCCCAATCTGTTTATGACACAAATTCCTCAATGTCAGATCAGCTACACCACCACCAGCACCGTGGGAAGTCGTCTAAATACCGCAAGTATTTTGGAAAAAAATCCAGTGGCGATGGTCGTGGGTTTGGCGATGAAAATTTTGGTCGTGCAGGAGGCGGCAGTGGTGGTCCACAAAAATCTGGTGGGAGTCTACAACAACAGCAGCAGTGGGGGTCTTCACCTTGGCCGAATTACCCACCTTAGGGTTGGATGCCTCAATGGGTTCCTCCATGCCCATATCCAAACCAAGGGTGGGCATGGGGTCTGGCACCATAGAGACAAGAACAACAGTTTGGCGTTCTTGGGTCACGACCACAACAGGCTTGCATGACCTCTCAGAATGAGCAATCCACTTCTTATGTTCCTACTAATATTGAAGCGATGATGCATACTATGTCTCTAAGTCCCCTGATCCTTCATGGTACATGGACACCGGAGCTACCTCTCATATGACATTTTCCAATGGTAATCTCTCGTCTTATTTTAATTTGAGCAATCATCATGACATTATTATTGGTAGTGATCATACTATCCCAATTCATAGATATAGTCATACTTACTTTCTTTTCCCTAATCCTCCGTATCTCTCACAAATGTTCTACATGCTCCCAAAATTATCGAAAATCTTATTGTGGTTAGAAAATCCACTACTGATAACTCTATCCTTTTGGTTTTTCTGTGAAAGATTTTCAGACGGGGATGCCAATAATGAGATGTGATAGCCAGAGTAATATTTACCCTCTTACTACTCCTATCAACAATCAAACTCTTCCATCAACCTTTGTCGCCATTTCTCCTAAGCTTTGGCATGATCGGTTGGATCATTCGGGTGCTCATATTTTAGATGTTGTTAGGAAAATTAAAAGCATTGCTTGTAATCGTCTTTCTAGTTCTAGTTGTTGTCAATCTTGTGTTTTTGTAAAACATATTAAGTTGTTATTTGTTTCCTCTTCTATGAGTATGTCTACGCCTTTCAATATTATTCATAGTGATATTTGGACAACTCCTATTTTGAGTTCAATGGGACTTCGATATTATGTTTTATTTTTCGATGATTATTCTAATAATTTGTGTACTTTTCCATTGACTATAAGGTATTTGATAAATTCTTAGCTTTTCGAGCCCACATTCTCATTCAATTTGAACGTTATATGAAAAGTTTCCAACGTGATAATGGGAGGGAGTTTGACAAATGGTCTTTTTTAGGACTTGTGTAAAATTAATGGTATGTCTTTTCGTCTTTCTTACCCCACACCTCACCTCAAAATGGGAAAGCCGAACGAAAAATTCAAACTATCAATAATATGTCTCGTACTTTTCTTGCTCATGTCTCTCTTCCTTTTTCTTTTTGGCATCATGCATTATAAATGGCAACATATCTTCTTAATATTCTTCCAAGTAAGGTTTTGGGAAACACTTCTCTTCTTCAAATTCTATACCAACAGAACCCCTCATATTCGCACATTAGGGTGTTTGGGTGTCTATGTTATCCTCTCTTTCCATCCACCACAATCAATAAATTACAACCTCGATCTACCCCATGTGTGTTTTTGGGTTACCCCTCACATCATCGTGGCTACAAGTGTTATGATTTATCTTCTAATAAGATTATAATTTGTCGTCACGTCTTATTTGATGAGCATCTTTCCCCATTTCAGAAATTGCATTCCTCTTCTTCTACTTCTGATGATTTCTTTTGTGATGATATGAGTGCCTATACCATTTATCACCTTCATGATCAATCTCCAAATGTTTCTGCTCCTCCCACGGACCAACCTGAAACACAAAGCCACCCCTTACTGGCCCAGATCTCGTGAGCCCAGACATTGCCAACCCACACTTCCCTTCAAGCCTACCTGCTTCTCCTTCCCTTAGCCCATCCTCTTCTCCTATCTCTACAACAGCAAACCAAAGAGTACCTTTCCCTCATATTCCCATCCAACTGCCCCGTATGGTCACAAGAAGCCAAATGAGAAATTTTAAGCCAAACAAGAAATATGATGATTAATATGGCTTAGCCACTTCAGTTACTTGATCTCCATTACCTCATAACCTAGTTGCAACTCTTAATGATCCCAATTGAAAAATGGCCATGGATGATGAATATGATGCTCCTATTAAAAATAAGACGTGGGAGTTAGTATCCCGTCCACTTAATGTTAATGTTATTCGATCTCTGTGGATTTTTACTCATAAAGAGAAATCTAACGGTGTGTTTGAGAGACATAAAGCTCGTTCCTTAGGTAATGGAAAAAATCAGTAGGTTGACATTGATTGTTGAGAAACTTTTAGCCAGTAGTGAAACCAGCTACGATTCGCACCATTCTTTCTATTTCTCTTTCCCAGACATGGCCCATTCATCAGTTGGATGCAAAAATGCTTTTCTTCATGGTAAGCTACAAGAAACAATTGATATGCCTCAACCATTGAGGTATCGCGACTGTACTCATCTGGATTATGTGTGCCATTTGCATAAGTCATTATATGGGCTTAAGCAAGCACCTCCTACTTGGTATAAGCGGTTTGCTAATTATGTCTTGTCTCTTGGTTTCTCAAATAACAAATGTGGCCACTCATTATTTATTTATCGAAAGGGTTCACACATGGCTTACATTTTGCTCTATGTTGATGACATTATACTTATTGCCTCTTCTCATGCTCTCCGATTAAATATTATGAACCTGCTAAGCTCAAAATTTGTTATGAAGGACCTTGGTCCTTTGAACTATTTTCTTGGCATTTCAGTGACCTGACATAAGGGTGGTATGTTCCTTTCATAGCGCAAATATGCCGAAGAAATTATTGATCGGACCGGTATATCTTCTTGCAAGTCGTCTCCAACACCAGTTGACACCAACGCTAAGGTGGGTACTACTTTTAGCGCACCTTATGAGGATCCCATTCTCTATAGGAGTCTTGATGGGGCTCTACAATATCTCACTTTCACCAGGCCACATATCTCTTATGTGGTGCAACAGGGTGTGCTTATATATGCACGATCCGAGGATGGATCATATGCAAGCTCTCAAACGAGTTATTCAATATTTACAAGGTACACTTGATCTTGGTCTTCATCTCAATTCATCTTCGATCTAATATCTTTTTTGTTATACTGATACTGATTGGGGTGGGTGCCCTGATATAAGACGTTCTACCTCAGGTTACTGTGTGTTTTTGGGTGACAACTTAGTCTCGTGGTTCTTCAAGTGTCAATCTACATTCTCCCAGTCTAATGTAGAGGCTGAGTATATGGGTGTTGCTAATGTGGTCTCTAAGTTGTGTTGGCTTTGAAATTTGTTATTGGAATTGCATTGTCTGGTTACCAAGGCTACTATTGTGTATTGTGATAATATTAGTGCTATCTATTTGTTAGGCAACCCGATGCAACATCAATGTAACAAACATATTGAGATGGACATACATTTTGTATGGGAAAAGATTGCATGTGGTCAGGTTCGAGTTCTTCATATGCCTTCATGATATCAGATCGTAGACATCTTTACTAAGGGACTTCCGCGTGTGTTGTTTGATGATTTTAGGGACAATCTCAGTGTTCGTCGTCCTCCTACTTTGACTGCGGGGTGTGTTAAGATATATGTAAATATATTTTGCTATTGTATTTTAGGTAAGCATATATTTAATTTATAATTAGTTTTCTAAATAAATGCCATATTATTTGTTACCTAATTAGTTTATAAGATTATTGCATTTATTCCAAATTAATGAAGGAGATCAATTGAGAAAAATATTCTTTTAGATATAATTTAAAATATAACATAATTGCTTACTAAAAAAGGTTTCATACTATATGGAAAAGTGAATCTTAACCTGTAAGTCAAATTGATGTTTTTAACCCACTAGCACATTTTTTAGAATTAAAATTAAGAAAAAAAATAGTTTAAAAAATTAACTTTTATATATTATATTATTTGAAAAGTGTAAGTATAAGATATTATTATTACTTAAATAATATGTAGACACTTAAGTTTTAATTATTAATTATAATAAAATAAATTAACATATAAATAATAATAATTTATCTTAAGTTTAATTGTTTTTTTTGTCTCTAGTTTTTTTATAGTGTGTTAAGTTCGTCGTACCTTTTAAAATAGTTTCAATTTCGTCCACACTTAATAAAATTTGCCTCAATTAAGTCTATTCTGTTAAATATGAACAAACGAAATTATCAATTTCATGATATGGCAAAAGAGTATGGTAATGTTGCATTGTCTTAGGATATTGCTTGTGACATGTAAGCAAATTAGAGGGTGGCGTGGAATTAAGGTTTAATTGGGGAAAAGAGTTAATGTTAATGGAATTAGGGATTTTGAAGAAGGAAAACAAATTTGGGCATTTGTGATAGAGGATTGTTGAGTTTGTATCGAAGAGAATTGGTCATCTACATTACGAACAGAGAAGAATTGCAATTGAGGGTTTAAAAAACAAAAGCGCATTTGGGGATTTGGAAGCATATTTGGATGAGGAAGTGTCTCCTCCTTCGGAGTTGCACACAACACCTTCAGCGAAATCGGATCCGACAAGCATGTCCCGTGCACTGTCTTTGTCGATTTTGAGCCCACTGTCATCGACGAAGTCCGATACGGTGCCTATCGCCAACTCTTCCACCCTAAACAACTCATCTCCGACAAGGAAGACACCACCAACAACTTCGCCAGAGGCCACTACACCGGTATCCATCTCTCACTCTCTATCACACTTTCACTCACTTAATTCAACCTAATTTTTTATTTTGCCCCTTTCAGTTGGCAAAGAGATCGTAGATCTGTGCCTCGACTGTGTCCGCAAGCTCGCTGACAACTGTACCGGTCTTCAGGGCTTCCTCGTCTTCATTGTTGTCGGCGGAGGAACCAGTACCGGTCTAGGATCCCTCCTGTTGGGGCATCTCTATGTGGATTACAGCAAAATATCTAAACTAGGGTTCACCATTTATCCTTCCCCTCAGGTTTCAACCACCGTTGTTGAACCCTTAAAAAATCACGTTAACACATACTTTTTTGTCACATCAAGACGTTTGTTCATTTTTAACGGAAAGAATTTGATTGAGTAAAAGTGAACAAAATTTTTAAGAATTTGATTGAGTCAAATTTTATTAAGTGAACAAAATTGAAACTTTTGTAAGAGATAAGATCAACTTGATATACTCCAACAAAACTAAAAAAAAATCATTAAACCTTAATCATATTAGAGATATTAATTAATTAATTAAAACTTAAAAATATTTAGATGATTAACTTTTATTTTTGTTTTAATTGATTGAAATGGTGTTTCAATTAAGTTTTTTTTTTAAAAAAAGAATTAACCATTTACCATGTGTAAATACGTGAATTTTAAATTTTAAAACATTTTTTTGTAAAAATTTTTATTGCCACCCATATCAGGTATGATACATGAAAATTTAAGTATCATGGGAGAATTAAGCATCACCTTGATTTCAATTTAATTTTAGAGTCCATTTTTTTTTAAACTTAAGCATTTTTTTATAAGAACCACACTTTTTCAAAAAGCAATTGAAATAAAAATCAAAACGACTAGTTAAGTTTTTTTATTTATTTTTATTGTCTTTCATCTCTTTTCCTCAATTTACAATGTTCAATTAAGTCTTAGGCCCACAAAATATTTATAGATCTTAACCCACCACTTCCTAAATCAAAGGTCTCACTCTCCTCGTTTTCTCAAACTTGTCACTCGTTCTCCATTCATTATGACATCTTCAACTAAGACAAGGAAGAATTTCAACCCAATGCTCTTTGGGGCAGCCCTGATCATAGTATTGTATTTAGTTATCCGTTTTATAGTCTATGGAATAAAATCTGAGGAAAACAACTTCTCTGTGAGCAACGCCACCGTGGTCAGCTTCTCCTACAACACCACCACCACCACCTTCACTTACAACCTCGCTCTCTTCGTCACCGTCCCCGAAACGTTCGAATCCATCAACTATTTCAAGGCCACAGCCTCGTACTTAAATCATAGGTTTGCTTCGGAACCAGATGAAACCTTGGTCCACGGTTTCACCGGACTGAGTATGCGCTTCAATGGTGAGTATGTCGTGCCTTTTTCTAAGGATCAACTTTTGACGTTAAACAATAACCACATGGCAGGGCTTTACAACATCACTATCATAATATGGCCAGCGAAGACACACCCGTTCCTTGTCAAATTAGGGTTTATAAAGGCACTTGTTTTATGTGACATACAAGTTCCTCTTCAATCTAGGGTTTTCTGTGGTTGGACCGATCATGATTGAGAAGGATTGCAGAAAAGTGATTATTTTTATACTTCATTTTTATTATTTTTATTTGGTTTGTGGAATAAAGGTTCGTCTTTATTTAGAGGTTTTGGGGTTTTTTAATGTTAAATTAATTACCATTAGTATGCAATGCAAAGGAATTATCTTTCTTCTTTTTTGGTACAAGAGTATGTTACTGCATTTAATTGTTCATAAATGATACTCAGTTTAAGTTTGGATTTGAGATTTTGTGAAGATATGCTATTATTGGTATGAAACGTAAGGTTTAGAGTTTGATTAGGGTTGTATGAGATTTTTTCAACGTTGATTGAGATTTCTTTATTCAATGATGACTTGATAGGATTAGGTTTGTGTGATGTATCAAAGTCTTATGCAATATAATCTCTAGCAGTTTTCTTTAATAATATGTTCTTTTTTATCTTTTTACATATATCAAATCATAACTTTGAACCATTATACTTTTAAATAGGAAAAATTGCATCATAATTATTAATTATAGTTTAAAATTTTATGTTTATCATGATCAGTGTCATATTAAAAAATATATATAGGTATTAAATATATGGTGGAATCTAATGTGTTTACAAATTTAAATAATCAAAAATCAGCTATAAAAGAACTGTGTAGACAGGGTAATTTTTTATGTTTTATTTTGAATAGAAATATGCAAGTAATGTAAATAGGCATTTTCATCTATTTAAAAAGAAATAATTAAAATTAGTTTATATTATTAGATTTAGGAGATAAAATAAATATGTTTAAAATTATTTAAACAAATAAATAATTAACAATAAGTTTATATTATTAGATTTAGGAGGTAAAAAGAATATTTTTAAAACTATATTAATTTGCGCGTTGAATTAAATATAGATAGAGTAGGGTATTAATACTTTTTAATGGTTCAAAAATAAAGAACATTTTTCCTTTAGAGAGTTTTTAATGTGACTTATTTTATTTTCATTTAATTTTTGTACCAATAGTCAATGTAATTGGAAAAATATTAATGAATATTTTGGATTTTTTTTCTATTCATATTGTGTTATCTAATCACCTTGAATGTTAATTTTCATTAGTCAATCGAGACAAACAAAAAAAATCATTTAAAGAGAAGGTGTTAAAGTAGAACCATAAAATTTAATCAATTTGTATAGTTTGTGTGTATGATTTTAAATGGAAGAATTGTGCAATCTTTTATACTTGTTCAAACTCTTTTTTTTTTTCATTGTTTGAAATCTTAGCTAATAAAAATTCACATTCTTTAAGAGACAATATAACTGAGTTATTGAATATATATATATATATATATATATATATATATATATATATATATATATATATATATATCACTTATTTATTGTTTTTTTACATATTTATTGTGGATATATTAGAAGTGAAACTCCATCGAATGGTCTTGATTCATTATTCTTTTGAAAATATTTTGCTTGTTAATTTAACTTTTAAAAATTTAAAATTCTTTCTACACTTTCAATTTCTCTCTATACCTCCAATTTTTTCAAAATTTCTATAATTAACCTTGACAATTTTTTAATTTTTTCTGTTTCTTAATAAATTCACCACATCCTCTTTAACAGAATTAAAAATCCGTTAACATAATCTTTTTTTTTCAATATTTTTTGTTTTTATTTATTTAAAATGTTTTTTATTTACTTTAATTTAATGAAATATATTTTAAAATATTAAAATATTAATATATATATTAAATTAAAGTATTAAATTAAATATTTATTAATTTTTAAATTAAAAAACAAACTTTAGAATAATATGTTAAATATGTTAAGACCGTTATTACTATCGTTCCCTTGGGACTACTACCTTTAAGACAACATTCTTTAAAGAGGTCTTGATAGAGTTTGTGTTAATGCCTTGATTCAGTATCTGAAATTCAATTTCTTTTGCTCACAAAAAGTTTATTGTAGCAAGAGTAATGTAAGCGCTTATAGTCAAGTCAACTCAGTATTTAAAGAAAGAGAAAAGGATGGAACAGAGTAGCTCTCTCGATAATATGTATTCTTTTTCTTGTCTTAGGAAAAGGAAATGAAATCATATAGCTTAGCTTGAGTAAAACTCATTAGTAGTAATGTCTAGGATAACATTAAGAATTATATTCCATTCTTCCTTTCAGTCGAGCTCATTACCCTCTCACTTCATTCAAGCGATTTAATACCGATCAAACATCTTCATCTTCATAGCAAGAGTTTCTTCGTACCTTACTTTAAAGCGATATTATGTCTTTCAATACAAGGAATGAAGAAGTTTGAGTTCATCTTTATCGTAACTCACCTCTCAATATTCTTGGTGAAAGCAAATGCATGTGGTGGGTTGCTTATGGTGAAAAGATGTTTGAAGTAATCCACTAAAATTGACTTTTTCTAGATCTATTTACCACTCTCCCAAAGCATCTCGAATGTCATGTATTATACTATTATGTTTTTGTCGCTGGGAGACTTCTTTATGGAAGTCTATAGTCTTTCTGTTACATGCCTTAAGCCAGAATACTTGAATGTTGTCTACACATAAATTCTTTTTTGTTACTCAAGTGATTATTAATTTCCCTTGACAATTGCCTCTCCTTCTCAAGGGTATCATTTAAGTCTACCTTGTGTCGAACTGAAGCCAACTCTTATTTTTTCTATTATAAATAATGTTGAATTTTCAAACGAGTGTTTGTTCTAGAGTTGAAGATTAATATTAGTGCGACACAGTTGAATCTTTTGACTAACTTAAAAATAGGGTTGACCCATTAATTAGGCTATTCTAAACCATTTAACATATTCTTTTAAATTTTGTTTTTTAATTTAAAAATTAATAAATATTTAATTTTATTCAACTAAGATAAATGAAAGATATTTTATAAAATAAAATAAAAATTAAAAACTAATATATTTAAAAAGTTAAAACAAAAAATACAAATAAATAGAAATACATAAAATTAGTGTGTATATATATATATATATATATATATATATATGGGTTTATCTACTAAAACCCGGTACATATTGTTAAAATGTACTGAAAAACAAAGCGCGTTAGCAAACCTCATATATATATATATATATATATATATATATATATATATATATATATATATATATTTAAATGTAAAATTAAATTAAAGATTTATTAAATATTAAATTTAAAAACAAAAATTATTATAATAACAATGAAAATATCAACATATATTAAATTTTATTTTAAAAACTAAAGTAATATTTTTTAATTTCAAATTAAAAAGTAAAATTTAGTAAATTATGTTAAACGGATTTCAAACGTTTATATTTTAAATAAAAAATAAAATTTTAAAAACTTTTAGACTAGAAATCAGTTTACATATGTTTATTATATTTTGAAATCTGTTTAACAAATTTTTTAAAATTTTATTTTTATTTAAAATTTAATAAATATTTGAATTAATTTAATATTCTAATATAAATTAATATATTTAAATATATTAAATCAGATTTCATATTATTATTATAATAATAATTATTATTATTATTATTTTTTATTATTACTATTTTTATTTTAATTATTTTTCTCTTTTACTATTATAGTAAAGAAAATAATATTTTAATAATTATTAAAGTATAGATATATATATATTAAATAATATCAAAATATTAAATTAAATTAGATTATTATTAAATTTTAAATTTAAAAACAAAATTTAAAAAATTGTTTAAACGAAATCTGTTAATACATGTTAACGGTTTTCGATAAAAAATTTAAACAGATTTTGAATTTCAAAACAAAATTTAATAAAAGTGCTAAACGGATTTGAAACAAATCTCAATGAATTTCACAGATATACTTCCAACCTTCTTCTGCAAGGTTGCAAGCCAAACGAAGTCTGGATTAAAAAATATCACTCTTTTTATTTTCATGAATATTTTATTTATCTAAACTTAAACATTTTATCTTTATCTTTATTTTTTATTATTTATAAATTTTAACTCTTTCGATCTCTTCTTCTCCTTTCATCATGACATCTTCAACCAAGACAATGGATGCTATTATAACAACACTCTTGGTAGGAGCCTTGATGGCAGTACCTGCTTTGATCATGCTTGGTTTAGTTTATGTGGACGCCAAGATCAGCCCACACGAGGAAGAAAACAAGTTCTCTGTGAACAACGCCACCGTGCTTAACCTTTCCTACAACACCACCACCACCACCTTCACTTACAATTTCGCTCTTTTCGTCACCATCCCCAAAATGTTCGAATGTCATAACTATGTCTATGTCAAGGCCACAGCCTCGTACTTAAATCATAGGTTTGCTTCGAAACCAGAAGAAACCGTGGTCCAAGGTTTCACCGGACTTAGGATGCGCTTCAAAGGTGAATATGTTGTGCCTTTCACTCAGGATCAACTTTTGACCTTAAACAATAATCACATGGCAGGGTTTTACAACATCACTATCAGAATATGGCCATCGATAACATATCCGTCCTACATCAAACTAGGGTTTATAAAGAAACTTGTTTTATGTGACATACAAGTTCCTCTTCAATATAGGGTTTTCTGTGGTTGGACCAATGATGAGTAAGAAGAGTTGCAGAAAAGTGATCATTATTACACTTCAATTTTGTTATTTTTATTTGGTTCATGGTAGAAGTTTTGGAGTTTTTTTTATGTAAATTAATTACCATTAGCATGCAATGTAAATGAATAATTTTTCTTAGTTTTTAAGGAAATCACAGAGTATGTTAATGCATTTAATTGTTCATAAATGATACTCAGTTTTAATTAGATTTTGATCAGGTTGTATGAGATTTTTTCAACGTTGATCAAGATTTCTTTGTTCAATCCTGACTTGTTAGGATTAGGTTTGTATTATATATCAAATTCATTGTGTATATTATGCAATATAATCTCTAGTAGTTTTCTTTAACTATTTGAATAAAAAATTTAAAATTTGTTTTCAATAATAATTTGTTACATAACAAATGGAGGATAGAAAGGGGAAAAGAACCAAAACAAATGGAGAGAAAGAGAAAAGAACGCTATTATGAATAAAACAAAAAAAGAAAAAAAGATATACCTTGAACCATTGTTTTTGCAAAAATATCTATTTTACAATTATTTTTTAATAAAATGTTATATTATAATAAAATAATTTTATATATAGTATAATATGATTTTAGAAAAGAGAAAAAGTCAATATATATATATATATATATATATATATATATATATATATATATATATATATATATATATAAAGTCTTATATTAACTTTTAGTTTTGAGTATAATATATTTTGTAAAGTTTTTTTTTAATCTTTTTACACATAAAATCATAAACTTTGAACCATTATACTTTTAAATAGAAAAATTCACATCATAATTATTAATTATAATTTCAAATCATGATCACTATCATATTACTTGATATATACTGATATGAAATATGTGGTGTGCGATCTAATGTGTTTAAAAATTTAAATAATAAAAAATCAGCTATAAAAGAACTGTGTACAGGGTAATTTTTTATGTTTTATTATTAATAGAAATATGCAAGTAATCTAAATAGGCATTTTCATCTATTGAAAAATTAGTTTATATTATTAGATTTAGGAGATAAAAAAGTATTTTTAAAATTATATTAAATTGCACGTTGAATTAAAAATAGATAGGTATTAATATTTTTTAACGGTTCAAAAATAAAGAACATTTTTCTTTTAGAGAGTTTTTCATGTGACTTATTTTATTTTCATTTAATTTTTGTACAATAGTAATTGGAAAAATAATAATGAATATTTTGGATTTTTTTTATTCATATTCTGTTATCTAAATCACCTTGAAGGTTAATTTTCATTAGTCACTCGAGACAAAAAAAAAATTCCCTAAAGGAGAAGGTGTTAAAGTAGAACCATAAAATTTAATCAATTTGTATAGTTTGTGTGTATGATTTTAAATTTATGTTGATTTATTTACAAAAACAAATTATGATTTAATGATCCGACCAATGATACAAAGAACTTTTAGTTAAAACAATGAGTAGTTACTAGTGATTAAAAAGTTCAGTATTATTAACATAACTACTGATAATTAAATTATTTAGTATTCTTTGTATTAACCATCATTATTGTCTAAGATTCAAGTATACTGTAGAATTTAACCACTTTAGGCTCAAACACAAATGTTTGAACGGAAATTATTTAAAAAATTAGGGAGATTTGATTATTAGAAGGAGAGATTATCTCTAACAACAAATACAAACATAGGGATGGAAAAGTCATTTTTTGCCTTCGAGCTAAATATGTAGAATGGTGAGACTTATTATTTTAAGATTGAAATAATAAAAAGGTTAAATATGTTTTTGGTTCCTTAACTTTTAGTGAAAATTGGAATTAGTTGCTCTTCAAAACTTTGACATAATTTAGTTTCCAAACTTTAGAGATGTGTGAATTTAGTCATTTTATCTAAATTTTGTTAGGTTTATTTGATGTTTCAAGTGCTTTCATGATAGCATTTGAGTTGTTTATATCGTTTGACACATTTTTGATTGACTAATTCCAATTTTTACTGAAAGTTAAGGGATAAAAAACATATTTAACCCATAATAAAATATAGATATAATTTTTATAAACAAATTTAATTATTTAAAAACACATTATTTCTAAAGCATTTTCTTAAAAGTTTTTTTTCTTTCTTTCTAAGATTTCTTAGTATCCATTCATATTTTAAAGATAGGAAACAATACGATTTCTCTTCAGAGTTCATTAAGATCTTCTGATCAATTTTTTTAATAAAATAAGTTGATTTTTTTATAAAAACTTCTTTCCTTTAAAAAATCTCTTATAGTTTTGTTTTATTGTGAATATATATATATATATATATATATATATATATATAAATAAATGAATATGTTGACTTTTTCTTTCTTCTACAATCATCATATACATATAAAAAATATTTTTTGATAATATAATATTTTATTATAAAAGTAATTGTAAAATAGATATTTTTAGAAAAAAAACAATGGTTCAAGTTATATATTTTTTTCTTTTTTTCTTATATTCTTAATAGCGTTATTTTCTCTTTCTCTCCATTTGTTAGGGTTCCTTTCCCCTTTCTCTCCTCCATTTGTTACCGGATGTAACAAATTATTATTGAAAACAAAGCCTTAACTTTTTATATTGTAATTTTCTGGAAACATATTAGTTAAAGAAAACTGCTGAGATTATATTGCATAATATATATGAACCTAGTCCTATCAAGTCATCAAATAAATTTCAATCAAAAGTTGAAAAAATCTCATACAACCCTAATTAAACTCTACACCTTACTGTTTCATATAAGTAATAGTTTATCTTCACAAAATCTTAATCCTAACCTAAAACTGGATATCATTTATGAACAATTAAATAAAGTAACATATTCTGTGATTTCCTTACTCTTGTACGGAAAAACAAGAAAAATAATTCATTTATATTGCATTGCATGCTAATAGTAATTAATTTACATTAAAAAAAACCCCAAAATATCTAAATAAATACGAACCTTTATTACATGAACCAAATAAAAATAGTAAAAATGAAGTGTAATAATGATTTTCTGCAATTCTTCTTAATCATGATTGGTCTAACCACAGAAAATGGAAATGTTAGAGTTTTCTTTGAGGAGAGAATGGAAAGGAAAACGACGAGGGCATCTGATGAAAATACGGCAATGGCTGTGGCCGTGAGTTGGAGTATGGTGGTCGTGAGCCCATGTGTGGTGGTAATGAATGAGTAAGGGTATGAGATGAAAGTGACTACAATACCAGAGTCACATGACTTTTTATTCGAAAGAGAGAATAGAATATTAAAGGAATGAAAAAAATAGAGGAAACCAAAACAAAATTAGGGTTTATCGGATTACCTACCAGATAAATAAATTTTACATTTTTTAATAATTGATTTTTGATATCCATATGTAAGATTTGTTTTCATTTACATACAGATTGATTGTATATCTTTACATACATATTTTTCTTTCATAAAATTTCTCGTACGGAAAATAAATAGGTAAAAATTCGTAAAAATTTGTATGTAATTTATTTTCCAAAATTCGTTGTAAAATCCATATGTAATATTTATATTATCTACGGATTAAAATCCATTACATATCGGTAGATACTTCAAATTTTTCTTATAGTGAGAACTTGTATATCACATAAAACAGGTGCTTTTAGAACTCCTAGTTTGATGTAGAATGAGTATTTCTTCGATGGCCATATTCTGATAGTGATGTTGTAAAGCCCTGTCATGTGGTTCTTGTAAGACCCTGAAAAATTAAAGGAAAATGTGAATCTTGGGTCATTAGTAGAGTAAGAAACCAAAAATGTATCAAGTTGTAACAAAAGTTAAAGTTTATATGCAAAATACAATGCTGTCAACTTTGACATGGTTTGGTATTTTAATTATAATTAATTGTACAAATTAGATATTAAGTTGATTCTTTTTCCATTAGAAAGTAGACTCGAATAATTTCGATTCGAGTACTTATACGCGTAATTCCGACATCGGGAAGGGGTTCAACCGGACTGGCAAAGTTGTCAAAATCAGACTCACTCGCTGTACGCGTTTTGGACGCGTTTTGAACGCGTTTTGACTCAGTAAACGCGTTTTACTATTTAAACACGTTTTTCTGGTTATTTAAGAGGGTTTTGGGGCTGAGAGAATTCCTAAGTTGAATCTGAGAACTGTTACCTAAAAGCATTGGACCAGAGAAGTTTTAGAGCTAAGTTTGGAGCCACGAGAAGGAATTCTAAGGCAGAGGAACGTCGGGGAACCGTTTGAAAGCAAGCTTAGGAGAAAACCGTAAGGGGAGCTAACCTTGAGTCTTTTTGTTTCTGTATGATTTTAAATTTGGTATATGTTTAGGATTTTGATTCTCTTTATGATTTTAGAATGAAATTCTACTTCTATTGTATCTTTTGAATTGATGTACGGTTTGGAATTGGGATATGTTTCTGTTTTGATGGCTTTGAAGAGATCTTGTTCATATTAAGCATTTTGAATCGGTGGAAGTTTTTAGGTATACGTATAGATCGAAGATTTTGAATCTGTTTATGGATTTAAAAGGAGACTAGGTCTTGATCGGAAATTTTGGATTGTACTAATTATCCGCTGCCTTTTTAATTATATGTTTAGTTTAGATGTTTATAAGATTTGGATGAATATGGGTTGTTGATGGGAGATAAGTTTTTGGATGTCTAGAAAATCTGTATGATGAAAGGAATAGTCGTTATAGTCCGGAAAGTGAATTTTCGTAATTTTGGAATAGTAAATTCGCTTGAGTGAATGAGTTAACTCGCTGAAGCGAGTTATGCGTAACAAATTTAGTGTTTTGATGTTTTTTTACGTTTTGGGAGTTCTGGATGTCCGTTTTGGACGTTCTTTAGGTCGATATGGGGGTTTTTGACCCTTCTGGAGCTATTAGTGAAGGTATCTAAGCTGTTTGAACTACTTAAGGGTTCGAATTAATAGACCATAAAGAGTTATGTGTTAATAAGTGATGTTTCTGTGAGGTTGTGAAATGTCTGAGTATGTGAGAATTATTTTCTTGAGATATGGCTAAAGATGATAATATGTTGACATGTGTATTTATGAATGGAAATTGTATAATAGAGTTCCAAGGAGGAACTCCTTATTGATTTTGTGTCAAGTACTGTACGTATGAATATAGGAACTCCGACTTAGGGGTTCATTCTTATGCTCTCAATAGTCTCGATCTCACTTAGAGAGAAAGCTATGTGGTGGAGAGTGGAAAATCCTTACCGAAGATCCACAGTGTGAGTGGACAGAGTAGGAAGGATGTAGCTTCAGTGGTGATATTCATATCCGAAGATCCAGTTTGGAGGACAGAGTAGGATAGAATAATTGAGCTAGCGAATAAGTACATCCATGTCCGAAGATCCAGTTTGGGGACAGAGTAGGATAGGATGTAGTTGAGTAAAAGTACCACTGCAAGTGTAGAACTAGCTAAGAGTTCAATATTCATACGATTATCCGAATGAGTGGAGTTTACGAATGATAATGGTATGTTTATTATATTATTGAGTAATTTAACTTATAAGATGGAAGTTTGGTTATTAATTTAATTTACTATGATGTTTTGTATTGCATTAGCTCACCCTTGCTTTGTCTGTTGTTTGGTTGTTATTTTGTGTTATGTATTTTGATTGGCGATGATCATCCGGTGGATGGGAGCAGAAGTCGGTGATATGCCGGTGGAGCAAGCCTTAGATGGAGGATTGACTGAAGAATAGTTTTAATATTGAAACCTATGTTTTTATTTCTGTTTTAAGGTGTGGAGTGTAATTAGTTTGAATTAACAGTGAGGGTTTGTATAATAATGAGGAAAACTCTTATTCCTCCTTCTATCAACTGTTCTATTGTATCAATGATGTAAGAACTCTATTATAGTTTGATGCTATAATTATGGGGATGTTACATTAATGGTATCAGAGCAGTTCTTTCACTAGGAATTTTGTAGGTGATGAAAATACCATGTCTTAGTTGTGTGATCTTAGTTGCGTATTCCTATTATAGGAATTGAATTTTAGACTAATGGTTCTTCTCTTTGGACAGAACCATGGCACGCAGATCTCCTCCTCCTTCTCCTTCACCTGCACAGTCTGATGTTTCTAATTTGGTGAGAGTAATGGAATCTTTTGTGGTGGCGATGCAACAGCAGAATGCATCGTTGATACAACAAAACACAGTTGCATTACAACAATTGGAGGCTGCTAGGGTGTCAGCTGAGGCACACCAGAGGCAATTTGTGGAACTAATAAACGGTGGTGCAAGAGCTCCCGCTGACCCATTCTATATTCCGCCCACTTTATAATATAATTGCTTACAATATTCAATTAATTCTTAGGCCGACAACATATTTATAAATCTTAACCTACCACTTTGTAAATCAAACGTCTCAGTCTCCTTGTTCTCTCAAACCTTTCATTCTCTTCTTTTTCTTTCATCATTTCATAATGTCATCTTCAACCAAGATAATGAAGTTATCAAAAGTGGTAGCCCAGGTGGCAGCCGCAATCACAATATATGCTTTGATTATCCTTTTTGTACTCTATTTAATCATGTATCTAGACAGTAAAGTCAACTTTTCTGTGAGCAACGTCACCGTGGTCAGCTTCTCCTACGATACCACCATCACCTTTACTTACAACCTTGTTTCTTTTTGTCACCATCCCCAAAATGTATGGATCCCTTAACTATGTCAAGGCCACAGCCTCGTACCTAAATCATATGTTTCCCTTAATCCCTTAATCTAAACCACCTTAATCTAAACAACCGCTCCTTCGTCTATTTTTCCCTTCAAATGTACTTTTGGAAATTTATCTTCAAATCTAAACACAGCATGTCAAGTCTTTACAACATTAATGTCTAGCTATAACCATCGATAATGAGTACTCACATAGATTGTATGTGATTTGCAAGTTCCCATTCGTGAAAGTGTTTTGTGTGATTTGATAGAAGATTAAAGCAAAAATAATTTGCACGTTTGGTGTTACTTGATCAAGGAATTCATAAAGAGGAACCAGACAGAGGGCTCAAATTTTAACTTTTAGATGAAAATAATTATTTAGATTCTTTGTTATGTTGTAGTTTATTGTTTTCTATATTAGTGTTAGGTTTTGAGAATTCTTAGTTTGTATTCAGATTTTATGCATGTAAATTACTCTTGGAATGGAAAGAAAATGAAGGGTTTTAAATATTTTCCACAAAAATAATTATAAATCAATATTATTAAGATTTCGTTTTTTTTTTCGAGTTATGAGTGAAAATTTTAATTAAGAATTTAACACATTCTAAACTGTAATTAGCTTCATAAATCCTGTTTTCCCTCCAAATAAATTGGTGATTTTTAATTGAATCACTGTTTTATAGGCTGATTTTTATATTAACCAATTTTAGGGTTGAAAACTGGATTGAATTTTCAATTGAACCTCACTAACTAAAAGAAGTTGTTCTGAATTCAAAAGTCGTATAACATTGTTACAACATATATATTGTCTGTAGAATCTTAAAAGGTGTTTTTTTTTTCTTTCTAAGATTGAAAGTAAAATGTGTATTTAAACTGTATTTATTTCTATTTTCAAGAGTGATGTGAACTATTAAAACGTATTTGAACAAATATTATTTCATTTAAAAGCTTTAGTTCTCTATGAATTATTGGATTATTTTTGTAATAATTTTATTAATTATTTAATATTTTTAAACATTTTCGATTTTACCTTTTAAATTAAAATAATTATTTTATCAATATTATTTTTTAGGTAACTGTTTATTCAAATTTATCCACTCTTTTTTATTTGACAGTTTTTTTAAGTTAACTATTTTTTAATTAAAAAATTAGCTACAAAATAAATAAAAGCTACCTACAATAAAATTATAACAATTATTTATACTTTACTTTATAATTAAAATAATAACAATTTATTATTTTTTTATCATAAAAAGACTAACACATGCATGATGTAAGAGTCTAGAAAATTGTATTTTAGAATTTATAGGGTATTTAAAATGATGAGACTCGATTATTTTAATATTAAAAGTTTCAAATATAAATATAATTTTTATAAACAAGTTTCATTATTTTAAAACACATATTCTCTTTAGAAACTTTTTTTCTAGAACTCATTTTCCCTATATTTTACAATTGGTTCATCCTTTAAAGATCAAAGACTCTAGGATTTTTACTTGTGATGAATTCATCAAGATCATCCAATCAATTTTTTCAGTAAGGTAAGTTGGTTTCCTGCCTCTCTTTTGGTTTGTTTGTTATTCTTCTACATGTGGCCCCTTTTTGGCCTGCATGTGGTGTTTGTGTTCTTCTTATTAGTCTCTGTCAATTAATGGTCCTAACGATGTGTCTTGGTCGTGCTTGTATTCTTCATAGGGGCAGTTTGAGCTACCTGTGTGTTTAAGAGTGCTTTATGAGTCTTTAAGTTATTTGATCATCTTTTAGGTAATGAAAGTTAGTTGCTTTAGTGTGTGTGGGTTTAATATTTTGATTGAAAATGGTATTTTTTTTGAATTTCATTGATATTATATTTGGATTTGAATTGAATGGTTTGATTATTTAATTAAGTTTTTTATTATGGTTTGGTTGTTGTGATTGAGAGAACCAAAGAGGTGAGCAATTGTTCAAATTAGTATGACTTAAGGTATACAAACTATGTTCACCATTTCTCTAGAAAAGAAAGTCTAATTTGAGCAATTGATCAGGTTTCATTTCACTTAAATCACAAATCTAAGTGTGCTGAAATCTTGTATGGCGTTAAGTGGTACTTATGTGGCATTGAGCGCAAGATGGGTTGTGCAAGTATGGAAGCATTTTTGCTCCAAACCGCTGAGTGTCCCTTTTCACCGCTAAGTGACCATTTTTTCAAATGCTTTGGCATGAGCGATGATAGGGCATTGTTGAGCACCATCTTGCACTACAGGTCTGGAGCAATTTTAGTTCTAGGATACTGAAAGGTAGAAGAGAGTCGTTGAGCGTGATGTTTTGTGAGAAGAATGACGTTAAGTGTTAGGATTGCCGTTAAGTGTTAGGACTGGTGTTGAGTGTCAGAACTATCCTTGAGCGTCACCTTTTGTGATAGGTTTGGCGGACATTAGGACTATCGTTCAGTGTCACCTTTTTGCAAAGAGGTTTGACATTGAACACCACCTTTTTGTGAAAGGTCTAGCACTAAGCGCCACCTTTTTGTGAAAGGTATGATGTTGAACGTCAACTTTGAGCGTCAGTCTATATACTAGTTTTGTTTCTTCTTTTTGGCTCTTTGGTGTTTATTTGTATAAACATTGATTATGCTTGTGAATATGATAATTGTATGTATGGAAATGAGGATATTTGTTATGATTATGTGTGTAATTGGTGTTGAAAGAATTTCAAGGATAAATTCTACATGGGGGTGATGTTTAATGTATGCTTTAACATATGAGTGTTAAAAAACTTGGTATTTTGATATACTACTAGCCATTAAACTCATATAGAGATTAATGAGGTGGGGAAGAGAATGACAAGAGGTCTGAATCTTGAACTTTTGGTCTTTAGCGTAAAGAGACTAACCTTGTAAGTAGTAGAGTAATAACCCTATGTTTATGACTCTACAGAGCATAACTACTACAAGTGCACACCTACACTGAAGTTTTATGTCAAAAGCATATATATCTGAATAATTGAGTCTAGAGTCAATTGTTATGTATGTTTTTTATGAGTTCTAGTACTATATAAATTTTGAACGAACATTTGACATAACTCATCTAGCTTATGATGTTTTTTTTTTTAACGCTAGCTTACTTTGTTCTTTTCTTTGTTATTTTGTTATTTTTGTTGCAATGATTACCTCACTGTATGAACAAATAACAAGTTAGGTGATGATATATCTTTAATAAAATTGTTTAGTTTTAGCTAATTAGTTCTCTATATGCTTCTTTTCTTTTAAAGAACTTGTGTAATTTTTCAGTGTGGTATACATATCCTATGTTATTATAGTTATTAAAATAGATACTGTATTAATATTTTATATGACTTTTATTTATTTATTATGTATTATAAATATTTGTAATGTTTTATTTAGTGATTATATACTATTAAATGATGATACATGTAATTCATGTATTTTCTCTAATATAATTAATAGTGATATAACTCTTTCAATATATTAACAATAAATTTAATTTAGTATGTAAAAAGAAATCTCTAACTAAACTAAATATGACATTTTCTCAAAACCTAAATTTAAAACAAATAATATTTTTTTAATATAATTTTTATTTCTGTATAATAAATACTAACAATAATAATTCCTCAATTTTTATTTATCGTCCCAACAATTATTTCCAAACAAATATAAAAGTATTTTAAATTTTAAAAAAAATGTCACTCTTTTATGGATGTTTTATTTTTCCTAAATTTAAACGTCTTATCTTTATCTTTATTTTTTTCTCAACATCTTTTATCTTTATCATTTTTTTTATCTCTTCTTCCTCAAATTTAGAATCTTCGAGAACCTTAACCCATCCTTTCTAGATCTCACATCAAATCCTAAATCAAACCTTTCACTCTCTTCTCTTTTCATCATGACATGTTCAAGCAGAACAAGGGAGTGTATCAAATCAAAGTGCTTATGGACATACATCTTATTTATAATTGTTTTCCTCTTGCTTTATTTCGTCTTTGAACGCAAGCCTAATCATGATGATGATGATCACAACTTCTCTGTGAACAACTCCACCGTGATCAGCTTCTCCTACAACACCACCACCACCACCTTCACTTACAACCTCCTTCTTTATCTCATCGTCCCCGACATCTACGTCTCCCTTGACTATGTCAATGCCACAGCCTCGTACCTAAATCATAGGTTCCCTTCCAAACCAGATGAAACCTTTGTCCAAGGTTTCACCGGATTGAGGATGCGCTTCAACGGTAACTTTGTCGTGGCTTTCACTCAAGACCAACTTTCGACGTTACAGAAGGACCACATGGTAGGGCTTTATAACGTCAGTATCAGAATATGGCCGATCCACACTAAAAAGAAAATAGGGCTTCTAAAAACACTTGTTCTATGTGACATACAAGTTCCTTTTCAATCTAAGCTTTCGTGTGATTGGACCATAGAGGATTAACAAGAGTTGCACAAAAAAAGTGATGATTATTACATTCACTTTTATTATTTTTGTTTGGTTCATGGATCAAAGGTTCTTATTTAGAAGTTTTGGTTTTTTTTTAATGTAAATTAATTACTATTAGCATGCAATGTAAACGAATTCTTTTTCTTGTTTTTTTGGTACAAGAGTATGAAAATCACATAGTATGTTACTGCAGATACCCAGT
Source organism: Vigna angularis (assembly GCF_016808095.1). Lineage (NCBI taxonomy): Eukaryota > Viridiplantae > Streptophyta > Magnoliopsida > Fabales > Fabaceae > Vigna > Vigna angularis. Next base: position 30,179,961 of record NC_068978.1, read on the forward strand.
TTTAGGTTAGGATTTGAGATTTTGTGAAGATAAGCTATTATTGGTATGAAACGTAAGGTTTAGAGTTTGATTAGGGTTGTATGAGATTTTTTCAACGTTGATTGAGATTTCTTTATTGAATTATAACTTGTTAGGATTAGATTTGTATGATATATCTAATTCAGTGAGTAAATTTTACAATATAGTCTCTAGCAGTTTTCTTTAATAATGTGTTTTTTTAATCAGTGTTCTGAGTAGAAAATGAAATTAAATTGCAGCAATATACGCTTCCTTTTAGCCTTAAATGGGTCAAACAAATAATGTTAAACGAGCCTTACGACAAGCCCAAATGGTGCAAGTAAGCCCTCACGTGATTCCTTCATCAAAGATGAAATAACACTGCAAGCAAGTCCCAAAATAATTCAATTCAATACTAATGATATTCATTAATAATAATTAATAATGTAAAAAAATTAACTTATATTTTGGGAAACGTTTTCTCCTTATAAAAACTATAATTTTAATACATTCTTCACCATAAGTAGTAATTATATAAATATATATATATATATATATATATATATATATATATATATATATATATATATATATATTTGTATAATTTTATGTAAATTCAAATAATATTTTCATTTTGATAATTATTTTTAATTGCAAATACATTTTTACTTTTGTAAAATAGAGTGGACATATATGATTATATCTCTACTAGTAAATAATAATATCAATGGTATGAGTAGAAGAGAAAAAATTATCTACCTTCCTTTTCTAAAAATTCACAAATTGAAATATTGTTCCATAAATTTAAACAAAAAATATGTTTATTTCTATTATTGTTTAGAAAAAAAAAATTAATAGAATTGTTTTCTTCATTATATTCAACATCTGGTAAAAATATTTTTTAAAAATATCTAGAAAATAAAGAGAAATATTGAATAAAAATTTATTTTCAATTAGTTGGAATTACTCATAATATATGTAAGTTAATGATAAAAATATAAAAATTCGATGCTCAGAGTTACAGTTAAAGCTTCACAAATTCTTTTCAAAAGTATATTTTTTTTCATATGTAAAAATTGAACATATGCCAAGAATATAAAAAAGCCGGAATTATTTTAAGATTTTTATGCAATGAATAAATTTAAGTTAATTCTCATATTTTGTGTAAGAGTATAGAAAATTGTATTTTAAAATTGATATTGTGTTTAAAATTGTTAGACTCAATTATTTTAATATTAAAATTTTAAAATATAAATCGAGTTTTTCTAAAATATTTTATTATTTTAAAACATATCATTTGTTTAAAATTATTTTCTTTAGAGTTTTTTTTCTTCTCTTTAGCTTTTCTCACTATCGGTTCATCTATTTGAAGATTGGAAACTCTTAAGGTGATATATGCGGCGGTTCTTCACTTTTATCCCATCTATTTCTTCAATTGAGTATGTTAGTTTTATGTCCATTTTCTTGGTTCGTTCATTCTTTCTTTGCATATGGCCCTTTTTGGCTTGCATGTAATGTTTGAATTTTCTTTGTTAATCTCTATTAATCAATGGACCTAATGGTGTATCTTGATTGTGTTTGTGTTGTTTCTAGGGGTAGATAATGTTTTCTGTGTGTTTTAAGGTGTTTTAAGGGTTCTGATAATTCTAGTTTGTCTCTCAAATTGGAAGCTTAAGTGTGCATTTTTCATGTGATTGATATACTGTAATTGATAATTATATGCTTGTATGGTGTTTTGTATGTATGATTGAACTCTATGAAGAAGAATTTGTGAGTGGAATTGAAATTAGGATTATAAATTGGTTACTTGAATTGCATTATGAAATTGAGAATTTTTGTGTGATTGATATTGTAGAGGATGTTGTTTGAATCATTGAATGTGGTATTATTTGAATTGAGCATTTGTGTTGGCTGTTGGAGTGAAATTGCAGGGCTAATTAGCATAAATCTACATAATTATGTTCTTTGTAGACTTGTTAGGTGATACTCGTTTAACGAAGTGAAATTCAGAGAACTACTGACTTGGTGGTCATTGAATGAGAATGTACTCATTGGGTGAAACCAAATTTTTTTAACACAATTACAAATTAATCTAATATTTAAATAATATTAAATCTCATGAGTTTGGTTTTATCTTTTTTAACTAAATCTTTATATAATGATAGATATGTTTAACATGAATTTATTTGAAAGTAATATTAAATCTCTAACTAATTTTTTATTCATGACATCTAAAATAAAAATAAATGAAATATAATAATAAATGAGAGAATAGATGTAACTAATATCAAATAGAATAAATTTTTCGAATAGAAATTTTTTTATATAATATTAAAAATAAGTTGAAATTGAATTTATTATTATAGCATTAACTTATAAAATAAAAATTATTTTCATTCATATACTAAAAATTAATCTTATATCTAAAAGATACTATAAGATCCTATTCTACCATATTTTTTTTTCTTTCTTATAGAAAACCCTACACACAAAATGTCATGTTAATTGTCATTTTTCATAGTTCTTTCTTTCATTTCCCATTCACCCATTTCCCTCTCTGTCCCCAAACCTAACATGCCAAAGTACTTATTTTTGCTTAAAGAACAAATTATATATTTTAATATTTCAAAACCACTTATGTTTTAATATTTTGAACCCTAAAATGTATTAAAAGTTTAAATTTGATGGTCGATATTATATTTTAATAATAAAAACGGTTTGAATAATGATAATTTGATAAAAGTTAAGAAATGTTTTTACATTTAAGATTGAATAATTAATTTATTTATTTACTTAAAATGATGGTTGGCAATTTGCAATGATTAGTTTTATCTAAATCAGTATTATTAAGGGTAGGATCAAGAAAAATAAGTTCATTATTAGTTTCATCTATATCAGAGATAAGATTAGAAGGTATATCTAAAAAGCTAAGTCGAATCGGTGGAAAAAGCTAAGTCGAATCGGTGGAAAAGGCTAAGTAAGTATGATCAGAAGACATTATATTATTCAAAAAAGAAGTGTTCATATTTAGGATTGGCTTACTTCTTGCAGAAATTATATGTATTAAAATTATATATCATCATAATGTGTGAATAACTACCATACATTAATATTCAAATTGCATTTCATGAAGCATCATATGTATCATTAAATTCACCTACCATAAATATATATATAGAAACATGTTCATAAGCCATAAATATAAGTTTTCTTATTAGATAATCGATTATCAAGTTTGATAATCAATTATTCCAGAGAATTCTATGCAAAGACAACAATACCTACTAAAATAATCGATTATCAAATATGATAATCAATTATTCTTGTCAATTTTTGACAGCAACATGATTTTTCTAATTTGGTTACCTCCAATACATATCAAAATAACTAAAATGGTATAATTGACACTAAAATTGATTCAAAAATATGTTTATATCCAAAATTGAATATCATTTTACTTATTTGGCCAGAAATGAGATGTACCATGTCAACCACGCTTCAAAACTCAAGATATTAGATTTTACAAGTTACAAGTCATATTTTTGGTGCACTGAGATGTTAAACAAGTCTCAAATGACCTCAATATAGACTCCAAACACCAAGTTTATTTCTACATTGATTCCTATGGAGTTTCACCAATTAAAATTTCCTTTTTAACCAATTTCACAATTTTTTACCCATTTACATATATAAATACATATGACAGTAGATTAAACACACTACAAATCAGATTTTTGTAAACTAAAGGCTAAACAAGTCTTAATTTCCATCGAAATAGAATTTACATATCAAGTACCTTCGTAGACCAACATCGTTAGAATTCCCCTTGTCAAAACCTCCAATTTTAGACTAGAAACCAACCATAGTTCTCACCTTTCATTCTTCAAACATCTAACACCAATTACCACCCATATATATATACCATCAAATCTATCAACACAAAAGATCAAAACAAGTAACAAGTAACAATTAACCCGCATTCACAACAATACTTTTCCAATTCAAATAACACACATATAATTTAATTTGAAGTAATTATACCACAACACAATAGAATCTCAAACAAACTCAATCTCTTAATCGAACTCAAAACCAATTCAAATAATCAAAGCAATAAAACAATAAAACATAGGTATTTAGCTTCTTTTACCTGATAGGAGCTTAAACAACTCAAAAAGACCTAAAATCGCTTCCTCATCTCAAAGAGTTTTATCTGCACCTACCAACCACAGAGTCATTATCAGGGTACGTGGGTACGTGGTTAGAACCACTAATAATCAGAGAACATATTAGAAAACTAAGAAGACACATGCGATAGACCAAACCTCACATGCATGGAAGATATGTATAACTTAAGAAAAAGTAGAAACTAATTTACTCCTTTACAAAAACAAATCAACTAGATTAGAAGAACTTGCCACAATGATTACTTTAGTACTTTCATCTTCAAAAAGATAACCTAACAAATAGAATATCTAGCTAAAAAAAAAACTCTAAAAGAATTATTTTTAAAAAAATAATGATTTAAAATAATAAAATTCGTATAATAAAACTTTTATTTAGAATTTCAACCATTAACCTTAAAATATTCGAATCTTACAGCTTAAACAACACTACTACTTCTGAAAAAATAAAATTATGAGTTCTTACAACATTTGTATGTTTACAAAATTTATTCTGTGTGTTTTTTCGTATGATATATTTTGCATCGCGTCAATTTTTTACATCTTTCTGTATTACTTTTATATTATCAACTCTTCACGTTTTTTTAATAGTTTAAAAATTATATTTTTATAAAGTCTACTCAATAATTTTTGTATTCTCATTTTTTTTTCTTTCTGGATAGTCTCTTATTTAATTTCTTTTACATTATTTATTAAATGTCTCATTTAAAATAGAATTTAAGTGCTTAATTTTAATTAACTCAGTCTTTATTTAAAATAATTATATATAATAAACTTTATTTAAAAATATATAAATAATTTAAATACATTTTTTTGTAAAAAAAAATAAATTATTATTTGATTTTATAAAATAAAATAATTATATTAAACTATATTTATATTTTTGTAATCTCAAATTAATATAATAAATATATTATAATTTTTAAACCCGTGCATTTGTCCGGATATAAATACTAGTATTTATACATTTAAGAGTGAATAATTTATTTATTTATTTAAAAAGATTGATGGCAATTTGCAATGATTCTGTTGTGTAGGTTGGGAAGTGAAGAAAGCCCGCACGTGCAAGGGGCAGGAGGGTAGTGGCTGACCGTGATGTACGGGCAGCTGTTGTGGGTCCGGAAGACAAGGACAGGTGAATAGAAGCGCCAGCAAGACCATGAGTCAGGTGGGCCCCACTTCGATGGTCCTTGTCGCCTTCTCTTTCTCTGTGGGTCCCTTGCCCCGTCAGCTCCATGTTTGCTTTTCTCAACCTTTTTCTTCTTCTTCTCTCTATCTTCATTCTTTTTTTCTCTTATTTCTCAATATTATTGTCATACTTATTCTAAATTATTGAGAAAGAAACACAACATTTCTCATATCTTCTTTTCAATCAATAGAGTTTTTATTATTTGGAAAATTAATAATTGCCTCTTGTAAGAGTCATTTCATCATATTTTATAAGATTTTAATTTACTTTTTTTTAGATTTTATTTGAGCATATTCATAGTAAATATAAAAAATCATTAAGATAACGACAAATTCAAACAATATTCATAATAATATATTTCATTTTTTTTTTTACATCTTTTCACTATAATATTCGTCCTTATAAGTTAATTTTAGTTTTTTTATTTGAATTTTATGATTTTTCGAGATAGTGATTTTTTTATATTTTTATTTATTTTTATTGTGTTGCATAATTTTTTTTTTTAAATTTACTCTGATGCTCATACTCTGGATAATATATTATTTAATTATTAATAAACATATACATATTTTTAAAATAAAAATGTGTTTTTTATTTTATTTTTCTTGATGTTATTTAAGATTGAAAAACATATATTTGATGCTATCTAAATATATTTTAATCTCACAATACTTAACTTTTAAACTTATACTCTATGTATGATCTCTAATTAAAGACTTTTTTAATATAAAAATGAATGGTCATAATGAAAATGTTCTTAACATTATAAATGATACTTTTTAAAGAATGATTTATTTTATTAGGGTATCAATACTCTCAGCAATAAATAATTACCTAAATGTATGTCCCACCAATTTAAATGTTTGAAAGCTTCAAACCCTAGAAAACCATGCAATTTATATGGTAAAACAAAAATATTTAATTATTTGAATAGATAAGATATTTTCATAACATTTTTTTAACAATATTTTAATACTATTTAGTGTTTAAAATTATTATTATTAATCATGAACAATTTTAGACCAATAAATAATATGTAAATGATGTTAAAATATTATAAAAGAAATATTTTCAAAATTATCTATTTGAATTGAAAGTGAAGTGTTTTTGGTTTATGGAAAATGATTTATTTATTTGGTGGAAAATTATGAAATCCCACTATGAAATTTCACTCTTACACTATTTTATGATTATTCTAGAAATGTGGGAAGTGACGTGCTGTGTAAAGAAAGAGGCATAAGTGGTAGATGGGGCCATGCACAGCGTAGATATCATGAGTTTGTTTGATTTTGATGCGATGGGAGTCACACAATTACCTTTTATGCCCTTTCTCTTACATGATTTTCTCAACTTTTTCAAAAGCAAAAATGTGTCTTTTGCCATTATCAAATCAAATTCCATGCACATTTTCAAAAGCTCTCAACCTTTATTATTATTATTATTATTATTATTGCTTTCTTTTTCCAATTCAATGCAAATCTCACGTTCCAAAGGAATCTCAAACTCCAACAATAACATAAAATTATTTAATTTATTAGTTTTAAGTATTTGATAAAATTAGTTGATATCGTTTATTAAATGTAAAGAAATTTTTAGTTAAAAATGATTATTATATAAAAATAATTATGATGTATTTATTCTTTTATTCTTTTTGTTTAAATTATTGTTATCTTAAACTTTGGATTAATTATATTTTTCATTTTCAAACTAATAAAAAGATTATATTTTATTTTTAAAACAAAATTAAGAAAAAAAGTATTTAATTTATGTATTGTATCAAATTATGTAAAGTAATAACTAACATGTGTTTTTCATCTGAAAAAATTCAGTAAAAAAAGACTGCAATATAATTTTCAAATTTATTTGGAGAACGTTTTAGTTACTTTCATAAATTATGAGAATAAGTATTTTATAATAAGTTTAGAAACGAAACAATTTTTTTATAAAATAGTTTGGAGATAAAAAAATATACTTAACTCTTAATTTTTTTTATATTTTTTAATATAATTTTCATATAATTAACATCATATAGTTATTTTGATTTATAATATTAAACAATTTTATCTAAACCATATAAAACAATTAAAAGTTATAAGTTAACAAAAAAATACAATAATTAATATTTATAATTGAAAACTTAAAATGGTAATAATTGAAAAAGAAATTAAAAAATATTAAAATATAAGGGCTAATGATAAAATAAAAGAATCATAAGTTATAAACTAACTGAAATCATGTATACCTAGGTTAAAGTTTGTCAAACAAATTACTATAGTAAACATTTTTATATTAGGGCAAAAGACATTTAAATAGTTGTTTAAGGTTTTTTATAATCCTTTATTAAAGGCATGTGTAATAACATAAAGAACAAAGACCTAAATCTTAGGAAGCAAAAGAAAGATTCTCATTTGGTAGGGTTTGATTAGGGTATGACAGAAAATCTTGCAATTTCATCAGTTTTTAATTACTTCACATTTCATCATTTTCCAAGTGCCACGTTCTGATCATCTCAGAAAGTACAGTTTAACTTTATCTACGATGAAGGATAACAATACTTTAATAATATTTTTTTTACAACATTTTAATATTATTTATGTATCATCCAAAATTACTTCACAGTCATTAATAATAATTATAAATATAATGAACCAATCACATAATAACATTTATAAAATGTTATAAAAAATATCATGAAAGTATATTATTCTATTATCTTATAAATAAATTCAGAAAACAAAAACGAATGCAACAGTGAAAGGATTCTCTTGCACTTGCAACAGTCCAAGTGAAGAGAACCTTGTGGAGACATCATGCTTTATTTATTTATTTATTTGTTTATTTATTTATTTAGTTTTTTTGCCATTAGTTCATGCCAGACCAGACCAAATAAAAGTTGTCTGTCTTTATTCAAAGAAATTTTATGTCAATTTAATTACAATAAATAATATTACATACATAAAATTGATAGAATAAATAGTTCAACTAAGATTTCCTATAGTAAGATATAATTTTCTGGATATTGAACCTAATATCAAAGTAAAATTTTAAATTTTATTTTTTATATAATATTTTTGCTTTAAAACTGTATATGTAATTTCTTTCATTAGATATTTGTTATATTTATTCTATTTATTTAAAATTAAAGTAAAGTTTTAAAAAAAAACAATTAGCCTTTAATCTTACTCAAATAATTGATATAAAAAAATAATAATAATGAAATATAAGTTGAATCTATATAAAAAGATTGAGAAATATTTCTATCTAAACCCTTAACTTTTTAATCTTTAATATATTGTGAAACTTAAAATTATATTTCAATTTTTTATCTTAAATTAATTTTTAGTTCAATAAACTAATATATTAAACAATTAAATATAAAATATTAATTAAATTGAATTTAAGAAACATGATGAGACACATTGAAATAGAGAGTTAAAAGGTAGCCCAACCCATTTTGGAGTGTAGTACAAATACTCATCAGAGGAAGGACCAAATATTAAAAAGGTTATTTAAAGTGGAAAAGGTCTTTTTGGGAAAAGGCGTGTTTGTGGTAAAACTTCTCACAAAGTTTCAAGTTTAAACTTCATCACGAATTAAGTTATTATTACGATGGCTAATAATTCAGGTCAAAATTAAAATTCCCATGCAGTTAAAAAGGAGAAAAATAAATAATATAAATGAGAAAAATAATAATTAAAATTTTGAGATGAAAATGATATAATAATTTTTTTACATATTTTTTCATAATTTATTATTGTCAAACTCTTTTAATTCTTTTCTCCAGAAAAACTCAACAATTGTGTTGTGATTGTTTTGTTGTGATAACTAGCTTGAATATCTATAAAAATGGCATTGTTATTTCTCGCGTATTATTGAAATATTAATCTATAATTTCTTGGATTTTTCCTCTAAAAAAATATAAAATAAGTTAAAAATTGAATATATTATATTAAGTAAATATGAATATTATACAAAAGAAATATAAAATTTATTGTTTTACAATTTTAAACTAAAGATAATATTTTAGTCTTTTTTTTATAAGTTTTCTCAAAGTTTATCATTGTTGCATCTTTATAATATTTTTCTTCGAAAAACTAATAATAATATTAAATTTATTGATTCGAGTTGGTGTAACATCCATTTTTAGTAGTATAAAGCTACTAAAATAAAACATTACATTGATGATAATTTATCAAGAATTATAAACTTTCATTGAAGGACAACTTATACTTTAGAGAATAAAACTCTATTTATGATTGCAGCTATCCTCTCAATCTCATGCTGAAAAGACTCAAAAGACATCTCCCGAAGCTCACACCATTAAGATGATCATTGCAAAAGAGAAAACATACACAAAGACAGACAACATAAAAGCAAGGGTAAGCTAGTATACAAATAAAGTCTCAGATAATAATTTAGTTTAACAATTAACAACATTCAAGAACAAACAATTCATACAACCACAAGACCATTATACTCACTTATCCGGATATAATGCTGATATAGACTACTATAGGCATGCACCCATGGTAGTATTTATATTCTGCAGAGTTATAAACAAGGGTAACTCGACATACTCACCATGAGGTTAATCTTCTACTCCTAAAACCTAGAGGGCTTGGGTGAAGCCCTCCTGTCATTCTCTCCGCCACCCCATCCAACTCTACATGAGTTAAATGATTGGTAGAATATCAGGATACCTGAGTACCACAGTCTCTCTATCAAGCATTCTCTTACAACTTGTTAGAATATAGAATCTCTCCTTGAGATTCTTCACATAACACACTTTTCTCATTTTCATTACACACCACTTTCATTCTCATATAAATCCTATATTTATATATACATTGCATACAACACAAGAATCCATTTGAAACCATATACATATAACCTTTCACTTTTACAATAGTTCACACAACACTTTGATATCTTCGTCATACATTTCATCCAAGCATAAGAAACCATGCAAAATTTATGAAAGAAAAGAAAATAACCTAGACCAGTACCCCGAGAATACCCAAAACATAAAAAAAAGTAACCCTGCTGACTACCGCTCAGCGCCACAAACTTGCGCTCAACGCCAGCGAGACAGAGAGCTAGCGCCCAAGCTGATGCTTAGCGTCCTGTTACCCGAGAGCTAACGCCTAGGCTGGCGCTCAACGCCATGACAAATCCAATCCCTCTTTTTATTTGACCTTGGACGCTTCTCCCCCAACTTCTACTACTCCCTAAGACCCTATAAATGTTAAGAAACTTCAGAAAACGCACCTCTAGCTCAAATTGGCCATTCTAAACCAAAACAACTTCTCTAAGCTACCCAAACTCATTTCCAATTCTTCTAACAACCATTTCATTTCAAAAACTGCATAACCCTGTTTTGATTGACTTAATAATGGACTCTAGATTCACCAATTCCACCCAAAATCACTCCCTTAGAAATTCACTACCTAAAACCCCTCTTTTTGACCAAAAACCAAGCAAAAACAACCTCACAACCCTCTACTGCATAATAAACCAGATTTTTCTGGTTTGACAACTCTCACAAGTCCTAATATACCTGTTAGCACCCTCCAACACCTCAAATTGCTCACCTCTCTGATGTTACAAAATCTCACCATGCAAAATCTCAATTTTAACCAAAAGCACTTAAGAACTCATCCTAAAGGCACTACTAATCATTATACACTATACTTTTCTCATTTGACAGCTTAAGCAAGTTCTAAATAGTCTCCTAATACAACTAGTTAAGACAGTCCCCACTGCTAAACACAGTCCCCACTGCTTACCTCAAATTTTCACTAGTTAAAACCTTCTTTTTACACTAAATATACCTCCAACTTCAACATTGATTCCCTTACTTATTTCATACCCGATTTTCTTTAATCTAACACTTCTAATAAGTCCAAAATGATCTCATAACAACACTCAACCAGTTACTTCATCACTCCAACCTCTACCTTTAAAATTCACCCATATAAACCCCTATTTTTGACCTTAAAACCTAAGCAAAAGACACTTCTTTAATTCAACCACTTTGCATTAAATTTCCAAACATTAGGACAACTTCAGTACATATAATCAATACAATTTCACACATCACAAACATACAATTCCAACATGTCAACAAAACATGACCAAATCCTCAATTTCATAAAAATCCTCATATAACCAAACATAGGCATTTCTAAAAGTTTAATTACAATACCTAGAGATATAAATTCTAACGAAATCATAAAGTAAAACAAAGGTTCTAACTTCCCTTACCTCACAATAAATTTCTCTACTCAAAGAACGTTCCGCCGATTGCTTAAAACACAAGGAATCTCTAGACGAACCTACGAAACACCAAATTGAAAGCGGACAAAGTCCTTATAACTCCAGATTAACCAAGAATGACTAGAAGAATCATGATTACACATGCAACAGTACTAGGTTATTCTAAAACAAATTTGGGAACGGAAGAAGAAAAATGAGTCGAAACTTACCTGCTCTATTCTTGAAATTGATCGGCTACATTTATAGACCTTGACGCCGTGAACGTAAAGACATCTCCTGATTGTCAAACAGATGACTTAGGAGCAAGAATTCTTAGAGAAAAAGTAGAAAACTCTAGAAAAGTGGTTTCTAGAGATGATATATTTTAAAATAATGAAACTTGTTTATAACATTTTCTTTTATATTAAAACATTTTAATATTAAATAATGGAGTCTCATTATTTTTAACTCCTTACCACTTCTAAAATACCATTTTCTAGGTCTTCACAGTTGACCATCAATTCATAAAAGTATTATATGAATTAAGTTAAAAGTAATATTTAATTTGTTATATACATTTATATATAACTTATTAATGTCAAGTTTTCTATGATTATTCAAAGAAAAATTTTAAAATAAAAATTTATCTTAAAAAAGAGAGGCAGGTTCTAATTAGACAATTGTTTGGTTGGTCAACAATTAAAAATGATAAATACTATAATTTGTTTCGATATTATTCTCTCGAATAATTCAAAACAAGAATTTTGTAATAGAAAAACTTATCTAAAAAACAACTGTATTTTTTTTTTATAATTAGTCTATTATTTGGTTCACAACGAAAGAAGAAACAACAAACACTATAATTTATTTAATTAGTTAATCTTATTGAACATTTATGTTTATATAAACAAAAAAAACTCAACATTTTAATTATATACTTAAGAAATAAAATTATTCTGGTGCACTTGGATTGTCCCCACCAATCAACTTCTCTGTTAACACATCACATGATTCATTTTATTATATTCATTCATCAAAATTAATCACTTCTACAATTCATGATTATTTTTATGTCATTATTCGTGTTTATCATTTAAAAATTTCTATAATATTTATAATTATTTTGCTCTTTAAAATAGATAAATAGTCCATAAAATCTTAAAATAACAATATATTTTATAAAGGTAAAAATGTTAAATCTTAATTAACAACTATATGTGTGTAAATGAATTAGATTATTTTTTATGTGAAATCCAAATAAAAGCTATTTATTTTTTTAACTCTTATGAAAGAAAAGTTATACTTTTTATGATAAAACATGTGTATAAGTAGGTAGTAATATATTTAAAGAAATATTTTTTTTATAAAAGAAATAACATTTAAAAGAAAACAGTATTAATGTAGCAGTTGACTAATTTTTCAAGTTTAGCAACTTGAAAATATTCGAAGAAGGTAGAAACATTTGTGTTATAAGAAAAATAGAAAATAGGGTTAAAAGAAATGAACATAGTATTAATATAATATTAAAGCCTCATGATTGGTGGAGAGTAGGAACATAGTTTGCAATGTGCACCACCTTATATAATCCAATTCAAGTGAACCTCCCTTTATATAATAGCCATTTTTCTTTGGTTCCATTCCTGCATTTTCTAGCTTCTTCTTCTCTTCTCTCTCTGAGTTTTTCATCTATGGCTACTTTTCCTTCTCCCCCTTCACCTTCTTCTTCTTCCTCAATTCCTTCTCCAAGATCTAGCATGTTTTACTATGCTAGAAGTGAAAACCACTATGAGGAACCTCACTTCCTTCAAGCTTGTTTTCTTTGCAGAAAACCACTAGGCCAAAACCGTGACATCTTCATGTACAGGTTAGGTCAATTCAGATCACTCAATCCACCTCTTTCATCTGTTTCACCCTACCCCAGATGCTGATTCTTCTTCATTCCTTCAACTTTCAATGAAAAAATTTCATCTTTACACTGAATTTCCATGTGGGATGCTGTGTTCTAGACCTTTGTTCTCAGATCTAGAATAAAGTACCTGCAATATTTCTCTGGCTGGACTAATCGAGACTTGTTGATTTCTTTTCAGCTGATTTAATTCAATCAATAAGTCCAAAGATTTACTTTTTATTGTTGTTTTGTGTTAGATTGATTGAAATTTTGTGATTTGTTGAGATTTGTGATGAGGGTTTTTGTAACTGTTGTTTATGCAGAGGGAACACACCATTTTGCAGCAAAGATGCAGGCAGGAGCAAATAGAGATTGATGACGCAAAGGAGAAAACTTGGAAGCTTTCTTCCAAAAGGGGTGTGAGACAATCAGAGAACAGTCAAAATAATTCCACAACAAATAAGGCTGTGAGAACAGGCACAGTGGCAGTGGCATAATCAAGGAACAATCCAGGACATGATGATGATGATGATCATGATTGTGATTGATGAAGATGAGTGGGGAAAAGGGTCTAATTTTTTTGAAGTGAAAAAGATGGAATGGAGAATTCCAAAGGAAGATGATGAAGTGCAATCAATAATCCATGAAGATTCTGATGAAACCGGGATGAATCTTCTCTGTCTTTGTAAAGAAAAAAGTTAGGGTTTTTTTTTTTTTTTTTCATTTGGGAGAAAAGAAATACCCAAACAAGAATTTTTGGCTACTTTTGTTTCTTTTTGGTAATATTTGATTTGACCCTTTTATTTTTACTCTTTTTCTCTCGTGTTCTATAAGAAAAAGAAAAAACATCATGGATGAATTGATGAGATGGTGTTTCGCTTTCCCAAAATTTGAGAAAATGAAGAAAAAGCGTAGAAGATTCTTCATCCAAGATCTAGATCAGTGAACCTTGTTACATTCTTCCAAGAGCTTGTGTTCATGGCAAATTTTATTTTCCTTGGTTACTAAAAAATTATTTTCATATAAATCCAAATCTCAATCAAACCAATTTTTTTTTCTTCGATCTAGACAACCAACGATTATTTGTCCATATGGAAAGAGTTTGGATCCTTAAAATAGGCAACCTTTTGATTATATGTGGGAACTTTTGCAAATGAAAAAAAAATGTTAAATATGAAGTTAATTAGTCAAATTTGGCATCTTTTTATTTCACTATAATGTTTTAGCAACCAAAGCTATATAATATGAATTCTCAACCGGAAAATTCTTTCATATAATATGAATGTTTCTTTTTTGAAGTTAAATTTGATTTAATTTGACTTTATAAGTTTGGGTTCACAAACATTTTGATTGAAATTAGTACAAAATAACGAAGGAAGAGTCGAAACAAGGTTACAATTTTAATAAACCTAAAATTTTAAAGCTTCATACAAGAGCTTCAGGTGAATATCACTTTAATATAAATTATTTTGGTAAGCGATTAATGAATATATATATATATATATATATATATATATATATATATATATATATATATATATATATATATATATATATATATATATTGTTTTCTCAAAAAGATCAGTTATATATGACTTCATTTTCACTAATGCAACTTTTCATGGAATAGTGGATGTTAATTTTTCAATGTCCAAGCTCACACCACCTTAGGGGTAGTGGTGTTTGTCAAGAATTGCATATCTTGTATACCACTTGTTTTTGGTGCTTTTATCAATTAGGAAGGAATCCTAACAAAACTCAAGGCACCTAGTTCATTTTATTTTACTTTCTCTAGATATTGCGACTTTCTCATTTTGAACAATGTTAATAATTGAAGACTAGATATCATTGTCATATTGAATATACTATCACAAAACAATTCTTTTTATTTATTTTATATCAGAATCGTTCAACGGAAATGCAGGTAACATAAATTTATATCTAATAAAATATCTTATATGTCCTAAATATAATAAGATTCGTTGTAAAATTTAGGTTAAATAATTTTATTTTTCTTTATTTTATTTTTAGGAAAATCTTAAATCGATTTTTGTATTTCTATTTGTTTTAATTTAGTTTTTAATTTAAGAAAATTGATGTAATTAAGTGTTTGTCGTTAAATTGTCTTAAACGACTTTAAGTAAACAATGACTAAGCTTGTTGATACGGAGTTTTAAAAATTACGTGATTTGATAAAGAAGTATGTGATGTGGAATTTTGTTTTTATAAAATAGAAAAGTTTGAATATTTGATAAAATATATTTTGTGATCCAATTCAAATTATGGATTTATTCACCAAATTTAAGGATTGAAAAAGCAATCAACAAATTAGGATTCAACACAATCAAACAAGTATTTTGTCAATCCAGATCTCTTTTAGATGAATTGACCAATTTGATGAAACGAAAATTTTGAGAGTTAGAGACCATACTAAACTTGAAAAGTTTCATTTGTATCCCAAATATTCTTAGTTTATGAAGAACTATCTAGCTTGTGAAACTATCTAACATGGACACGCTTTCGATCAGTCCCATAGTAGAGATAAGAGGTCCTTACAGAATAAGGAAGCGAGACTTTTCCCACAACAACAGTAATAAATGTTGATTGTTGCTTTGCCTTAAAATAAGCAAGGGAAAATGCTAAAATGGTTCACAAGGGAGATATTGGACATGGAAAGCACCTAAATTTCTTTGTGAGTCAGAAAAATAGTTATTTAGTAGAGCGTTTGGTGGTAAATACATTTGTGACTTACTAAAGGCAAGGTGAAGACAATTCCTTTATCAATGAAGAAGTAAATTGAAGAGTCTACAACATCTATTGAACTGCATTTCAAAATCAAATGCCAAGTATCCATTATAGATGTACACATCATCATCTTCAAAAGTTGTTTGAGCCAATTTAGCGATAAGGGTTTGATTGCATCAAAATTTTCAAATTAAAGACCAAATTGAGACAGATAAAAATGTGGAGACCATTTGAGATTTCCTTACAAAAATGGGGACGAATGAAATTATTTAACCTTAAATTTAATTAATTTTTGTCTAAACGAAAACTTAAAATACAAAAATAACCAATATTAATTTATATACAATGAATTGTAGTGTTATGAGAACCATAAATAATCTCAAGAATAGTAAAAGAACCAAAATACAACAAACTTTTAAAGATACTATAAACACACTAGTGTAGGGAAGGGATATGACAATAGTTATTTTCAACAATGGGTATCGGTTCTATAATCGAAGCATACTAAGACGAGGTAAAAAAAAGAGAATTTTTGTAAAAAATACTTTTCTTCAAAATGTAACATCCCGATTATATAATAACAATTATTACATAATAAAGACGTCATCATTTAAAATATAGAGAACAGTCAGAATACGACGTGTAATTTAAGTACAAATTACAGTCATCCAAAATAAAAGAAAACGGAAATTCAAACTTAAAAGTTCATATATTAGAACACTACACGTGTTCAGATATGAAACTTCCTAAGCACACTACTCCGCAGCCACATTATTCCCAAGCTCTTGCTCCAGAGGACTCTCCTCGGCATTCTCCTCGACCATATATGCTCCCATCCAAGTGGATGATCATTGCCGAATAACATAATCCGAATAGGCATACAACACAAACAATGCAAGGGTGAGCTAGATATAAAAAGCATGTTATCTCCTAGTACAGTTAATTCACGTCATCATACATAGATTTAAATATAGAAATACTTAGGCATACTTATTAAACCACAATCTACATACTCACACAACTCATCCGGATTTTGTATAATTGTCGAACTATTGGTCGTCTCTACACTTGCTAGCTCTGCTGGTCTTTCTCCAACGCTAGCAATATAAATCCCCCAAGCTGCCTATGTCTAAATTCAAAGACTATAGACGAGGATCTCCCTCTACTCTCACCACTGACATTATTCTTCTCTACTTGAGTGTGAATAATGCTTTGAGTGTAGGGATAGACATACCATTTCGAAGCCCCTACAATTATACAGACACAACCACAATATTTCACATAACTACTTCCATCCATCTCATTTCCGAATCATACTCACATTCATCATTTTCATCATATAATCACGGTAATTTATCATAATTCATACATACTCACATTTTCAAATAAATCACATCGTATCATACTTTCAACATTTTACATATTTAATTCAATCCAAAACAATAGCAATTTAACCCTTTGCACACTCTTGGACGAACACTATTCACCACCAAATTGGACGAACGCTATTAAGGATCTGGACGAACATTATTTAAAAAAAAACGGACGAACGCTCAAGTTTAGGACGAACGTCCACTTTTCACAGTTTGGACGAACGTCCATTTTCCGGACGGACGAACGCTTGCCGAACACTCCACTGGACGAACGCTCTCTGGTGTTGAAGGACGAACGCTCTCTGGAGTTGAAGGACGAACGCTCACTGGGACGAACGCTCGTTGGGAAGGACGAACGCTAACTGGGACGAACGCTCGCTGGGAAGGACGAACGCTCACTAGGACGAACGCTACACTCAATGGGAGGACGAACGCTCGACAAACACTGTTTGGACGAGCGTCCTATACTAAGACGAACGAACGCGGACGTTCGTTCAGAAACGAACGCTCAACAGTTGGGACGAACGTTCAACTGAAATCTTAGGGACGAACACTCAGAATAATTTAAGGACGAACGCCAACATATAACTTGAGGACGGACGCTCAACCCATTCCTGCCTACGAGCGACTTGGACGAACGTCCAATTTGGCTCATCAAATTGGACGAACGCACGATCTGCAGAATTCTGCAGAATCGCGAATTCAGAAACCCAGAAAACCAGAAACCCAACTTTTCATCCCCTTCTTCCCAGATTTGCATTAATCACAACATATATCATCAATCAAACAAAAGATCTAGCTCCCCTTACCTCTTGTAGACTTCCTTTTTGTAAAACTTTGAATCCAACACTTTCAGAACTAAGCTTCTTTCCTCTCCAGCAACTTCAAACTTCACGTTCTTCACCAAACTACAGCAGCAAACCTTCCCAGAGCAGAACCCCTTACCCCGTTTTATTCTCCTACGCGTTTGAATGGTGCCAAAAATCTTGGCTGCTTCCATCCCCAAAAATCCGGACGCTGCTCCGAGAAAATTTTGGACGCTGCTCCCCACTTCCAAATACCAACAAATTAATCCCCTGAAACCTGGATGCTACTTTTCCTAAATTCTCAATGCAACCAAAAACACTACAGCAGCTTGTCCTCCACTTTTATTAAAATAATAATAAAATAATAAAAAGTAAAGGACACGGTCCTTACACAAAAAGCTTGGAGACAATAAATAATTTTTGTATTGAATCTCAAACGGGAAACTAAGGCTAACTCAATACAACAATATTTTTAAGCATATAATTAATCACATATCCAACACACAAAAAATAAACAACATACTATAAAATTATAGGCTCATTTTGGAGATAATAATAAGAACCTGAGAGCGTGAAAGAAGAGCAACAATGGAGAAGGATGCAACAATACCCGCATTTTGGAGAGCTACAAAATCCCCCACAGTGGTCCATACATGGAAACAAATATTAACAACATATTAATATGAGGAACGAATGTAAACAAAAAAAAAATGACGAGAATCACACTCACCATGGTGACAGAGACAATGAATGACGCAAACAAGGAATGAACAAGTGAAAATGTAGCGATGCAAAGACAACATGAAACAAAAGGTGTGGCGACAAAGGAGCAGTGACAGTGATAATCATGTTCAAAGACAAAAGGAGTCAACACACAATGATGGTGGTGTTGGTTCGCAAAGGAAGGAAGAAGAAAATTGTAGAAGTAGTACCCTCTATTTCTTTCACAAATTTAATCCTAGGAAACATATGACCATGGTTATTTGAATAACCAAAGCAATATCAACTTTATAACATCGATTGTTCGTAAAATCGAAGCCTAAGAGTTGGTAATAAAATAAAAAAATTATAAATTTTAGTGGCAATTTAAAAAATTTAACTAATCTTTTGACCTCATTTGTTCATGAACCAAAGCAGTAAGCACATATGACATTAATTTTAAAAACAAAATGAAGCCATATGTCTTGTTCAGAAAAAAAAATGACAATTTTGAAATTTTAATCAACCTTTTGGCCTTGGTTTTTCAGAAAATCGAAGCATAAGATGCATATGGCATTGATTATTACAAATAACCAATGTCATATGTCCTACCAAACAAAAAAAAAGAGCTTTATCCTACCTTGACTGAGTTGTAACCGACCTTGTCGAGTTGTATCCAATCTTGGCTAAGCTATATCTGACCTTGGAAATTTTGAAATTTTAATGACCATATGGCTTCGATTATCTAAACCCTAAGGACATAAGTCCTCTTCTGAAAAAATAAATAAAAAAATAGTGAGATTTTTGAAAAATTTTAAAAATTTTGACGCATTTTTCGACATCAGTTCTCTATTAATCAATGCCAAAATGGTTATATGGCTTCGGCTCTTTTTCAACCAGGTTATATGTCATGTTCAAATAAATAAATAAAAAGCACATTTTTTTGAAAAGTTTTGTAAATTTTGGTGCACTTTTTGGCCTCGGTCCTCTATTAACCGATGCCAAAAGGGGTATATAACTTCGATTCTTTAGCAACCAAGGCTTATAAGTTCGTGAAATTTTCAAAAGAGTCACAACATCTTTATAAGTTTCGATTTCTACAAAATCGAAACATATCACCCACAATTAGAAGGCTAATACTAGTGCAACAAAGAGATACGACAACAGTTGTTGAAAATTGGCAATTGTTTGAGAATCGGGACACATTAAGACAAGGTAAGAAGAGGGTGGCGGGTTGGCCTCGGTTATGAAGCAAAGCAAAAAGGTCAAGATTTTTGCTTCGGTTAAGAATAATCGAAGCACTAAACTAAAAATAAAAATTAAAAAAAAAGTATAGATTTTTGGCAGCGGTTCTAAAAACAACAAAGACCATATACCTTATTATATTTTAAATAATTATTTATTTTTAAGGACCTATGACAACGATTCTGGTAGGAATCACTACTATATGGCCTTAAATTTAAATAATTATTTAAAATATGATAGGGTCTATGGTATTGGTTTTTTATAGAACTACTGTCAAAAGTTTTTTTTTGCTTCGATTATTGTTACAATCAATGCCATAAATCCCATTTGAATTAAGATAATTATTTAATTTAAGGATCTTTGGCCTCAGTTGTACAATAATCGAGGCCATAGACCATTTTTTGTCTTGGTTTTTGCTATAATCGTTGTCTAAAGTTGACGTTTTTTTTTAAATATCACTCTTGTTTTTATAACTTCCTACATCAACGAAACAGACCTGAATATCAAAATCAGTATCCACAACACAAAAATAGACTAGAATATATATTTCAAACAAAAACAAAATTATAACCCAAAATTAATGTAATGTACAAATTATGATATCCTAACGTATAAATTATTATATCCTAACAATTACATACTATTGTAAATTTCTATTACATATTTTGCGCATGTTTTTTGTATGTAATGAATGAAGTTGTCATGAATTAGAAAAGGAGTCCTGAATCTCTGCACAAAACACAATTATTTCAATTAGTGTATATGATTTCAAAACAATGGAGAAAAAAAATTGATTCAATGCAAATATTACTGCTTTCCAACCAGTTGTAATATGAGCATAAATAATGGTCGTCATCTAATGCATTACATAGTAACTGCACTCATATGAGTCAGTTTGTCTATTACACTACAATAAATCATTATAATTATAAATAATTAAGGAACATCGCTGAAATAAAACAATTATAAGAAAGTATGGACTAAAATACAGAACATTAAGGGCCAATCATCCAATATTTTTAGCCTTAGCAGTTGATTTTCCTAACAACATCATATGTGCTGTAATTGAACTATGAAAAAAAAGAATGTTTTAGTATACACTCATATCACAAAGAAAGTTCATAACATTGAGGTTCTTACCAATCTATTACTTGTTTAAGATGTTTGGGGAATACTTGTGCAATGAGAAAAACCACACAACAATATTGTTCGGTAGGGAAACCACAAGTAGCTGCCAATGATGTCTCAATTGATAATAATTTAATTGTTATACTTTAAAATCATAGATGAAACTTACAAATTAACAAACTATACTTACTGAACAATATAAGGGACAAAATATATATCCTTCATGTGAAAAGAAGTTGGTGGCATATGAATTTTAAAACATGTATATTAAAATTTATATGCACCATAATAAACTATGAAAAAATGATTAATCTTCTTAAATTGTCCAACCAGATAATTCAAGATTCAATACTTATAAATTATTAGTACCGTCTCTTCTTATATTCATTTTTTTTTTAAAAATTGCATTTCTTCAAAAACCTTGGAGACAGTAAATAATTTTTGTATTGAATCTTAAATGGGAAACTAAAACTAACTCAATACATCAATATATTGAAGCATACAATTAATCACATATCCAACATAAAAAAATAAATATATTACAAAATTATAGGCTCATATTAAAAACTAAATTTTAAAGATAATATTAGGAATCTGGAAGTATGAAAGGCGAACAACAATGGAGAAGGATGCAACTACCACTGTTTTGGAAAGGTACAAAATTCCACCACAAAAATACAGTACTTGGACACAATACAAACCACATATTAGTTTCAGAAACAAAAGCAAACATAAAAAACAAAGAAAATCGCTCTCATCACAACAAAGAAGATCAACGACGAAAGCAAAGAATGAACGAAGAGGTGGGGCAACGACGACAACGAAAAATTAAAGGTACGACGACGTTGGAGTAGTGACAATGGTTGATGGTGTTCACATTTAGAAATGAAGGAAGACCACAAAATGTAGCGACGTTGGTTCACACAAGTGAAAGGAAGAAAAATAACTATAGAAGTAGATCCTTTGTGACATTTTGCAAAATTTTAACTCGAGAAGACGTATTGCTTAAGTTATTTTGATAATCGAAGCAATAACACCTATATGGCATTGATTATTAGTAAAGCCAATACCTAAAGCTTGTAAATAAACTAAAAAATTAAATTTTTTGTTAGTAATTTTAAAATTTGAATCGAACTTTTAACCTCAGTTTTGTGTAAAATTGAAACATAAATACTCTATGACATCAGGTTTGCAAACAATCGAGATCATAGGAGTTATTTAGGCATGTAATATTTTAAAATTCTGAATTTTAAAAAATTTTATGACAACGGTTCTATAAATAACCAAAATTATAGATCTTATTTAGACATGTAATAATTAAAAATGATTAGTTTTGAAAGATCTTATGAAAGTAGTTCTGAATTCAAAGAATAATTTAAATTGTCAGCTTTTTAAAATATTTTAAAGATTTGACACTCTTTTAAACTTCAGTTATTTTTTAACCGAAACCAAAAGTATATATAACTTTAATTCTTAGGTAAATTCAAGTCTATATATTCCCGAAATTTACAAAATTATTCGTTTTAAGATGTTAGAAAAGTAATTCTGTAATAGTGAAAATTGTACTAATGACAAAACAGTAAACAAATAATAAATTAGAAATACAAAATCAATTATTATTGAAATTTCCAAAAATAATCATATCCTAGTTAGATGTAAACGTGGATTTTACGTCAGAAGAATCTAAAAAATATTTATTATTTATAAATATGTCATTGGATTTTTTTTATTTACTTTTTAATCTGATATAAATTATATGACATGGACTACTAATATTTCAATCTATATATTTTATTGAGATGTATGCAATAGTCTATTTGAAAAATACCTCAAATAAACTTTAATCCTAGAACATTCTTCATTTAGCTAAAAATTTTCATGACAATTTTTGCTGCCATGTCTTCTTGAAAGTAGTTTTTTTTTTCTTCAGTCTTATCTTTTCCTATCACCAACATCATCCATATGTATTATATACATAATTCTTTTAGAAAAATAAATCACTAATTAAGAAAATTAATAAAATCTTTCTACCATTATAGATGGTAATTTTATCTGCGGACACAAGTATCCGCGGATAAAATCCGCGGTGGATAGTAAGTATCCGCGGATATTTACTATCCGTCGGATAAAATTGTATCCGCTATTCGCGAAAAATTAAAAAAAAAATAATTTATATATTTTTTAATTAAATTAATTAAAAATAAAATAAAATTATATTTTATTAGGTTAAATTTAATTAAAATTAAATTTTAATTTATATTTAATTTATATTATATTACATTATATATATATATATATATATTTTGTAATTTTATTTAAATTTTATTTTAAATATGTATTAAATTTTTTTTTATTTTTTGCGGATATTCACGGATATCCGTAGGTATTTTTTAAACAGGTACCCGACGGATAGCGAATCGGATAGCGGATACAATTTTATCCGACGAGTCGGGTTGTGAGTAAGTACTATCCGTGCCCGACTCGATCCGTTGCCATCCTAATTATATATGATATGAAATTAAAATTTGTTGTAACCTATCACAAGTTTTAATAAACAAATGAACATGATTTGCCATCAAGAGTAGGACATGACAATTGAAGCTGAGGATGCAGCCAACTAGCTAAGCAAACAAGTCAATGATTCTAACTAAACTCACAAGATGGAGGAAGAAGAACGCAGTTGAAAAAGTGATGGTGTTCCATATTTTTTTTTTAATTTCTTTTTAGAATAGTTGACCCAAATTTAATGCATGAAAATTTAGCAGAAGGGAACAAAAGGAAAATGTGACAGGTAATTTAGTTTTATAACTTTTATTAATTATTGTTGTCAATTATTAATTGAAGTTGATGAATCTGCTTACCTAATTAATATCACAGTCAATTAGGTCTAACGTGTAGGCTTTTATATAATAATAATAACAGTGACATAATAAGTCAGTCACAGAAACGTACCAAACATTAAATTCATTTTAACTTCTCATCTGTTCATATGATAGAGACAAGGCCAAAGTTTTCAATTTTATACAAAAATGAATAATCATTTTTAGGAAGATGTTGTCAATTTGTCAAGATAATGACCCTTGATCAATGAAAACACATCATGATTTCGAAGTTTGATTATGTGTTCGATCAATTAAATTGTAATTGTTCTATTGATTTAGTTCTTAATTTGGAATGTAATCAAAGTATACAAATTTGGATAGCTGAATGATTCTAATAATGTTGATAGATTAGAATTTGGGTTTTTTCAAGTTTTTTTTTATTTATGAATAAAAAAGTGATTTTTTATTACTATCAACAAAATTTTATATGCTTCGTGGTAGTGTGATGATGAGCTACATTCAAAGATAGTTATTCAATCATGAATTGAATTAATATGTATACAAAATACTAATTTGTGATATTTATTTCAAAAATAATATTTACAGCTTTTTTTTAGTTATTCACATGATAAAAGAAGTTGATATTAGTAGAATATAAAATGTAAAGGAAAACTTAAAATTTTGATTCTTGGGTTTGTCGAACTACATGAAAGCATACGCGTCTATATGATATGTTTGATCTAGAAAAATAAAATGAATAAGTAATGCAAGAAATTGTTAGACTTAATAATGTGTTTGGATGAAAAATTTTAAAAAATAATTTATTTGTACTGAGAATTTAAAATACCTTACCAAAACAATATCTTAATTAAATTTTATTAGGTTCATATAAGTATAAATAGAATTTTATAAATAAATTTTATTATTTTAAAATATATTTTAATTTTAGAAATTTTACTTCAGAATTATCTCTTTTTTCTTTCTAAAATATCTTTTAATTCGTTCCTTCTTTTTAATATTAGAAACGTAGCATTTCTTTTGGTGGTAAGTTCATCATAATCAAACAAACAATTTTTTCAATAAGATAAGTTAGTTTTTTAGTTTTTTTTGGTTTATTGGTTATTTTTTTACCTGTGGCCCATTTTTAGTTCGCATGCAGAGTTTGTATTCTTCATGTTAGTCTTTGTTGATGAGTTATTTTAATTATATGTTATGATTATATTTTCGTTGTTTATAGGATCGTTTGAGCTACTGTACATTAAAGAGTGTTTTAGAGATTTTTTAATTATTGATCTAGGTAAAGGAAATTAGTTGTTTTAATGTGTAAAAGTTAGATATGTTAATTGAAAATGATATTTGTTAAATCTAATTGATTTGTATTTGGAATTGAATTGAATGGTTTGATAATTAAATCGAGTTTTTTTTTAAGTAGCTCGTATGTATGAAAAAAATGCACAAACTAAAAAAAGTAATATAAATCAACTCACATTTTTATAAAAATTAATTGATTAAAGTAGAGAATCTTGGCTTCAAAAATCACTTATATGATCTTTAATCTTTATACAGATGAAAAGGGAACCAGAATTCTTAGCAAAAAGATACATGGTTCTAAAAATAAAAATCTGAAAAGATGGTATAGATTTAGATAATAAAAATTATTTATATAAATTCTATTTATACTTTAAACTTTTAAATATTATAAATAATCAAGTTCCATTATTTAAAACACACTTACACTATTTTCTAAAGTGTTACTCTTAAATTATAATTAATTTTTGTTACTTTAAAAAGATATATAAATTATAACATGTCATTATAAGATTCGATATATAATCTTATTGATTTGGAAGTCTAAAATTTCTTCCAATCACATAAATCTTAAATTATAATTAATTTTTGTTACTTTATAGTGAGGTATATAAATTATAATTAACATGTCATTATGATATATAATCTTACTGATTTGGAAGTCTAAAATTTCTTCTGATGCATTATACTTCACTATATCATTTGTAACTTGTAATTACGAAAAAGTTAATAAAAGATTTCCAATTTAGTCTTTCATCCTAGTTTTATTTGAACTTTAAATTCTTTTCTTCCTTCTAATTTTAATATTTTGTATTATAATGATATATCATTTTCCTTTATTTTTTATATTTCTTGAGTGTAAGATTCCTAACTCTTTTTACCATAACAGGACAAGCTAATGTTAGACTGAGTTGGTCTCTTTTGTTATCCCTTTTGTTACAATATCATTAAACCTAAAAGTTTAGCAACATCCTAAGAATTCTCACCTTTCTACTTGATACAAAAAGAGACTTGTATACAATGACACATTCTATTTTTGAACTTGAAGTTCCAATCTCAAATCCTAAGCCATTTTAATATGCAACATAAATAATCACATGCTTCACTTTGAGAAAAAGGGTTGATAACATATCACATAAAGATTGGCTTGGGAGCATTTAAACACATATGACAATATCTCCCAAAATGAACCTTGTTTATAATTATGACAATATTACAATTTGACCTTATCTTTATCTTTAGTCGATGTGA
This sequence comes from Vigna angularis, assembly GCF_016808095.1. NCBI lineage: Eukaryota > Viridiplantae > Streptophyta > Magnoliopsida > Fabales > Fabaceae > Vigna > Vigna angularis. Next base: position 30,206,851 of record NC_068978.1, read on the forward strand.
GACTTCTAACATATGAAACTATGAGGACACATTGGCTCTCTGAAGGATCATAAATCTTTTTCTGCCAGCACTCTCCACACTTTCACCAAGTTTTGCAAGATGTTCCATCCTCTTTTTCCACAACTCTGAAGACCTTAATTGATTTCCCTTCACTTCAGCCTCAGCCTGACCATTTTCTGATACCTCAACACTTCTGTCATCTGCCTCATCAGTGTCTTCCATTATCTGCTGCAGTCTCTCCACCACCTGACTCATCGTTGGCCGATCTTTCGCGCTCTTACGCAGGCAATGATCGGCGAGTTTTGCGAGTTTTCTTGCTCCATTCTTGGAATACTCTCCTTGAAGTCGCTGATCCATTATTGTGTCAAACTTCTTGCTGTCAGGAGGGTATTGCTTCACCCACTCCAGCAGTTTCTTCTCTGATTTAGGCCTGTTTCTTTCCATTGAACGCCTGCCAGTAAGCATTTCATATAAAACCACTCCAAAACTCCACACATCACTCTTGGCTGTGAGATGACCTGTCTCAATGTAATCTGGAGCAGCATAACCATACGTCCCCATCACCTAACATGAAAAAATGTTTGCATAGCCTCATTATAATCATACATAACTTTGACATTGATTATATAAAGAAGATAATGGTTTTTGTTGGATTTGTTTCCATACTGGAATAGATTGAGGAGATTGACCAAATCTGAACTATGGGTTGTCCATGCAATTATCTCAACACACTCACTAACCCTAACTACAGATTGGTCTTTACCACAATTGGACATACTTATCTCGGCTTAGACTGAACACCAAGACAAACCATCAGCTCTGAAATCACTGTTGAAGGTTTAATGTTTAATGTTTGTAGGCCTTGTTTTTCTTATATACTACTCAACGTTTTCATTTCTATTCCAGACTTTTAACTCATACTTGAATTCTTAACATGACTAACATTGATAAAGGAAGAATGAGAGAAAAGTCACTGAAGTAGTTTAGACACATGCAAAGATGGCCATTGGCAGCATCAGTTAGAAAGGCCACAAGAAAAAATTTAGAGGCATCTTGGGGTGAATAATCAAGTTCAATGAAGTCATGCAATCCATGTAGCTGATTTCATGAGGTAGGACAAGACTTTTGTTGTTAAATATTTGGTAAGTCACGTTTACGAATAGTACAATTAAGTTCAGAATCTATGCAGAAAAATGCATGCAATGTGATAACTCTGCTGAATATAGCATGGCACTTACAGCTGTTGAAACATGAGTATCACCAGCTACTGGCCCTTCCCTGGCAAGTCCAAAATCAGAAAGCCTTGGCTTAAAATCTCCATCCAGTAATATATTTGAAGATTTAAAATCTCGATATATCACCTAAAGAATTTGCATACAAATTGTTAAAAGCAGAGGAAGAAAAGTTCAGGAGATATAAATTCAAATTAAAAGCTATATCAAACAGAGAAAAGCAATTCAATGATAGGCAAAATGGTAATTAATAATGTGAAATCCAAGATTATGGTATTACTCCATTGAGTTGCCACTGTTAATTTGTGGTATAAAGTTATGTATTACATATTTTACTATAGCTATACTGATATAATCATGTGGACAAATTATGCAATAGCTGCTGATCCCTTTCCTAAAAGGGTAGTTCCAATTAATATGGATAGTTTACATACACTTCAAGAAAAGGACCAAATCATAAGAGCGATTAAATATGTAAGAAGTGGGACAGACAATTTTTTTAATTTATAGGGAATAGTAGAGATTGAGTTCAAAAGAGTATGCTAAAGATGTCACTTCCTCAAAAGAATTTTTCTAGAAAATCATCAAATTTTATTTGTTTCTTTTTATGTTTATCTTATTCCTCTCATTAAGGAGAAACTCCCTTAAAAGCTTAAGCTGTGCAATGAATGATCATATATATATCTCTAAGGGAGAGCAGGAATAATGTATAAACATATTTCTTAAACTCTAACCTGAATTTCTAATTCTTCATGAAGATAAGTTAACCCTTGAGCTGCTCCAAGTGCTATTTCAAGTCTAGTTTTCCAAGGAAGAGGATTAAAAGCTTTATTGAAAAGATGAAACTCTAAGCTTTTGTTCGGCATGTATTCATACACGAGTAGTCTCTGGATGCCTCGTTCGTCGTCCAAAGCACAGTATCCAATAAGCTTGACAAGATTTGGGTGTTCCACAACACCAAGAAACTGAACTTCAGTCAACCATTGCTTATGGCCCTACATGAAAGAAGGAAAAATAGTCAAAAGGGATATCCTCATATCACCATATCCAATTATTCAATTACTAACAAATTTCAGCATGCATAAATGACAAATTTTTAGAACATAATTGATATTTCAGGACCTTAGCAAGAAAGAAATCTTGTCTATTATATATAATTAGCACGTTAGAGTAGAAGATCCATCAAAATAATTCCTCTGTACTTTAAAGTAAGGATGATATAGGGTTTTTTGATTAAGAAGTATCATAAATAATTTATACCATACAAGCAGAAATCCATTTATGGAGTTACATTACAGTACAATGTCTCTATATGTAAATTATACCTTAACATACTGAACATTAAGTTCAATTCCAATAAATTTGAGTAAAAAAATATGGCTTCAAATATATCAGGAAAAGCATCTTATTAATTTTTTGTGAGAAATCCCATTAATTAGCAGTAAATATACAACTCATAAGTGAGAGATCTTTGCCACTAAAAAGAAGATTATTTCCAACACTCACTATCTCATCTTGAACTAAGGTCCAAGGATGAAAGAAGCAACTATAAATGCATAGACATCTATTGATGTCTTTTTGAACTTAACTCATTTATAAGTACATTAACATAGACTAATGTAATGAGGTACTACCAGTTAGTTTTCAGAAAACTTAACAGAGGAAATTAGTATCTTCCCACCAGCCAATCTCCCTACTTTTACAAATGTTAAAATAGTAGATAGACAGTGTAGCGGATGATATAACTTAATCTATTGGGCGAGACAAAAATTCTGATCCATTAAGGCTGAGGATTATAAATGATATGAAGCTCGGACACGCATATGTCCAACACATATCAGACATAGACACATGTATGAGACAGCATGGGACATTGACACTAACACAGACACAAACATTGGAAATGGTGACAATTGGACTCTAAATGCTTTGAACCATAAACATAAGAGTTTGTATGCAGAAGTCTTTGATCAATTACATCCCAAGGAAATTGTTGAGTCTCATACCTGTAATGCATCCTTGTTAAGCCTTTTGATAGCAACTACAACAGAATTTCCATTCCCATCAGCAGGCTGGATTGAACCTTTAAACACACTTCCAAATCCACCTTCTCCTATCTTAAAAAGCCTGTTGAAATCACTTGTTGCACGCTTGAGCTCTGAGAGGGAGAAGACCCTCAAATTCTGACCCTTTTCCTCATACAGTTCTGGTATACCGCGGGGTGAAGCAGATGAGCTTGAAGACTTGGTGACCCTCTCAGCTCCTGAAAAGTCCATTTTCTCTTTCTCCTTCAGTTCAGGTGCTGACCTTTGCCTACTGTTTCTAGATTTATCTCTGAAATAGTGAAAGCACTTCATTGCATAATCAATCAGCTATGCTTATTTATCATGCACAATCTCTGTTCAACCTGTTATCAATTCAACAGTTCACAAAATTTGTCAGGAATAAACCCCCTTGATACCATTACCATCTACAAAGTAGAAAAACACAACAAAGTAGTGAATATCAAAAGCACTTCACAGCATAAACAATTATCTATGCTTCTTATGCCAGTCTCTGATTAACGTGATATCAAAATTCAACAATTCACAACAAAATTATTGTCAAGAATCAACCTCCTTGACACCATTACCATCTACAAAGAAGAAAAACACAAGAAAGTAGTGAATAGAAAAAGCAATTCACAGCATCAACAATTAGCTAGGATTGTTATTCACAGTCTCTGATTAATCTGCTATCAATTCAACAAATCACAAAATTTATTGTCTGGGATAAATCCCCTTCACACCATTACCATCTAGAAAGAAGAAAAACACAACAAAGTAGTGAAATAGAAAAAGCACTTCTTAGCATAAACAATGAGCTATGATTCTCATGAACAGTCTCTGCTTAACCTGTTATCAATGCAACAAACCACAAAAAAAAATTGATTTTCAAGATTAAGTCCCCATGATACCATTACCACCTAGAAAGAAGGAAAACACAAGTATGTAGTGAAAAGTAAAAGCAGTTAATAGCATAAACACTTACCTATGATTCTTAAGCACGGTCTCTGATCAACTTGCTATCATTCAACAAATCACCAAAATCAATGACTGTCAAGAACAAATCCCCATGATACCATTACAACCTATAAAGCAGCAAAGCACAACTATGCAGTGAATAAGGATACCCCAGATGCATCTGCATACTAGAATTGCAAAAATTTTCAAACTTCAAGCAACCCGAGAGAGAAAAAACATTAACCAACAGAGAAGAAAAAAAAAACATTGACACAAAAAAACAACTTGTCAGGTACACAGCACATGCAAAATGAACCAGAATCGGCTAAGACAAACAAACAGGATTCAGAAGGAAAAACCAAGTGAAGAAAGAGCAAAATGGTTGCAATTGAAGTTGAGTAATTAAATTTTGGAATCCTCACAGGGAAAGAACACAGAAGGGCATGGCTTGGTTCCGTACACGTTCGAGAAGGTTGAAGTTTTCACGAAAAACCAGAAGAAAAGGTTGACATCCACATGAGTTAGTAGTTTTCTTTGGCTTCTCTCACACGGATATCAATGAAGATGAAAGAAGTAATAAAGAAAGTTTGCTGAAAGTTGTCGTTTTTCATTCATTGGTTGACCAAAGGTTAGCCAGCTTGCTCTAGTTTCTGTTTTGAAGTTTGAAGAGAGAAGAAACATGAACACATTGACCAACCTATCTTTATTTTTCTCTTTCTTTTTCAAAAGGATAATATCTCACATACACCGACTTATATAGCTTTAAATTATTATTTTTTTCAAATGTCATATTTAAGAAAATTATTTGTATGTAATTTATACTTTTTAAATTTAAGAAACTTTCCATAGATGTAAGAAAAGAGAGTTAACGGGTTTCTTTTGAAAAATCGACTTTAATATATATGTGTAACAGTTTCAGTGTAAATATATAACACATTCTTAAATCTTTTCATATATGTTAAGAATATAGCAAAATTTCAATTAAAAGAGAAACATAAAAGAAGGGAAAGGATTAAAATTTCAGAAAGTATTACTTACTATTTTACTTATTTATATCTTATCATCTCTTAATTTTTAATTAGTTTATGTACATATTTTTATTATGATGGAAAAATACAAAAAAAAATCTTGTGAAAATTTTATTAAAGTTTATTTCATTTCTTAACATTTTAAAGAATATTCAGTTCCAATATTAAATATTGATTTTATTTTTTATTCAATTTAGTTTTAATATTTTTTATTTAATTTGATTTTAATTTTTATTAATTTAGTCATTTTTACTAACGTTATTTAACAAATAACAGACAGTATTTATTATGTATTAATTGTTTTTTTATATTTTTTAACATTTTAATTTCTTAACTTAGAAAATATTAATAAATCAAATCAGTATCCATATGACTGCCATATGGATCAGTTATATATATCATGTTTTATATTTAATTCATTTTTTATATTTATTATTGTTGTTGAATTTAATTTTTTTATTCATGAACATTTCTAAATTAAAAGAAAAAATTAAAAATCACTTACATATAATAAACATTATTCACTGTTTATTAACTATTTAAAAATTTAAATTAAACATGATAAAAATTAAAATAAATATTAAAACTAAATTAAATGAACTCAAAAAATAAAAATCAAATTAATGTTTAAATCTATATAATAATAACAATGTTAATATTTTCTCGTGGTTATCTAGAAACTATAAATGCTTATGCCAACTTTATTAATTACTGTATTTAATAGAGATAGTGCACTAATTGAAATATTTAATTGTTAATAAAACTTTTTTCTCTCTCATCTTTAACTATTTCTCCCTTTTTTTCTCTGTCTCATCATTAACTCTTTATTACCAACTCTTTAATTCAGTTTCTTTATTCTGCATCCCTTCTTCAAGGCCTAGTTCTTTTTTCTTGCATGTCCCTGTCTTTGAAATTATTAGGATTAATATATATAATTAAATATATTTTTATTCAGTAAAAAATAAAATTAATTCTTGGTTAAAATTTTGAATTAATTTAATTTTTTATTTATTATATAAATTTAGTTATTCTAATTAAATTTTGTAAAATTTATTTAACATTTATTTTATACTTAATATTAAAATAAAAATATATCAAATATAAACAATGACAAATATATTTAAAACGTTAAATAATATTAATAAAATTTAATTAAGAAAAATAAATTCAAATATTTTTATAATTAAAAGACTAAATTGAACAAATTTAAAAAAACAATTGACAAAAAATTAAAATATGAAAAACATATTTAACTTATTTATATATATAACTTAAAAAAGTTTTTAATTTTTTATTTAATTAAAAAATTATGTATTTTTTTATTAAATTGTTGATAATATCATTTAAATAATGATAATATAATAATAATATTGTAAATATTTTAAAGTGATTGTTACATACAATTTATATTGTAATGTCACGTATTATTATATTGCCATATTTAAAATGTATTAATATTAATTAAACAAAATATACGAGATTGATATTTTTTCTAACAAAAATGAATAAAAAAATATTAAAAAGGATGACGTTAAACAGTATATATTAATGGCTAAGTTTGAAAATATGTATAGTGAAAAAAGAAGAACTAAACAGTGAGATGCTGAAACTTAGGTAAATTTGAGTGGGATATTTGATGGGATAGATTGCGATCATTATGTTTTGTCCACCAATTCAATTCAATAGGTGGTTGGTGTGTTCGGGTATTTTTTTTAAAAATTAAAATATAAAAAAATTAAATTAAATTATATTATTTAAATAGGTTTAACTCTTTAGTTGTTCCTACGTGGGTTTTTCTCAATTTAATCTCCTTTTTATTAGGATCCCCAATTGAGTTCTTATAAGTTCTAATTTGAATCAATTGAGTTCTTGCCGTTAAATTTAGTTAACGAGGTTACGTTTTTGCACAGGTGGAAGATTGATATGTCAAATTTTTAAGACGGTGAGAATTGAAATGTGGCATGGTTTAGGCTTGCGTGAAATTTTGGTAAAATGTAATAATATAATATTAAGATTTCTGAAATGGGATTTAGGGTTCAATCAAATTGAATGAGATTAAAAATTTGAGTAGGGGTTGTAGATCAGACGAAGGGATGGAGATTAAGTGGTTGTAGATCTGAGAAGTGGTTGTTGATCAAATCCACCCCAATTGCATTTCAGCAAATTGGGGAAAATTGTTCCTGCTGATGGCGCGACATTGCTACTGGGTCGCACTAAGGAATCTATTTCTGGTTCTTTGCTTTCGTTGTAGGTTTCGAAATCTCTAGAGGAGGAAGAACAAGGAAGCGGTGGCGCGATTCTGAGAAGTGGTTTCTTGCAGGGTTTGCGTCACGATCTATGGAGAAGAAGTTCTTGGTGGTTACCGCGCTTCTAGCTTTTCTGGATCTGCAAGTGAAGGTGGCGCGATGTAGGCTGATGCGATTCTGGGTTGTGCGGCGGTGATGGAGGAGAAGACTCGCGATTTTAGGGAGAGTGGCAATTTGTTTTCTTTTTTTTTGCGTTTTCTGGATTTTGGAAATTACAGGTGAAAGAAGGAGATTGTGTGAGGAGATTCACGGTGGTGCTCTGGATGCTGTTTGGGTTTTTCTGGGTTGAGTTTTTACTGGGAATATCAGCAAAGTCTAAGTCTATTAGATTCTTCTCAGATATCAATCTCTTTTCTTCCTCTGGCAATAAGATTTTCCAACCACGTGTTCCTTTCCATGAGGTTCTTTTGGTCATCCATGTCCATTTAATGACAGATTTACTTTCATCTTCTTTGCCACCTGTAGCTTCTTCTTCATCTTCTATGAACCCTAAATCCCATTTCAGAAATTCATATTTTTGCCACGTATTCAACTCTCAGTATGTCACGTTTTAAAAATTTGGCACATCAATCTTCCATCTGTGCAAAAACTTAACCCCGTTAACTAAATTTAATGACAGTGACTCAATTGATTCAAATTAACACTTGACTTAATTAGGGATTCTAATAAAAAAGGGATCAAACTAGGAAAAACTCACATAAACAGGGATAACTAAAAGATTTAAACCTATTTAAATAATATAAATATTTAGAATAATATTATAGTTTAAACTATCATTACATATAACTAATTATTAATTATAACGAAATAATTATATATATATATATATATTTGATTTATCCAATTAAAATATTAATTAATTAAAACAGTAATTTTTTTAGCTTGCATAACCTTCTATTTTAAGATTGAACTAGACTGATAATTTGGATAAGTGGATTGGTAAAATAATTACAAAAACCATAAAATTAGTAAAGAAAAGGGAAAAATTAATTTAATTTATAATATTTAAAAGTAAATATTAGTATAAAAATTATTGATGTATTTTAGCTTTTAATATACAAATATTACGCTCTTAGTATAATAACTTTTTGTTTGAATTTTAAAAGTGATTAATAGAATTGAACCTAGTTGTTATCTTTTAGTAATATTCACGTATGTATTAAATATAAAATTAATGTTAATATACAACTAATTTTGAAGAAAACATTAAAATATTCAAATTTAGAAGAAGAAAAAGTGGTAAAAGATATTTTCTAATTAAATCCATATTCACTTATCTTAGTTATCAATGGAGTTGAAATAAATTAAAATTTTAATTATTAGATGTTTTTAGTATAACTGATTTTATAAAATAGTATAAACATAAACTATATGGGGTAGAAGTAAAATTAAACACATTTGAAGAATCCTTTTTCTTATATTTAGGAAGGGTAGATGTAGTTTTCTCTTTTTTAGATTTCTCCTTATATCTCATGAGGTGGATGATTTCTTGTAGGAGTTTCTTCTCTTAGTTGTTGTTTTATTTTGGTGACTTGATGAATAAAATCCTCCAAAGACTCGTAATGGTGTATTTCCACCACATCTTGAGTCTCCTTATTTAATTCATTCAAGAATCTAATTATTGTAGCCATAAGTATTTCTTCTATATCGACTTTCATCAAGGTGACCACCATCTCTTAGACATACTCTTCAACATTCTTATTTTCTTTTGTAAGTCTTTGTAATTTGTTGAAGGTCTCCTCCTTTTTATAATATGGAGACACAAATCTTTCCTTTAAGGCTACCTTTAATTGTTCTCATGTAGACATTGACAATTTTCTCCTTCTATCTATGTCCACTGTAATTTGGTTAAGCTTAATTTCCCATGTCAGGTAGGCTTCCGAGTCATTAGCTTTATTAAATTTAAAGATAACAATCTTCTTTCTCATCTTATCTCTTATAGGCGTGTGGTTCCCAAGCTCTTCTCGTCTTTGGCCTTACCTTGGTCTAAAACCATGCTCTTCTTCATCATTATCCTCTCAAGCGTGTGGTTCTCAAACTCCTCTCATCTTTGACCCCTCCTTGGTCTAAAACGATTTGAATCATTGTGTCTGCTTCTCTTTCTCTCCCCTCCCTTCAATGTCACACTCACATCTTCATTAGACTTTTGGATTCTTTCAATTTGCGGTTGAGTGTGTTGTTGCATTTGAGTCATTTGTATGTTCAATTTCTCAAGTGCAACCATAATTGTCACAATCTTAGTGATGGATGATCACTATTTAGGGAAGAAGTCATGTCCTGTAAGACAATGTTAGTAATAATAATAATAATAATAATATATTTAGACTTTACAACTTTTCTAAGTGTTTTACTTAATTTTCACTTGTATATCACACTTATAGATTTTTTTTAAAGTACTCGTTTTTCATTTTTCACTCAAATTTCTTTAGTGCTTGGTAGATAACTCTAATAGCTTAAGCAAAGAGTGAACAAATAATGTGAAAAACATTACAAGATCTAAATCTTGATTGAAGAGATCAAAGAAAATACAAACACTAGTGCAAAAATAGTGTATAACGTCACGCGTTCAACGTCGAACCACTCAATAGCCAACGTTAAAAATGACTGGTGGCATTTTTGTAAATAAATGCAATTATTAAACGTCGTTTAGAATTGTAATTCGACGTAAAAGGATATAAAACGTCGAATGCCCCAGCGTTAGACGTCAAAAGGTTAGTGAATTCAATAAAAATTTGAGCAGGAGATTGAAAATTCATTCACTTTATCTTAGCGCGTGAAACCCTCTTCTCTGCTCAAACTTTTCTCGAACAAAGTTTGACGACCATCACATGTAATATTTCTTTTATTTGATACAAATGCGTGTTAATTTACTAATTTAGGTATGATTTTCGTTTGTTTTGACCGATTATTTTCGTGTTCTTGTCCTTCATAGGCGCATTCTGCTTTCTCTCTCACTTGTGGCAACACTTTATTCCGATGAAGCAAGGTTAGTTTTCGTTTTCGTTTTCGTTTAAAGAACTTATTTGTTGAACTTGTTTGTTATTATTTTTTGTTGAACTTGTTTGTTGTTGTTATTTGGTTAAACTTTTTTGTTGTTGTTGTTATTGTTTGATTGAACTTGTTTGTTGTTTGTCATTGTTGTTTGTTGTTGATACTATATTACACGTTCATAGTTCATGCTTTACAAAATACAAAAAACTGAAATTTGTTGTTTCTCTACTTTTCAAGTGTCGTAGAGTTGTAAAAAGGATCACAATTAATTTAAAATAAATAAATAAATAAATTGATTAATGTCGTTTCGACGTTAAATTTAACGTCGAATTTTTTAAATTCAACGTCAATTTAACATCTCCCGATATGACGTCGTTCTCGAATTCGACGTGAAATACCCAAAATATTCGACGTTATACGCTGTTTTTGTACTAGTGAAAACTCTAGACAAAACTTCAAAAAATATTTAAAAGACATAAAATTAAAAAATTATAGGACTACAAAAAAGAGTTAAATGAGACAACGTAGAGACTCTAAAAAAAGAGTCAATAATGCCACATAATAATTTGTGTTGAACTCTACAATTTTTTTATACTATTGGATTCTTATTTTTTTTCAATATATATTTGTTTCTTTTTTACTCGGATATACTATTATTGTTATTTTTAATTTGACAATTCAACACACAAACAAAGAAAACTAAACAATTGATCTTCAAACACTAAAACTCATGCAAGATCAATTTAAACATTTGATTGGGACTATAATTAACAGAAAAACACAAAAAAAAAAACATATAATTTTCACAAATCAAATATAGAAATACACAATTTAAACGAAGAATACTGAAAACACTAAAAATTAAAAACTCATTGAAATTGGATAAAATATTGGGTTTTTTAATATGATAGAAAATAAGATAAAATACGATATTCAAACTAGAACCTTACTCTAGATACTAGATGATACGATTCTATCCAAGAAAGAGTATGATTTTTTTTTTCTGGATTTGAATCCTCACGAGGCACAATAAAATTAAATCAGAGAAAAATGAGATATAAGATAGAGATAAGTCAAGTGAATATTCGCCACAAAGTTGTTAATCTTAATATGAATCAGAGTTCTAATCCAAGAACCAAGAGAATCCTCTCTAAGAATGCAAATGCATATAATATGACTCAAAAGTGTCTACATATGTATTTGGTATGCCCTATATATGACCTAAATGTTTAAGGCACCTAAGAAACCCTAAAAGAAAGTCCAAAGGCATTAAGCTAAAAAATAACTTGAAATTTAAAAAATACATAAACAAATTGTTTACAATTAAAAGAAAATTATAAATATTTTTAATTGCCTAAACTATTGTATAATTATTCTCCAAGCCATAAACTTCATGTCCCTTAATTTTCAATCTTCATGGAGCATAATGAGCCTCGAGGAGATTTGTTCTTCCAATTGTTTGTTCCTTGACCTTGTCATAGGTCCTTTGAACTGCAATAGTTCTTCCTTACGTTCTTCCTCTATATATAGGATCAAGGGGTACTTCTCTATCACAATGTCACTAGTGTAGAAATAACATTTAACGTCACGCGTTTAACGTCTAACGAAAGGAAATCCAACGTTAAAAAGTTGACCGATGGCAGTTTTGTAAATAAAACGACATTATAGATGTCGGTTAAATGGGCCCCTGACGTTGAATAAGGTATAGACGTCGGCTCCCCCAGGGTTAGACGTCAAATGGTCTGCATACATTATTGAAAAGTTACTATTTTATTGTCTTTAGACGTCGGATTAGATGTTGGCTTCCCCCTCCACAGATGTCAAAAATGTTCGAAAATATCTCATTTGGGTGCTAACATTAATTTTTTTTTGTCACTTAGACGTTGGCCTCCTCCCCACAGACGTAAAAAAGGTTTGAAATTACCTCATTCTAGGCATCAATATTAATTTTATTTACCACTTAAACGTCGGCTGGGAAGGGGGGCCGACGCTTTAGAGCACTTAGACATCGGCTAGGAACGGGGGCCGACGTCCAATACTCTGCATTTTTACCCATTCCAAAACGTGAGCACCAGTTACACGTTTTCTCTCTCGCTGCGTTCAACTTCTTCCTCTTCTTTCTCTCGTTCGCCATTAACGTTCAGGTAAGTTTTCTTCCACTTTGCACCATTTAAAATCATTTTACACCGATTATATTACGTTTGGAACCATTATATTTCATTTGCACCGATTAAAATTCGTTTTCATTGGCTTTTTGTGCAGTTCTTGGGCGCGTTCTAGGACAACTGTGGCGGCGATTTTCGGACCGTTATTGTGTGCGTTTTTCTCCTCACCCTCACAACCGCACCTGTTTTCTCTCTCATCTTCACAGTCAGTTTCATTTTTGTGCTTGTTACTCGTTCTAAAATTCTGAAAATTTTTGTGGTGTATTATGGTGTTCGATATTGATATTTCGTGGTTTTAGTGAAAGAAAATATTGGCAAATTTTTTTTAAGAAAACAACCCATAAGTTGACGTCTGTTGTAAATTAACGTATGTTATAAGTGCAACAGACGTTAATTGACATATGTTCAAAGACAACAGACGTCAATTTAACATCTCCCGCTATGATGTCGGACATTTAACAAACGTCAAAAGCTTAAAATGACAAACATTAAAAGCTATTTTTGTGTTAGTGTGTCTAAGTGGCACCCAACACTACTAGTGGCACTCGACAGTATATCAATACACGGAACACCCTCTTTGAGATTTGATTGAGTAATTTGACATCTTATGAGTTAATCTCCACTTGGTAAACATCCTAATACTTTAAAATGTTCAGATTCTTAACTCAAGTCGGACTAGATTACTCAATTAAATGATCTCATAGATAGATTTCCAACAACCATAGATTCAAGTTTTTCATATATAATTCCAACAACCACATCTTCAAGTTTTTCATACATTCACATAACTTCAATAGAATCATTTCTCAACTTAACATTTAACAACTTTAACATACCATTCATCAATACAAATCAAGTTACAATATTGCTCAAGATTACATCATAGTCAAATTATAATTCACAACTATATTGAAAACTTAACATCTAAAATTATAAGAAATCAATTCCTCTGTGAGACAATTTTAATAGCTTTAAAACATCAAAACTCCTTTAACTCCACAAGATGATCTATTTATAAATAGAAACATTACAAGAACAATCCGGTCATATCATTATAATCACTTATAAAGCAGAGATTCATATCGATGATTTTAAGGATACATGCAAACAAAAATGAAGAAAAACACATTTGACCAATAAAAAGAAGAAAACCAACTTATTTAAATGAAAAAATTGATCGATTATCCATGTAAAACACAACGCTCTAAACATAAAAACGGTTTCTAATTGTCAAAACGAATGAAAAAATCTAGAAAAGTGATGGTGATTTTATATAAAATAAATTATTGTTAATTCAAATTTTTTATTAATTCAAACTTTTTATTAATAAAATAATTTAGTATACTCTTTTTGCAAAAATAATCACTGCTTTTAATTTATTTTTTAGTTTCTTACATCCCATGCACATGAAGAACCCATTAACCTCTCACTGATGTAAATTATTAACGTAAAATAAAATGAAAGGTTAAAATTGAAAATCATTCATTTCAATTACTTAACACACTCATTTCAATTACTACGCACATCACTTATATTTTACTATTTTTATCATGCAAAGGTTAAAATAAGTTAAAAACATATATTCTTTTAAAGATAGATATATAAACATATGTTGTTTAGGTATATATAACTTCATTATATATAAGTATACGATGCTCTTTTTTTTTTTAATAAGTGTGTACAGGTGTAAATTTAAAACATATTGCTATGTACATATTTACATCATCAATTATGTATGTAATTGATATACTTCATTATTTTTACTTTTATCTCCACAAAAAAACTAGTTCGCAAACACATTTATTTAAATACATGCAACAATGAGATAAAAATAATTGATGTTAACTTTGCAGTTTTATACTTCTAATTCTTTATAAGATTGATAATTAAAATATACAACATTTCTAAAATATAAAACTGTGTACATAATAACTATAATTTGAAGAAAAAACATAAATAGTTACATTTTACACTATAAGCCTTTTTAAAAAAATATATTAATTTTTTAAAATATATCATAACTTATTTTTTTGTCAACTTACATGTCTCACTTTGTTAAGAAAAATCCAACATGCATGAAAACAACAATTCATCAATCTCAAATTATTATGATTTTTTCTTTGTCTGTTTTTGCTTTTTGTCCAACAATTTATGTAACTTATTGTCGAAGAAGTGGCTAAGCTTCCAGAGTGTCAAGAAATTTAAGGGCAAGTTTGGTGAGTGAATTATTTAAGTTGTTGGAAAATCATTGACAACATTAAATTCTAATGTTTGGTATAATCGTCTTAAGAACTTCCATGAGTGTAGCATTCTCAAGAACCATTTCTTAATTAAATTTCTATTTTAAAATTCAAACTTTTTATAGTTATATTTTTTTTTTCAAAAATATATTTGTTCTTAACAAAAACGAACTATGGAGCATAAAAGTTGACTGCCAAACAATTAATAAAAGTAAAGAGAAAACTGAGTTACAAAAGATTCTCCCATGTTCAAATAAGTAGGAATATAAAATTATAAATATAAGAAAACTTACTAATAAAAAATTCTCCTTTAAGTAAGTAAAATTCAAAACTATTGATATAAGAATTTGATAACAACGTCAATTGTAATAAGAATATTCTTTTAATATATATATATATATATATATATATATATATATATATATATATATATATATATTTACTGGATTGGAACGAGCATGATTCCTGCGCAACATTTTTGTTTGTGTTTACTTTCAAACTGCTTTGAGTGACCGATCGGTTTGAGAGGAGATGACCTGCAAAAGACAGTCCGACACTCAATTTAGAATGTTTGTCTGGAGGTCTAAAGTAATTCAATTATGAAAAAGTGTTTGTTACCTCGAAATTAAATTTCTACTTATAAAGTTTAAAAGAATCGGACCTATTAATTTACCTTTTAATGATCATTAATGTTAACATTAATCACTCATCAATAGCAGTTATCGTATTGATTACGCTTTAACTCTGTTCAACTGTTGTCGTGTCTGATCAGTTGTGTAGTTCTCTTTCGTACTCCGACCGATCGGTTCATATGACATAAGTCGTAGTAATACCCCGGTAAGCTCTCATCCTATAGTAACAATTATAATTATTCTATTTTTAAGAAATATGATGCATAATTTCAAGCCAAAATTATTTGAAAATCAGGAAAGATTCCGTTTACCTTCAAAGAAATGTAATTAGGGTTAGTCACGGACATTTGTTTGATTAGCTGATATTAGAAAGTTTTAAGCAGATGAAGACATGACTTACATAATCTTAATAGTAACTATTATAATAATAATGCAACTTATTATAAAAAATTTAAAATAGTGGTCTCAATTATATGCATTAACTATTTGTTTGAATTACAATTATTTATATTTTTGTCATAGGTTATATCACATCTTATACGTTTCTGAATGGTCAGAGTCTTGCATATATTATAATAAAATAATTTGATTTGGACAAAAGAAGGGTAATATAAAAAAATAATTCTAAGGAGTAGGCATCGTATTGACTTTTGAGTAGAAAGATTTTGTTTTTTGTTTTGTTTCATAAACATGGTACTGACACTTAGATTAATTTAAATAGAGGTAAATGAAATTAATGGTGACAGTTTTTTTCTACACTTATACTTTTAGAGATTCCATCTTTAGATTTTTAATAAGGTTGAAATAGTTTCTTGTTAAATAAACTTGTTATTATCTCTTGTTAGAGTTTATGAATTGAATACTATAGTTAAATCAATTAATGGAAGTACCTAAATTTAATTACTTTTTAACAAATTTTATTTTTAAGCTTTTAAATATAGTTGTTTTTAAATATTAGATTCTACGTGAAGCAAATAGAAAATCTACCTGCATAAAAAAATTTAATGTTCAAGTTAAAAGCATAAAATAATTATGAATATATAAAAGTGAATATGCGAAGTCAGTTAATACTTCATATAGATTTATACTGTATTTATAGATTTTTTATACTTGGCTAAAATATGTAAAAGATATCAACAATAAATAAAAAACTATGATTTCTCACATAATATTGATCATTTAATATGTTACTTCAAATACGTACGAGTGATTGTTAAAATCATGATATTTTTGCAGGTTTTATTAATATTATATTAATTGTTTAGATATTATATTCTATGATTAAATATCTATTATATATTATTATATACATTTGGAATACGAAGAAGGAGAGGTACAATGGTGCTTTTAATTCCTATTTGTTGTCTTAATTATAAATACTTGTTTTAAATTGGATTATTCATCGTGACAACATTTCAAGATTATTTTTTACTAGTATATATATATATATATATGTATATATGCGTATAAATTTTAAAAAAAAATATTATAAACACTAGATAGCTAATGATAACTATTTTAACTTATTTTATTTCTGAAAAAAAAAAAATCTTTACTTATGTTGAAATCAGGATAATTGAAGAATAAAGTAGGTTTTGATGAATTAAGAGGAGATGAATTGATTTTAAAAGACTTTTTAAAGAAAGAATTCCTCTTCTGTTTTTAATATTGTTTAAGTTTGAAAAAGAGTAATCTATCTATAATACAATTGAAACCATTATAAAAATTATTTTTTAAATCTAAAAATAAATCAATGTAATAAAAATAACTAAAAGAAGAAATTTTAACATTCTTAAAATATTACAATTGGTTACATTTTTTGTTGACATTTGACGAAGTCTGAAACTGATACGGTAGCACAATAAAAAAATGAAACCTAATAAAAGTATCATTGTTGACACTATTAATCTTTTTGATTTTTTTTATCCTTTCATATCCTAAAACCTATGTCATTTACCAAAATACCTCTATCACTTTTCTTGATATGTGAAAATGTCACTCTTAAATATTCTCACTATCTTTTTTAATTTACAAAAATTAATATTATTATTACTATTACTATTATTATTTTTATTTTATTATCATATTATTATTATATATTACTAGTATTAAATAATACTATTAATATTATTATTATTATCATTATATATATATATATATATATATATATATATATATATATATATATATATATATATATATATATTATTATTACAATTACTATTATTATTATTTTCACAACTACTACTACTATTATTTTTAATATATATTATTAATATTATTACTACTATTATAATAATTATTATACAATATTACGGTTATTATCACTAATATAATTATTAATAATATTATTACTTTTATAACTATTTTTATTAAATATTATTATGATTATGATATAATATTACTATTATTATTATTACTAGTATTTCAAATATTATTATTATTATATAATATAAAAACCTGAAAAATGACATTAAAAGTGATTATATAATATAAAAATCTTACTAACATATATTCATATTCATCAAAAGTACCAAATCAATTCAATTTCAATACAATAAAAACACACAAAAAAATTCTTAGTTTACTGCTACTTTATAAACAATCAATTAACTTTTCTTACATGCTCAAACAATTCTATAAGATCAAAACTTTCTCCCTCAACTCATATAACTCTAGTAACACCTACAAGTCACATAATTATGACCAATATTACGTTCTCGACAAGAAACTACAAAAAGAGGTTGGATGACACATGCATCAAACCTACATGCATGTGGCTTTTAAACATAAATAAAAAAAGGAGTATAAATTAACTTACTTTATAAAAAAAATTGATTGGGTGATGTTGTAGACCTCACTATTGTGATCGTTTTGAGCGCCTCATGATCTTCAAAAAGATAACTCATAAGCATACAATCTTAGACAAAAAGAAGAAGAAGTATAGAGAAAAGGTTTTAGAGAGATGATCAGTGTTTTAGATAATAAAACACATTTATTAAATTTTATTTATATTATTGAATTTTTAACATTAAAATAGTCGGTCTCATTATTTTAAAATATCTATCAACTCTAATGTTCTATTTTCTAAGTTGTTATAATTACTTTTCGAAAAAGACTCAAATATTGATAAACAAATGTTAGATTTTAGGGTTACATATGTTTTTAGTCTCAAGTATTATGCTATTTTGGGTTTGACCCTCTTTCAAAGGTTTGTTAATTTTCATCATCTTCCTTAGGAAACTCGCGTTTTTAGTCTTCAAAAATCAACGACGTTAAATTTTCTTTAAGATGACTAACGGTGTGCCACATATGATATGATGCTAGCTTCGATGTTAAGTGTGTGCCACGATGCTAACTTTCATGTTAAGTGTGTGGCATGACGTCATTTTAGAGTTAGCCTCTGGTGCCACTGGATTTGAGACAACAAGATTTGCGTTTGTCGTTGCAGTCCTTTCAGGACCCTATCATGCTTTAACACCAGCCTAAAAGCCACAACGAGGCCGATGCTATTCGTCGGAACGACGCTCGACTTCAACGGTTGTAGTTGCGACATCAAGTGGTGTTGTTCTCTCAGCATCAAGTGGCATAGGGGGTGGCGGTTTCATGGTTGTTCGATCTTCTTCAACATCCCAAACACAAGCTTTCGGCATGAGAGAAACTGTTCCTGCAGCTGCTTCACAGGTTTAAAGTTAATTGTTTCTGCTAAAAAATTAAAGTTGTTGAACCTCATGCTTGACATATCAAAGGACAAAATTAACATTTTACTTTTAGTATGTTCAACCTATTTAGATAAACTTCTTTAAAATATTTCTAAAGAAAAAAAGAATTCTACACTTTAGTTTGCTAATAAGTTTTGTTTATTTATACATATTAATTTTAACTAGTCAAAGCTACTGGTATGCTTATTTATTTGGATCAACAAAACAATACTGGTTTTTACTGCTTGCAAGTGTTGAATGATAACAGTTCATTTTCATCCATGGAAATCCACAATAGTAGAATCACAGGTATTGGAACGGGCTTGCTCCTCCTCCTCTTCCATCTTCCTCAATCTCACCAACCCTTTTCCTTTCCCTCCGGCCTCAGCATCCTCAATTTCTTTCCCAAATCCTCCACGTTGTAAGTCTTCAAGAACCCCGCTGAAAACATCATCGTCGACTCTGTACCCTCTTTCCTCATCTCTTTCCCGAAAATGCCCTGCAACAAGGTGTTCGTGCCGCCGATAATCCTAGGACGACCCTACGACAACAAGGTTTAGGCACCAGACAAGTTCTGCAGGCTCTCACCGAGGGAGGATGATTCTCTCGATCTGGGGGGATTCCCCTACACGTTATGGCGCTGATAGCCATGGATTTCAAAAATACATAAAAGATCCCAACTTTGTTTTATTGAAGATAAGGAAAGAACCCTAATTTTTCAAGAAACACCTATTCTAATTTAAAAAAAAAATATTAACGCTGTGGCAAACACTTAACATTGGCATCAAACGTGACACACTGTTAGTTACCTTATAAAAAATTTAATGTCGTTATTTTTTGAAAAATAAAAGATAAAAATGAACAAATCTTTGAAAAAAAAACGAAATTCAAAATAACATAATATTTAGGAAATTAAAAACATATTCAATCTTAAATTTTAAAACTCAAAAATTCAACGTGAGCATCTTCAAACAATATCAAACACATTTGGTCTTCATTTGTGTCTTTAAAACTCTTCTTAAGAATGAACATAATACTCAACAACCAAAGGGGGCAGTAGGAGTAATGAGGTGTACTACAGTGGAGAGTTACAGTGCGAAAGAATTAATGTTGAGGATTAAGTTGTAAAACAAGGGTATTTTAATCTTTTTGCTATTCATATGACGTGCATATAGTAATTCTGAGAGTGTAGGAAGTACAAGTCTAAATTCGCTGACCCAGTGGTATCTTAACCCAAAAGAATTGCCCAAATATATTTAACACCCCAAACTTGATCAGTAACTCAGCTACCAATGACTCAATTAAATACCTGCAAAATTATTTTAATTTATAATTGATATTGGCAATTGAGCACGTATAATAATATTACTAGAAATTTTATTTTATTTTATAATTGTTCCATTTTTAATCATGATCCAATTCAATATAAAAAAATTATCAATTCGTATTATTAATTAATTTTAATAAAAAATACAGCTATTTATTGAAACTATTTCTGTGATTAATTCTTTTACCATTAAATCATAGAACAAAATACTTCTTTATTAACATGCATTTTATACATTTAAATCCATTTCAATATTTAAGTGTGTAATAATAACTAACGTATTTATAATCTATAGGTGTCTGTTTATGTGATGCGATATATATATATATATCTTGTTACAAGCTATGTAAATCCCACTTTTGCCCTCTCTTACATATGCGGTGTCAGAGAAAAATGCTATTTAATACTTAAGTATGATAAAACAATAGCATTAATTAAAACATCTAACACGATTTAAAATTTTTCAAATTCTACTTATAAGATATAAGAAATTTAATATTTTAAAAGTAATAAAATTGTAATTGTAACTTGCATTGTAAGATTGAATTAGCGAAAGTTTCTACTTTTAATTAATTGAATTTTGGTGTTATGTTTAAAGTGAATGTTTTCCAGAGGCTTTTAATATACCAATTATATTGATTAATTTTCTTGAAAAATAGAAAAGTCAACTATGAAGTTAGTGATACATTTTAGTATTCAGATATATCAATTTTCTACTCTTAATCGGGTATTTAATAAAGCTCGATTGTATTAATTTATAAGTCAACTATGAAGTTAGTGATACATTTTAGTATTCAGACTATTGGAAAGCTCGATAGTTGTAATTTATAAGTTAAAAGATGTAATTGTGTTTGTCATATTAAATTTATAAATAAATTAATAAAGAAATATATTTTTAAATTATTTTAAATATTAAAATTAAAAAATTATAAGTGTTATTTTAGATTTAGATTTTAATATTTTAAAATCATTATAAGTTTAAAATAGATGTTTTTCTTAATTTAAAATTAATTTAAATATTTAGGTAAAATCATATTTCAATAGAGTAATTTCATGTATAAATTTTAAAAAATTATTTTGATATATATATATATATATATAGTAGTTATATTTAATTATTAATTTGATCTTATTTTGAAGATGAATAAAATTATTCCAAAAGAAAAGTTATGACTCAATTGAGTCAAAATTTTGAATTTAGAAAAATTGAATTAAATACAAAATATTGTCATGTAACATTATTAGTAATATATGATATATTGACATCGTGATACTGTTATATAGTATTGACATTAATACGTAATATTGATATTAACATATATGTCATGTGACATGTGACATTGATATTATCATGTGACACAGTGAGGTTTCAACACGTGAAAAAATAAAAAAACAAACAAAAAAAATTAAAAATATTACAAACTAATACGTGATAAATAAAAAATAATATGAATATGAATTATTTTAATAAATATTGAAATTTAACTAAATTAGAAAATAAAAAACTAAATCGAGTAAATTATAACAAAAACGAAAATAAGATTTTAGGCTAATTTTAAATGTAGGATTGTCTTATAGTTTAATGACCTTAAATATATTTTTTATATATAAACAAAATGTTTGTTAATTTTTTTTTTATGATATCACAATATTTTATATATTTTAAATTGTCATTATTAAAAATAAATTATATTGAAGTATAAAATTATATATATATAAATGGATAATAATAAGAAAGAAAATATAAGTGAAATGATGATGTATTTATTTAAAAATTAATTATAATAATGATAATGGTAAATATCATAATATAAGGTAAATAATGTTGTTTTTATGTGTTACAACTTTCATTAGATTTGTTTTCCATTAAAAGAATTACGTTAGTTTTAATTGATGTTACTTATCTCTTTGAAACGTCACATTATCCTGTGTATATAATGTGATATTGATGTTATCCGTATATACTATATAAACGTCACTTTATACGGTGCACACGTTACTATCATTAAAATTCAATTATCAAATGTCAGTAATGAATTTTATCGATAAAAATCAAAATCCAAAAGAAAATGGCGAGAGATTTTATGTCCATTTTACTGCGAAAACTTATTATTAAAATTTAATTATTAACGAATTTTATTGACAAATCCATTATAAATGAATTTACCTAAATAAAGTTATAAATATATATATATATATATATATATATATATATATATATATATATATATGATTTGTTATTGTAAATTTTAAGTTTTAAAGTTAAAAATATTTGAATATTTTTTATTTTATTTTAAATTAAAAATAAAAGTTATTTAAATATCTATATGTTTAAATATGTTTTTTTTATGAATAGAGTTTTCTTTTAACTAAAATTTAATACAGAGGTTACCTAAGTAAGTAAACTCTATATATTAATACTGTAAATTATTAACCTCACATTTAAAATTAAGATTATTGATAAAAAAAATATCAATTAACTATAAAAAATTCTAAAATTGATTATTATTTTCAGTCAATAAATCTATTTTATTAATGAATTGTTATCCTTAACTAAAAAATTTCATCAATAAATACATAATTTTCTAGGGAGAATAAAACACACTAATTAAATCATGAATGAGTAAATAATACAAAGAAGTTTTATGGTGAGGCAAGTTTTTGCCCACCTAATACACATCAATATAAATGAACACAAAATTCTTCACTAACGTAATGTTATTGCAAGTTATATAATTTCAATAAATCCTCATTTAAAATATTCACTAAGTCATCTACTGCCATGCTGAAATGTTCCACCTGCACAACAATATATTGCAAAACTTGATTACATAATTGACATGAGTATGTTAGAAAGAAAATCTTTATAATTATTTCTAGAAAAAAATAAGAAAAAATGACATCAATTTTTTCATAAATTAATTGATGTAAGAGCTAATTTATAAATGTTATTTGCAGGAAAAAAAATTCTATTATTAACTTTTTCAAAATTTATTTTTTACTTCATAAACAAATTAACTTTAATTTAAGACATATTTATGGAGAAGTTTCCTCTAAAGAAACCCTAGTTAATAATAATTTTCCTTTTGCATGGATGATATTAGATTGTACCTGGCAAATGATAGAAATGTTTAGAGCAGAACTTCCCAATGGCAGAACACTGCTACAAACTATGGAGAGATGGTGAGATTCAAGCTTCGAAAATAGCTTTGTTACAATGTTTTCTCGTCTGTCACAAATAACTCTGATTCTTACATCTTTACCTGAAACACTTGCATCGACTTTCGGAAATTTTTCTGAAATATTAACATTGGATCCCTTGTTTTTGCAGCACTTTACAGATTCTGTCTTACGTTTCTGTTCTTGCAAATCATTTACACGATTCTCTAAATGTTTCACATAATCGATCGTTTTTCCAACGATAGATATCTTGTCCAACTGTACATACAAATATTTTACTTTTAACTACACACAAAATGTTTCTCAACGATACTTTCACCACATTTTTCGACAACATTTTAATATAATCAATGTGTTATTTTGTAATTGATCCATATTAATATTTATGATTATTATTTAATTTTGGACCAATCACATAATAACACATAAATGATATTAAAATATTATTAAAAAAATGTTGTCAAAATATTATTATTTACGTTAAAAAATATTATTTTAAACAACTATTTTTTTACAATAACTTGTGTGATAATTCATGATTGATCTATTACCAATATACATGTTAATAAAACAGTGATACATGATTTATTTTTGAAAATATTGTTAAAAGAATTGTTAATATATCATAATCAATGTATATTATCAAAATGTTATAAAAAAAATTATTAAAAAACTATTTTCCTTTTACCTTTTTCAAACCAGGAAGCATGGTTGAAAGTTCTATCATCATAGTGCTGATTTTCTCTCTCCTCTTCCTCTCAGCCATGATGTGCTGTTCCGTCTGAAAAGTGCTTCTTTTCTTTTCAGGCTTTGCATGGAATGCTGCATCAGCAACATTTGAAACCACAGTGGAGTCTTCAAAAGCGAGAGTGCAGGATGAAAATACCTGTTTCTCCGAACCAGAATTCGCACGTTGTGTGTTCTTTTTCAAACACGAACCATCGCCCATGTTGTTGTTGTTTTTGTTGATACCAAAACCTGAACCACTCTCTCCCTTCATCAATTCTTCCTCGAGAGAGTTCATCTCGTGTTCAACGAACAAATGAAACTCATCATCACCCATTTCCTGCAAAAATGAGAATCATTTTCATAAGTGTTGGAAGTCCCACATCAACTAGACATAAGGTCAATTCTTACTTTATAAGTGATGCAAACTTCACCTTACAAGCCGATTTTGTAGGGTTAAGTTAGGTTTAAAACCCACTACTAAGGGGTGTGTTGAAAGTCCCACATCAACTAAAAATAAAGTCAATTCTTACTTTATAAATGGATGCAAACCTTATCCTACAAGTTGATTTTGTGGGGATGAGTTAGGCTTAAAATCTACCAACCCAGTTGCAGATTTGGTACCACCAGCAACCCAGTTGTATAATGACATATACTACACATCTTTATTATATATATATATATATATATATATATATATATATATATATATATATATATATATATATATATATATCAATAAAATATTATTTTTTTAAGTAATTAAAAGTTAAAATATGAAAAAAATAATTAATATGTGATAAAATATTTTTTTATGTAATAAAAAGTTAAAATATGAATAAAAAATAATTAAAATGTAACTTTATAAAAATCTTGAATTAAAATAAATTTTCTTAAAAATTAAAAAATATTTACTACGAGGGACTAGGCAAAAGTAAAAGTAAGATGAATTATATATTGGAATAGTCTTGAAAAAGGCAAATTTTCCAGTTTATTTGATTTTGGAAAATTGTAAAGAGTAGTAGGTAGGTAAGAGAATAATATGAATTTTAAGTAATAAATTTATAACCTATTATATAAAGATAACTTTAAAATATGTTGTCATAACATATTATTGTAAAATAAAATAACGAGAGATTACTATTTATTTTTAGGATGTTTTTGGTGAAAAAAGTATAGTATTCACAACTTAGTTTTTAGCTCTTTAATTCATATTATATTTGTATTAAAGTGTTTTTTTGCTTAATATTTTTATTCTTAAAACCTAATTAATAAGTGTGAAATATTTGCTACTATATTTAAAATTTTAATTAAGCATTAGATTTTTAACTGATTTTTTTTATAAATAATGAATATTATAAAAAGCAATATCAGTGAAGCTTTTTATTGAAATTTGAATATTTGAAGATATTTTGGCTTGTTTATTATAAGAAGATAAGTCTTCGCTTTAACCAATAGAAAATAAATTCGGGCAGACGCTAAAGACATCCAAAAGGTAAAAATACGTCATTTTCTTATCTCTGAATTCGCGTGCTGTATAACAAGTGTTACTAAAAATGATTAAATACTTTACATAAAAAACAAATTAAAAAATTACAATCATTAATGTTACTTATAAAGAATAAAAATGATATATGTTGTTTTTTTTTTCTGAAATTCAGTTTATCTGAAAAATAATTTTTTATTGTTATTGTGTTATCTGATTATTTTTCTGAGAAAGCAGCAATATAAGGATAGTCGAGTCCAATTTTGGGTAAATGAATATTTTTTAATGATCTTTTTTATGCTTTACATTTTCATAATCTAATTACTTTATAATTTGAAAATTTGAATGAGGTTATCATTTAGAGTCTTTCCAAATTAGTTTAAAATCACTATATAACATACAAATATTTTAGCTATTTAATATTATTAAATTTTAAATTAGTCTAGTTAATAACAGAAATTAATAATAATAATTAACTAAAATCTTGGTAATTAATTGAATTTAAACTCTAATTTATAAATTAATTACAAAATTTTATTATCAATAAAAAATATTTTAAACATCAATAATTTTTAATTTATAAAATAGTGTATTTCTTAATCAATACAATGATTACTTACATCTTTTAATTTTACATTAATTGTTATTTAACGAGTGTTTTGTAAATATACATACACACATACATAGATATATAATTTATTATTTTTTTCATGAAAAAGTATCTGATTTACTTAATTGTGAATGAAAAAAGTATTTTGATTATTGTTTTATAGCAAATTAACTTTATTTCTTCTTTATTTTTTTCCTTTTCCAGTAAGTGCTCTCTTTTGTTAATAAAACCTAATATGACATTTATAATGTTAGTCAAGTGTTTTTTTTTCGAAATTCACAGTTAATAGAATTTTCATATCTGATAACCAAATAAATTAATAAAAGTGACTCAATAGTTTACAAAATAACTTTTTTTTTTAAAAAATTTATAAAAAATATTTGAAAATCTCACATCAACTAAAAATAAAACTAATTTATAATACATATTTCATAAATCGATTTTATAGATTTACACTTAAAATTCATTTTTTAATATGATATCAAAATTAATATTTAAAATTTATTTTTTAATATGATATTAAAATTAATATTTATCAGGATATGTTATCCGTTATCAAAATATTATTTTGTGAAATTAAGCTTTAAAATATCTTTCTTAACTACAGTAGAATATTTTCATCTAAATCAATTATAAGAATAATAATAAAATAAACCAAAGCCGAAGTGTAGGAATTGAAGTTTTTCAAACCAGGATACCCTCATAGTGCTGATTTTCTCTCTCCTCTTCCTCTTCCTCTCAGACATTATATGCAGCTGCGTCTGAAAAGTGCTTTTCTTTTGCTTCGCATGGAATGCTTCATCAGCATCATTTGACACAACAGTGGAGTTCTCGAAAGAGAGAGTGCAGGATGAAAATTCATGGTTCTTCTCCGAACTAGAATTCGTGTTCGTTTCCAAACATGAAAGATTTTCCATGTTGTTGTTGTTGTTGATAGCAAAATCTGAATCATAAGGCACTGAACTCTCTCCCTTCATCAATTCTTCCTCAAGAGAGTTCACGTCGTGTTCGTTGAACAAACGCAACTCATCATCATCCATTTCCTGCAAAAAGGAGAATCATTTTCATAAGAACCAAATGATATAAAATATTAACATACAACTTTTTTCTTGCGTGATTCTCATGCATTCTATGTTGTATTACTTACTAAATCAGAAAACCATTTTTCCCATGATTCATCCATTGTTTTTGCCAAGTATAGTTTCATTTTGTTGGACTATATATTGTGGAAAGGAACCCTTCAAACGTTCTACCAACCACGTGGCTAATATAGATAATGGTTGTACGATGATAATTAAAATTAGATACCAATAGTACTAGATATAGACTTGTCAGTCCGGTCCACAGGATTCGGTTCTGTTTTGTTTTATATGGTCTTTGGCTAAAAAATCGTACAGGATAAAAAAAAACTTAGATCCAAATCAAGAAAGTTCACAGAATCCTTATAAACGAGGGTTTAAGAAAGTTTATCTCAATCTGAATTGTCTAAGAATGATCTTGAACTTAGATAAATTCATCTTGATTTTTGGCTTAAGTTTGGGTTAATTATATTGATTTTCGATCTTTGGCTTTTGTTTTGTCTTTCAATCTTGGATAACGTATTTCATTTTTTGACCTAGATTAATATGTTTTAATCTTTCGTCCAACTGGCTTGTCTCGACTTAAGGTCTATGTTAACCTTATTTTATAAACGAGGGTTAATTCATGGAATTTCTTTTTAAAAATGAAAAGTATGTATTATATTTATAAATATGTTATTAATATTTTTGTTTAGGAAAGTCTATCTTAACTTTTAGTTTAGGTTTAGTCTAATCTATATTGATCTTCGACCTTTGTCTCATCCTTCAACTTAGGATGACCTGTTACATTCTTTAACTTGGATTGACTCATCTCGTTCTTTCGCCTAATTGACTTGTCTTGACCTTGAACTATGCTAACCTGTGTCGACCTTAATTCTGAGTCGACCTGTTTTTACCTTTGGCCCATGTTAACTCATATCAACCTTTAGTTTGGACTGACTTGTCTTAACCTTTGCTCAGTCCATCTTGACCTTTGACTTGGGCGAATCCATCTCAACCTTCAGCCTGGACAACCTTCTCTCGACCTTCGGTAGGCCAACCTGTCTCGGTCTTAGGTCTATGTCGGCCCATCTTGACTTTCACTTTGAGTTGGCTTGTCTCAACCTTCGATCAGGACAGGTCTGTCTCGCCCATCGATGTAGGCCTGCCTATCTCGGCCTTCAGTCCAGACCGGTATATCACGACCTTCAGCCTGGATTGGTCCATGTCAAACTTTGGCATGTGCTATATTGTCTCAACTTTTGACTCGAGCTAAACGGTCTTAATCTTTGACTCAAACTTTCTAGACCTTCGGTCCAACCAGTCTCAATTGACCTTCGTTCTTGCCAGCCTAGCTTGGATTTTGGTTTTGGTTGGCCATCATACAAAGTCTTAAAAAGAGATTTGGATTATATGTATTGTAAAATATTATTTTTTAGGTAATAAAAAGTTAAAATATGAATAAAAATAAATAAAATATGATTTTGGAAAAGTCTTGTATTAAAATAAAAATTATAAAAGAAATTATAAATTTGGTATGATGGACCAGACAAAGTAAAAACATGTAAACTTTGGATTGATTGCATATTATATTTTCATGTTTTTTTTATTAGGTGAATTTATAATATATAAATAAATGTAAATTTTATTTTACAAACGATTTTGTAAAGTTGGGTTAAATTTAAAGCCTACTTAATCTATTCTAACAAGATTTGTTATTCATTTAATTTATTGTGTTACTATTCATCCAATGATTTATTTTGTTGGATGTATTGTTTAATCTACTATTAGACCACCATGTTTATGTTTAAAATGTATATACTTTAAAATGAGAAACAATATTTTATATTGTAATTATTTTATGATTCCATAAAAATGTCTTTTGATGGTCTATTTTAGCATGTCTAGATGCATGGAAACAAGTCGTGGGTGGAATGAGGACCATTCTGAGACATGAAAAGTTGGCAATCATATGATGGGTGTAGGTCATAAAAATGACTTTTATGGTTGTCTCCTTTTTCTTTCTATAATTATTCTTCAATCAAAACGCGTGATAACTTTATTCATCAAACACCTGCAAAACTTTTAAAAAATAATAATATTACTATTTTTTTATTATTATAATTGAAAATATACTTCCATCCACGAGTTTAGCACAGTATCCCATTTCTCGTACAAATTCACTTTCATGTTTTTGTCGAAATCGTTCATCCAACGGACTTAGTCACTCGTCTTTCTATCTCTAGTACAACAGTGAAATCAAACACATTTACCATGTGAAAAAGTGATTGATCATGAAAAAAATGATTAATTAATCTGCTTTTTGAATAAATAAATGTATCTTTTTTAAAAATTTAATATAATAAATTTATTTTATTTTATAATTTAATTTCTAAATATTTTATTTGAATACAGTAAATTTATATTTATTAAATTTGATCTTGTTTTTGTTTTCAATTAACATTGTTTCTGCTGGAATGGGACAAGGAAAACTTTTGCTGTTTTTGCTCGGGAATGTTCCGCTTCCGCCGATCGGTTCTCCTGTCTCCGGTCTTACCTTCTGGATCTTTCTCTCTCAATGCCAAAATGGGGATGACCTGCAGGAAACACTCCGACGCTTAAGTCAGAATTTATCTATGCAAGTCTAGTTAAAATCAGAAATAAGAGCTTTTACCTTCCTAATCAGTTGTTATTTATAGGATTTCAAGGAATATAATCCATTAATTTACCTCTTAATGACAATCAATACAAACCTTAACCGCTCCACGGTGACCGTTACATCATTAATTGGTCGACCGAGAATGATTGACTTCCATCGCCTCTACATGGCCGGTCGGTCTAACCTAAGTAGCGGGAATAATTGACTTCCATCGCCTCTGCATGGCCGGTCGGTCCAATCTACTCAGTAGTAACAAACATCAAATGCAAA
This sequence comes from Vigna angularis, assembly GCF_016808095.1. Classification (NCBI taxonomy): domain Eukaryota; kingdom Viridiplantae; phylum Streptophyta; class Magnoliopsida; order Fabales; family Fabaceae; genus Vigna; species Vigna angularis. The sequence goes on from NC_068978.1 coordinate 30,237,464, forward strand.
AATTTACTCCTTCAGCTTTATAAACACTATTAAAAAATATTCACATCAAATTTAAATATATATATATATATATATATATATATATATATATATAACACTTACGAAAAATAATTAATTGACATTAATGAAAAAACTCTATTTCAAATAATCCTAAGGATTGATTATGTTTTTAGTTTTATATTTGCATGTAAAATTAAATTATTTTCATGTTTGAAATTTTGATATATTTTTGTTCCTTAACTTTAAAAATAATTAATATAATTCTCTTTTGTATGAGCTATAAAATTGTGTCTTAAATATGATAGCATATTTTAAATAATGAGACTAACTTATTTTAATATTGAAAATTTAAAATATAGATAGAATTTATATAAATGATTTCATTATCTAACATGATATACCAAATATTCTGTAAGTATATGGTATTAAGGAATATCATCACATAATCAAACTACCGAGATTTGATCACACACACTAGTACAAAAGACAATTTTTGTAGCGATTTTTTATAATGATTATAATCTACTTGGTATAAAAATTGACGTTGTGGCATAATTGTAAATATCGTGTAAATTTCTATATTGTTTGGAGCTAGGATCAGTATAGAAAGTGGTGCGGTGACAAAAATGTAATAAATTAGAAAGTTTTCCTATATCGGTTGATCCAAAACTGATATAGAAAGTGGTGCACAGGAAAAAAATGTAACAAATTACAAAGTTTTTCTATATCAGTTGAACCTAGAACCGATATAGAAAATGTGCAATAGCAAAATTGTAACAAATTACAAATTTTTTTTATATTGATTAGACCTAAAATTGATATAGAAAGTGACCTTTTATACCGGTTAGTCACAATAATTGGTATGAAATGTTTAATTTTTTTTTTTGTTTCCAACTTTCGTGCTTCACCTTATTCACCTCTATACATAGTGACTGGATCTATCCTTCTCCCTTCTCATGAGTAGTCTTCGTCTTCGTCTTAGTCTTTCCTTCTGTTCTATTCACTTTCCTCCTTCTATTCCATCTAGTTCTCAATTGCGAGTAATCCTTCTTCCATCTTGTTTGTCGCGTTGCTGTCTCAACAACATTAGGAAAGTTTCATCGTCATTGCCATTCCATTCTCTCTTTTCCTTCCATTCCAATTGTTATCCTGACATTCATCTACTTGTCCTCGCATTCATGTCTCCTCCAACATCAAGAACTTATGCACTCACAGGTTGCCTTAGACATTCTTGTCAACGAAATTCACGAGGATTGTTGGGCTTTGTGTGGTGTTGCCTTCGCTGCCACCTCCTTTGCATTTTCTGCATTAGAAAAGGTTAGCATATGAACCTAATATCTACATTGTTTTGGCGTTGATGCCTTTATTATTTTGAATTTAAAAACGAATGAATGTTGTAAGTTGGTTTGGTGTATATTAAATGTTATAAAAAGGAGACAATTATAAGTAGCATTAAGAAGAGAGAATCAGTGTGGGGAGAAGCTCAAACAATGCATGAGTTGGGCAACTTGAATGGTAATGGGGTGATGGGTTCTGATTTTTGGTGTAGTGATGCAGAATAAGGATGAAATTTTTAGCATAGTGAAATCAGGTTTGATAGTGAGAGAACAATGAGGCAAATTATAGGTGAGAAAATGAAGGTGATGATGAAGTTGATTTTGTGACTCAACAATGGACAAAGTTGATTCATGTTTTTTTTTTATGAAAGCAACACCTTTGGTTGCTTAAAGTTCCTTTGAAAATATTACCACTTTCATGATGGTCACTTCTTAATAGGCTCAAGACTAGCACAACTTGTTATTGAAAATATCATTACTAATTTGTAGAATGACCATTGATGAGTGCATATTTATAAACAATATTTCGTTAAGTATTGTTTGATAAATTCAAAACATTGATTGCTAGATAGTCTAACTTTTTTTAGACGATTTTGTCTCAACAATTTCTTTCTTTTTTATGTTTATTAAATACACATGCTAAACGAAATATGTTTGAATATTATTAAGCATAGTATGAAAAAGGTTTTTTTATCTGATTAAACGATATTTTTAGGTTTACTTGCCTTTACTCCTAACTCCTCTTAATGGTTTGACCTTATGAAAAAAAGTTTATCATACTACCTTAGTGTATTATCCCTTTAACTAGTTTCCCTCTTCTTGGTATTTCTTTCATATACTTTCTTATAGCTTATGGTTTCTGTCAAAGCTCAACAAATTAATTTCCTCCTCCTTATTTGATAAAGATTAAAAATGATTCAGAACATGTGATAATTATAATTATTAGAGCATATTAACATTGCACGTTATGGTAGTAGTAACACTAAATAGACTGTAAGTGCTGGAATGATGCATAGTGTAAATGCGTAGAAACAAGTGCTGGAATGAGGACCATATACTGTGTTCACACGTGTGAAGTTTGCAATTATATGATGGGTCTAAGTCGTATAAAATATGACAGCCTTTGTTGTCTCCTTTTCTTTTATATAATTATTGTACAAGTAAAGCACGTGATGAATGTATTGATCCAACATCTGCAAAAGCCTCTAATGACAAGTGTCAGAACTACCAGAAAAGCTTCATTAGCTAGGGACCCTTTTACGTATTAAAAAGTTAATATGTATTATTTTTAACATTTTATAATAAAAGGAGAGTTAAATTTTGACAATGAAATGATTTTTTTTTCTAAAAAAACCGAAACAATTATAATTGCTAATAATTTATGAATCATGAACTTGCTGTTGGAAACAGCTGGTGGTGATGTGTAGGGAATGCCATGGCTGCTTAAATGAGTGACAAAAGAACTACATGTTGATGTGAAAGATATTGAGTATATATTTTTCATGTCGATATCATAAGTTTAAAAGATTTTATTTAAGATAATTTGTTAATTACTTTTATGTAATATTATATTATAATTTGATTATATTTTTAAATGAGATAACTCTTTTAACACTTTTAGTATAAAGTTCAAAATTTATTTAAGTAAATAGTTGGTTCAGTATGAGTATCAATGTATTTCGTTTAGGAAAAAGTTGAGAAAAATTATAGTCTTAGTATTAAAGATTAATTTTTAAAATTTTGTTCGAAATTAGGTAATTGATCACATAGTTGGTAATTGGTAATTAGACTTAATTAAGTTTTAAATTTTAAATAAATTTTAATATTTTTAATTGACTTCTTATTAAATTGTTGGTTTAATAGGTTTGGAGGTCCCTATATTTGCGGGTTTGTTTCAATTGGGTCCTCCAATTTTGAAAGTGATCAATTTGGTCCCTAATTTAACAAAATTAAGTCAATATTACCCTTTCAGTGTTAATCTGTTTATAAATCCAACTTCTTACCAATGCTTTATAATCATATAAAATCCATGTATTCAGAGCCATCTGCAAATAAAAGGATGCCTCAGCATGTCGCCTGTTTAAAAAGTTAATGTCGTCCATTGCATTTAACGAAAGGGTATTATTGACTCAATTTTGTTAAATTAGGGACTCAATTGATCACTTCCAAAATTGGAGGACCCAATTGAAACGAATCCGCAAATATAGGGACCTCCGAACCTATTAAACCTAAATTGTTTGTGTATTAAGTACTCAATTTTTATATTTTTAAATTAAATATATGTCATTTAACTTTTTTTGTTAATCGGGTGGTGTGAGTATTATTCTCTCCCATCATTTTACTTTTTCTTATCTTCACGCGCTACCAAAAATTAGGTTTTATATTAATTGTAAATAGTATAAAATTGAAATTTAAAATATAAACTATATTTTGATAGAAGTCTCACATCTGATGAGATCAATTTATAAAGTTTATCTTACAAATCAGTTTTGTAAAATTGAATTAGGTTTAAAATTCATATTATCAGAACCAGAGTAGAGTCTATTATAGTGATAATTTTTGTTTGTTGGACATATTGTTTTATCCATTATCGGACCGTTATTGGATCACCCATCAATGTAGTTTCATACTCAAGATGTATATACCTCGACGTGAGAGGGTGTATTAAAAATAAAAGTTAATTTAAAGTATATAAATAAGTGCAAATCTTATTTTACAAGCTGGTTTTGTAAGATTGAGGTAGGCTTAAAGTTCATTTATTAATATATTTGAATTCAAATTAGTATTAATTTAATTATTTTTTATGTGATTTTGTTTAAGTGATGTATTATAATTTTTATTTGCATATATAAAAAAGTATCATTAGAATTTTAAAACATAAAGTAAAGAAACGATCCTTATAGTAATCTTTTCGATGGGATCATTTAACTGTGATTAACATGAATGAAACCCTAGATTTGTCAAAATAAAACATAAAGTGGATCGAAAGAAACCTCGTTCACAAAATACCTAACCCTTTACCCTACCAAAAATGCATAAGCTTTCATGTCACCAACACGTTGTTCCAAGCAACAACCACCCTCTTCCCTAACCTCATGCTTTCTTCAATCATATTTCCAAAACCACCGTTTCCAAACAAACTACAAAAGTGTATGTCACTCTCTACTTTTACATGACACACCACCACCATTTGTTTTTTCTCATAACATAACATTTACAATATCATTATTTGGCACTTTTCTTTTACCCATTTCCCTTTTTTTCATCTTTCAAGTCATATTAATCAAATCAGGTGGAAATAAGCTACCTTCTCTTTTCTCTTTCTTCGAGCTTTTCGGCCATCTTTGGATTTTTTCCCTGTCTTCTTTTCAACCATATGTTTTGTTGTTCATCCCATTATAATCCATGTGCTGCATATTCTATCCATTCATGAAGAAATTAGTAGATGATTTTCTTTCTTTTACGTGGAATTATATAGACTTCACTAGAATAGGAATTAATTTACACTTTGTTTTGTTAGAAGTGTGAAACACTACAATTTTTTATATTATTATTCGTTTTAAAAAATAATTAATCCGCTTTTAGTAGAATGTAATATTTTCTTTTCTAGTCATATCTTCTTTTAAAAATATTATATTATATTATTTATTTATTTATTTATTTTATTTTAGATGTAACAGCCTAAAAAATATAGTGTTTCGGAATTGATAATTTGTTTAAAATGGTGAGACTTCAATATTTTGATATTAAAAAATTAAAATATAAATAAAGTTTTTATAAACAACTTTCATTATTTAAAAACACATACTCTCTCTAAAACTCTTTCCTTTATATCTCTTTCCCTTCTCTTTAGGTTTTCTTAATTTCTGTTCATTTGTTTGAAGATTGAAGACTGCTAGAGTGATCCTTGAGGTAATCTCTCAACTTTTATTCGATCAGTTTCTTCACTATAGTAAGTTGATTTTTTGTCCTATTGATATTATTTATGGGTACTCACCCTTGCCTATTGTGGTTGTAGTTCCACCTACGATGGTTGTATTTGTACGGGAGTAGATAGTGTTGCAGATGAGACTGAATAGTAGCACGACAAGAGATAGGAAATAAATATTTGTGGGATTTTGTCTTTAAAGTTTTCTTTTCGTACATTTGACTTGGAGTTTTTGTAAAGGATATGTTATGGTATATTTTGGTGTTGTATGGACATTATTTAAATTGTGATTTTTTCTTCCGCGTAAAAGATTTTGAGTAAATAACAATAACTATTTTACATATTTTGTGCCGAGTAAGATTGATTATTTCTTTACACGTGGCATCCCACTAGGGGTGTTACATTGAATGTTCAATCAATCATAAGCACATTTTTAGACTTAACAAATCCTTATATGGATTGAAACAAGCCCTTAGAGCTTGGTATGAAAGGTTAAGTCTATTCTTCATTGAAAATGGTTTTACAAGAGGACAGGTAGACACCACATTGTTTCGCAAAAATGTCAACTATGATTTCATAATAATCCAAATATATGTTGATCATATAATCTTTGGTGCTACTAATGGAGATCTTTGTCAAGATTTCTTTAAGATGATGCATGATGAATTTGAGATGAGCATGATGGATGAACTAAAATTCTTTCTTGGACTATAAATTAAGCAAGAGACAGATGCAATATACATAACAGAGCTACTAAAGAAATTCAAAATGGATAAAGTAAAGGAGATGAAGACTCCAATGCATCCAACAACTGGCCTAGGGCTAAATGAAAGCTTTAACACTATTTATCGACAAACGATAGGATCACTTTTATATCTTAACGTCTAGACCTAATATAATGTTCAATGTCTGTCTATGTGCTAGATTTCAGTTAGATCCAAGAGAAACTCATCTTAGTGTTGTTAAATGAATATTTTGTTATCTAATTATAATAACTAATCTTGGTCTGTGCTATAAAGGAAGTGAAAGTTTCAGGCTCGAAGGCTATTGTGATATTCATTAAGCTGATTATGCTAAAGACAAAGTTGAACAAAAATGTATAAGTGGAGGCTGCCACTTCATTGGAGGAAACCTTGTCTCATGGTTGAACAAAAAGCAAAGAAAAATTAAGCTATCAATTGTTGAAGCAGAATACATATTTGTTGCCCATTACTTCTCATAATTACTTTGAATAAAAAATAAATTAGAAGATTATATTTACTTTGAGAGTAAGATCCTTATATACTGTGATAATAATGTCGCTATTAATTTGTCTAGAATTCCTACATTGTAGTCATGTGACAAACATATTAAAGTCAAACATCACTTCATACATGATCATGTAAATAAGGATACTGTGGATTTATGATATGTAACACAAAAGATCAGGTCGCTGATATCTTCACCTAGTCATTGGTGGAAGATAAACTTCATATTCTAATCACCCTTCTTGGCATGAAAAACGTCCAATGAATTAGAAGCAACATGTTATTGACGAAAGTACTAAGAAGAGGATATCATTTATCCAAATCACAAAATTTCATTTGTAATTATTTCTATTTGGCATAATTTTATGGATCTCGTAGGGAGATTCTATGGTGGCGTTTCATTAATGTATGTATTGATATATGAATTGGGTATTGAGAGTTATTTCGTCGCTCTAATAACAATTGTTAACCATTGATCACCTTAATAGCTGTGAGCATACAATGATGTAGTGACAAATCCGTTCAAAATGATAGTGTTGTTATTGTATAAATCTAAGGTGGTCTTGTTTGATATAAGCTTCTTCTAAGAAACTTTATTATACTTTGGATAAATGTAATATTATCTCTTAATTGTATAGAATTGATATATATTGATATTATAGTTACTTTATATAACGGTATTAGTAATATATAAATCTTTGATTATTTATTCTTAAATTTTTTATTATGCAATGCTCTATATTATTAAATGAGATATTATAGCAAAATTTAAATAGATAAATATTATTAAAAAGATAACAACATAATTGGTTATGTCTTAATATGTAATGGAATTGTGTTGAAAACATATAGTAAATCTTTGTTTTTTTTTATTAAAAAGGTTTTTATTTTTCTTGAAATTAGTATTTTTTTTTCCAATGATTATGTGTTTCAATTTTAAACTTTCTCTTCTTTTTTCTTTCTTTCTGTGTCTGTGTATCCAAACACACTGACAGGGTGAATTTATTGAAGCATTTAAAATTGCAATGTAGGGTGGAGAAAGCATGCACATTCAAGATGAAAACTATACAAATATATTAATTGTAAAGTAAACAAAATCATCTTATTTTCCATAATTAAAAACGAATGTTCGTGAAGATTGCAAAAACCATAACTATCATGCACAGCAGCACTATTTCTTTCTTTAGGAGCTTCAATGATTGACAAAAATGGAAAAGATACATTCAACAGAAACGTGCTGAAGCAGCAGATAATGCATTAATTAATATTTCTTGTGTGGCTCTTTATTAATATTACAGGTTACAGCACTTGGACAAATCCTCAGTCAATGTTTTCACAAAGTTGTCAACTGTCGTGGTGAATTTAGGGTTCATCTGCAAGATAGGGCAATCATACATATACGTATCATGCTCCATGCACAACAATATATTATTATTTTAATGTTCCATGTGATAAGCATGTAAGGCTCACAAGGATTCTAACTCTGTAAATATTCTTGTTCTTACAATCAGGATACTATTTTATTCTGTATCGTAAATGTAAGTATTGGAAAGAAGACACCTCGTGATTGTAATTATTCTTAGAAAATATCTTATAAAATAATTAATATAATGATCTAATTGCACTTTTCATTTATATTATAAACAAATATAAATTGTAATTATGTCTTACATTTTCTAGTCGTATTTTGTATTAATGATCTTCCAGTTTTGCAACATCAAAATTGTATTTTGTGCAAATATTTGGAGGATTATGATTATGAAATTAGTGATGAAAGACATTCAAAAGATAAGAAATGAGAACTTTGATACATGCTTGATGAATTTTGAAAACTAATGAGAATGAGAATGATATAACAATCTCAAAAAATAGCAATCCCAAAAATAATCACATGCATGTAAAGAAGATAAAACAAAAGAACTACTGATCATCGATTTTCACACCAGACAACTGAAATTGTTTATCCTATCTCTGGAACGAGTGATGTTTTTTCTAAGTGAGAGAATAATTAAAAGTAATAGTTGATTAAATTATTAGATTTTGACATATATACTTTCTTGAATGTTTAAAGAAGGAAAGTGGTATGTTGATAAGATGTGTCATAATAAGAAGAGTGTAGATATACCTGAGCAATGCTGGTAATGGTGATAGCAGAATTCCCAAAAGGCAAAACATTGCTGCTAACAACAGAGAGATTATGAGCTTCAAGCTTGGCCATTACGTTCTGCACAATGTTCCTTTGCATCTCACACGTTACTCTGATAAGTACATCTTTTCCTGCAACTCTTGCTTCAACCTTCGAACATTTCTTGCTAGCTTCGTCACCATCATTACAAGCATGAGAGGTCCACGAAAAGTCATATCCAACCATGTTGCTTTTGCTCACTTTCAAGCACCCTTCTGATTCTATCTTCCTCTTCTTATTCTCTTTCTCCAAATCTTTCACACGCTGCTCAAGACACTTCACGTATTCTATGGCCTTGTTCAGAACAGAAACCTTGTCCACCTACACACATCTTTACAGATTAGAACTTTCTTACATCCATTTTTCGACTTCATGCAAAGCAAAATCATCTTTGCACCCATTGAACAATCTACATCAGTTTTGTAATAGATGTAAAAATACACAAAACCGATGAAAAAAAAGCTGATTTGTAGTATTTGATGGCTTAAACATCAAATTATTAGAGTTGGCTTTGAGTGAAGCTGATCAAGAAAATAGTCTTCCTAATCAAATATAAGTAATAAAATACATCTTATATACAGTATTAGAAAAAGTTAATTAAATGTATTACAAGTAGGATTATGTATATAAATAACCCTAGAAAAAAAAGAGTTAAAAAAATAAAACATAACAAAGTCAATTACAAATACATAATTGTTACAATCAAATTTAGTTTCAGTTTCTAGAAAATCTACCCTAATAGTATTCTAATACCAAATTGGATCTTCAGATGCTAATAATTTATTAAAATAGTATGAGAAATAGTGATATATATATCCATGGTACTAAGAAGCAAAGGAAAAACTATATGAACTAACCTTTTTCAAGCCAGGAATAAGAGCAGAAAGGGCAATGAACATTTTGGTGAGATTCTCTCTCCTTTTCCTCTCAGACATTATGTGATCAAGTGTCTGAGAAGAGTTTCTTTCCCTCTTGAGGGGTTTTCTGGTTTTTTCTTGGGTCTGATTTGAGTGTTCACCAAGATGTTGGCACGTTTTCTTATCAAAAATTGGCACTGAAGTGAAATTCTCAAACGACAGAACACAAGACTTTGGTCGTGGAGAAGCATGTTGTTGTGTGACACTTGTCGTGTCAAAGCCAGTGTTCTCTTCCAAAGATGGAAAATTGCTTAGAAGGGTAGTGCTGCTTTCTTTCAATGAGTCTTCTGCAGGCACCACTGAATTGTCCCCCTTAAATTCTTCTCCAGCAGAGTTCAGGTCAAAATCACGTAAAGTATGCCAATCATTTTCCTCCTGTAAACACAACAAAAGAGAACAATTTTTAGGAACAAGGTTGTGTATAAAGTTAGATACCATATTTCATATGTTACTTACCAAAATTGAAACCCATTGTTGCCATGATTCATCATCCATTTGGTCCCTTGAACTACAAATAGTTGTAGTGCAGTTTATATATGCTTATGCTATTGAGGGGAGATGCCGAAACTGAGCGATGAGGGATTCCTTCCTGTGCCATTATTGGTAATTGATTGATAGTGTGTGATTAGAGTATTGGTACTTTGAGAAAGACGATATGTGGCTTGGCTAATGCCACGACCCTCTTACTTTTCCGCAACAAGTGGCATTGCAATTTGATTTTTGTAATTATGCTGTAAACCAACGTAACAACAGTGATAGAAAGAGTTTTATATATAAAAAATAAACATGTTGAAACCATTATAAGAGTTTAAATTGAGCAAGTTGAACTAGATTCTGGTAAAAAAGATTTCGAAGGTTAAATGATTAGAGCATTTTGTATTAAAAAGGGTAAATTACATTTCTTATATGCTTTTTTCTATTTCAGGCAATCAAATTGTCAAGGGACAAATTATTCATTTTATATTTCACTCTAATGAAAGAAAGAGCTTGTCAAAAAGTAATATAACATTGAATTTTAAAATTCTAAGCCAATTTTATAACATAAATCTAGACTCTAGGTGATTCATGTATTATAATAAACAAAAGTTCATATGTGTATTCTTAAGTCATTTTAAAAATATATTGTTATAAAAATACATTTTTAAAATTTAATACAAGTCATAATTTTTTTTTTTAAAAAAAGTGAACATAAAAAAACATATGGAACATAAAAGTGGACAAGAGCCTTTGATTGAATTTGAGAACAATCTAACCTTTATAGTGTGTAAAAATGAAAAGTTCTTAACATCTCATAAACAAAAGTCAATAAAGAGGGGTAATAATGGTGATAGTTAAATATATATAAATAATTGTTCACACCTATTATACTTTTCTAAATTTAATATTAAGAAATAACAATTGCTAGTGTGTAAAATTATTTATCAAAGAAAAGTTCATAATTTTTTTAAGACAATGTTAACCAAATACAAGACACTAATTAAGGAATTATAAAATTATAAAAAAAAAATATTATACTTGATTTTAATTACCTTGGTATTATAGTACCTGCATTATGTACGGTGATAAGTATCAATTTTAAGTAAAACTGAATATTAGTTTTGATATTTATATCATTTTCTAAAATTAGAAATAGAAATGTTACGTTTTGATATTATTTATAGATAAATAAGAATAAATTAAAAAAATAGGTTGTGTTGGACCAGAGACACCACATCACACACAAACAAAGTACTGCTTTCTCTCACAATCTCCCAAACACAACATATACAAGAGGACAGGTATGTAGAAAGGAGTGGAGGAAAAACATGAGACAAAAACTAATTTTCTCATACAGAACATTCAGAACATACAAAACGTACAGAACTGTAAAAATAAAAATAACTGCAATAAAAGAAACTGTCTAATCATAGAATAGAAACATTTTAATCTCATAAGCTCTATCAAATTTTCAAATCTCAAATAATTTAGAGGCTTGGTAAAAGCATCAATAATACGATCTTCTGCTATGTATAAGTTCTATTCTTCCTTGACTTACTTGGTCATTCCAAATATAATTTTTTTTCATTGTTTTTGTTTCTGCCATGGAAAAACGAGATTTTTGGAGAGACTAAATGGTAGATTTGTTATCCACCAAAAATTTCAGTGGCTTCTCATATTCTAATTTAGCTCTTCAAAGTTTCCAATCATAAGCATTGAAAACCAGCTTTTGTCTCCAATCACATAAGCATTGAAAAGTAGCTTTTGTTTTGTTGCTGCAATCTATTATATTCACTATAATAATTAATTAAATTATCAATGGATAATTACATATAAATTTATATATGTCGGTAATATATATTTATTGACAGATTTATTGACAAGGGTTGTTCAATTATCAACAGATAAATTTATTAGTGATGCATGTATGTGTAAATATTTATCATAAGTCATCGATAAATACCTAAGTGAAATTGATTAAGGATTTGGAAAATCAGTTTTTTCTTTTTTTCGTATATTTGTCTTTTCTATTCTCTTATGGAAACCTCGTTCTCCAAAGTGTTCTTTCATTCTCCAAATTGGCATTCGCTCATTCGTAGTGCTAGAGCCTTTGTTCCTTCATTTACAAATGTTGTCTCCCTCGTTCGCTTAGACCCATTCGCAAATATTCCATCGCACAGCTACGTTCGCGCATCGCTCCCTTATTCGCAAAGGCAGAGGGTCACTCCCTTATTCGTAGAGAGAGAGGGTCACTCCCTCATTCGTAGAGGCAGAGGATTGTTCCTTTATTCGCATAGAGCCTCCCTTGCACAGCCACCTTCGGTGACTCGTCCTGTGAGCAACCTCAGTTCTTTTCACTGGTTGTCGTGGTTCTCCGTCAATGTATCTGCATTTGGTAACTCTCTCGTTCTACCATTTCGCAAATGGTCTATGTCATGGCCTTATTTTTGTCGATTGCATTTTGCAGGACATTGTTGTGGTGTATCGAAGCTTCAAGCAAGCGCCATTGAGAGAGTAGGTTTGCCCATTGTTCCCTTTCTCTGTCGTGTAATATATTTGTTTTGATTGAGCAATTGTTTTGACCAAACTAGTAGCATGTTATTGTTCCAATACTGATTATGTTAGTTTGTCTTGGAAACCAATTTATGTGTAGACTTTATGCATTAATAGCCTATTAGTGCTAAAAAATTGTTGATAAAATGTGTAATATGGCTTATGAGGAACCCTTTGAAATTGATTCATATGTGTGTTGTTTATTTGCTTTGACCGAGAGCTTGAGATATGAATTTCATTTGCAGAACTGCTTATTCTTAAAACTATGTGGATAGGGGATATACAACCAAGGTTGTACAAACTCCATAGTCTAATAAATTGACAACTATTTTCTATGCATTATGTTTTGGATCTAGGAAATGTTTTGGTTCAAAATTGGTGCATGTTGTGGTGTGTAGTGTGTTAGGTTTTGGGAGGGTGCTATTGTTGTTAATTGTACTATTGTTTGTTGTCTTGTAGGGGTAAATTATCGTTTCATTATAATCAAATTTCTGGTTTGTTATTTGGTGATTTCGAACTAATGGAAAGTGTTTTTGGGCTAAAGTGTAGTTGTCTTGAATTTTATTATAGTTGGAGTATTTTTAGTACGCCTGTTAATGAGAATAATTACATTTGTGTGTGTTAACCTTAATGCCTAAGTTTAGAGCATGAAGAGGCATGTTTTAACTATTGGAATGAGTGGTATTGTGGTGAATTTTGGATGTAGGGCAATAACTTCACTTACCCTGTGCAGTAGAGGTGAGCTAACTATGTCTTATTACTAGTTGATGGGTAGTTGCAATCATGTAATGGGAAGGGTTTTAGTGCAGAATCTCTGGGTTCATTTAGGACCTGATCTAGTGTTACTTAAAGGAAGAACTATGACTGGGAAAAAGTTAGGTGCATTGTTTTTTAGGGTGAATTGTGAATTAGGTGAGGGTTTAAGGTTAGATCACAATAGCTAGTAAGGGGGGCTCTGTAGCAAGGAGTCTCTCTACAACATTAAAACTAACCCAGACAACAAGTGAATGCACTACTATAGAATTGACTATAAATAACACTAAATAGATAGCACTTTTTTAAATAAACGCTATCTATGCATGTACAAAATAATAGATAGCGCTTATTTAAATAAGAGTTATCTATAGCTAGATAACGCTTTTCCAAAAAAGCACTATCTATAAGTATTTAATATTATTTTTAATTCAAAATTTGTATTAACATTATCTATTGAAACAAAATAGATAACAATTTTTTTTAAAAGCGTTATCTATTCTATCTATTAAAACACAATAGATAGCGCTTTTTAAGATAAGCGCTCTCTATGGGTCTTAGAAAAGTCTTTTTATAACAGTTTTTGCTTCTAGTTCTCCTTCGTTATTCGACTTTGTCTTTGTTTTTGTTCCTTCGAATTCATTTTCTTCACCAGTGCGTGTGGCATTGTATCAAGATGTAGGGTTTCATTCGTTTATTGGGTTTGGGTATCACGTTCCTTTGTTCCCTCCTTCTTTCTCTGTTTTTCCTTTGCCCTTTTTCATGAAAATGTATTTTTCAACAGGTAAGGTGTTGATCATGCCATTGCCTGAAACACTTGTTTTAGAGCTCCTATCGTGTACTGTGTGTAGGATCCCCATTCGTGCACTGGTTTAGGATCTCATTCGTGCACTGTAAGGAGAACGACACTTCTCTAATGAGTCTTCTTCCTTCGCATTCCACCAACAATTTAGTCTCTGATATATGAATACTTTAGATGTTGGCCCTGGTGTATTTTTAAACATTAGGTTGTTGAGATATGACCATAAACTAATATTAGGTTGTTGAGGTACCAAATTTTTTCCTATTTTCTTGATTTTAAATTCGTTGTTGCGAACCCTAGGGTTCGTCGATATTTTTCTAGCGAAGCCCCGAAGAAAAAGAGTGAATCTTACTTGGCATGAAGTGTGTTTAGCTTGTGATTGAAGATTCTTCAATGAGTTTAAAGAATTGAAATACAGTTCTTAATTTGTTTGGCAGATTATGAAAAGTTTTATTCCAAAGTAAAGAAGGAAGTTCCAAAAGGAAAATGGCAAAAAATACGATTTTAAAGGTAAATATATAATTTTGTGTTCATCATGAATTAGGAAGATAAGTGTGATAACTAGTGTAATGAGTAAAGTGGAGGGTGTATTTCTTGTAATTTTTATGTTGAACTATTTTTGTGCATAAGAGTTAAGTAGGTTTTGTGTGTTTCGGGTTGCAAATACTCAAGGGAGGTCATAGAATGCAGATAGTCAAGGCAAGATAAGTTAGGGTTCAAACTCGTTTTTATTCAATCTTTATGCTATCGTTGGTGATTCTCAATCTTTGTTATTTATATTTTGCCAATACATTAAAAAATTTGATACCCTCTACTTTATGGCGAGCAAAGGGACAAGGCGACAAGGAAATACAAGCTCTCTATGTGTTTGCTGCAAGTACTTCTTTCGTATTTAAGATTTTTGGACAAAGAGCAAATGATTGAGAATGAGACAGAAGCTAAGATACAGGGTATTTTTCCATTACAAGTGTTGATTTTGGTTACTATTGTGTGAGTTAATGTTTCTCACCAAACAAATGAATTTGATGTAGTAGAGACAAGATTTCTTCTTGCATGTTTGTTCCTACACAATACGATACTCACAACTAAACCAATTTTTTTATGTCATGAAGTTGTTGGGATAAACTTAAATTTTAGGGATTCATTAAAATCTTATTTTATTAGTTTTGGGTTTAGTAATATTTGGTTTGATTTTGATAAAGATAAAATAGATATAGGTAGTTTTGATTTTCCTTTTATTTAGGAGAGTATTATTTTATTTTATTGATATAAGATAGAGATATATTAAGTATATTTTATTTTAAGTTAGTTGATACTCTATTGTCAGTTTTTATTATTTGTAGTTGGCCCAAAGCCCTATTTGCACCTATTTAAAGGTTGCCAAGGTTCAATGAAAAGTAATCCCAGTGAATTGAAGAGTATTATTATTTGTGTGGGTCACATTTTTCCCAACAGAAGCCACACATCTCTATGCAATGAATTCGAACTTGCAAACGAGAAAGAATTATCTGTTTTATAATAATTGATAAGCTTTAAGTTTGCCTTTCATCTTATGCTCTAGTCAGAGTTTAGTACAATTTCCATATATTTGCATTATATAATTTGCTATTAATGGTGAGATTAAAGTATTTTTTTTCCCTTTAAATAACTTGAATGTTCTAGGTAAATGTGTTGACTCACATTGCTGAACTCAAATTGTAACCCAGACATCTTAGTGCCATTGGCATGTTGAAACTAAAACACTTTGAGCAAGATCGCGATGGAGAAACTAATGTTGAGGAAGTAAAAACGAGTCCAGAAAGTGATTTGTCGTTTGTAGGGGATGGTTCAAAAGGTGCTCTGTGGGATATTTTTCAGAGGTAGGATGTACCTAATAAATTGTAGAAAAATGTTTTTTTAATAACTTTTTTTGACAACTTTTTTACAACAGTCTATGTGGTAGTTTGTGATTGGTCCGTTTCAAATATACGGATCAATAAAATAGTGACATATAGTCTATTATCAAAAAGTTATTAAAAAAAATTAACTTGATCCTAAATTATAAGAGTATATGAGGAAGCATTTTAGAAAGTTTAGACATACACATGTCCTTTAGAGTAGGGTAAATCAATACTGGGTATTATTTTTCAGCCTGAGTCATTTGTGAAGCTTGGTTCATAACAAATAGATTTAGCGTTGATATTTGTAATAATTGGAGGATTTCACCCTTGAAACGTTGGATTCTCACATTCCCTCATTTTCTTGTAATAAAATTTTCATTAAATACACGTCATTATGGATTGGGTGAATGATGGTTGTGTAATTATTTTAAAGTATCTGGTGGACAATACCTTTTGTATATGGATAATCAGCTGTGGACAATACCTTTATAAGAATTTGTGTTAATAAGATTTTCAATTTCAGCAAATAAAAAATGTGATTAGTATCAACTAACTGGGGCAGTGAGAAGCATACACGTACTATATAAATTTAGGGTAATGATAGAACTGAATATCATGAATCTTTTGATTAAATACGAAGTATGTAACATAGAAAGCTGGAAATTTTTTAAATTGTATAAAAAAAATGAGTGTAAGAGAAATTTAAGTTGTACCCCATTCTCTTGTTTACTCACTGTTTAATTTTTAATGTTATATTATGATGCAAAATGAGTGTAAGAGAAATTAAAAGTGATGGTCTGCACTACCTACTTCAATAATAGATTAACTAACCAAACCATGGTTTCATGTGAAATTAATGCTTGACACATCTTTTTTTTTTTCGAGAAAACTAGTTTTCTCCTTTTTCTCCTCGTTTTCACTTTCTCTTATTTTATTTGCATAATTTGGATGAGATAGTTTTCAGTGCATATTATCCTTCTCTAGATTTTAGACTACTCAGAAAATGATGTAGACTTTACATACTAATGGTGTAGATTCTTCATGTCTCCTTACATCTTTGATGCATTATCTCTTCTCTTCCTAGACAGGCAGACTTATCAATTGTTGTTGCCAAGAAAATTTCTGACAGTGCATATATGACATATAAAAATATATATTTGGAACCATTAAGTGTTGTCTAAGTATGGGCTGAAGCATAGGGACATTTTTTCCTTATTTGAATATTGTTGTTATGTTCTAATTATAAAGATGTTTTTTTTTTTTGGTTTTTTTAGTGTTTAAAACAACTCAACGACAGTTGACTGTGGATATTATGTGTTTCGATATGTGAAGAAAACATATTGTGAATGAGAGACAATTTCAATTTATATAAGTTATTTTCATTGTCATAATTAATTTGTAGTAAAAATTTAATTGATTAATTTTATATTATTTTTCTTTCTTGCAGTATTTTTCTAGTTACAGATGTCAATAATACCGTGACACTCAAATCATTGAAGTTAAGGAAGATCAATGTTTATATGTAATTAGTGCATGCTTATAGGTTATGTGATCACTATAGTGCTTTAACAAAAAATATAGCGTCTGAAAAGAAGCTTTGCTAATAAGCATGTCTAAAATATGTACTTGAGCTTAAACGGTATTACGAAACAACAGCTTAAAAGATCATATAATCTAAATGTAACATATCAAACGCTTTGCCTTTAAACAATGCTTTTATCAAAAGGTGTTGGCATGTTATAAAATGTGTTAGAAACGCAATGTGCTTGATGATCATCAATGTTTAAAATATTTAATGTTGTACGAAAAAGTGTCTCCTTGCTTGTATGCTTTGCTCTCATTTTCTGTGCAAGGAATGTAAACAATAAGCTTTATTCAGAAGCGCTACACGAAGAACAAAAAGACGTTGAGAAATAAGAAGACATTCTTAGAATGATTTCTCAAAGCATTAACACTAAAAGGTCGTACAAGCTACATATAATGACGTCGAAGAGGATATCCCCTACCAAGTTGATGAAATATCACATCACAATGAAATTATTGAAGTTGAAGGTGTACTTGCATTGTAAGATATTGATGGTGATCCTGAAGAATTAGAAGGAGAAATACAACAACAAGAAGATGAAGAAGAATACGATGAAGAAGAAAAGGAAGAGAAGGACGATGAGGAAGACAGTGATGATGATGATTATGATTATGACAATAACGATTCCAATAATGATGACAATAATGATGATAAGGACGAGGACGATAATATAATTCGAAAATGACAACCCATTTGATGATCCTACTTTAGTTGTTGATGAAGTAGGCCCTTCTTCCCATGACCAATCATTGAACCTTATGGTTGAGGGTAATACCAAATCCTGTTTCTAACTAATTTCTATTACATGAATTGTTTTACTTTTTCCTTAATTATGATAACTTTTTTGTATTCATATTCAAGTTTCTTCCTTTTCGAGTTGCTTCTCAAGTCATCATAAGATTTATTAAGCAACAATTTTTTCTTCCTTGACCATCATGGAGAGCAATACCTCCAAAAGATAGAGAACTCTTCTAGCACCATTTAAGGCAAAACATCATGTTACATAATCTCATTTTCTATTGAGTGTCATAAACATTTTAACATGATCCATTGTTACATCTAAAAGTCTTGTGAAAACATGAAGCTCAAATTAAGAAAAACTAATATTTTATGATGAAGAAAATTAATTAATTTCACTTAAAAAAAGACTTTCAATTGAACATACATCTTATCATAGCAACAAGCTTGCGAAACAAGTAAAAAGGTTTCATATGTTTTTTTATGTTCACTTTTTTTTTAATTTATGACTTGTTCTATTAAATTTCAAAAATGTATTTTTATAACAATATATTTTTAAAATGAATTAAGAATACATATCTGAAATCTTAGTTATTATAATACATGAATTACCTAGAGTCTAGATTTATGTTATACAAGTGGCTTAGAATTTTAAAATTCAATGTTATTATTTTTTTTACAAGCTTTTTCTTTCATTACACAGTGAGATGTAAAAGTGGATGAATAATTTGTCCTTTGACAATTTGATTGCCTGAAATAGAGAAAAGCAAATAAAAAATATAATTTACCTTTTTTAATACAAATTGCTCTGATCATTTAAACTTTGAAATCTTTTTTCTATTACTGCTATTATGTTGATTTACAGCATAATTACAAAATCAAATTGTAAAACACGTGTTGAAGAAAAGTGAGAGGGTCGTGGCTTTAGCCTCAGCCACATATATAGTCTTTCTCAAATTACCAATACTCTAATCACACACTATCAATCAATAACCAATAATGGCACGGGAAGGAGTCCCACGTTGCTCAGTTTCGGCATCTCCCCTCAAGAGCATAAGCATATATAAACTGCACTACAGCCATTTTGTAGTTCGATGGACCAAATGGATGATGACTCATGGCAACAATGGGTTTCGATTTTGGTAAGTAACATATGAAATATGGTATCTAACTTTATACACAACCTTGTTCCTAAAAATTGTTCTCTTTTGTTGTGTTTACAGGAGGAAAATGATTGGCATACTTTACGTGATTTTGACCTGAACTCTGCTGGAGAAGAATTTAAGGGGGACAATTCAGTGGTGCCTGCAGAAGACTCATTGAAAGAAAGCAGCACTACCCTTCTAAGCAATTTTCCATCTTTGGAAAAGAACACTGGCTTTGACATGACCAGTCTCACACAACAACATGATTCTCCACGACCAAAGTCTTGTGTTCTGTCATTTGAGAATTTCACTTCAGTGCCAATTTTTGATAAGAAAACATGCCAACATCTTGGTGAACACTCAAAGCAGACACAAGAAAAAACCAGAAAACCCCTCAAGAGGGAAAGAAACTCTTCTCAGACACTTGATCACATAATGGCTGAGAGAAAAAGGAGAGAGAATCTCACCAAAATGTTCATTGCCCTTTCTGCTCTTATTCCTGGCTTGAAAAAGGTTAGATCACATATGGTTTTTCCTTATACACTATTTCTTGTACTATTTTATTAGCATCTGAAGATCGAATTTGGTATTATAATTTTATCAGGATAGATTTTCTAGAAACTTATACTAAATTTGATTATAACAACTATGTATTTGTAATTGACTTTGTTATGTTTTATTTTTCTGATCTTTTTCTTTTATAGGATTATTTATATATCTTGTAATACACTTAATTAAATTTTTTCTAATACCATAAGATGCATTTTTTAATATATTAGATTAGGAAGACTATTTTCTTGATCAGCTTCACTCAAAGCCAACTCTAATAATTTGATGTTAAAGCCATCAAATACTACAAATCAGCTTTTTTTTTCCATCGGTTTTTGTCTATTTTTACATCTATTACAAAACTGATGAAGATTGTTCAATGGGTGCAAATTGCTTTGCATGAAGTCGAAAAATGGATGTAAGAAAGTTCTAATCTGTAAAGATGTGTGCAGGTGGACAAGGTTTCTGTTCTGAACAAGGCCGTAGAATACGTGAAGTGTCTTGAGCAGCGTGTGAAAGATTTGGAGAAAGAGAATAAGAAAAGGAAGATAGAATCAGAAGGGTGCTTGAAAGTGAGCAAAAGCAACATGGTTGGATATGACTTTTCGTGGACCTCTCATGCTTGTAATGATGGTGACGAAGCTAGCAAGAAATGTTCGAAGGTTGAAGCAAGAGTTGCAGGAAAAGATGTACTTATCAGAGTAACGTGTGAGATGCAAAGGAACATTGTGCAGAACGTAATGGCCAAGCTTGAAGCTCATAATCTCTCTGTTGTTAGCAGCAATGTTTTGCCTTTTGGGAATTCTGCTATCACCATTACCAGCATTGCTCAGGTATATCTACACTCTTCTTATTATGACACATCTTATCAACATACCACTTTCCTTCTTTAAACATTCAAGAAAGTATATATGTCAAAATCTAATAATTTAATCAACTATTACTTTTAATTATTCTCTCACTTAGAAAAAGCATAACTCGTTCCAGAGATAAGATAAACAATTTCAGTTGTCTGGTGTGAAAATCGATGATCAGTAGTGCTTTTGTTTTATCTTCTAACATGCATATGTGATTATTTTTGGGATTGCTATTTTTTGGGATTGTTATATCATTCTTATTCTCATTAGTTTTCAAAATTCATCAAGCATGTATCAAAGTTCTCATTTCTTATCTTTTGAATTTCTTTCATCACTAATTTCATAATCATAATCCTCCAAATATTTACACAAAATACAATTTTGATGTTGCAAAAGTGGATGATCATTAATGCAAAATACGACTAGAAAATGTAAGACATAATTACAATATATATTTGTTTATAATAATATAAACGAAAAGTGCAATTAGATCATTATATTAATTATTTTATAAGATATTAATTTTCTAAGAATAATTAGAATTTCCAAGACTTACATGTACGATATAGAATAAAATAGTATGTCGTTTGTAAGAATAAGATCATAGTTACCCAGTTAGTATCTTTGTGACCTTGCACGCTTATCACATGGAGCATTAAAATAATAATATATTGTTGTGCATGGACCATGATACGTATATGTATGATTGCCCTATCTTGCAGATGAACCCTAAATTCACCACGACAGTTGACAACTTTGTGAAAACGTTGACTGAGGATTTGTCCAAGTGCTGTGACCTGCATTATTAATAAGGAGCCACACAATAAATATTAATTAATGCATAATCTTCAGCTTCAACACGTAACTGCTGAACGTGTCTTTTCAATTTTTGTCAATCATAGAAGCTCCTAAAGAAATAAATAGTGCTGCTGTGTATGATAGTTATGGTTTTGGCCATCTTCACGAACATTCATTTTTAATTATGGAAAATAAGATGATTTTGTTTACTTTACAATTAATATATTTCTATAGTTTTCATCTTGTATATGCATGCTTTCTCCACCCTACATTGCAATTTTAAATGCTTCAATAAATTCACCCTGTCAGTGTGTTTGGATACACAGACACAGAAAGAAAGAAAAAAAGAAGAGAAAGTTTGACACACATAATCATTGCAAAAAAAAATACAAGTTTCAAGAAAAATAATAACCATTTTAATAAAAAAGCAAAGATTTACGATATGTTTTCAACATAATTCAATTACGTATTACAAGTTATATATACTTTACATATTAAGATATATAACCAGTAGCTATCTTTTTAATAATATTAATGTATTTATGTGGTTACATGTCATTTAATAATATACAACTATCAAAAAAAAATTTAAAAAGAACAAACTTATACAAAACAAGACCACCTTAGATATATACTATATAATATAATTTTGATCAAAAGTATAATAAAGTTTTTCAAAAAAAAAACAAACTAATACAAAACAAAAATCACCCTAGATCTATACTGAAACATCACCACATCTTGAATTGTATTTGTCATTACATTATCCTTTCTTCACACTATTAAAGTGATCATTGCAAACAAAGAGAATACAACAGACAAACAATGTAGAAAAAAAAAGGTAAGCCAATGTAAGAAAAAGTACATTATTAGGATCACTGATCAATAGAGACTATTATAAAATATTCAAACACTACATGTGAACTAAGATGATTCACATGCACAAAGAAATCATACAAACCAAGATAAGGAATATAAAATTAACTTATTTTAACTAAGAAACTAATTAGACAAAAGTGGAGATTGCCTCAAGTATCACTCTAGAGGTTTCCGATCTTCAAACAAATGAATAAAAAATAAGAAAACTTAGAGAGAAGAAAGAAATAAAGAAAGATTTTTAGAGAGATAATATATTTTTAAATAATAAAACTCGTTTATAAAAGTTTTATTTATACTTTAAACTTTTAATATCAAAATAATTTAGTCTCACTATTTTAAACAAATTATCAATTCTGAAACACTATGTTTTAGGCTCTTACATCTATAATAAAATAAATAAATCAATAATCTAATATTATTAAAACAAAAAATAAAAATAATTTTTTTTAAAATCAATATGTAGTATAAACTTTGTACTTAAATATATTAACTTTCTTTTAATTTAAATAACTTCATTTTTTTTAATTTTTTCTTTCCCTTTTACACTTCACATATATTCAAACAAAGTCTTAATTAGTCCTTTTCCAAAATTTATTAACTTCGTTTTAGTTCAGAATATATATTTGGATTAATTTCTTAAATGAAAAATAAAAAAACTCTATATTTGAAATTATTTTAGTACGTCTAATTTGAATATTGTGATTAACTGTTCAGAGCATTATATAGTAGCTTTTAACTTAGAGTTCTTTTGAAAAGTTATATTAATTTAATGTGAGAAACCATATATTATAATTGGTGAATTATAACATTGTTTCTCAATTTAATTATATTTTTGGAGGTTGAAATATCTTTTTCAGTGTGATGGGTGTTCAGAAAGTTAATACACAAAAACTTTGCAAAATGAAAAGAAAAGAAAAAAAAAATCATTCAAGATTAAACATATTTAAGTAGCTCAGAGAAAACAAAGGAGTGGGTCATGAAATTGAATGATGAAGATCCAAATGTCCTCAGCATTGAAAACAACTGTCTTTATTTATTCTGACTTTATAAAGGTTTGCCAGTCTCTGACACATAATTTTCGAATTTAAATTGATATATATTTGTAGTATATCACACTTCTAACAACAATAAAAAAAAATGTTTAAACTTATATACTTTATTCCACTGTTTGCCACTTTTTTGACCAAACAAACCTGTAAATTAATTCCTATTCTATATAATTCCACGTAAAAGAAACAAAATCATCTACTAATTTCTTCATGAATGGATAGAATATTTTTGTTTTATTCGCTTTCATTGTTATAACTAAATATGCAGCACATGGATTAGAATGGGATGAACAACGAAACATATGATGGAAAAGAACACAAAAATCCAAACATGGCGAAAAAGCTTGAAGAAAGAGAAAAAAGAAGGTAGTCTATTTCCACCTGATTTGATTAATATGACTTGAAAGATGCAAAGAAGGGAAAATGGGTAATAGAAAAATGCCAAATAGTGATAATAGAAAAGTGGCAAATAGTGATATTGTGAGTGTTATGTTATGAGAAAAAACAAATGGTGGTGGTGTGTCATGTAAAAGTAGAGAGTGACATACACTTTTGTAGTTTGTTTGGAAACGGTGGTTTTGGAAATATGATTGAAGAAAACATGAGAGTTAGAGAAGAAGGTGGTTGCTTGTGACATTAAGGTTTGAATAATGATTATTTGACATGCCTAACTTTTTTACATTTATACATTTTCTTACATTTTACTCTTCTTTTTTTAAAAAAAATACAAAAATTTACATTTTTATGATCATTTTACCTTTGTGTTCTGTATCAAATGAATGTAAAATTGTGTCATAATACCATTACTCTCAAGGTTTATGCATTTAGCCTATGTTTACTTGAGCGAATTCTCCTGTAGCCCAAGATTTAAGAGGATGAAAGTAGAAAACTTTTTTTTGTTCGTTTGAGATGAAATGCGGGTGATGCTGCGAATGGAATTGCGGGATGGGATATTACTCTCATGTCTCAAAATAAGAGAGATTTGAAAGGAATTAGTAAATTTTACAATATCACCCTTGTAGTAGTAGTAGTAGTAGTAGTAATAATAATAATAATAATAATAATAATAATAATAATAATAATAATAATAAAATTAATAATAATTAATGTTAATTTTTTACTCTTTATAAACATTTTTACAATTAAATATAATACTAACAATTATCATTTTATATTACTTTAATAATTAGGGACATTTTGATAATCTTTAATTTCTATCCATTAAATAATTTTTTTTATCTATCATATTAATCAAATCCTACAACAAAAAATTTATCCTCAAATTCATTCACTCACTCTCCTCCAAATCATCTTCTTCTAAAAGATACTAGAATGGTAAGGCAAAGAACTAGGTATTTTGTGAACGAGGTTTCCTTCTATCCGCTTTATATTTTATTTTGACAATTCTAGGGTTTCATTGATGTTGATCTCAATTAAATGATTCCATCAAAGATTACTATGATCGTGATTGATTGTTTGTTTCTCCACGAGCGGCCAATACAACTTTTATTTCTATTTTCCAAATTACATCCTATCTCTATCCTTATATTTACTAACTAGCATAAATACGATATCTATTCTTGTACTCGTATTCGCTTTATTACGGTTTTAATGTTATAAATTATTTTTTATATAAAAAATAAAAATTACTATAAATAAAATATAATGTTATTAAATATTCAATATAAAACAAAGTATTCTCATTTTTTTAATATCGAATATTTCAAAACAAATTATAATTGTATAAATTTTAAATTAAAATACTAAATAGAAATTGGATAAATGTGAAAGAATAATATAAAATATTCTAAATTGAATAAATAAAATTTCATGACATTCAAAATGTTTATTAATTTTGAAAATGCTAATGAAACAAAGTTCAAAATGTTAAAAAGCGTTTTAAAATTATAAGAAAAAATAAGTTTGGAAATATTTCAAATATTTTATTACTTTCTTTCCCCAAATTCTAATAAGTTCTCTCTTTTTTATACATGAATAAAGATTATAATACATCTATTAAATAAAAATACACAAAGAAAAAAATTAAATTAATACTAATTTAAATTTAGATATAGATTTTTCATCTCTTAAAGTTCAATCTATATTGTTTATAATTAATATAAAGCCTCCTTGGAGATAAAGAAGCAACATGATAAGACAAGATAGTACTCATGCCACCCAATTAACCAAAAATGTTAAAAGACATATATTCAACTTAAAAATATTAAAATTAAGTTGTCAATATAATAAAACAATTCAATAGAAAGTCAATTGAAAATATTAAAAATGATTTAGAACTTAAAACTTAGTTAAGTTTAATTACCAATGACCAGCTATGTCATCAATTATCTAATTTCAAACAAAATTTAAAAAAAAATTATATTTAAGACTATATTTTTTCTGTTATTGTACTTAAAAACGAAAGACCTTGTTACTCATCTCACTAAACCAACTATTTATTTTAATAAATTTAAATCATTTCATTGTCAAAATTTAACTCTCCTTTTATTAGAAAATGTTAAAAATAATACATTTTTTAATTTGTAAAAAGGTCTCCAGCTAATGAAGCTTTTCTGGGAGGCTTTTGCAGATATTCGACTAGGAAAATATTGTTTTAATAATTTTTTTAACAATTATTTAATAATGTAGTGAGGGTGATGGGTTAGTTTTAAATATATTTTTAAAAATAAATTTAAACGAATCAGTGACACATATTTTATTATTAAAAATGTATTAAAATAAGTTGTTAAATACATTCATCACGTGTTTTAATTGTACAATAATTACATAAAAGAGGTTGTCATATTTTACACGACTTAGACCCATCATATAATTGCAAACTTCACACGTGCGACGGAGTATATGGTCCTCATTCCAGCACTTGTTTCTACGCATTTACACTTTGCATCATTTTAAACATAGCAAAATGGACCATGCATTCTAAATATAGAAAGACATAAAAATTAATGTATATAGATAAATTGTTAGCTAATATAATATTTATTTTAAAACTTATACAACAGATTGGTTGTGTACATAAAACATTCTTACAATATTAATGTTTTATTATTAAACTCCCTCAAATATAGTAATCACGTATATATACTAGCATATGCCCATTTGAAATTATAACAACGATTTCAAAACTAAGATATATATTGAAATAAGGTAAAAAGACGAAACTTTTCATCTTAGATTTAAAAAATAAAAAAAAGGGTCATAATTTTATCCAAATTTAAAAAAAAAATCGAAGCAGTAAACTAAACAAAAAAAGATCTATTATCTCCGTTCTTTAAGGAACCACGACCATAATTCTCTAAAATTAATTAATTTAAGAAGTTTATTGTCCCAAATTTTAGTTCTAACTGAGGTCGTAGACCCTTAAAATTAATTAATTAAAGGGTCTATAGCCTCAGTTGGATTTAGAACTGAGACAAAAAAAAACTATTTTTTGTCTCAGTTTTCACCACAACCATTGTTTAAAGTCCATTTTTTATTAAAAAAATATTATCGCTCTGTTTCTGTAAACATTCCATATCATAGAAGTAGCAAATCACAAAAATAGAATTGCATACAAAAACAAATATCCACAACACAAAAATATAGTCATGCATATAACTATTTACTTGTAATTTTTGGTTTTGATAGCTATAGTTATTATTTTTATTGAAAAAGAATTTCACCACTCTTTGAAACTCCTATTTTAGCGAAAAAATCCATGAGCCCTTATTTTGGGTGAATCCAAAGTTTAAAAATTATTTGGATTACACATCTTTAAATTACCTAACTTTTGCTTTGTTTGACAATTTTGACATTATTATTATATATCGATTTGGGTATAAAAATTTTCTAATATTGTTGTAGTTCGCGTAGCTAGCTAATCTTACTACATTTTTCAAGAAAGGTTGTTTTCTATTTTTTGTCAATTTATTTTGTTTTTTTTTTAATTTTGCAAAAATATTTAAAATAGTTAGACTCTGAATTTTGAGTTGAAATTTTGTGTGAGGAGTTTTCATGATTTTTTGGTCCTTCCAACAAATTTTCATATTATTTAGAGTTTGTGTTCTCAGTTTTACCTATGTTTTGATGTATATAGTGTATGAAGTGGTTTATGTGCCACCATAGTCAACCAAAGCCCTTAAACCAATGCACTTTATTAGTGAATTTCAAATCTTAGACTACCTAATTCATAATGGCATGAAAAGCAACAAGGATCATTGTTTATAGCATAAATGGGAAACTGATACGCATACTTCTAACCAATCAACATTACATATAATTAAAAACAAGGTGAACCCATCAATGTGGAATGTATTTAGAATCTACTAAAGGCAAAAAAAAAAAAAAAAGCATGAAAAAAATGAAATTCAGGTTTAAACGAAAGGCACTATAATTTTCTATCCACACCATAAAAGCGAATTTTAACTTTAGGAATTCACTGTTAAATGTAAAAAAACAGTGGTAGACAAGCTAATTCTCATTAATGTGCCCCTTCAAGTGCTAGAGGGAGGAAATAGAAGATTCAAAGTTAATCACACATGTAAAAAGAAAAAAAAAAGTACGAAAACTCCAACAATAAAAACATATCATCTTGTATGACTGTGTAGGGATCATGATCTTGGCAAATGTTTCCATTAAACATATATAAGAAAAAGTAGTAAGAAATATATTTTTTATTACTTACGAAAAAATTCGTATATAACTTAATTTTATATATTTATAGGTAAAATCGTATGTAATATCACATTATTTATGAATTCAAATCCTATGTAAATTTAGATAAATAAATCACATTTTTCTTCTATGAGATAAAACTTGGTGTTTGACTAACTTATTAGCACGAAAGAGGGTGTTGTAAAACAAGTGGGTGTTTAGGATTAAGAAAGTGAAAACACAAGAAAACACTAAAGAGAGGTGAATAATGTTTTTAAAATTCTTTTCATAAATGGCGTCTGATGGATTTTTAAAAGATTAGTATACAAGAGTATATTCAAACGATGATGTTTCAAGAGACTTTGTAAAATCTTTTAAGAAAGGAAAACAATAAAGTACAATTTTTATACTTGTTTACTCAACATGAGGTACGTCCAGTTCTGTCTTAAGAATTCTTGAATGATTCCACTAATATTTTTCAAGATTATATAAGTTTTACCTCTCCATGTTTACACCAAGTATTCTCGCCACTCTTGGTTTCTTAGTCAACACGACTAGTCTGAGTTTAACCACTTTTAGTTTACAACAAGTATTCTTACTATTCCTAGTTCCCTAGTCAACACAATTAATCCGAGTTTAACCACTCCTAGTTTACAACAAGTATTCTTACCACTCCTATCATACAACAAGTATACTTAGCACTCTTGGTTCCAAACCTAGACAAAACGTTTAGAAAAGTGTTTTAATTCTCTTCAGAATTTACAACACAAACAGTGTTAAGACAAAGATACATATGATACTCTTAAGGAGAGGATATAAACAAATTTTTCTATTATTTTTCTCTCAAAAGATATTTTGCTTCTATGTATTTTGCTTCATATATTTTTCTATGATCTTTCTATATAATTCTCTTTACGTTGCTATTCTTCTTGTTTTCTCTTCAAGCTTTCTTCTACATATAGCTTCTCTTGAAAGATGATCATTAGACAGAGAAGTTGATTTCAGGGGAGCAGGTAGCCTTTAGGTGGAAAGTCAAACTTTAGTCTACTTTGTAAGAATTAGAGTTTTTTCTCATAGCCTTACACGAAATTGAGCTTGTATAATGTGACAGAGTATAGGGTTTCAAGGGAAACATTCCCAAAATGTTCTTCTTCTCTCACAACGTCTTTTTCTTGGGTGCAGTGGTTATGATCATATCTTTTTGCTTCTGTCTAGTCCAAGAAGGAAGCATTGAGAAGTTGTTTACTGAAAAGATACTTCTAAAACTTCATTATGTTTTAGTAAGAATGATGTTATTTTGGAAGGATATTCTAATGCATATTTGGGAGGTTATTTAGACACAAGGAATAATAATACAAGACTTGTTTTCATAGTAGGTTCCACAATAGTTAATTTGTTGTCTCGACTTCAGAAAAGCATTGCAATTTCAACCACAAAAAGCAAAGTACATGGTTTTTCGAAAGAATGTAAGGAGATTGTTTGATTGAAGAATTTTATTGAGGAGTTGGGCAAGAAGCAGTCTGACAGTGCTTTATATTGTGATAGTCAAAGAAGTTGAAACTTTGTGTAGCTTCAATTGGCCTTCATGGTTAATTGTTGAAAAGGCATGGCATTGGTTTAGATGTGCTATAGTTTTGAGGTTTACAAGATTTACTTTGGAGTGCAATTGATGTAGTCATTCTCCAAGTGAGAGATTTTTTAGTATGTTGAGTCTAAAGAGTTTATTAGGTCTGGCCTATTACTTGTTCTTCTTTTATAAATACACAAATAATTGTAAACTTAATTTATCAATCAAAAATATCATTTAGTGTAGTTATGGACATAGGTATTTTGTCTGAACTACGTAAATCTTTAATATTCTTATTATTTACTTTTGTTTTGTAATTGCTTGTTTGTGTGTGTTTTTGTCTTTTAATTGCTTGTTTATGTGTGTTTGTGATCTCCAATAGGTTCCGCTCCCACACTTGTTCCAAAGACCACCATTTTCAAAACAAACAGTTAGAGAAAAATTAAGTATATTTATTCATTAAAAATATTATTTACACAAAATCTTTACCATTTAGCCATAATTCTTAACCATTTTAATTAATGTATCCTACAATGAATAATTCATATAAGTACTAAAGACTACTAAAAGGTATATTTTTATATTGTTTAGTCGTTAATAATATCCCATACTTACTATTTGCACCCATATAATTTTTAAACTCTTCTTCATTTTACAATATTTATTCCATAAACATTGTGGAGCAAGATTTTTAATATATATATATATATATATATATATATATATATATATATATATTTTAAATATTTAATTTGAAATATATTCAAAAATTTTAACGCAATAAATGTTCTAAATTCGATAATATAGTAATTATGGAGGTGCAAGAAGTAAAACGTGAGCGTAAATAGAAAGCCCAATTTTAATTTTATTAAAAATATAACACTAAGCCCATTTTTGCTTTTGTATAAAATAAATAAAACCCTCTTTCTTCTTCATTTTCTAGGGTTAGTTTCTGCCTCAACCCAAAGCGTAGCCATGGGTAGAAGTAAGTGCTCACTGCCTAACCTTTTCCTTTCATGCAATTTTTTTATTTCCGTTCACTTCGCTTAATGAAATTTTGGATTTTTTTTCCTAAGAAAACGGATTATGTTTCTTATGTGATGTCAACTTGTGGGTTCTGCAAATTGAATGCAAATCCAAGTTTTTTTTTTACGCATTAGAATTAACCTTAGAATGTGTGAATTCATTGTATTGGAACATTAGTTTTCTGTTCTGTCTCAAGATGTGTTTCAAGTTTTGTTTTGAATGTGTGCATTTGTTTTTGTATTGTAATTGTGGAACTAGATGTGATAATCATGAATGGTTGTTTTGTTGCTTTATTCAGGACCAGCAAGATGTTATCGTCAAATTAAGAACAAACCCTACCCAAAATCGCGGTTTTGCCGTGGTGTTCCTGATCCTAAGATCAGGATTTACGATGTTGGCATGAAGAAAAAAGGTGTTGATGAATTTCCCTTCTGTGTGCATTTGGTTAGTTGGGAGAAGGAGAATGTTTCAAGTGAGGCCCTTGAGGCTGCTAGGATTGCGTGCAACAAGTACATGGCGAAATTTGCTGGGAAGGATGCATTCCACTTGAGGGTTAGGGTTCATCCCTTCCATGTTCTTAGGATCAACAAAATGCTTTCGTGTGCCGGAGCTGATAGACTCCAGACTGGCATGAGAGGTGCCTTTGGAAAGCCACAGGGTACTTGTGCTAGAGTGGCTATTGGCCAGGTCCTGCTCTCTGTCCGCTGCAAGGACAGCAACAGTCACCATGCACAAGAGGCCCTCCGCCGTGCTAAGTTCAAGTTCCCCGGCCGCCAAAAGATTATAGTTAGCAGGAAGTGGTAGGTATCTGGAGACATGGCTGCTGACTTATTAACATTTGTTGAATTTGAATTGTGAAAAGTATAGTTATCGGAATCCTCTGATTGACAATTGAATGAAATTTGGCTACCTGCTAATTTATATCATAGTATGAATCTGGAATGAATTTGTATTGTGCAGTACTTGGATGAATCTCTGATTTGTATACAATTCACTTGATTCATTTACTTTTATAAATTGCCATGAAAAAAATATGAAGAAAGGTCAGTTTATAAATTGTGAAACGAAAAGGAAGTGAAAGAACACTGGTGAATGTATCCTGTTTGATTGTTCCACCACTTCCTTTTGTTACCCATTTATTGCATGTTCTCTATTTATCTATTTTAATCACATTGATCTTATTCTTTAAAGATAGGGTTTTACAAACTCAAACATGACTAATAGTTCTGTATGACTTCTGCTTAAATTGCTTTTGTCTATTTCTAGTTTACATTGGACATTATATATAATCTATATGGATATATCTGAAGTAATTATTTTATTGTTATCAACAATTCACAATTTGAGTATCAGTTTAACTCTAGGTTTTAAATTATTGTTTAGGGGGTTCACCAAGTTTAACCGCACAGACTATTTGAAGTTCAAGTCAGAGAACAGGATTATGCCTGATGGTGTCAATGCCAAGGTAATGTGAAGTTGCTTGATAATGCAATGTGCTGTGATTGACACTGTATATCTGGTAGATTTTATCATGCTGAGAATGTTATTGCATGATTACTTTGATCTTAGGGATTGTGTCGAATTGTGTTTCTGAATGAGATTTTCCTTGTATCTTAAATTAGTTATTATTAGTGCAGGCAATGGTCCTTCTGAGTTAAATGTTCTGTTTTGTGATTTTGCAGCTTCTTGGGTGCCATGGACCATTGGCTAATCGCCAACCAGGAAGAGCCTTTTTGTCCAGTGCTACTGCCTAGACTGTTTGTTACTCAGAAATAGTACTCTTTGAATCATATTTGTTTTGCAATAGTGGATTTGTGTGTGTTTTCTGCACATTATTTTAAACCAACTTTAATTTTTGTTTTGCTGGAACTACCTTAAATGGATACTATTAATATTATATTTTGTTGTGGTCCATGTTCTATTCCTACTCTTGTGATAAAATAGATCAAACTAAAGTTCGACATCTTGGGCCTAGGGACATTTTCAATCAGTAATCCAGCTTTCACCGTTCACACTTAAGACTTAAAAGTTCAAAATAAGTGATTAAGTCATCTCATTATTGAATTCAAGATCACTTCTAGGCTGACCTAGGTTGATTTATAAGTATATATTCATACCAATTCTAAATTGATACTTAGCTCCCAAAAGAACAAGTGTTTAACACAGAGATTGCCTCTAGGCTGACCTAGGTCGATCTAAAAACCATGCCAATTCTCAAAAGACATTTGTTTATGAAAAGAATAAGGGTTTAACAGAGTTAAAAGAAATTCTATTTTCTAGTATTCAGAGCTCTTTGTTCAAGAAGTTTGTTTTTCACTACCCAGTATTTTATCATGGGAGAATTTCCTGAATTTCCTTATAAATACAAGGCCGTTCTGACCTAGGAAGAAAACATGAATACTCTAATTCGAGATTACTTAAACTTTGAGACAGAACATTTGAAAAACAAGAATCCAAAAATCATGAAACAAAGGATCAATACTATTTATTCTATTATTATCTTTCATGAACTATTTGTTATTGAATATTCTATTATTATCTTTCATGAACTATTTGTTATTGAATATTCTATTATTATCTTTCATGAACTATTTGTTATTGAACTATTCTTATCAAGAACTGTTTGTCATGCTTGAGTTATTCAGAGGAATTAGGTATTGATTCAGTTATTCAGAGGACTTAGTTATTATTATTCTCAAATTTCGGTGCTTTGGTTCATAGCAAAAAGAACTTGTTTGACAAAAGAACCAAATTGGAATCAAATGAAACATCAACCCCCCTTATGATGGAGAGTCCCAACAACATTGACGGTTGTTTACAAGGGATATTTAGAATTCCTATTTGCAACAATATGTTCAAACAATGAATTTCAAAATCATGCATGGATAACCGTTATAGGAAAAATAATAATAAATAAGTTTAAATTGGTTTGTTTATGAATTTATCTTGCCCGTAGAGATTTTTCACGAGGTAAGATATCATTTCGGATTAATATTGTTTCGTTGGAAGATAAGTAAAACATTGTCAAGAATTGAATTGAATTCAAGCATTGTCTGAATTTTGAATTCGACCAATAACTTCTTATATCCGACTTTGC
Source organism: Vigna angularis (assembly GCF_016808095.1). Lineage (NCBI taxonomy): Eukaryota > Viridiplantae > Streptophyta > Magnoliopsida > Fabales > Fabaceae > Vigna > Vigna angularis. The sequence continues at coordinate 30,271,486 of NC_068978.1, forward strand.
ACGGAAAATAGTTATCTTTCATTGTCTTCGTCTTTCCATAGAAGTAGTTTTCTATAAAAACCACATTAAATCATCATTGTCTTCCCATTGAATAGTAGTAGTAACTTTCTATCATTGTCATTATAGTAAATAAGTTATGAAAATATCCCGAATCAAGTTATCTTAAGTACAATTGTTAGAAAATATTTGTGGTTTAAGATTAGTAATAAGAAAAAGAACAAATTAATAAAGAAATAACACCAAGAACTTTTAATATCAAAAAACGGAAAAATTGCATTTCCTCATAATTCAAAATTAAAGCTTCATTTCATGTATCATCATTAATCCCCATTTGCTTCTTTTAATTAAGTTTTAATTTTCTTGTAAATGTAGGTATTTGTAATTAAGTCTTTATTAAAGTTTTAGTTACTTTCAATTAAGTCTTTACTAAAAATTTTCTTTATTGGGTATTTGAAATTTTTATGTTTTTTAATTATGTATCTGTCATTTATTTATTTTCTTTTGTTATTTGTGTGTCACTTTCTTAATTGTCTTTACATATTATTAAATGCGAGATTTTATATTAACTACAAAATATCAGTTTTTTTAATAAAAATGAATATTATATAACAAGATAATGATCATATAAACAATAGAAACTTAATTTGGAAGTATAAGTATTCGATAGAAAAAAAATTAAAAAGTATTAGATTTGTAAAATATCCAAATTTATTAAAAAACTTAAAATTAATTAAACCTTTTAAATATTATGATATGTTTATGTTTGATCATTCTTATGAGATGTGTAAAAAGGCACTCAAGGGACAACATAAATGAAAGACTACTACATAGGAAAAATATTTCTTTTATGATTACTTGATGTTTTCTCACTGATATAAACTCTTTCATCTCTCATTTTCTTAATGCATGACTGTATTGTGGTTGAAATTTCAGTTGGTGGAAGCAGGTTAAGTAAACTAAACTGCTAGTTGTGGTGGTTTGGTTGGAGATTTTCCATGGTTGGTTGGTATGATTCTATTCTGATATTAGGTAAGTGTGTACTCAGGTTGGCCTAAGTTCACTGATCAAAGAAGTTGGCCTAAATTCAACCAAATGATTCTATACTTGTACTTCTTTTTCTCTCTTCTGTTCAATTCACAGCAATTAAATAAAATTTTTGTAAGCATTAGCTAGGTTTAAACAAATATTATTTCCTTTTCATATCTTTATTTTATTTTTATTTATTTATCCCAAAATTATTGGTCCTTATAATTTCAAATCTTTATATATATTATTTTTTAAAATTTTAGTATATTTTATATATTTGGTATTTTTAAATTTTTTTTGTACATTTATAAAGAAGTTTTGTTACTTCAAAAATATTTGTTGAAGATTAAACTAGACCTAGGTGAGCTTAACATGGTTGGTTTACCTAATACTAATAAAAATATTTAATCTTTATTTTTTTATTATTTATCTCTTAATTTATACCCTTAACCCTAATTTAAATATTTAAAAATATTTTGATAAAACATCTCAAAACATGAAAAAAAGGTACTTTTATTTTATTGTTTTAGCAATGTTATCCATGCACAAGCACACAAAAGAAAAACCCTAGTTAAATATTTTGTAATACAATAAAAGTAAAAATACTTGTGATAAAATAGATGACATAAAGCAACAACATAAAAGAATGAGTAACACAAACGTTAGTCTCTATTAATGAATATCGTATTCATATGTATACACAAAAGCATGCATAAAGGCTTTTTATTTCCATAAATAATTTAAAGAGTACAAATTCTCTACTAGTTTTTTTTTTCTATTGAACATTAAAAGTACACATGTTAATATATATAATTATTTTTGGGATTAAATATGTTTTTGTCATTTAACTTTCAGTAAAAATTAGAATTAGTCTCTTTCCGAAATTTTAGACTAATTTAAATAAATTTAATAAAATTTGGTTAAAAGAACTAAATCCACACGTTTCTAAAATTAAACGACTAAATTGAGTCAAAGTTTCAAAGAGGAACTAATTTCAATTTTCACTTAAAGTTAAGAGACCAAAAACATATTTAACCATTTTTTAACATATTTTAAAACACCAAAATTAGTGTTCATCAGTATATTTTGAAAGCAGTCACTAGATAATCTAAATTCGACAATTGGTACTACTTCGCTATCGGTCACCGCATTGAAAGCGATCTTTATACGTTAGGTAAGTTAGCAGCGTAATAAGCCGGCCTTTGAAGAAAGACCGTTCCATCTTGTTCGAAAGCGGTCTATTCCGGAAGTAGTGGTGGCAAATCTTTTGGATGGACTTAAAAAAGAAAACTCTTTATTTTCATGGAAACGAAAGAATATTAAATGAAGAATGACAGGGCTAGGTAAAAGGTGCATTAGAGCAAGTCACTTATTATCCCCACCCAAAGGAGGTAAGGAACTGGGACGGAATGCGAGCCAGAGGCACTACATCCTTTCCGGTAAGCAGTACGTGTGGGTGTGCTTATTTGAGAGTCACCAAGGAAGTAGTAGAAATGTTGAAGAGGAGACAACCCGCTCTTGAAAGACTATGCGCGTCGCGTGCTCGATCTAGCAATTGTTTTGATGAACTGTGACATTTTTTAGTTTCTTATATTTTCAAAATTTTCAACTTCAAGCTAAATTATTGTCACGATAATTTATTTTAGTATTTGACACAAAAATAAAATAAAAAATAATGATTAAAACTAAACCATGAACAACCTAGATGTAGCATCCCATTTTAGTAGCTTATAACTAATAAAATAAGAATTATAATATAGATAAAACAAAAAAAATTGTCTCAATATATATATATATATATATATATATATATATATATATATATATATATATATATATATATCAGATATTTGTTAAGACAAGATTGTCTATAGAGAATAAATTGTCTAACATCTTAAAGTTCTGAAGTTTAACAAACAACACTTAACGAAATATCCTTTAGAGAAGAATAACGTTTGGACTTTGTGAACATCAAAACATTCCTATTAAACGCTTACCAGACAACTTTGTGAACATCAAAACATTCCTATTAAACGCTTACCAGACAGACCATGACATGTCACATATAAAAGATTAAACAACATTTGTCAAAAGCACATTTAGAGAAAGAAGTCATAAATGATATATATCTTATCAATTGTCTCTATTTGAAAAAGCTCGGACTTGCAGTAAAAGTTTATTAAACGTAACATGCTTCAACACTCTATCAACGGATAGATCATTAAATGCATGTATGTACTATACCTTCTTTTTTGCTCTACTTTTTCTCTCTTTATCTATGCAAATATCAACAATATCAAGATATACTCAAAAGCATTCCACGAGTATTAGAAAGACGTTGTGAGATAAGAAGACATTCTTGGAATGTTTCCTAAAGCTTATGTCCTACTATAGTCGTACAAGGTCTAACTACGAAAGCAATGTTGTTATTCCTAAGACGCAGAAAAATACATATCTTTGTAGCATAAGCCATTTACTCTCAACAAAGTCAACTATCTGTGAGTAATAGTCGGATCTCGAAGGAAGCTATAAAAGAAGGGCCCACACAAGAGAATACAAGAAATTTTGCTATCATTGTATTGTTATGTTGTTATTCTCTCAATAAACTTACCTCGTTTGAGTTTGTTCATAGAACAAAAGAAAGAATTTCACAAGTTCTCATATTTCTTTGCATTGTATTTATCCTCTCACTAAGAGTTATTTGAATCTGTACTTGTAAACCAACACTGATTGTGTTTGCAAATTCTAAAGAAAATTAAAACACTTGTAGCGCAGGAGAGTTAAACGTTCTAGACAGTTGTCTAGGGTTCATACCAGGATTGGTTAGAATACTTAGATATCAAGAATGGTTAAACTTAGACTAGTCAAGATTGACTAGGGGGACCAAGAGTGGTTAGAATACTCGGTGTATATCAAGAGTGATTTGTACTTGGTTGTAATCTTGGATAAAATTAATGGAACCTCTTAAGAGTTCATGAAGGAAACTAGAGCTAGCTCAGAATTGAATGAACCAATATAAAATATTTGTATTATTGTTTTTCTTGCTTAAAACGTTGTCCTAACAATTGCTTTAAAACACAAATGTCTAACAATTATTGTAGTGTAACCCTGCAATAGTTATTAAGCGTTAGTTTACAAAAGGTTTTAGAAACACTATTCATACCACCCAGACCACCCCCCCCCCTCCCCACCCCCAACCCCCTCTCCTTCTAGTGTTTTCCTATGATTAATATCAACACTTGTATTTTGTGATTTTTAGGGAACTTGTATTTGTTCAATTGTTCAAATTGGTACTCCTTTCTTAAGTGCATTAGTTTGAAACAATTTTAACATGGAAACTCGTATCAATTTTCCCATTTGCTCAGATCATAAACTCTCTCAATCACACAAAACCAAGTCAAAACTAGTGAAAGTCATGAATCAAACATTCAAACCATACCAGTCAAATCAATCATGCTCACCACAAATCTAATTCATCAAAAATAGCTACAGTTCATTTCCAACATGAAATCAATCACCAACATGCATTCATCAAATTAGCAAGAACACTACGAAAGAATTATGAACTAACTTCGCTTACCTGACCCAACAGTTCATAAGACCTTACAAGAACGATCAGGACATACCTTATGATCAATGATTAGTATAAACTCATATAGATGACTAAAAAACACATGCAAGTAGAAGAAGACTCACATGCAATAGATAATATTAAAAAACCAAGAAAAATGGTTGAAACTCAACTGATTGGTCCAAAGTAAAGAATTTGTCGCAAGAATTAATCCTACAGTCCTGGTTCTTCAATCAAACTAGAAAAAACTCTTACAAAATATTCAAAAAAAACTCTAGAAAAATTATTTATATATATATATATATATATATATATATATATATATATATATATTTTAAAATAATGAAATTCATTAATAATAAAATTGTTTATGTTAAAACCTTTTAATATTAAAATAATGAAGACTTACAGTATTTAAACCACTATTATTTAAAAAAAGTTTATTCTTTACACTATCATCTTTGGCCTATATCATGTCTATATAAAAAAAAGTCAACATGAAATTGATCTCTTTCAATAAGTTTCCTTTCGTATGTACACTTAAGAATTAAATTATTGTAAACATAATCACATATAAGAGATAGTTATGTACCAACTACGTTGATATGCTTAGGGTTTTTGTTTTGATATCAAAATAATGAACCTAGTTTTTCTTTTATTTATATATATATATATATATATATATATATATATATATATGACAAAAGCATAGTTTTTCATTTGATTGAAGCATTCTTTGGCATGTAGCCAACATCGTTGATTTTCATCCATATTATTCAATTTTCATGGTTTCTAGTTACTTTTACTTTTACCAAGGAATATCTTTCTTCTTTGGTAAGAGAAGAGCACGTTATCATCTAGAATAATAATTTTTAATGATTAAATTGAAGAAAAGATGATTAACCATTAAGTTAGTGAGTTATCTTTTCCATGCTAACCATTAAGTTATGCATTTATTTACTTTCGACACGTAAAAGTGATCGCATCATATTTTGATTTTCTTAGTAAACCAAAACAACATGGAAAAAAAAAGTACTTAATTAAATTAATTTGCTTTAAAAATATGTTTTTCTCAAAACACTTCAGAAAAACAACTATTTTCCTTAATTTAAAACAGACACATATATACGACAGCTTAGTTTTTCCAACAATTACGCAAACAAGTTCGACAGTTTCAATGAAAAACTAAACGTGAAAGCAGATATCTCAACAACCTCGAGTTTTTAACTAAAACAAAGACTCAAAGTACGATATTTCTTTTTAACTTTTTATTATTTATTTATTGCTGTATTTTTATTTAATATATGGGAAATAAAAAAGCTTCTGTACTTGTTTTTTTGTGAAGAATTGGCAATGACTTTCGTTGACATAAAGCCAAAACTATGTTAGTTTTTTCTGTTGCTTCATCATTTTCATAGGAAGTTTTCTTTCTCCTTTTTATCAACTTTTACTTTTCACATGAATTTGCATGTTAAAAACCTTCTACCTTTGTCACAGATCACATTGCTTCATCGTTAATCAAGTGTTCCAAAAACCGTTCAACTCAGTTTGATCTACTTGTTAAATAAGCTTTAATCCCTGCATGATTCTTCAAGAACTTGAATTTTAACTTTTAAACTATAGAAACTAAAACTTAATATGAATAACACATGAAGTGGACAGTGATAATACAAAAGAATAATGATTTTGGAGACGTCATGTCAGAGGTGGTGGTAGGTTCCAATTTGGCAAATGGTTGCACTCAATTCAACCGTGCAAACTTAACGCGTTGAATAAATCCATTAACAATGGCATTGCCATCATCGTCAAATACCCAAACTTCAACATCCTTTTCCACGCAGCATTAGCACTAATGCCATTCATTGCAATCTCCATGTCCTAGCTAATTGCTTATGCTTTCAACATCCATATTCTCACAACAAACACAACACAAGCTATGCAGCTTACACACCTGTGCCTTGTCATGCCCTCAGACTATGATAAACTAGAGCCACTTCATGCAACCCCACCAAAACATAAAGGGACACAGAAAAAAGTTAAGGCCAAAAAGGACTTCAAAGGGGCATGTGGAGGCCATGTTGTTGCTACCCTTCAAGGTTCCTTAACAAGGTTGTGTGAGTCAAAGTGGTGGAGTCTATGCCAAGATGGTGCAAGTGAAAGCAAGCAGATCAAGGCTTCATCTTGTGTGTTTCATGATATTGAGGGTGTGCAGCTCTCTTCAAAGATTGGAAGGGACAGCAACAATCCAAGGATTTTCAGCTACGCTGAGCTGTACATAGGGTCAAGGGGTTTTTCTGAGGAGGAGGTTCTGGGAAGTGGAGGTTTTGGCAAAGTGTACAAAGCTGTTATGCCTAGTGATGGAACAGTGGTGGCTGTGAAGTGTTGCTTGGCAGGGAAAGGTGGCCAGTTTGAGAAGACTTTTGCGGCAGAACTAGCAGCAGTGGCACACCTTCGCCACAAGAACCTTGTTCCCTTGAGGGGTTGGTGTGTTTTTGAGGATCAGCTTTACCTTGTGTATGACTACATGCCTAATCTCAGCCTTGACCGGGTGCTGTTTCGGAAGAACTTGAAGGAGGAGCCACTTGGGTGGGTGAGGCGTGGGAAAATTGTGAAGGGTTTGGCATGTGCGTTGCACTATCTTCATGAGCAGTTGGAGACTCAGATCATTCACAGGGATGTGAAGACCAGCAATGTGATGCTTGATTCCCACTACAATGCTAGGTTGGGGGACTTTGGCTTGGCAAGGTGGCTTGAGCATGAGCTTGAGTACGAGTATGAGACTAGGAAAGAAGCATCAACATCAAGCAAGTTTGAGAATTTCAGGTTGAGTGAGACCACAAGGATTGGTGGCACAATTGGGTACTTGCCCCCTGAGAGCTTCCAGAGAAGGAGTGTTGCAACCTCAAAATCTGATGTTTTCAGCTTTGGAATCGTTGTGTTAGAGGTGGTGTCTGGAAGGAGGGCCATCGATCTCACATACCCTGATGAGAAAATCATCTTGGTTGATTGGATCAGAAGGCTCAGTGATGAAGGGAGAGTCGTTGATGCTGGGGATACAAGGCTGATATACGGTTCCTACAAGGCTTTTGAGATGGAGCATTTGATTCACATAGGCCTTTTGTGCACACTCCATGACCCTTTGTTGAGACCAAGCATGAAGTGGATTGTAGAAGCACTTTCTGATATGTCAAATAAGTTGCCAACACTCCCTTCGTTTCACTCCCATCCTATGTACATCTCTTTGTCTTCTTCATCCGAGACTAGTCCAAGCAGCTCAAAAGGGACTGGCTCAGGCACAGGAACAGAAAGTTCTAGCAATCATTCTAGTTCCATTTCAAAATATGTCACTGCCACAGGAGATACCATATATGTAACAGCTGAAGCTGAACAGAGAAACGGTGGAACTAACTCTTGTAAGAGTAGCAAGAGAACGATGCATAAGCAGACATCATTTTCTGTGGTTCAAACACCTAGGGAGATACCATTCAAGGAGATTGTTTCAGCCACAGAGAACTTCTCAGAGTCCAAAAGGGTGGCCGAGTTAGACTTTGGAACTGCTTACCATGGCATCCTAGATGGCCACTGCCATGTCATGGTGAAACGCCTTGGCTTGAAGACATGCCCTGCACTGCGCCAAAGATTTTCCAATGAGCTAAGAAACATTGCAAAACTTCGCCACAGGAACTTGGTGCAGCTCAGAGGATGGTGCACTGAGCAAGGAGAGATGCTTGTGGTGTATGATTACTCAGCTAGAAGATTTCTCAGCCACCAACTTCACCATCATATCAATGGTACTAAAAAGGGTTATTCTGTTCTGAAATGGCATCATAGGTATAACATAGCGAAATCACTTGCATCTGCACTTCTCTATCTGCATGAGGAATGGGATGAACAGGTCATTCACAGGAACATAACCTCTTCAGCAGTGACTCTTGAACCTGACATGACCCCAAGACTAGGTAGTTTTGCTCTGGCTGAGTTTCTTTCAAGGAATGAGCATGGCCATCATGTGATCACCACCAGGAACAAGTCTGTTTGTGGGATTTACGGCTACATGTCACCAGAATATGTGGAATCAGGAGAAGCAACGGTGGCTGCTGATGTTTATAGTTTTGGTGTGGTGGTGCTTGAGATTGTGAGTGGACTTATGGCTGTGGATTTTAGGCAACCTGAGGTGCTTTTGGTGAAGAAGGTTCATGAATTTGAGATGAGAAAAAGATCACTTGAGGCACTAGCAGATACAAGACTAAATGGAGAATACAATCACAAGGAGCTAATGAGATTGGTGAGGTTAGGAGTTGCATGCACCCGTTCTGACCCAAAACTAAGACCAAGCACAAGACAGATAGTGAGCATCCTTGATGGAAATGAGAAATTAATCATGGGGGAGAACATGGAGAGCAGGGAAGATTGGAGAGAAAGAAACGCTTGTTCTCTGTCTCTGGTCAAGAGAATCCAAGCTCTAGGAATACAATGAAAAGTTGCACAAGAAAATGAAGGAACAAAATGGACAATGATGGTTTGTAACATAGAAAGCTTGTCTGTAACATAGAGTTGTTTTTAACATTGTATATTTGTATTTGTTGGAAGCACATATTAATAAGATCAATTTATAATAGATATAAATTTTACTGGTTTTAAAATAGACTTAACCTTAAATTCACTTCTTAATATAATATCGTATTCTTGACTTAGAGTCTATCTCACAGTAAAATTTATTGTTTATTGTTTCATCCACTATTATATCGCTATTTAACCATTCATCTCGAAGTTCAAGTCAAAACATTGAGTACAATACAGGACTATTATCTCTTGATTGTATAACAGAGATAATGAATGCATCAGCATATATTTATGCTAAAGCAGGATTTATTCTATACTTTTTCAGTTTCAAGAACATATTGTATACGATTTTGTTATGATAACAATTTCAACAGAGTGAAGGAAAACATTCTGATTTTGTCTAGTTCAAGGCAATACACAGTGAATGAACACAATGTAATATCAAACACTCTTAAGTTGTAAAATTGTCATGTTTTCCTTTTATTTTCCTTCATCGAAAATGTGATATAAATGGGGTCCAATTTGTTTTATTTGCTAAATGTCACACCACTCAATTCTTTGGTCCAAAATTATTTAATTAATTAGGGACCATTTTGCAATATTACAAATTAGTTAGGGACTACATTGTAATTATCATAAACATTCAGAAATTACATTGCAAATAAAAAAGGTTAAGTAAGAACCATTTTGCATTTAAAGTATTTGAGTAATGGTACCTTGACATGTCAACGTGGCAAAAACACTCATTTGACATGCTAAGTGTCATTAAGTTTAAATAATAATAATATTTTGACATAATTTTGTTTTTAACATTCATTTAACATAGTATGACCCTTTTTACCAAATTTCTAAACTATCACAGTACATAATTTTAAAATTTCATGACACTTGGTGTGTCAAATGAATGTTTTTGCCACATTGACGTGACAAAATACCACTACTCAATTTTAAAATTATACTCTATGATAGTCTGAAAGTTCAGTAAAGATTAATCTCACACTTTATCAAATGAATGTTAAAAACCAAAACTGTGTCAAAATATTATTATTAAAAGTATTTAGGCACCGATTTCAATTTAAAAAGTTTCTAGAAATTATAGACAGTTAAAAAAAATCTTTCCAGAAATTAATAGAAAAGCACTTCATTTTCTTATAAGAGTAGTATTTGATTAGTTTCTCACTTTCAAACAGTTTAAATGTTTTTGTATTATTATTTTAGTTATTCATTTTCATAATTATGTCCAAATACATAGTAATATATTTAATAAACATTTGAAGAAATGTAAATTTATTAATGTAAAGGTGATGAAACATTAATGTTATACTAGTATAAAACTCTTGTATAAATATAAGATTATCAAACTCACACTCACCAAACTTAACTACACAAATTTCATTATGAAAAAAAAAATAGATCCACATTTATATAAAAACAAGAATAAATATGATTTAATAATAAAGTAAAGAAAAAGAGAGAAAAATAAGGGAGTGTGAGTAAAAGGTGTCAAAAAATCCGCAACTCATTGGAATTGTGTGTATTTGTGTGAGATGATCTCCTAAAAAGGCTATTTCTTCTTTTGACCCTTCCCTCACTCCACACTGTAAGGTATTTGTTTGGGTTTTTCTCTTCTCTTTCTTTTTTTATTTTTATTTTTATTTTTTTTATATTTTTTTTCTCTAACGAAACAAAATCATACGCACACTACACTCTTTCTCACTCTGTTTTTCTCATTCATTTTTCGACGATTCGGTTTTCTCTGCGTTTTTTCTCTTTCCTTGTGGAAGAAACTGCATTGCTGTGAGGTGTTCGAAGGGGTTGGGATATATGTCCTTCAATCAATCAAAGGTGGAAAAGAACGACGTCGTTTACAGAAGAAACGGACGATCATCCACCTTTAACCAGCAAAGAGGTTCCTACGGCAAAGCTGCTGGCGATGGCGGTGGAATCGCGCCGTCAAACAATTCATTATCCACTGCCCGAAGGTGAGTTTAGGCTTGCCATTCACATTTTGCATGTGTTGTCTTTCGTCGTTAAATTTTGATTGATCTTGTAGTAATAATGTCGCCAATGTGGATGTGTTTTAGAGTGTGAAGTGCACTGTTGTAATGGATAAAAAAGAATGAACATTGTGATTGTTATATAATTATATGATATATACGTATATATAATATGGTGTGTAACACTGTTTGCTGATAATAAAAAAAATGGTGTGTAACACTGTAGTTAATTGTTTTTCTGTGATTAATGATGAAGGATGTGGATTGAGATTTTAATTTTGGAATTTAGATGCATTATAGAGTGTGAAGTGTAATGATATAATTAAGTGTTGACATTGTGATTTTGATAAAAAAAAAAGTGAGAAATCATATTTTATATTTAGTTGTTTGTAGATTAGTTTTGAAGGATGTAGATTCGGGATTTTCTTTTTAATCTGGATAAGTTTTAAACTGGGAATAGTAATTTTGTAATTTTTGAGAATAGTTTAGTGTTGACGTTGTCATTGAGATATAATATGCAACAAATTGTAATGATACTGTAATTGATTGTTTGTAAAATAGTATTGAAGATGTTGATTGAGACTTAATTTGTTGATTTTGTGGAATTTTTTTTTTTAGTGTTTGAAGGTAGGTAGAATAAAGTTGGTTTTGGAGATTTGGATTTTGTTTTTATCTATACTTTATATGAAGGGGATAAAACATTTTTTTTTTCAGTTTTGGTGTCATTATTCAACAAGACTATTTACCCTTTATTGAATGAATATAATTTTATTGTTTGATAAAATACATAACAGACACGCATAGGTGGGAATGGATGTATTTACACGAATTGTTTGAATGCGGTTTACAGTGTATAAAGTGTAACAGCAATGTGTTTTAATTGATAAAAGGAATTAATGAAATTGTAACATTGTGATTGAGATAACATATGTGATCAAATATAATCAATTATTGTATGTGAAATAATATTAAAGGATATGGATTGATGTTTATTCATCAACTTGGTTGTGTTAATTTGAATGAAAAAAATTAAGTTCTGACATTATGCTTGTGATAAAATATGAAACAAATTGTAATTGTTTTTAAAATAGTTGAAGGGTGTGGGCTGATTTTTTATTTTTTTTGAATTTAGATGTAGAGGGTAAAATTTAGTGTTAAAATATATAAAAAGAATTAAGCGATACTATGTAACAAATTAATAACATGTTTGTAGAGGGGTGATGAAGGGTGTAGATTGGGATTTTTTTTTTTAATTTAGATACATTTTTTGAGTGCAAGGTATGATGTTATGATTCATGAAAACTATTAAATGCTGTGATTGTGATAAAATATTTAACAGACTGTAATTAATCATTGTTTGCTTAATTTATACTGTTGGAGGGTGTAGATTAGCTCTAGTTTTTTCTAGAAAAATTTGGTTGCATTTTAGATGTCTTGTTATGATGGATGAAAAGAATTTAATATTGATATTATTGTTACGATAAGAGTATATAATTAATCCCATTATGATGGTTATGATTGAGATTTCCTTTTCTTGCTTTTTTTTTTTTTTTGTGAAATTGGAATGTGATTTAGAGTTCAAAATGTATGTAAATTAGGGATTTTATTTTGTTGACTTTGTAGAATTTGTTGTGTTTTAATCTATGAAGTGTAATATTATAATGGATGAAAAAATTCGAGTTTTATATTGTTAATATGTATGTGCGTGTGTGTGTAATAAATTATATATTATGATTATGATTAATTGTTGTTAGTATAATAGTGTTTTAAGGTGTATATTGAGATTTTTCTGGAATTTGGATCTGTTTTAGTACGCAAAGTGCAATGTTATTCGGGTGAAAGGAATTAAACACTGACATTGTGATAATATATGTACCGAAGTATGTATAACATTTATACAATAGTGTTGAAAAGTATAGATTAGGATTCTTTTGTGGAATTTAGATGTGTTTTTGTGTGAAATAGGTAGTGTTAAATGAATGGAAAAGTTAAATGTATGTACATTGTATGTGATTAATTATAAAGTTATGAAAACCTTCTATTTTCTCTTTTTTGTGACATGTGGTTTGATGATTCGTTACTTAAACTATTTTTTCCACACCATTATGATTTGTGTATTTTTTTTTTCTTCATTATTGGTTATTGATTATGCATGTTGATTGTTATAGTTTTAACAAGAAGTCTAATAATGCACAAGGTGGACAATCTAGGCTAAATCCTTCCCAGGGAAATTCAACAGAATCAAATAATGCATCTGCTGCTCGGAACATTAGTAATGGTATCCATGGACAGTCCCACTTACATGGTAAGATTTAGGAGTAATATTTATTTATTTCTGGGAAAAAATGTAATTCTTGTCTTCATTGATTTTTAGTGTCAGGTTATGTTCCTCTGTAGAATTTTTCTGAAGAATTATTTTTGAAACAGCCTTCCCTCTTTTTTTAATAGGATAATCTTCCGATGTTGTTGAGGTGATTAAGTGTTTTATAAATATTTATTTTTTATTTTTTTTGTATGTAATTCATGCATTTGTGTGGCATTATAGGTGCACCAGATGGGCCAATTACAAAGTCATCTGAATCATCAGCTGGGCATAAGAGCACTGGAATTGTTCCAAAGGCTGAAACTGCTACATTGCCCCCTTTAATTTCTGATCCAGTACTTCCCACAAGCCTTGCTAAGGGTATGTTAGTCTTGTAAGATTTTGTTGTGTACATTAGCAGTTAGTTATGTTGTGTGTGAGATTTGTGAAATATCAATACATATGTCTGTACCAGGAGATGATGAGTCTAAGGCATTCCCTTTTCAATTTGGATCCATTGTTCCTGGCGTCATTAATGGGATGGCAGTAAGTTTCTTCTACATTAATTGATTAGAATATGGTGCATTACACATTTTGTGGATTTTTGACATAAGTAGAGTAATTGATCATGTTACTGTTCTTTTGTACAGATTCCTGCTCGTACATGTTCAGCTCCTCCTAGTTTTGATAAGCAGAAGCCTGATCAGGTATGCATTTTTTTTTCACTTCCTTTCCTTAATTTTTGTACTATCATTCAAAGAGTTACTATCCCCTCTCCATTCAAAGGTGAAGAGCATTTCTTTTAGATTCTATCCTACAAAGATGATCTGATTTATATTTTATACATGAAATAAGATCCTTATTCTTTTCGTATGTCTAATTGAAGTTGACATAATTAGTGATATTAGTATTCAATGATTGAAGATGAACTTTTTCTATGTCTTTCCATACTAAGGAATGTTGGAGGTATAATTCCTTGACTTTCAGGCTCTTGATGACCCTGACAAATCTGTGTCTTCGGATCCAATTCCTCCTGTTCCAAAGCAGCAGAAATCACACGAGAAAGATGCTGGTGTCAATGAGCAATCTAACGTTGAGATTAAGGACAACAAGGATTCTGAGGTGTCAATTTTAACCTCGGTAAATCACATGTCAAAACCCTTTGTTGCTCCTGTAACTGGGATTTCAGTCTCAACTTCATATCACCAATCACAGGCTCCTTTACAGTTTGGAGGTGCTAATCCACAGATTCAATCTCATGGCATGACAACAACGTCCATCCAAATGCCTATACCGATGCCTTTACCAATTGGTAATGCTACACAAGTGCAACAGCCGGTTTTTATTCCAGGTCTTCAACCTCATCCAATGCATCCTCAAGGGATCATGCATCAAGGCCAAAACATTAGTTATTCTCCTCAAATGGGTAATCAATTAGGCAACATGGGCATTGGCATAGGTTGTCAATATCCACAACAGAAAGGAGGAAAATTTGCAAGTCCTCGTAAAACTACCCATGTAAAGATAACTCATCCTGAGACACATGAAGAGTTAAGACTTGATAAAAGGATGGATGCATTCTCAAATGGTGGGTCATCTTGTGTTAGACCACATCCTAACATACCTTCTCAATCCCAGCCTGTTAAATCTTTTCCGGCTTCTCATCCTGTGAACTATTTTCCATCCAACTCGTATAATACAAATTCTCCTTATTATCCACCTAATTCTCTCCCATTAACAGGTAGCCCAATGACTCCTAATTGTCAACCAACAACATTTAATTTTCCTCTGCACCATGGTCCCCAAGGTGTGAGTTTTATGAATTCATCTTCACATGGTTCCTCGCCTACTAATAAAACTAGCACTCCAGCAGGGATTACATCTATGACCATTAAGCCTAATGGTACAACTTCTATAGTGGACTCCTCCTTGTCGAATTCCTGTATCGCTGATGTTCAAAATGGAGAATCCCCTGGTTCAACAATATCTTGTGATGTTAGCTCCTCTGTGCTGCAAAAAGGATCGGAAACCTGTTCAGAAGTTTCTCCACAACAATCTAAGTTTTCTAGTGATTTTGTCACAAATGTGTCTAATAATGAAGGTGGAAGGGAATCTCTCGCTATCTCCAACTCTTTGAAGGATAAAAAACCAGGGAAGAAAGATCAAATAACACAAAATCAGGTATATGCGTGAAGAATTATTCATGCACACAAATGCTCACTTGAATGTAAAGGATGTACTTTTCAGTATTATGTGATCTTGGTGTGCTTGAATATAAGGTGTACTGTGTCTTTTGCCACAGGTTTCTGTACTATCTCCCACAATGGACTCTATACGTTCTGGAGTTGTTGATCAAAATATATCTGATATTGGAGTACCCGATGCTTTAGGAACTAAAAAAAATTATTCTGCAGCAATTACTATTGAAGATCTTCCAGGATCTGATACAATTTCAACTGGTGTTGAAGTGGAGACCAATGGGTCTGTAGAAGCTTCTGCTTATGTTTCAGTGGAAGGATGTGGTGCACAAACTATTGACAAAGTTCACAATCAGATGCCTGATAAGACATATAAATTAGTTGAAGGTAAAAAAAAATAAAAAAATTAAAGCCTTATGATAAAAGTGATGTGTCATCTCCTAAAGTATACAAACAATATTAAATTTAATGGAACAAAAATTAAAGTAATAAAAGATCTTGCAAATTTGAGCATTTTGAGAATTCTATTACAATAAGATGAATTTGCAAATTTTAATAAACAATATGATAGAGTAAGTGATAATTTAGGCACGTCTGCCCTGGCTGCATCGAGTTATTTATTCTAGAGATGTCTCTTTTATTAGAAATGGTAGATTAGTTACAAATTATTTTGATTCAGGAAACTTTGGCTCATCAGATCTGCAGTCTACTGATCTTCCAAAAACAACACTAAAGCATTTTAAGAACGATTCAGAGAATGTTGATGTTGAGTCAGGTACCAAGGATAGACCAATTATAGAACCAAATAAGGTGAAAAACCAATCTAAAGGAAAGAAGAAGAGAAGAGAGATACTTCAGAAAGCAGATGCCGCTGGGTCAACTTCTGATCTTTATAATGCATACAAGGGACCTGGGGAAAAGAGAGGTGTCTTAAGTTCTGAGAGCAAGGAAAGTGTTACTAGTCCTCTAAGCTTGAAACAATTTGATGTTGGTCAGTCTGATATTAAAGCCAGTGAGAAATGTGATCATAATAAAGTTGAGCTTGATGATTGGGAGGATGTTGCTGACATGTCTACCCCTAAACTGGAGGTTCATGACATATCTCAAAAAGTAGGTGAAGGACATGGAAGTACAACCAAAAAATATTCACGTGATTTCCTTCTGAAATTTGTAGAGCAGTGCATTGATCTTCCTGAAGGTTTTGAAATCACTGCAGACATTGGAGCTTTGATGAATGCCAATATTGGCGGCTCTCATATTTTTGAGCGTGATTCGCATCCTAATCCTGGAAGAGCTGTAGGTGGGTTGTCTCGGATGGATCGTCGTGGCGATGTGATTATGGAGGACGATAGATGGAACAGAGTTTCTGGTTCTTTTCGTGCTGGACGTGGTCCAGAAGGCACCGGAGGAAATTCAGGATTTCGATATGGTCATGGAGGCAACTTTGGTGTTTTAAGGAATCCTCGTGCACAAACACCTCTACAATACAGTGGAGGGATCCTTTTTGGGCCAATGCAATCTGGGGGAAATCAAGGTGGAAGAAATATCCCTAATGGGGAGAGATGGCAGCGATCTGCTAGCTTCCAGCAGAGGGGCTTAATTCCTTCTCCAAACCAAACTCCTTTACAAATAATGCACAAAGCTGAGAATAAGTACGAAGTGGGTAAAGTGACAGATGTGGAAGAGGTAAAACAAAGGCAGTTGAAAGCTATCTTAAACAAACTAACACCACAAAATTTTGACAAACTCTTTGAAAAGGTGAAAGAAGTTAATATTGACAATGCAATCACCCTCATCGGTGTCATTTCACAAATATTTGAGAAAGCTCTTATGGAACCTACCTTTTGTGAAATGTATGCCAACTTTTGTTTACATTTGGCTTCTGAGTTGCCTGATTTTAGTGAGGACAACGAAAAAATAACTTTTAAAAGGTTATTATTGAACAAGTGCCAAGAGGAATTTGAGAGGGGTGAAAGGGAAGAAGAAGAAGCAAATAAGGCTGATGAGGGTGAGGTTAAGCAGTCTACTGAGGAAAGGGGAGAAAGAAGAGTTAAGGCAAGAAGACGAATGTTGGGAAACATTAGATTGATTGGAGAACTATATAAGAAGAAAATGTTGACAGAGAGGATAATGCATGAGTGTATCAAGAAGTTACTGGGTCAATATCAAGATCCAGATGAAGAAAACATTGAAGCTTTGTGCAAGCTAATGAGTACTATTGGGGAGATGATTGACCATCCAAAAGCCAAGGAACATATGGATGCATATTTTGAAAGGATGAAGTTATTATCAATCAACATGAATTTATCTTCTAGGGTGAGGTTCATGTTGAAGGATGCCATTGATTTGAGAAAGAATAAATGGCAACAAAGGAGGAAAGTAGAAGGTCCCAAAAAGATTGACGAGGTACATAGGGATGCTGCTCAGGAAAGGCAATCCCATGCTGGTAGGTCAAATCGTGGTCCTGGTAACAATCAATCAAGTAGAAGGAATCCCATTGATTTTAGTCCAAGAGTGTCGTCTTCTAATTCTCAAATGGGTGGATTATGTGGTCTTCCAACTCAAGCACGTGGCTATGGTGGCTCTCAGGATGCTCAATTTGAAGAACAACAATCTTATGAAGCTAAGACTTTGTCAGTTCCTTTGCCTCAAAGATCTTTAGGAGATGATTCTATAACCTTGGTACCTCAAGGTGGTCTTGCTAGGGGAATGTCTATGAGAGGATCAACCACAATTTCCAATCTTCCAATATCTGATGTGGTTCCTGTGCCTAGAGACCCTCATATAATGACTGCAGGTCTTAATGGTCAGAGTAATTCATCAGAGCGCACACAATATAACTCAATGGAGGATCTTGGGTCAAGACGTGGTACTAACAGGTCTTTAGGTCCATCTACTCATGATCAATCAATTGCCCCTGAGCATAATGTAAACCATGGTAACAGAAACTTGAAGAGTGTTTCACCTGCTGCTCAATTGCAAGGATCCATAATCTCTCAGAATTCTTATTCAGATAAGATTGTGTCAGAAGAACTGAGAGACATGTCCTTGTCAGCCATAAGAGAATACTACAGGTTTTTTTTTTCTTTTCACTTTTTTCTCTACAGCACGTTTTTTCTCCTAGTTACAACTTCTGTGGCCAGTTATATTCTTTTTGGGAAGCTTAAACAAACAAATTACTGCACACATACGATCTAGGTAAAACCATTTTATATTAGAAATGTTCAATTTTTCCTGGTGGGAATCTTTTTTTTCTTATTTTTTTTAATGTGTCTTGTTTTTCAAATATAAATATGGCAGGTTGACCTACATCTAAACATGATCTCTTATTTATATAAAAATATAAATGTGTTTGGATGACATAGGTATTGGTCTCATAGGTGGGTAAACCCGACAACTGAACCGCAGTATAACTTGCCTAGGTGGTAAGTTCAATCATCTAAACCACTCCACCATTTACAGGTTCACCTAGTAGGTTCAACCCAACCCACTTTTTCAACCCTATATGTATCCAACTTACAATTTTTTTTGCATACATATAGACATTATCTCATAATGGTACCAAAATTTTATTTTTCTATTCATTGGAGGATTGAACTTTTAATACTTAAATTAAATGACTCCTGAACAATATCATAGGAGCAGTTGGAGCGGTGTTGAAATATTGTCCTATATTTGTGTTGGATTTAGAAAGGAGGTTATGTGAAGTTTCTTTTTACAGCTATATCAAATTCATGAATCTTTGTTTTTTGTTACAACTTGGTAATGACGAATTTTTATGCTATGTGTATTGTATTCCATTGGCCAAATTACATATGTTAATTTTTTTCCTTCAGTTTTTGAATTTATACTTGTGAATTTAATTCCCACTGATCTCATCATTTAATGATCTTAATAAAACTTATGCAATTTTCAGTGCTAGAGATGAGAAAGAACTTGTTTTGTGTATCAAAGATTTGAACTCTCCAAGCTTTTATCCTTCTATGGTTTCTCTCTGGGTCACAGATTCATTTGAGAGAAAGGACACAGAAAGAGATCTTCTTGCCAAACTACTTATCAACCTAGTGAAATCTCAACATCACACCTTGAGTCAAGTCCAACTCATCAAAGGGTAAGATTGATTTAACCATAGTAGGGAAAATCCATTTATTATGAAGGCAACTATCAATTGATTCCTTTGTATGTTGGCTAGGTTTGAATCTGTTCTCTGTACATTGGAGGATGTCGTTAATGATGCCCCTAGAGCAGCTGAGTTTCTTGGCCGAATTTTTGCTAAAGTCATAATAGAGAGAGTAGCTACTTTTACTGAGATTGCACAATTAATACATGATGGTGGAGAAGAGCCTGGTAGTCTCTTAGAAATTGGACTTGCAGGTGATGTTCTTGGAAGCACGTTGGAGGTAATTCAAAATGAAAAGGGTGACGTGCTTCTAAATGAGATTCTTTCAGGAAGCTCTAATTTCCAATTGAAAACTTTCCAGCCACCTAATGCTAAAATATCAAGGAAGTTGGAAAAATTTATTTAGATAGTAGTTATGCTTATTGAATGTCTTTTTGTGTAGAAGGGAAAATTGTTTTGACTAGTGTTTTTTTGGGTACTCAATTTGCAGAGAATGGTTTCTCTGTGGAATGGGTGAATAGAGTTTTTTTTATATGGGATTCTTTATTTTTATATTCTTTTTCCATCATCTTTACTACAATTGTAAGACGTTCATTTAATCATAAGAAATTCTAGGTATAGTCATTTTTTTTTTTTTACATATTTCTTTATATAAAAGGTTCGATGAACCTCAACAATATTATTTTCACATCATTTCTAGTTGTATTTCATTAATGTTTAGAAAATAAAAAACTGTATAATCTTAGTTGGTAATATAGATTTGCTGGGATCGAAAGCAAAAAATTCATCCTGTTCTTATATTTATTGCCTAACTTTTTAATTTTTATTATCTCCCAAAATTATCCATAATGAACAATAAAAGTTAAAAATGTTTTTACTGTAATTATAATGTCGGATAAAAGGTAAATTAGTTTTAATAACTATTTTTTAGATATTTTAGTACAGTTGTATTTTTTATAGTAATAATCATTATATCAAAATATTTTATTTTTTATTGTTACGACAAAGCTACGAGCAGTCAAAAATGATAATAAATATAATTAGAAATTTGCGAGCATTCAATCGTGATGCTCCAGAAAAATATAAATAATGTGATTTCATTCATTTAATTTTTTATTTCTTATAAAATAAAGAATATTTTTAAATTATTCTTAATTAAAGTCATGAATAACTTTGGCAAAAAACAAATAGACATAAAACATTAGTGTTGTCTTGAAGATATAACACTTTAGCAATGAAGTAATGCAATGAGTATATAACTTTATATATAATTTTGCTTTTTTCCTTATGGTAGTTTGCATATCACATCATAGTCTGAAAATAAATGAATTAAAGATACGAATGTAAAGATGAGTGTATTAAAATATTACACCAAAAAAATCATTAGCACATAACAGATTGATATAAAGGACAAGATGCACTATTTCTTATAGAATATCCCTTTCATAATGAGGTAGTCATACTGCATCTTTACACATACATTTTCTATTTCAAAATGCGCCTGAATTTTAAAATCATTTTATATCTCCTCTGTGAAAAATTTTGGATCTATTAAATGATTTCTGAAAGTTTGTCTCCACAAATATTTTGTAATAGTGTAATTTTCACTCCCTTTCAATTTTAATTTATGATTTTGTTTTTGTCAACAGATTTTCAAACATAAGATAAAACATCACAATAAAAAAATGAAACATCAAAATAAAAAAAATTATATATATAAATTAGTCATATCTTTATATAATGTGACTTGTGAAATTAACATAACCAGAATAAGAAATATGGGATGGACTAGAGAATGATTTTTTAAAGAAAAAGTCAACTAAAATATTATTACCACTCAAAATGAAAATCTAAACATATTTGTGTGAGAAAAATATGTTGAAGACTTTATGAAATTGAGAAACATATTATTAAAGGAATAATCATTCATGATAAACAAGAACAGATGGACCTACAGATGCATAAATATAGATGAAAAGATCATGAGACTCAGTTTCTACAGCAAAACCAAAAGAAAAAAGGGAAAGACAAGGAAAAGCTTTTGAAGATGCTCAAAAGGGAGAAGTACCTTTTGGTGATCTTTGTGATATTTCTTCCTTTTTTCTTTGCTTGTGTTGATGGTAAGTACTTTGTGCTGGTGCATGGAGCTTTTCATGGTGCATGGTGTTGGTATAAGGTGGCTGATCAACTGAAATCAGAAGGTCAGAATGTGACAACTCTAGATATGGCAGCATGTGGTGTGAATCCAAAGCAGACTGAAGAAGTTGATTCAGTTTCAGAATACCATAAGCCTCTGATCACATTCTTGGCCTCTCTTCCTCCACAGGAAAAGGTCATTCTTGTAGGTCATAGTCTTGGAGGGCTATCAGTATCCATTGCCATGGAAAAATACCCTCAGAAAATCTCTGTTGCAGTTTTCATCACTGCAGCTGTTGTCACTCACAACCTCACCTACCTTGCTTTTCTTCAAGAGGTATTGCTCTCACTAGTCACACATTTTCAATTATATATGTGTGTGTGTGTTTCATTTCTATCTACAAAAGAAATTATAATTATGAAATCATACAATTTGGGGAATCTATGTGTTAATCATGTAGGCAAATAGAAGATTGGGAAATGATTTGGTGGAACAATACTTCATATTGGATGGAAACAAAGCTCCAATCCTCTCATCAACTGGAGTTGAATTTTTTAGATCAAGATTGTACCAACTATCAACAACCGAGGTAAACATATTCAATTTAATATTTCTTTGACAGAGAATCATTCAAGCAATTGAAAAGTTAACGAATGATATATTTGAAAAATTGACTCCGTATAATCTTGTTTAAGAGGTTTTTAGACTATTCAGTAGTTACATGTAGGAGACTATAAGTACGTTAAGACTAGATGACTAGTCTTATATTGTCTACTAAAACATGTATAGTTTGTTTGTATCGTATAGTGGTTATAGTTGTATAAATGCTCACAAAATCATAAATAAAATTTTCTATGACGTGTTGACACACAGTTTTTAAGAATTTATCTGCAGTGTATTGCGCAAGTCTTTCAAAATACAATAGTTATTCAATTCTATTTGAAAAGTATTGTTTCACGTGTTATAAGACTCTAGCCTTTGTATTGGGTTTTTTCTATGGTGTGTTTTTTCTTCTTGTTCATTTGTTTACCTTCTATCAGTTTCAGAGTTTCAGCATTTATAGTTCTCCTTTATTTTTACAAACTGGTTTTGTGGAGTTTAGTTAAGTTTAAAATTAACGTATCAAAATTATTAGAGCTTACACGATTTTATGAGGTTGAATTAGACGGCATGATTTGATTGTGTAAACTTTATCTTTTGTGTATACAATGCATGGTTCCATTAGAAGTGAAAAGTCTGTTTACATATTATGCAGGATCTAACACTTGCAGTATCTGTGGTGAGACCTTTACCTCCCTTTATGAGTGATGTAAAATTATTGGAAAAACAAAGTGCAGTAAGCAAGAAGAGGAATGGAAGGGTTTCTAAAGTGTTCATAATTGCTGAAAAAGATAATTTGATACCAAAGGACTTTCAAAGGTGGATAATTCAGAACACTGGTCCATTTGCTGATGTCAAAAAGATAAAGAATTCAGACCATATGGTCATGTTTTCCAAACCCAAAGAGCTTGCTTTAGAACTGTTAAAGATTGCTTACAAATATTAACTTCAATAATATGGTAATGTGATGTGCATCATAGAATAAAGACATGTTCATTGGACCATTATCATAAAAATATGTACCAATGTTAACTTTTTTTAGTACACCAACATCCAAACCTCGTATTCGTGATAAATAAAGATGTTTTTTATGATTTGAGCTACCATATTATAACTCGAAAATTTAATGCAAAAGGTACTCCAATTAATTGCACAAAGTTTATCCACACATATTTTGTTTGTAGCTTTTATTGTATTGTACTCCAATTCTTTTCTGTAATTTTAATCCCAATATTTTAGATAAATGAAATTTTAGTTTATTTCTTAATTTTGTTCATATAGTATTTCGTTTATCTGGATTGAATCCTAGATCTGATAAACAAAAATATATATTTAAGTGCTTAAAATGCTAAAACACAAAAGAACCTTAGCAAAATTGAAGATCAAATCATAATTACAGACTTTCTAAAATAAGAACATTAAAAATTACAAAAAAAAGAATAAAAACATCAAAATCTCAAATTAAAAATTAATGAAAAACCGAAACTACAATTTCACCACATCTTTCTATAATGTGACGTATCAGTTAACATACAATTCTTTTTTGTTTTAAAAAGTTAATAAAAACTTCATTACTTGTCAAAAGAAAAGTCTATACTTTTGTATAAGAAAAGTCTATACTTTTGTATGAGAAAAATATGTTAAAAGTCTTTATGAAAATGGCAGTAACTTGGTGAGAGAGAGAAGTGAAACTTCATCAGAATCAGAGACAAAATCACCTTCAGTTCTATCATGGCTAAGTGCTGTCCAATTTAGAATAAATACATTTTATTCAAATCTCCTTATATCAACTAGATAAAGAATGTTCTATATCTTGCAAATTCATCACCCATAATCAGTGCATACACTAAATTAGAAAGGTTAAATAATAAATAATAAGGATAACCTTTAATCCTTGGTTCTTTTATTAATCTTCAACTTACTAAATAGAATAATCTTTCATTATATTTTCATTTAATATTCTATAAAATATTTTAGAAAATTAGTAAGGGAATAGATAAGATAAAATATACTATTGTATTTACCAATACCCTCAACCATAGTTGAAGTTTTCTTATCACATAAATTTAATTTATTTTTAATATATAGTTGGCGAAATTATTATGTTAGAGAACAGAAAGAAAAGAAAAAATAGGCACATAATCACTTTCTTCTTTCTTCTTCTCTGTTTTTTCTTTGAAGAGAAACATCATAAGAAAAAGAAACAGTGAAAGTGAAAGAAGAAGAAGGAAAAGAAAAGGAAAGAAAGTGGTTACGATTTCCCTAATGTAATGCATCATAAGAAATCCGAACTTCAGATCGGAAAAGAAAGCACCGGCGTCTCTTCCGATTTCAACCCGCTCCGCCACCACCCCAACCACCACCACCACCACCCTATCCCCAACCTCAACCTCCAAACCCAAACCTCAACAGTCCCCTATAAAAGACCCTCCCTCTGCAAATCCCCAATCCTCAACAGATTTCCAAAACCGTGCCGCGCCACCGTTCCCTCCGCCGCCGCCACCACCTGGGTGTCCTCCGTCGTCTCCCTCCGTTGCCGCCTACGCCTCTTAATCTTCTTCTCCCTACCCTTCTTCTACTTCCTTGTCTCCCACCCTACAAACTCCTTCATCCTTGATTTCCTCGCCGCGTTCTTCTTCTCCGCCGCGCTCTTCTTCTCGGTCAGCCTCGCCCTGCCGCGAATCCCCTCCATCCGCTTCTTCCTCAAGCCCGAGGCCCGGCCCGCGCTGAAGTTACCCGTGTTCTGGGCCCGCCCGGCCCAGCCCGAGTTTCAATTCTGCGTGGTTGCGTACCCGAACGGCGACGTTTACGAGGGGGAGTTCAGAAGAGGGAAGTGTTGTGGGAGTGGGGTTTACTACTACAGCATGAGTGGGAGGTATGAGGGGGATTGGGTGGAGGGGAAGTACGATGGGTTTGGGGTGGAGACGTGGGCGAAGGGGAGTAGGTACCGGGGGCAGTACCGCCAGGGTCTTCGGCACGGGTTCGGGGTGTACCGGTTTTACACCGGCGATGTTTATGCCGGGGAGTGGGCCAGTGGGCAGAGTCACGGCTGTGGGGTGCACACGTGCGAGGATGGCAGCAGGTACGTGGGGGAGTTCAAGTGGGGCGTCAAGCATGGCCTTGGACACTATCATTTTAGGTATGGAAATGGTTGGCGAGGGTGGGGGTGGGGGAGGAAAAGAGTGTGTCTATGTTTGTGTTGAAGTGTTTAATTGAAGTGTTTAATGGAAGTGACGCTCTTTACGGTTTATAATTGGTTTTTTGTATTCTGAAAGTTCGAGATAGTAAAATTGGGTACGAGGTTGGTTTAATTGTTGCTGACTGGGGTTTGTTTGGTTTTGTGCTTTGTCTTTGGTTCTTTAGCTTTGTGGATTATGGGAATTTCTTACTTATGGACCATGTTTTGGTGGCCGTGTTATGTTTGGTTTCTTTTATTGATTGTGTATTAATTGAATACCTCTTTGTTTTCGATTTGTTGTGTGTATATCTAAAGCTTTTGAGTTACTTTGGCAAGATGTTGGGCTTGATTTGGTAATGTACTTTGTCGTCTGTTTTGTTGTAGGCTTGCGGCAATTTCTTCAGACTTAACCTTTTGCTGCTTTCATGGGTTGTCTTAGGTTTTATTTTATAAAAAATGAAAGTTGGATTACCATCAATATACTTTTACAGTGCAAAGCATTTGCATAGAGGATGAACATATACAATTTGCTTCAGCAATGGCTTCTGTTTTGTCTAAAATAAGTCGTAGGCATCTAAAATTTACTTGGTTCGGTTGTGTACCTATTGGTAGCAATTATGGAGCGTAATATGTAATGCAGATATTGCAAAGCAATTGCTTTGAGGTGTTTTAGGATGTTAATTTCTATTGTATCTTTTTCCTGGAATAAACCAAGAGGTAAATAGACCTAGTATCAATAACATGTAACGGTAATAATGATAGTTTATTTCACCTGCATTGGCATTTGGCTGCCAATTGTCTAGATGTGTGGAAATAAATAAGTGGGAGTTTAATATTGAAATCAAAGATTAGATGAAGCAAGCATGAAGTTGGCTAAATTGCTTTAAATAGATGGCATGAGACTGATACCCTTGGTCCAAAAGCACCTGTATCCACTTCCACCTGCCACCCGGGTGGGGCCTCACTCAAGGGGAAAGAAGAAGGAAGGAAGAGGGAGCTAAAAAGGAAACACCACTTCTTTGTGAAAGTAAAACTAAATCACTATATTATAGAAAGCCACATTCATTAGTGGTGTCTAACTACTGATCTTATATAAATCATCAGTCTGAAAATGCTTCCCTCTTATCCTACAACATTTTGAGTTTTAATGGGGGATATGGATCATGAAGTAGGTAAAACAAGCATGCTTCTGTATTTGTGGATGAGTAAAACCTAAATATATTAGAAGGGTTTCAGTAATGAAATTGGATTGGTGGATAATATCACATGTGATAATTCATGTATTTGTTATCTTCTACGAGTTTGAGTAAAATAGTAAACATTTTCCCTAGGAAAAGTAAAAGGGAAAGGAGGCAGACATAAAGCTTTTTATGATATTGTTTGAGTTCATTTTCATTATCTTAGTGAATAATCTATTATGTCCTTCTGTAGAAGAAAGACCAATTCAAGGGGAGATTGGAAAACCATTTTGAGGGAATACATTATTTCCTTATGACTTTATATTCCTATTTGATTCATTTGAATGAAAGATCATATAATTGTCTATGAAGTCGACAAAAAGTATGAAATCTAAAATGCAGAAAACACTGAACTTTAAAGTGTAAACATTATTTGTATGTATTCATGTTCTTAGGACTTATCTTTGTTATTGCTACTTTCAGTTTACAAGAAAGAGG
Source organism: Vigna angularis (assembly GCF_016808095.1). Lineage (NCBI taxonomy): Eukaryota > Viridiplantae > Streptophyta > Magnoliopsida > Fabales > Fabaceae > Vigna > Vigna angularis. Next base: position 30,298,854 of record NC_068978.1, read on the forward strand.
TATCTGCTCCCAAGGATAGAATCAGTTTCAAAGGTGCTTTATACCTCTAAAACTTTAAAACAATAGGGTGTTCCATTATAATTACGTGGCATGTGTTTTCAAGGACACAGTCTCAAGTTCCTTTGCAAGAAGCTAATTCCACAACATGGCCTTGTGATCACATAGCAATAATTCCAACCATTTGAATGTCATGTAGTTTAACTTTGCAAGCTTCTACAAGTATGGTGTCTTTTCTTCTTCTCTCCATCTCCCTATTTATTCCACTGAAGGAAACCAGTCCGTAAAAAACAAAAAGAGTATTTGTTCTCTGATCAGAACTAATATCTTAGGCATGCAGTTAACGAAATTTGGTGCTCCATCCTGGATGCTTGACCTTGAATATGGGTTCCTCTCTTTTAAGTATCATTGGTGTTATTAAATTGAATTTGATGGGACTTTATTCTGTTTCTTTTTCTTTGCTTACTGGTAATAGTATTTTTCTTTTGTTGTAACTAATTATTTTTGTTATCAGAAATGGAGATACATATGCTGGTGAATACTTTGCGGATAAGATGCATGGATATGGGGTATATAGTTTTGCAAATGGCCATTGTTATGAAGGATCCTGGCATGAAGGCAAAAGGCAAGGAATTGGAATGTATGCATTTAGAAATGGAGAAACCCAGTCTGGTCACTGGCAAAATGGAGTCATTGACACTCCCAGCTCACAGAGTGCCACCTATCCTATTTCTCCTGTTGGTGTCAATCATTCCAGAGTACTAAATGCAGTGCAGGTACACTCTACATTTGTGACTTAGTTTACCTTAATTTATTGTTTAATGTTCTTTCCCGCTTATCATTAAAGGAAAAAAGACTTTGGCCTAGAATTAACAGTATGGATGATTACATTTTGTCATTGATGCTTTACTATTTTATTACAATGGCAAATGATGTATCAATCTTCTATGAGTACATTGCATTATCATCTTTTGAGAGATGCTTACACTGCATTCCCTTCTCTTGAGCATCTTAATAACTTTCAATATAAAAAAACTCTCAAACAATTGTGAACAATTACAAATGCACCTCCCAATAATATTTTATCTTTTTATATGGCTTTGATTATCACTAGCAATTAGCTTTATATATCGGTATTATTGGTTTTGAAATTTCATCAAAAAATTTATTTCATCTTTTAAGGTCATGAAATTGATAGTATCAACAATCATGTCAAGAATCACAACGAAAGAAAAACTCTAAAAAAAATGTTCTTTTACATTAAAATAGACTCAAATGTAGCTTCTGTTCATCTTTCAAGGCTGGGGAATGTATATTTTAAAGTAAGAGGGTAAAGAGTAATTTAAGCATATCTAGAAGAAGAAATGTGAAATGTGATAAGCTTTAATTATGTGCTTTGAATTTTTTTTATGACCCGAGTTATTGGTAATTCTGATTGATATCCTGTATATCATAATGCTTTCTTGTAGTTTTTTATTACCGAATCTACAAACTTGTTGGAAATGGTTTCTTTGGTTGTGTTTCTGTCTCCAAGGTTGGTTTCTTATCTGAGTGAGAATTGGTACTTTTTAACTGAAATTCCAATTGAAAAAAATAGTGTTACATTATAGGAAAAATTAGCCAGAACTTTTACAGATTTCAGCTAGATTTAGGAGTTGTTGAATAAGATATCATGGTCAAAGCCCCCTATTTATTTAATAATCAATGAGGTGCCACTCGTTCTGTCCAAAGTTCTGACTGTATACAATTCTTCCATTTTGGCAAAGCTGAGAGAACGTTTTTTTTGTATGTATCAAATTAGCCCATTTAAATAGAAGGAAAGAAAAGACAAAATTAACTGCAAACAGTTAGTTTTCATCACGAGCTTTCATTATTAATAATGTGTTTGTTTGTGAACAAACAGGAAGCAAGAAGAGCAGCTAAGAAGGCCTATGATGTGGCCAAGGTAGATGAAAGGGTGAATAGAGCAGTAACAGCAGCTAACAGAGCAGCCAATGCAGCTAGAGTAGCTTCTGTCAAGGCTGTCCAAAATCAAATGCATCATAATGTCAACAGCAAGAGCATTCCAATCCCCATTGTGTGAGGCTATCAGCTGAAACTTTTGTTACAGTAGAAATGCTCGAGATTGTTGGAAAATGTCGATATTTTTAACTGAGCCATTTACACTGCCATTGTCACCACTGGCTGAGAGCAAGCATATTTATTATCCTCTGCCATAAGTCATAGGGGGAGAAAGGGTGATGGCTTCCACCTGGTAAAAAAACTACATATTTTTTCCCTTTGCCTACATCTTGTAAATTTATGTAGATGTAAATGCTGGTGTGCGGGTGAAACCTCAACCCAACTCTGAGGTCATTAGAGCTGTAAAATTGATTTCTGTACTTTCCAATGCCTAGTGTCCATTTGGTTTGGCGTTTAGTAGATAGAATTGACTTGGAAAAAGGTTGAGAAAGAAATTCTACTAAATCAAGTTATATTTCAGTCACTGGAAAGTATTATAATTGATTTTCTATCAGTAGAAGAAAAGGGCTTGAAAAGAGATTTTTTATAGCAATAGTGAGTTGCTTTTTACCAAACTGTATGAAAAACATGGATTAAAAATTGTATGTGTTAGGTATCCTCGTATAGAAACAAGGGAATAATAATGTTTTCTATATTCAGTAATTCTGATGTTCATACAATTCAGAATACAGAGCCAAAACAGAGAGAATGTAACGAAAAGATCCTCCCATGATTTCCCCCCTGCCACCTCAGCCATTCTGTTACTTCAGGGTGAAGGACGTGTCCTTGTGGGTCCCCAAGTGATGGGTTTCCACTTCTTCCTCTCAAACCTGGTGGATTTTCCTACTCTGCTTTGCACTCTTTCTCCTTCATTCGTATGAGTATGGTAATATTTTTGGGTCAAGAATAAAACTATTTTTTGCTTAGATCTTGTATGAGTAATTGATATCATATTATAGTTCTAAGTGATGTAAGAATAGTGTCATTTCAAATACTTTATATTTATTACATTTTCCCCTCTTTTAAGGTATCAGATAGACGTGTTTATCAATCTTCATTGCTGTTGGTGATAATTGAATAGGGGGCAATGTGTCTGGGACATACACATCATCATCATCATCTCTTCTCTTGTCACCCTCACGCCATCTCATCATTCCCTTCATACCATCAACTCTCCATCCACGTATGTTGCCATATATTTTAAGTCTTTTAGCTTCATCTTAATTTTACAATTACATCACTTTTGTCTACATTTGTTTGAATTTTGTAAAAGCTATTTTGAATAAAATTGAGTCTAAATTATGAACGTCAGTAAGACAAGTTTTTTAACTTTAAGTGGTATGTTATTTGTACCTATGATCTTGAATCAATATAGCCTGTCTTTTATATTCTTTCTCAGTTTCATTCTATACATTGTTCGTTTGAAGTGTGATTTTGGATAGAGAGGACTAGCTGAGAAATAATTGAACACTAAAATTGTTTTGCTTGAGAAAGGGGAAAGAATAGAAAAAGAATATTGAGATAGACTTAATGTTAAAAAACTATCCTTTTTGTCTTTGAAATACACATTCGTTTATTTTTCTTTTTTTTTCACTTTTCTTATTCAAATAATTTAAAAATCTATTTATTTTTTACTCATCATCTCTTATTGTATTTATCTCTCATCCAATTCTTTCTTTTTTTATTACTCAAATATCAAAGACTTTTTAGGACATGAAGTGATGGATTGTTAACTACCAAAGCTTCGTGTACATGTATAAAGATTGAGAGAAAATTAACTGGGATGAAGTGCAATAAAACTAATTATTTTATTCTTTAGCTCATGGTTATGACAATAAAAAGATCAATTTCATTAGAAAATAATATTAAATGAACTTTGTGCTATTTCATTAATTTAAATTAAATGTTGTGCATGAACAATTAGCATTGTGGTTATATGATGACCTAATTGATTGGGATTCATCACATTTCATAGAATAACTTCATGTTGTCCAAATCAAATCATTGAGGTCACTGTCTAGCTTACTCAAGCAAATTTACATAATTTTGTAGATTTAATTATTAATTTGATATTGTATTTTTGGTTTTTTTTAATCATGAATTGTTATGTAGTATCCATTGTTAAAGTTAATTAATACTTTCAGATTTTAATGTACACGTAGTCTTTTACATATGCTTATTCTATGTATGTCTGAGTTTTATTCCTCTAAGTTAGTATCTTCGATACATTTTAATTATTATCGATTTTTAAAAAAAAAATTGTTAGTTGTGGCTGTTGTAACAATGCTACGAAATTTGTTTAGATACTTATTAAACGTAAGAACGTTTGTTAAGGAAGAAATTTGGGGTAGTTTATATTGAGATAACTAAATATACTATTTATTATATTCAAATTATATCATAATAACGAATTTAGTTTATTATTCTGAATATTTAGAACTTAATTTATTTTTATTTTTCGTTCTTTTTTTTATATTGATGTTTTCATTGTGTTGGAATTTTGTCAGAGTTCAATTTTTACTATTACTATTATTAGTGTACTACAACCATTGCACTTTTATGGAGTACTAACATTCCTTTGCAAACATCAAAATAATTCATGTTCGAAATGGCTTCCAAATGTTTGGTTACTTACACTTCGTTACCCAAAATGAAGTAATAAAATCCAACCTTCCTATTACATGCTCAATAATTAAACTACAGCACAACGTGACAGCAACAATGAAAAATGAACCATTTCGTAAGTAGTCTTTGATTAATTTTGAATTTTGATGTATTTCATGTATTAAGATGCAAGAGCTACATTGACAAAACATAACTATTAAGATGCAAAGTATTATTTTCCTTAAGACAAATAATGCGCCGTTAGTTTCGGTCGTACAACCAATAATATTTAAAAGGGGTGCATAAACTAAATTTGATTTCGTTTTATAAACAACTAATGTACAGGAGTTAGCCGTATAATAGAAATGTGATGATTTCTTTAATTTTAGAGTTAGACCAAAATAACCAAACATAAATATAACCACGGACTAAAATCCCATAATTTTACCATCCAATGACAATACTACAAAATTAAATAGCATTTTTGAATGATAAAGTGCATAGTTACTGATATCCTGAACAAAGACTCAAAATTGTACTCTGGATCAACTCCTCAATCGAAGTACGACGACTTAAAATAAGCAGCAAAATTTATGCATTGAAAACAAAAGGAAAGGTGTAAACTGCGTTTAACTCTCGGTCTGCTCCCTCAGCCTTCGAATGGTGCTTCGGACAGTCACGGCACTGGCAGTACTGTCAAGAATACGGACAAGCAAAAACATATTTTTAACTACCATACAACAAGAAATAATTACAAGTAGAAGACAGCATAGCAAGATTCTTACTTCAATGTATAAGCACCTCCAGCCTTCACTTTTCCACAGTCTTTGCATCCCCAAATGCCAACAGCCTTCCTCTTAACAGCGTACTGAAAAACAAAAACACCATCAAATACTGACCTTAGGCCACAGTCAAAGAATATGGGTTATCATGTCCAGAGTCTTATATATGGCATATAGGAGAAGGCGAAATTCTGCTATATAAACACATGGATTGCAGCGCAAAGCACAACCGTTCAAGGACTCTCTTCACGAATTGCAACTGGTAGTTACCAAAATCTTCTCGATGACACCGGACCAATACTTACTAATGATAAATTACACTGAACCAGAATAAAAAATGTTTAATTCCAACAGGTTTAGCTCCTAAAAATTAGGGAGATGGGCTTGGGTATACTGAAAAGATCACAATCAAGCTCCATTTTTTGTACTCGTTTAAGATGTATAACATTTTCAAAACAGTTTACTATAATCTATTAATGACAAAACAAGTAAACTTAATGAATATTATGTATATAAAATAAAATGACATTATACATTGCAAAATATACTACAATTAGAATGTTATGCTTCTTTAATTCGGCAATCTAACTATACATAGCGTTACAATCTAACACGTTCAACCGGGCTTATCAAGTATATTGCATTGTCTTGGTCATGTTTGGAATCAAATTCCAAGTAATGGAAATGACAAAATCTTGGGTTAGTGCGAACAAAAAATATATATCATTAAACACCCTCAATCAATGGAAAACACAGATTACATAATCAAAATGATGATTAAAGAACTAACCTTTCCACAGAACTCACAGAAAAATTTACTGTGCTGACTAACTTCCATCTTCTTAATTTGCTTCCTTAAACTAGCACCATATCGGGTGCCTGAAATTTGACAACACAACCATAAATCATCACCTCACTTTGATACATACATAATTTTCCTAAAGTGAAAATGTCTCCAACAAATAAAACGGTATAAAAAAAGACCTTTATTTACTCCAAACTCACTATCGTTCAAAATTTACTTTATGGTAACATCATCGTTACAAGCAAAAATAAACCTTAAACACTAGATCAAACACGGAAAACGTTCAGCAACAATCGAAACCGAACACGTACCGTATTTTCCAACAATACCGGCCTTCTTGGTTCGCTTGGTCTGTTTCAATGCACAAAAACGATAATCACGTTAAAATCAGGGATTGGAACAAAGCTTAGGGTTTCAAAAATGCAATACCAAATACCAGAAAGTGGAAGAAAGTACCATTTTCAGAAGCTGTGAAAAGAGAAGAGCGAGGAGTTGCAGAGTTGAGATGTGTGGCGATTCTGCAAAACTAGGGTTTGACTAGAATAACACACCTTTTAGGGATGCCCTAATGGGCCTATGCGAGTTCGACCCATATTTTAAGCCCAGTCCAGTTCGGCTTGCCCCAACCACCAAAAATTCAAATGTTATTTTGCCTTCCAAATAAATAAATGAGATTCTTCGAAATTATAATTATATCAAATATCGAATATGTATTATTAATGAATAAAATATACTAAGATTAAAGAATTACAATGAATAAATGTCTTCAATTTTATAAATTATATTTTTCCTTTATATTAAATAATTTGAATGGTTATATAAGACCATTTATAATGAAAATTGGTAACTTATATTAAAGAAATATTGAATATAAATTCCAAATTCGATATAAAAAATTATAATTTGAAAATTTTAGACAATTAATTGCATCGATTATGTAAAGAATTTCTTTTTGCTAATTATAAGTGTATAAAATATGAGTAAAATTGGGGGAAAATATAATGGGAAAAAAAAGTAGAGAACATAAAGTCTTAAGTTGTATTATGAATAGTGGAAAAAACACAATTTTTTCCATAAAGGTCTCCATATTTTTATTAAATATATAAATTTATTAGAAATAAAAATTGTAAAAAAAAAGGTGAAAATTAATTGGTTAGTTTTTAGTTGAGTGTTTGTGTAGTTATATTTTAACTATATATTGTAAAATTATTTAAAGAAAAAAATTCTCACCTCTTGTGATTTTCTTTTCCAGTTTTATAGTTTTCATATTTCAAATAAAGAAAACAAACTCTTGGCATGAAATTTATTGAAAACTATAAAATCAATAGAGAGAAAGCTATACAAAGCATAAGTTCTGCCATTTTTTTTATATATCCAATCATTTTCAACTAACGAGAAAGAATAAGTTTTAAATAGTGTGTTATTAATACTTCCTTTAAATTAGTTTCAATTTAAAACATACTATTTTTTTTATCATTATATTAAAGAAAAAACTATTAATAATAAGATTATGATTTAAAAAAATAACATATGAAGAAATTTTGAATTGGATATTTTGACTTTTTTTTCAAAAAACATTTTGAAAGGCATTCAAAAATGTAGATAACTAATTTTACCAAATAAATTTAAAATTTAAATATTTTTTATAATAAAAAATAAAGAGGATATACTATTTTTATATCATCTTTTCTCCTAATTGAAAATTATTATTCTTTTAATAAATAAAAAATAATTTATTTATTTAATAAAATTAATAATTGAATAAGTTTTCTAAATAACTAAATAAATTCTCTCTTTAAAAATATAAATTTTTTAATATATTTTTACAAAAAATATTATTTCTATATTTTAATTAATTACTCACAAAAATAATAAAATTATATATTTAAATGTAATAAAAGTATGAACGGCTTCTAATTTGGGCTTTTTATTTAAGTTAATTTCATATTAGATAACAATTAAAAATAATAAGATGTATTTATTTTTCTTGCATGGAAAATGGCCTATATTTAATATTCTCTAATAATATAAATGAGTTTAAATATAGACTTAAATGTTTAGTTTGTTATCATGTTAAGAGAGGAATTTATATTTACTATCCAGTTTTAAAAATGAAAACATTGGGTTCTATGTTATGAAAAATATATAATAAAGTCAACAAAGAAATAACAAGTTCAACAAATCATCAAAGAAAAAGCTAAACAAGACAGAGAAAAAGTTAGACCGCAGAAGAGAGAAGATAAAAAATACGGCCATGTTAGCATGGACTTAATGTCGTTGCTGTTAACTTAACAAACATGATCTTATTCATACATTTTTCATAACATATGAACTCAATACCTTCATTTTTAAAACCAGGTATTAAATAGAAATTCACCTCTTAACATGAGGACGAAGTGCATTTAAGCCTTAAATATATGCTATTAATCATTTTAGTTGACATATTTAATATTATTAAAAAAATATTTCATCAAATGCACAAAAGAGTTTTCTTTTCTCTTTGTCTTTTACGACTTTTTTTTTGTTCACATCTCACAAAATCTTATAATATATTTTATTATTATTTTTAACAAATAATTTAATTTTAACTTGCTCTAATAATAAATAATAACTTAAATTTCACATGTAAACCACCTATATTTCATGAAGATAGTAAAACTTTGAGTAAAGTTTTGTGTCGACATTATTTGCACAGATAAAAAATAGCAAAAGCATACTATGAGTGCTTAGTGTGAGTTTGTGCTTTTAAAAGTAGTATCACAATTGATAAATTATATATCATTTACTATTATTTTTTCTAGACACATTTTTGTCAAATATTGTTTAACCTTTTATATATGACACGTTATTGTTTATGTTGCTTGCATTTAACAAAGGTTTTCTAATATGCACTTCGCTTGGACACTTTACTATAGTAAATGATATTTCGTTAATTGTGTTGTATATTAAACTTTAAAACTCGAGTTGTTAGACAATCTAATTTCTCTAGATGATATTGCCTTAATAACAAGCTCCTAAAACTCTCTCAACCTGGCTCTGATACAAATGATGGAAGCAACATCAACAATTGAACTTAGCAATAAGAACAAGGTACCAAAGTGTAAAAGGTAAATTAACATAATTGGAAATAATCATTAGAATAGGAATTTAGCTATTGAAACATGCTTATAATCATGAAAATATATGTCAAGATGAAACTATAATGAAAAAAAAAAATACAAAATTAGTGGTTGAGTTCATAAACAATAAAATCAGCTTGCTATTGAGGTTTCAAACCCTAATTTTACTCTTATAAATAATTTAATGGATGCAAACAGAAGGTATAACGGATGGAAGATTGCACATATTAAAAGCAAATCTCGAAATAAAATCCTAATTAGGTAAGAACAAAAAAATAGTACAAAACACTAAAAGGGCAAGCATAAATTAACATTAACAATAAGAATTGCAACAAATTAAATAAATGGACATGTTTAATTGGTAAAAACAAAGACCAATTATGGAGAACTAAGTTGAAATTGAAAAAAAAAAACAAGGAATGAATTCAAAAACATGAAAATAAGATTATGCTTTCATCCTCCCAATGTAACCCATTTTCCAATTACAATAACCATTCAAGTTGGGACAAAGGGGCTTACAGTGACAATCGATGCTAGCGATAAAGGACAATTAGTAATGTTGTGATGGGTCACGGTTGACCATGATACTCGTTGAAATGGATGCAACGGAATGAAGGAGATGACAAGTGGTTTGGTGTGGTGCAAAGGAAAGTAAAAGTGGAAAGTAGAAACCCAAGAAAGGCTAAACCTAATTAAGGAAGGGGGTTAGAGGAGTCTGAAAGACTTTCTAGTCATGACTCTCAAAGAAGAGGAACTCTAGAGTGCTCTAAACAAGATTTCTCTATTAAAAAAAAGTTCTCATACAATAGTAATGAGCATGACATTTATAGGAAGCCAAACTCTTTGTTATGCAAACTGTGAGTCCTGAACTTATGTCATGATTCACAAATCCATTTACAAGCGGCATACAATTTAAGACTCTCTAGACGTCATTGAATGTTTGAGTTGTTTGGGAAGCTTGTTTGTTTTATATTTAATTAATAAAAATGTTATGTTATTTGACTAGTCAGAGTTTAGTACGGTGGGTAAAGATCTTGTGAATATGCCTAGGTGTTATGGAAAATAAAATAATAATTGGTGGAGTCAAAATGGAAATAAGCGAAATAAGATGTTTTAAATAAATATAAAATGAGTATGATGTTAGTGAAATGAGTTTAGCTTAGTGATTTTGTTTGTATGTTTGCCTATCTGACTAGTTTACCTGTGTTCGAACTTGACTCACAACAAAACTATGGTATTTTATTTTGTTCCTTTTTTTTTGCATTGAATTTTTTTTAGTTGGGCTACGGGGCCATAAATTGGTTAGGGCAGAGTGAGGGTCAAATTTTAGGTGGTTCATTTCTTCTTTCATCATTTTTCTTATTAGTTCTTTCTTCTCCCTTTGTTTTCTTCTTTTAATTTTCAAAAACCCTAGGCCATGGGAAGAAGAGAATCCAATGCTACGACAAAAAATGGATAAGGGAAAATTTACGAGAGTAAAGCGTGATTTTAAGGGAGTAATGGAGAAGGGGGATCCAAGGTTAAGAGTTTATTTTCTAAGGTTCGAGACTTTTAATTAAGGGTGATGGAGGAAGTCTATACAAGGTTGAGCAAGTGAGAGTTAGACGTACCAAAGCAAAAGTTTTAGAACTCAAGAGTGAGAGAGAGAGAAAGAGTTTAAGAGGACATGCTCACAGTTGGTCATGATACTTGTTGAAATGGATGCATCGAAATCAAGGAGATGAAAAATGGTTTAATGTGATGCAAAGGAAAGCAAAAATGGAAAGCGAAAACCCAGAAAAGGCTAGACCAAACTAGGGAAGGGAGCTAGAGGAGACTAAAAGACTCTTTTAACCGTGACTATCAAAGAATATGAGCTATGGAGTGCTCTCTATATGATTTCTTTATTCATTCAAAAATCTTGTATGTCGATGATGATCATGACATTCATATGAAACCAAGCTCTGATACCACTTGATGGCTCACGATTGGCCATGATACTCATTAAAATGGATGCAGCAGAATGAAAAAGATGAAAAATGGTTCAGTGTGGTGCAAAAGAAAGGAAAATCCCAAGACATAACTAGGGAATATGATAAGCTCCCTCCATGGCTGGATTTGAGCTTTCCACGGTTGCAGAACCAAAATAGAGTTGAAAGATTGATGAAGTAGTGGAAACCAGACACGTGATGGAAAGTGATTGATGTGATGATGATGAAGAGTTCTCGGTGAGGTGGAATGGTTTGGTTTATGGTGCGAGCAAAAGGCTTGGTAGGAATCCTATCTATGGAAGGTGGCTAGAGGAGATAAAACACTCTCTCTGTGCATGACTTTGAAAGAAATAAATCTGGAGTGATCTCAATTGAGGTTCATTACCATAAACATCAAAGTGAATACAAATAATGGAAGACAACTAAATTTATAGAATGATCCACGCCTTTCTACGGTGCCTGGCTAAGATCCTGACGATCATACGTGATAAATGAATCAAGTGTCACGTATTAGGAACATTTTCAATGTTAAATAATAAGCAATCACAAGCTACACACACTGAATGAGTGAGCTAACGTGTAGGGTGTTGATTGCCTGAGGTTATGTGCTGGGCGAGTCTCTTTTCCGAGTGAATAAGGTCTTCATTTCTCCTTCCTTAGATGCATATTCAAGTTGTTATTGGAGCTTTCCCACCTTGCTACGAGTAATGAGCCCTTGAATGGAGTTTAGGTTTGGGCCAAAGTCATTAGAAGGGGGCTATAGGAGATTGGAAGACTCTCTAATTGTAACTCTCAAAGAAGATAAACTTTTGAGTGCTCGCAATAGGAATTCTCTGTAAAACAAAAGTCTCATACAATGGTGATGAATATGACATTTATAGGAAGTCAGGCACTTTGCTATTCAGTTATGGACTTCTGCGATGATTCACAAATTCATTTATAAGTGACAAGCAACATGGTTGATAAATTGAAACCACGTGTAGAATGAAGAAAATACTATTGTGAAACAATATACCATTATTCTTTAAAATAAGGCCCAACAACTCGATTTTGATGGCCAAGTAACCCAGTTTGGATGGCCCAGTTTAAAGTAAGCATTTGAAATCGTCTTGTAGCTTGATCTAGGTGTTAGGCGACTTAGTCCTTGATCCCTACAAATTATTTTGAGGCTGGTACGAACAATGAACTTCTTTAGCCCATGTTAGGACTACGTATATTTAATGACTTACCATAGAGGCTTCCTGGATCTTCCTAGCCATACTCCGAGTGATAGGTTTGTTGAGTGGTCTTGATTCATCACATTGCCTCTAATCACTCTTAGCTACAAGATTCACCTCACTTTGATTAGAGATTTTGAGGCCATTTTGCATGGGGAACAAAGGTTTAGAAATTTGGGATATTGAAAAAATATGATTTTTAGACAAATTTATGAGAAATGAGGCTTGAGAAAGACTCACAATTTGAGAAATATTAGGTTAAGAAAGACGGGGCTCGCAAAAGGAGAAGAAAGGAAATGTTTCTTTTACCAATCTTAAAATTTGATTTTAATTTTCAAACTCAATTCCAACGAACTATATATATGAGTAAACAACTACAACAATTTTATTCATGAATATTATCGAGAGATAATATTTTTTTAAAATCTTTTTTATATAGGTACACTTTTAAAAATATCATACTTTAATTTTGTTTATATATTAAGGTTTAATACGATTGTTGGTCCCAATTTTTGTCACCTTTGTTCAAAATGGTCCTAATTTTTTTTAAATGTTCAATGTAGTTCTAAAGATTGTAATTTGTGTTCAATTTAGTCATTTTTTGCAAACGCCGTTTAAACCGTTAACAACCAAATGTCCAGCCGTACGATTAGTGAATGACATGTCATTTAACGGTTGACATGGACAACACCTCACCACCATCAAACCCGACCTGCCGTTGTGAAGCCCAAATGCGCCACCACTCCCCCTTCATTGCGAGCATCGCCTACCTTGCCACTTCTTCTTCGCAACACAAGCAACGCCTACCTTGCCACCACTGCCTCAGGTCGTCGCCACCATCAACATCGCAAGTCCTTAGTGCCGCCACCACCATGCGAACCATAAAATTGCAGAGTTGCAATCTCCTTCGCGAAACCAGTTCAAAAAATGCACACAGAATTGCGACCACGCGAGAAGCATCAACATCGCCTCCAATCATCACACATTTTCTTCGTTCAATCTCAACCATGTCGCAACACCACGTGCAATCGCAAGGATCACCGTCATCAACCTCTCCACCATCTCGTCAGCCACAACACCACCAAGCTTCTTCACATAACTGCAAATTCATCCCTAAGTTGCGCCGCAAGGAAGAAGAGAGAAGAGGTGCATGAGATCCCTTTCCCCAATCTAAAACCCTAATTTTGGGTGGGGCCTACGTGACAATGCCTCATTGGCCACATCCACCTCACTACGCCTTAAACTGTCCACGTCAACAGTTAAATGACATGTCATTCACTGATTGCACAATTAGACATTTGGTCGTTAACGATTTAAACGACGTTTGCAAAAAGGATTAAATTGAATACAAATTATGATATTTAAAATTACATTGAACATTTTAAAAAAATAAGATTATTTTGAATAAAGCTAACAAAAATTGAGACCAACATTAGTATTAAGCTTATAACTAGACATAATAACTTGAGATAATAAGTAAATTATAAATAAATTATTACAAACAAAAATAAATTAAGAAAAAAAAAATGTTAGAGGCTTGGAAAGCGGGCATAAGGGTGAAAACCATTGTGAATGGTTTCTATGTGGGTTTATCCAACCATACCCTAATTTTTCTTTCTTCAAATCGCGCGCGCTTCTCACTTCTACTCTCCTCCTCCTCCTCTGACCTCGCCGGAAATTCCCGCGGCGGCCTTCCATTTCGCCGCAGCTCCCCTCTCTCTCTACTGAAACCCTAGAGAGAGAAAATTCTTAAACCTTAAATTCAGAAACCCTATTTCACCTGTCGAGTTTGTAGCACAGTCACAGCCATGTATGGCGGTGGTGAGTATCCAAACCTATTATCCTTATTATCGTCTTCGTTCTCCTTCTGAGACGTGAACTCAATTTTCTTTGTTTGGTTGATTCCCCAGATGAAGTATCAGCTATTGTACTTGACTTGGGTTCACACACGTGTAAAGCTGGTTATGCCGGTGAAGATGCTCCCAAGGCCGTGTTTCCGTCTGTAAGTGTTTGCGCTCCACTTTATACTTTTCTGAAATTTCGGATTTGTTGTGTGTTCACTGTTTTTTCTGATATTGTTTTACCATTTATAGTTTCTGTTGGTAGGGCGAAATTGCTTGCATTTTGTTTTGTTTTTGTTGATGGAGTATTGAATTTTGTTATGCTTTGAGTTCATAATGAAGTGGGCACTGGCATTTTCGTGTGGTGGTCGGCTACTACTCATTGATAGTGTAGTTGGGTGCATTTAAAAATTGTAGTTGATTGGAAGGTATCTGGAAAACCGATGGGTAGTTTGCTTGTTGATAATGAATTGGTGGTTGTCTTTGGTGTGTGTGAACTTAGGTTGTTGGAGCTATTGATCAAATGGATGTTGATGAAGCAGATGATGATGCCGAGAAGAACTCTGCCTCAGTTGGGGAATCAAAGAATAATCTTAAAAATGCTGATTCTGACAAGGCTAAGGGAAAGAGGAAATTGTTTGTAGGATCACAGTCCTTGGGCTACCGTAGAGATCATATGGAGGTAACCCTTTTGGTTTTCTTCTTGATTGGACTAGGATTAGTAATTTATTTTGAATAATGAATATTTGTAATTATTATATATTTTTGTGTTGGCAGGTGCTGTCTCCATTCAAGGATGGAATTGTAGCTGACTGGGATATTGTTGATAGCATATGGGATCAGGCCTTCAGGTCAGTACTAATTTTCTGAACTATCTGAGATATGTATTGTAGGGTTGTTGTTTTCCTTTCTTCCTTTGATTATTTTATTGCAGATATAGTTGAAATTTGATAAAGTGCATGTGATTCCTTTTTGATTATTTGATGATTCCTCTCTAAAGCATTGGTCCAAATAATAGCTGATCTGTTCCTATATCTAAAGAACATAAATACATGAGAAAGCTCGGTGTTAATGGTGGCTAATAAATGTTTGATAGCAATGAAGATTCTTTTCCAAACATTGATGGTCCTTACATAAATATTTATCATATTTTTACATTTATTTAGGTGTACAAGGCCTCAGTCAGCCCTTCTACTTCATGTAAGGATTGGCAACACAGCATGAACACAGGGATAGTTAGCAAGAGTGAAGTTGGGAGGTTAAACTTGGGGATCACATCATACCACAAGTGGCACCTTTGGTATTTTGGATCTGTCTTAGAAAATAATGGGGGAAATTGAAGAGAAGTGAATATGAATCAAACTGAGTGAAGTTAACATATATATAATTTAAGGTCATTCAAACTAAAAGAGAAAATTCTATCAAATAGCTATATGGTCAATGAAGCTTTGTATGGTAGTGAATGCTGGACAACAAATTGCAAAAGAGAATTGACAAGTACTCCATAGATGATAATGTGAGATGCATGACAAAATAAAGAGTTGGAGTAGCACTGTTTTGGAGAAGAGAAGATAGCAAACTAGAAGGGTAGATGTACCATTAGAAAAAGCTTAACATTAAAATGGATTTGTTAAAAACATTGTTTTAAATATAGCTCTATATGTTGTTTGAACCATGTAGCCAAAGTGCATGCTTAAACGGGATTGTTCTTAAAGATCATAATTTGATAGATAGAGAAAAGGTACTTCTAAGCACATACCATTATACTGAAATTCTATAGCTAATAGTTACGACGCAATCCTTTCTACATAGGAGCATGGTAGTTTAAGTGCCATTTTATTGTGACTTGACCCATTTGACCCCTGTCATGAGACAATGGATGCACCTTGCAACAATTCCCTCCAATAATTGCCCCACTACGAACCAATCTCTTTTATTGTTACCTAGCATACCTAGTCAATACTATGAGACGTTTGGTGCAATAATCTCTT
Source organism: Vigna angularis (assembly GCF_016808095.1). Lineage (NCBI taxonomy): Eukaryota > Viridiplantae > Streptophyta > Magnoliopsida > Fabales > Fabaceae > Vigna > Vigna angularis. The sequence continues at coordinate 30,315,181 of NC_068978.1, forward strand.
TCCCTTCGCAACTATCTCTCTAGGAATTTAACTCATGACCTTAACTTTGATATCACTTGTTAGATCGAGTGCTTATCACTATGCCAATATAGCTAGTAGTTAGGGTGCGACTCTTTCTACATAAGAGAGCATAATAGGCTAAGTGCTACGATTTGATTATAACTTAGTTCATATGCATTCTGGTATGGGACAATTGATGCACTGTGCAACATTAAGATATTATATTCTTTTTGTTAGTTCTTTTTCTAGTCTGGTTTTGACAATTTTTTGCATTTTTTTATTTTTATTATTACATATTTCACATACCTTAGGAATTATTTTATTTGTCACTGGCTGCACATTCTTTCTTTTTGGAAGAGAATGCTATTGATTGGGCATGCTTCCTGTTTTGGGTAGGGAGTGCCTATTGATTGATCCTAAAGAGCATCCTATGCTCCTGGCAGAACCTTCTTCAAACTCTCAACAGCAGAGAGAAAGGTATTCTGATTATAATTTATTGTCTAGAATTATGAGCTCATCTTAAAGTGTCAGTACTAGCAATTTGGTTTTTTATTGTTGCAGGACAGCGGAGCTTATGTTTGAGAAGTACAAAGCACCTGCATTGTTTTTGGCAAAGAATGCTGTTAGTGCTTCGCTTACTTCATAAAATAATATTTGTAGTGGAGTGAGAATGAAAAGGTTCTGAAAGTTTATTCCTGGTGTTCATATACAGGTTCTGACTTCCTTTGCATCAGGGCGTGCTACATCATTGGTTGTTGATGGGTAAGAGATCATGGGGTTATTCAATGGTAGTTTTGTTCTTATTCTGTGGCAGTATCATTGTGAAAAATGGTGTTTTCCTTCATTTTCGTTTAACAATTGCTCACCTTTCAAAATATTATATTTGGAAGGCCTAAGTTATATTTGTCCTTGTGTTGTTTAACTACCTTACATGGCTTGCTTTTACCATTTATAGTAAAACAAAAGTAGGAATTTGGAATTAGAGAACAAATAATGTAGTTTAGACACTCAATTCCATGCAATCAGTTTTAGTCTGGTTTGTTACAACCGTTTACAGTTAAAGTTCCTCTTCAGCCTGTGTTCCCTTATACTTGATGGAAGCAGTAGTCATATAAAGCCTCAGAGAGCATGCTATTTCGCTTTAGTAGCAAGATAAAGATAGTTTCACGTGCATGAAATCACTGAATCAAGAGTTGACAATGACACATAAGAAATTATACTTTTTTGTTTCAGTTCTGGAATAGAAACTTTACAATTATTACAGTTAAGTGTGTGAAATAAATACCAACAGGGTTTTACTTATTGTAAATCATTGTTAAATAAATAATATGCTACCTTAAGTTGAGAAATAACAATTCGAAAGCTTCTCTGTTATGTATGTGCTAACATGTCTAAAGATTTTTGTTTTCCTGCTAAACCATTTTATAGTAATCATTTGGGTTTGGTAACAAGCAATGAATATTGCATTAAAAATAGTGGAATGGGTGGACTAAATTAAAATTTTTTTAAGTGTATTCAATTGAGAAAATTGAAAAGGTGAGGGAAAAAGAGTGCAACTTAAAGTTCAATATTTATTATTACTTCTAATATGTTAAGTAACATGCCAGAAACATAACATTTTTTTCATTATTCCATTGTTTTCAGTGGTGGAGGGTCCACTACAATTGCACCAGTACACGATGGTTATGTTATTCAGAAGGTATTCCTTATTATTGAATCCAATAAACTTCACATTGGAATTTCAATATTTAGTTTTGTTATCCAATTTATTAAATTTGACTTTGATATTGTTATAAGAACCTGCATCAATCCAATTTACTGTATGCACCACTCCGTAGAAAGGTTTTAAGGCTTGAAGGATGAAGTGGGTACTTGAAAAGGATCTCCTAACACTACATGGGTTATAGATAAATTTGAAATGATGTGATTATTTGATTAACAATGCGAAATATATACATCAAATGTATGAAAGGAAATCTTGAAGAATAAACTGGTGCTCTTATATGTTGGCCATAGTCTCTATATTGTTACTCAGTCATTTGATTGTGTTTTATGGAACTACAACTACTATCAAAATTGTAAGAGAGAAGGACTACGGATAGGTGAGCTACTATTGCTTGCATAGGCATTTTACAAACTAATATTTTTCCATGTATCTTTTGCATGATATCTGCCATTCTGTTATGTTTGTGCGACATACACACATGTCAAATTAGGTTTCATTATAGCATTTATATTTGAGATTTGGCTAATACTGTGGGTCTTTTTGTCTGCTCATATGTATATTTTGTTTACAACATAAGGCTGTGGCAACTTCCCCAATTGGAGGAGAATTTCTTACAGATTGCTTGATGAAAAGCTTGGAAAGCAAGGGTATTACGGTGGGTGGTAAACATTACTTATTATATTTGTCAGTGATCATATAAAATAAAGATGCTCTGATTTCATCTGCCTGAGATTTCCCTGTTTTTTTTTTGTCACAGATGAAACCACGTTATTCCTTTAGGAGAAAGGAAATACGCCCTGGAGAGTTTCAGGTATAATGTGTCTTCAACCTAATGATTTATGAATAACATTTTCTTTATTCAACTTGCTTGCAATCATTAAAGTGTGAGGCATCCAGACTTTTCTTTCCTATTGTTCTCTTTAAAATTTGAACTTAAGCGTGATGAGTTCCATTCCTTGGTTATTATCGGTACTGTTTGTTCCTCAAGAACTTCTGGATGGTTGCAATATGGTTTTTATTGTCTGTTTTAATTGAGTATTCTTCTTGAACTGTTTTCAGTTATGGATATAATTTGATAAAATTTTTAAGTGCCTGTATACTGCTGGTAGTGACCTGAACCGAATAATTTGTCTCTTGTTTAATCCACTAGAATTTTGACATTGTACCAAATATTTGCTCAAGTTAGGAAATTAATTTTAAACTTAAGGTATATGTTAGAATAATTTGTCTTCAATATAATTTATTGAAGAGTTGCTGTACCTAGTTCCTAGGTACGTCTTTTCTTATTCTCTTCTCTTTCTTTTCATACATTGTATATGATATTTCAAAGTCATTATAAATATGAGAACCTAAGAGAGAGAAAATCGTACTCATTATTTTTTATTTTAAGTTGGAATTAGAGGGACTCGATCCCACTCTGCCTGACTATGTTCGACAAAGAAATTGCCATTTGGTCATCGTCTATTGCTAGACTTTTGTTCACCGTCGCTTGGGTCCGGTGCTCCTCAAGAAGGTTGTTGGGAAACAACATATGTGACGGTATATCAATGAAACCTAACAGTGGTATCAAAGCCAAGTTAGGTTCAAATGAGTACAATATGGTCCTTGTATCGAAAAGTCTTCCTGGCAAGGGTTCCAGATAAGCGTTTCTTGTTAAGATGAATGACGATACAAAAAGGGTATTCGTGGTTGGGAATGCTTCCGTTGAAGGAGGAGGTACCAATGTAGAAGAGACTCATCCTTGAGGAGGAGATTGTTGGGAATCCAAGTGTGAGTCTAAGTCTCACATTGGGTAGAAATGAGAAAATGGAGTACCATATAAGGATGAAGACCCATTAACCCATTGCCTTAAAGTTTTGGGTTGAGAGTGGTATCAATCCCTTATGTGGTTGGGCTCAGGTCTCATCGGTGTTGTGTCTCTCCAATGAATCTCCTCCTCTATAAACCTAACAAAGTGTGATCCAACCGTGGTGGTTGTGCATCCAAATATTTTGAGCTCTCTTATAGGTCTTTCAAACCTTGTAACACCTTTTGGAAAGGGGCCCAAAACATTTGTTCAAATGATATCCAAAATCATTGGCTTCTCTAAAGTAGTACAATAATGACAATGTCTTTTATTGCTGAAACTCAAATAACAGTTGAGGAATTGAAGATGTTCTTGGAAGTTGACTAATGGGAAGAGACAAAATTGAAGTCGGGTAAGGTTTACATGGTAACAATCCTCTGTGAAATGAATCAAAATTTTAATCATGTTAGAGATCAAATTTTAATTGGACAAGAAGTTTCTTCTATGGAAAACTTGACGACACAACTTCTTCATGTTCCAACTCTTAAGAGTAGAAATATTCAAGAATCTGTTGAGTCTTTTGCCTTGATTTGTATTTGTGAAAAAGGAGGAGGGTATCCACAATGTACATATTGTAGAAGAATGGGCCACACCCAAGAGAATTGTTACTCTTAATATGGCTTTCTTGACAAGATAGCCTATATTTTCTAGTTCAAAGTTTCTGAGCCAAAGTTCTTTAATGAAGAGTGTAAAGCTTATTTGAGGTTGAAATCCAACATCCTAGCACAATAATCTACAACTCCTAGTTTGACAACAACTTGCATTTCACAATTTGTGGAGAGTCAATTCATGGTTAATTGATTCATGTTCATCTCATTATATTTATGGAATTATTTCTTTGTTCTCTTCTATCTCCTTTCCTAAAACACCTCATTTTATAACCTTAGCCAATGGATCTAAAGTAGCTTCTCAAGGAATTGGTGAGTTTCCCTTTAGTCTCATTTCTCTAATTCAATTAACTAAATGATTGAATTATAAATACAAGAACATAAAAGAGGGAAAATTGTCCTCTCAAATTCATTTTCTTTTCTTTTATCTATTTTTCTCAAGTGCATAAAGGAGGGAATGGTGTTAGTTTTTAGGTATATAATTAAGGATCAGAACAAAGAAGAAAGAGTGAGTTGTAGTTTTCTTACTTTGTTTATTTCAATTACAGTATAACCTTGCACCTGTTGTTATTTCATTGAATATTTAAAACAACTTGTAGAATTTTTGGGACAAATGATGGTGAGCAAAATTGCCTGTTGTTTCACTTCATTAGCACCATAATTAGTTTTTTGCATGTACCTTTCTATATGATCTCAACTGCTATCATATGCATAAATGATTATATCTCATTTTTATTTTTTTTCCGAACCTTGCAGACGGTAGATCTTGATTTTCCAAATACAACTGAAAGCTACAAACTCTATTCACAGGTCTGTGAATGACGATGTAATATCTCATAACTTTCTGCATTTCCTTTATCTTATGTATGTTCTCTCATGGCAGAGGGTGATTGCTAGTGATGTCAAGGAATGTGTGTGCCGTGCTCCAGATACTCCTTACGATGGTTTGTTTACCTTGTTTTGGCACCTTGTATAATGTTTTTGAATATTATTGAAACCATGCTCTTGTTTGAATCATATTGTTGTTCCTGTGTTTTATTTTGTTCTTTGATGGTATGTGGAAAAGGTTCTTAGTCTTTATTGTGGCATTCTTTTATTGCTTCGTCCTCCTTTCTGTGTAGACCTCTTAGATAACTTGACATGTGACGCCTCTTTTGATGTAATTTGTTCATCTTGATCTATGACCTTTCACTTAGGCCACATATGATGTTCTTTCTATCATCTGGTTTAGTAATAAACTTGCTGTACCAGTTCAATAGTCCTGTACATTAAAACTTTATTTTTCCTTTATTTGACAGAGAGTGCATATTCAAACATCCCAATGACCTCGTATGAGCTTCCTGATGGCCAGTAAGTCGGTGTTATTCTTGTTCATTGAAACATGGATGAGGATGAAATGAATGTTGTTTTATCTTTCAAAATATCTTCTTTCATTTACTATGCTACCGTTTGTACTTCATAGCCTAATTGCTGCTTCTGGTTCTTATTGTAACTTTTTGTCTATTGCTGTTTATGATGTGTTTATTTATCATGCAGGACAATTGAAATTGGAGCTGACAGATTTAAGATTCCAGATGTTCTTTTCAACCCGTCACTGGTTCAGGTGTGTGGCTTGCATGCATGGATGTGACTAGTTTGTCTTGTTCATTTAATATAAAGAATTTATGATATTTTGATAGAACCACGAAAAGTACCTATCAAGTAATCTTGTTCAATGCCCTTCAAGAATCCCACATTGTTCAAATTGATCTATGTAATCTTCGACCCTACCAGTTTGTGTTAATCCGATTAAAATTTCAAAGGGATTTTTTAACATAGTGGGTTGAAATCTTCCTACTACTGCAACTTTGAAAGCGTCACACGTGGGATTGGGGTTACATGTTGCACACCATTGAAACCAATTTAATACCTTTCCTTCCAAAGCAATCATTCACCGCTTGCATTCTTTCTTCTATTATCTCTGTTAGAATTATTGGTTATTGTGTTTAAGTGTATGTGAGCTGTGAGTGTGTATGTGCTGTATCTGAGTGTGTGTGAGGTGTGTTCCATTCTCTTAATCCTATAAATATAGGATTAAGGAGAAGGGTGTAAAAAAACCAAGTAATACATATTCCATTTTCACAATCTCCTTCAACCAAAAATACCGGTCCACTCTATTTGTCCACCCATAAGCTTCTTCACCTGCAAAGACAGGAATAACAAGTTTCCTCCGCCGTGAATGAGGATTTGGATGGCCCCTATCTTCTGCTCGTGGTCCAATTGTTTCATTCACTGTGGATGAGTCGTTAGATGGTTTTCCACCACAAGATATCTTTTCCACGACTACTGTGTGTCTCCTAATCAAATTCTCCAGCCGCTGAAACCTCTCATGATGTTCCTTTTCTGCTTTGTCATGATCTTGAACTAGTTCTTGTACTAACTATCTTTCTCCTCTAAAGCAAATTTGTCTTTTAAGTGCATAAGGATGTATTCACCTCTACATTTTAGTGGATAAGGTAATGATGTAGTCTAAAATTAAGGGTAGATACACTCACTTAAGGGGAGTCTTTTCAATTGCATTTTCTGAAAGCTGACAATTTTATGGACTAGGGTGGGTCTACTTCACTGCCCAAGTCAGGTTCCTGTATGGAACACGTCCGTCTTAAGTAGTGAAGGAGTGAAAAAGTCTGCACTAGAAAGATAAAAAAGCTTTGGACTCTTGCTCATAGTGCCCTTTTAGGCTTTGACTACACTGGGCAATATAGCTGATGTGTACTGTTATGAGGTCGGGTTTGGTTTAGAATAAGTATCTTGGTTGTCAAATCACTATTTGAATTGTATGGAAGACATCTTTATCAAATTGTTAATCTAAATATATGGTGACATTGATGAGTAATAGGATTCTTGATCAATAACTTGCAATGTCATAAATTTTATATGTTTGATAAAAAAACTAAATAATCAGTATGTAGCTTTAATTTGCAATATAAACATAAAAATAAATAATGATTCAAGCCATATTATGAAAAAGAAATAATTCAAAGGCATAATTGTCAATACGCCTAGCAATGCCCCATTTCTGAAAATAATTTGATTTTGGATGTGTGATGTAAATAACAATTTAAAATTTTTTTAAAGCAATTTCCTCCCTCTCTTCTGCTTGTGGGAGAATGAAATCTTCTGGCTGGTGGTCGATTATTTTGCGTGTTCTGTCTGGTCCATGTTTTGTTGTGCTTCTATTATGTTCTGCAGTTCTTTAACATATTCCTGTCCTTCCCTTCTGTTTACTAATTTTCTTATTGTGTCAATGGTGTGTACAGTCAATTCCTGGCATGGAGAGCTTTGCTGAAATTGCTCCTTTAGTTCGTGGCCTTCCTCAAATGGTAATTTATCAATCTTAATGTGTTTGTTTGAAGTACCTGACTTGCTTTTGCTGATTGTTTTACCATTTTGTAGGTCATTGAAAGCATTAACAAGTGTGATGTAGACATTCGAAGAGAGTTGTTTAGTAGTATACTGGTAAAGTTGATTTACATTTTATTTCTATTTCTTTTACCGTACACACACAAACACACACACTCAAGTAGTTCTTATTTAGTTCGGCAAGTTCACATTTTTCTGAAAAAAAAGATACCTGGGCATCCTTTTCTTTATGGAAAATCTGGGAGTTATTTTGAGATTGGGTTGCAGTTGTTGGGGTGGAAGTGTTGCCAAAGTTGTAGTTTCAGGATATTTCACGCATCATAACTCAATGCTTTTATCTGGATTGGAATTTTGTTTGAGTTGTATTTTTAGTCAAATGACCTTTTACGAAGAACTTAACTGACAATTATTTGCTGAATGTACATACTTATTATGTATAGTCTACGATCACTTGATGGTTTTTGAAGCATTTCATATCAGTATATCATTATATTTCTTTAACTGGAAAATTAAAATTGATTTCTTTTATCACATGCAGCTTGCTGGTGGTACAGCTTCAATGCAACAACTGAAAGAACGACTTGAGAAAGACTTACTAGAGGTATATATTTTAACAAATGACCCCTTGTCTATTTTATTCAGAGTGCAAGGCTTTATGGGAGGGACTTGTAAATCTGTCTATAAATTCTATAATTTATTGGCTGAAAAATGAAACCTATTGTCTTTACCTTTTTGTAGATTAGAATTAAATATATTTGGTTTCTCTATAAGGCTTGTGGAGTGCTTTTACTTCTATTTTAAAAAAAATCAACTTGTTGCTTACAAATATATTTTTGAAAGAAAATCTGTATTTTTTGTTTCCTTTTGGGTCTTTCTTCAACGGAACTTTCATTTGCAAGGCATTGAAAATATTCTTTGTGCTAATGTATATATCTTTTTCTATGCTTGCTTTTGGGATGAAATTATGTGACCTTTTAAGTTAATATTTTTTATGAAATCTGTTAAAAACCAAGAGTTGAAAAGAGAAATGAAAGAGTTTTATTGAATAGGAAGAAAGAACAAGAAATATGAGACTACCCTGTTAATCCTAGGGTGTCCTGTTTCCCTTCGCAAAGGATTTCTTCTTTCATGAAAAGCTAGTGCTCAATCTACAAATGAACATATGTATATATACCTCTCCTATCTTTCTCCCTCTGTTTATATATGATTAACACCTCATCAACTAACGACTAACAAGCTCATTTCTATTCAATCTGGCTCATATTTTAACAGAATGACGTTAACAAGAAAGAAAGTTTACATCATTGTAAAGTACAATGGTAATCTGTAAGATTGTGCTCATATTGGATTATAAACATTTATCTAAAGCCTCTGCAGGCTGGCAATTCTAACAAGGGAAGATTAATTGAAAACATTTAATAAATTTCACAGAAGCCATTTAAGTTTGTAATATTATAAAAGTCAACACATTGGATTTATTTTAATTAATTCAGCAGGTGGCGTGTGATTGTCATTGTTTTTCGAGAATCTGGAACGATTAATTGTAGTAAGAATTGACCACAATGTCATTTCCATTGCAGGAGTCCCCTCAAGCTGCCAGAGTAAAAGTATTGGCCAGTGGGAATGCAACTGAAAGAAGGTTTAGGTGTGTTATCTATCTTGTGTCAATGCACTTATTTTACGCCATTATCATTTCACCGTTTTACTTTTCTTTCCTGGTTATTTCCTGCAAAGGACAAATCTGGTTTGTTGCAAGTTCCCATTTTCTTTTTCTTCTGTTTACATGGTTAATTCTAGTCCCTCAATTCCACGAATCAGTATATGAAGTGGTTACGTTTTTATTAATCTGGGAAGCAATGTTTTCATCATTGCATTTGTTACAGATTTGAAGGCTTTATTTCTATACTTTGGTGGTAGGGTTCATTTTTTACATAAACGGCATATTTTACAATGTTTTTATTCTTTAACACCGAATATAAACTATTTCAGTGATTAAATTTCCTAACCTATTTTACAATTTATTCTTTTTTAACACTTAGAATAAACAGTTCACAGGGACACTTATTTGGCAGATCTTTAATTGTTTGATCAATGAGATCTTTTTTTCATCCTTTGTGTGGTTTTCTTTTGTTGTTAGTTTTGGAAGACCATCTTAATTTTTGCCCCTCCTTTCTATTGTTATGCTTCCATACCTCTTCAAAATAGTGGGTGCGGGGACTCAGATTAACATTTCATGCGGTAGTAATTGTTGGTGCATTATACATATACTTGTCTTCTAACTCAATGCATGACTTTTATATGCAGTGTTTGGATAGGGGGTAGTATATTGGCATCTCTTGGCTCCTTCCAGCAAATGTGGTTCTCCAAATCCGAGTAATTATCCCCCCTTTCACCAAATTGTGATTATACCACTGCATTATTCACACTGCCTTTCTTGTTTTCGCTCTTTTAACACAAAATGCGCCAAATTAGGCTTCTAGTAAGTAATAATTGAACACTGGATCGTTTTAATGCATTTCTGGCAGGTATGAGGAGCATGGAGCTTCATATATCCAAAGGAAGTGTCCGTGAGTTGCGGTTGTACAAGTTTATTTCACTGCCTTCTATGTTGGTGACTTAAGGAAGTGCTATGCACGCTGAAGTAGTGTTTGTCTACTGACGGATTTTTCTTTTCTATTTGATGGCCATTCCCATTAGATCCCATTCTAACTAAATTATTGGCTTCAATTGAATCACAGATCCCCTATGACTAATCTGTAATGATGTAAAGTGTGCCTAGAGTCTGTAACAATGCCTCATTTATTAAATTAGATTTATCTTCTGTGTACCTCTTATTTTTCTTTGGTAAATGCGAATATTTTATCTGGACTTTCGAACTTGTGAAATTATGATTCGAAAACTATCTTTAAAAAAGTTGTAGAAAGTTTTAGTTGTATTTTTTATATATCAACAAATCTCTCGCATAAAAAAATTATGTTTGTTCTAAATGTTTTTTTAGTTTACAAAGAGCAACTTAAGGATATGTCATTTTTGAAGAAATTGTGTATAATAATTTCTAATTCAATGAGAAGATTTTTCCTTTCTCACCACCTTGTCTAACTTCTCAATCCATTACCAATACATGCTTTGATTATTACTCCAACCCACTCATATTCAAACACTTCCAAAACTTGGAAGTAGATTATTCCCACCACCCTCCCTTTGAGTCACCTACTCTCCTTGTATCCTTAGATCCTTCTAACCTTCCTTCAACCTTCTTCATCACAAACTAGCAACTATCTATCTCTGTCTCTTTCCCTCACCACAACAACACTTCCTTTATAGGATTTTGTTGCTTCGGCATCACCTGTACCACGACATTCTACTTGTACTACAAATTGCCCAAGTTACCTTGATAATGATTTTTGCAACCCTTCTTCAAGTTATTTGGCCTTTGCTCCAAAAGATTCCAACCAATCCTCTTCAAGGATCATATATTCTATCCAATATTTTTGCCGATTATTCTCACTTGTATTCTCATTCTTATTTTCTAAAGTATTCTCATTCTTATTTTTTGAAGTGTCTTGATTCTGAGCAAAGACCAAAGATGTATTATTAGGATATTATCCAATTTTTATTTGTCAAACTTATTAGGTGCAAAAGGATTTTTAAACTAAAGAGAAGACTTGATGGATATATCGAGCCCTAGAAAGCTTGCCTAGTATACAAAAATACGCAGTTAAGTGATGGTAAATAGGTTTTGAAAGTAATATATGATACTTGATAAACCTCATTAGACGAGTCTCATGGTAAATAGGTTTTGAAAGTAATATAGTCTATAAAGAAACAAAAGAGTTAAGTAAATAAGGTAATGATGCAATATAGCTAAGGATGATTAGACAATACACTTAGACAATCACTAAACATAGAGTAAACCAAATCAAAAACTTCAGAGTGTATATGTGTGTAGCACAATTTGTACAAGAATATATGATACTTGAAGACTAAGGCAAACCTGGATAAAAGTGAAGTATAGATGAGCTCAGTTAAAAGTGTTGATTAGATGACTCACAAGTTGGACTAAACAACTAAGGCTATTAGATGACCATGTCACAACTCAGTTAAAAGTGTTGATTAGTCCAACAGTGATGTTTCTCTATGTCAATGCAAATATTACTTGAACTTGACGAAAGATTCTTGTCTCATGGATTGCAAACCCTCTTCCACTCTGATAAATGATTCCTTGCATCTTAATAAGATTCTAGTGAACCTTTAGTTGATATCCTTGTCATATATATGATTAATAGGTTGTCACATCTATTTAACTAAAATAAGACTTGATACCATCTTTTATACCCAACAACTCAGTTAATTCATGGTAGAATCTTCGAACTTCCTTGAGAGTGTTTTATTATCTAGAAAAGGTTAATTTTTTCTCATAAGTCCTCAACACAACTTCTTGGATTCATTAAAATTAATTGTGCACGCGTGTTGATATTGGAAGTTTCATCATCGGTTTGTTTTTTATTGGTAATCTTTTATAGTCTTAGAAGTTCAAGAAGCAATCCAATTTTTCTTGATCTTCATCAAACTAGAGTATAATACTCTTACTTTTACCACTTGCGAGCTTTAATGGTTTTGTTTACCTATTAATTAAGAATTCCTATTATTAAGCGTCATGTCATTTATTGTGATGGTCAAAGCATAATATACATGGTAGTCAATTTGGTTTTTCATAAAGGACAAAATATTTCTAGAATGATTGTTAGACCTTTCTTGAAAAGATATTTCCTGAAAAGTCCTTTTCTATATCCTTATGACATTAGACAATCAATTGGCCTATATCATATCTCATTAGACATCAGACAATCAAGGGGACTGACATCTAATGTTGTTTAAATCATTAAAAGGTATAACACAAAAAGTAATTTTCTATATTCATTACTCCTAGGGGGATTAACGTCATATGGTGTTTTATAAATTAAAAAAATAATGCGAGAAAGCATTTCCCTTCCACTATTTCTTTGCGCTTTCTTTTCTCATGCTTTCAAAGTTAAGTGGCCAATATCTAATTCTTTTTAAACTTTTAAAAAAGCCAATTGAAAAAGAAATGTTCTTGAAGAGTTTGATGTCGAAAAGTCAAGACACCAACGTTATAAAGCATTAGACGTCGAATAATCAAGTGGTAGACGTCTAATAATTTTTAAATCATTAAAAAATCTTTCCTAAATTTTGTAGTACGTAAATTTAGTGGTCTCTGTTAGCATTTGCAAGGTAGGGATTGAGATGTCTAAGGGAAGGTTTGAGGTAGTGGTCTGCCACGATGGGACCTTGATAAAAGAATTTCCCTTTAAGTATATAGATGGAAAGATTGCTTATTGGGATATTAACCCCGATAAATGGAGTTTTTTTGAAATACTAGGTGTCCTAAAATATTTGGGGTTATCTTCAAGTGAAAGATTTATATTACAACGAATATATAGAGGAGCAATGACATAAAAGTGAGAAGGGTATTCATAAAACCTTGTAATGACGACATCCCCAAAATTGCCTGCCAACATTTTGTGGAGTTCTGGCCACTTTGGTTACAGCAAAATCACCACATTTGCAACAAGGAATTATCCCACCTCCCCTCCAACCACCATCATGTGAGGAATGCGAAATTCCTTTCGACCATGTATTAAAACAAGACGAACAACCTTAGGAAGAAACCATTTCTATTTTGCCACAACCACTTTGTTCAAAAAAGGGAAAAAGTTGTACAAACCCTCACCAACCCTAACCCTTTTCTTTTACCCAATAACTTAAACTTTAAACATTTCCACCAATTCAATTCACTTCACATTTCCACGCAATCAATAAGTGTACATGTCATTCAGTTTTGGCTACAAAGGCAATTGCACCATTATGTTTTTAACGTTGTAAGCCAGAATGACGACTTTGAATCGTTTTTTTAACGAAATATAGGTCATTATTGGACTTTATTAAAAGGTAGGACGACTTCGAACACAAAGCCTCAAACTAAGGACCAAATGATGAATTAAGCCTTTTCATATCATCTACTTAGTTATATCAATATTAACCTATGTTTCAAATAGTTCAAATTTAATTAGGGTTGTGGGTAACCTTAATGCACAACAAAATTTAAGTATTACATCCAAAGGTTGGAACTCATTAATCTTTAAGTTATTAATTTTTGCATATCAATTTATGACCTTGATATGTGATTATTTTCTGTCATGTTTAGTGTAACAAGCAGTCAGATTCATGGGCATGTAGTTGTTATGTCATGTCTCAGATCAAAACCATCATTCAAGCAAGAATTAAAAATGATTGGACTGAGGTAATAATATATACGTTTCACATATTACAAATCACATTAAACTTTAAACATTACGGATATCGCATTTTTTGGAATAATGGAGTTAGGACCCATAATAGCAGTTATATTTTGCTTCAAAAATTTGATTAATTTAATTATGATAGTTATAATTTTGATAGCTTTAGTTTTAGTGTTAGTTTTGATTAGTTCATAGTTTTAGTTTCGAATGTGTTAGAAACATTCTAAATTGTTTTGAACGTTTTCTGTTTTTCAGGTTTGAGAAAATTGTAAAAATAAGCTATTAAAAAAAATACAGCATTTGACGTCTGTTACAAACGTCAAATATTATCATTTTTTTTGTTAAAAGTGGTACTAATTAGACGTTAATGTATTATTTTATTTGTCATTCCATGACTAACATCCTTCGACATCGATTTTCTATTGCAAGGTGAATTTAACGTCTCTTACGATAAATGTTGAAAGTAACAAGTTAAATATTGTTTTTTATAGTCATATAAACTAAAAATAATATTAATTTACAAAATATAAATAAGTTGACTTTTTATAAGAAATAATTGTAAAAATAAGTAACTTTTCTAAAATTGTAAGGTAAGAGGCTGCCATTGTTAATACTACATAAAAGTATAAAGTCATTAAAGAAACAACGTTATTGTTAGAATGTACATACCTATTTTATATATATATATATATATATATATATATATATATATATATATATATATATATATATATATATATATATATATATATATATATATATATATTTTAATGCCAAAATCAATAAGTTCAAAAGAAAAGCAATAAAACTCGATTGATAAATATGATTTCTTTACAGACATTTAAATATTTTTATTAACGTTTTTCATGTTTAAAGTACTTTTAATTAGCTGTAAATATAATATATATATATATATATATATATATATATATCATAGTATTAAATTAAAAACTCATCACTCTCTAATAAGGATAAATTTTATAACATATGACAAATTATAAAAAAGAAAAGTTGAATTTTATCACAACACTGAGGATCAGTTGCACATACGATGTATGCTCAAACAAACAAACAAAATTAGGTGACGAAGGTAAATGACATGTATTTTTGAATGCTACATAGATACATAAAGACAAGCTCATATACGTTTATTTTTTTAATAAATTCAATGAATTATTTCCTCAAGTGATTTTCTACAATTACATTAATATATTTTTTTAAAAAAAGTGACATTATTTAACATTCCATTAATTCCCTTGGAAATATTATATAGTTAATATTTATAAAATAGATTGTTTTAATAATTAAAATGTATTTGTGCAATTTCAAGAATTAAAAAAAAATAGTTTAATGTAATTTACTTTTTTATACATCATCATGTCCTTTTTTTTTAGATATAATTATGTTGGAGTCAAAATATTTTTTTTGTAAACTATATAAGATACACATATAATATATTTTTATTAAATTACTTGAGTTTCAATACTTAAAACAGTTATATATTCCAGTTCAAATTTATTATTAATTATTTTTCTGTGTCAATTCATCAGCTTTTATGTTATGTCGTATCCTTTGGGATTTTGAATTTTTCTTCTTTCACCCCAAAGAACAAGTTTAAAGACTATAGTCAAAAATTTGACTTTTCTTTTCCATTTCTCAACTTCCCATTTGATTTTTCATACATCTGGTTGATCGATGTTGCCATCACAGTGAATTTTGTCAACTTCTGGTTTTCAGAACAAAATGAAAATGGACCAAGACAACTCTAAGATATTATCCACAAATTTAGATTTATCAATACTATAATAAATTTACTCATGTTATATTTATATAGAGTTGGCTTAAGCATTGAAAATATAACATACAGAAGCATTTAATTAATTGAAATCATAGATAGATCAAGAGTCGAATCTTCTAAGAAGAAATTAAATTCATAAAAAAAACCATGAATAAATAATTTCAATCACAAAATAACATCATATATGAATTAAATGTGTAGAATGACCAAAGGGCAACTCAAGAACATGAAAGAAATAATAAGATACTATGTATGAGCTTGGCTAGAAAATATCAGAGCATGAATTAAAGATGAATAATTAATGTGGATGAAGAAATGTGTGTTATTTATGAAATTTCCATTTTCATCTACAATATAAAAACTAAATATTGAATTATTACTTTATGACTTGATTTCTGAAAACTAAAAGAAGACTATATATAAGAACTTCAATAACTCATACTAGAGTTTCTAAAATGTTCTCAATTATTATTGCAATTTTTCTTTTAACATATTTGCTATGATTAGCATTGAAATATTTGCTCTCTATAGTTGTAATAATTTTCATACATAATTTTAGCTAAATTAAACTTTTAAATCTAGAAAATTTGTAGAATTTACCATTTTAATTAGGATTTTGAGGGTAATAATAGCCCCTCTATAATATTAATTGTACACCTTTACTTATTTTTTCATGTAATATATATAATTTTTAAAGAAAACCCACCAAATATTTTTTAGGATAGAAAAAAGTAGTCCATTATAAATGACCGTGGCATGAATTATTAGTTGTTTTTTACCTTTAAAATTAATTTTATCTTTCGATATTATTGTAAAACTATTTTTTATAACCAGATTTTAAATTTATGGTTTCTTTTTTTTATATATAAAAAAGCTGAAATTCATTCATTGAAATTACAAATATTACAAACAAAAACAAACTTATTACATTTCCCTGAATACGAAGTTAGTATGATATAATTGGCCACAATCAAATTCCCAAAATAACTGAAAATTGAATCTTTTACCATAATATGATAACAAAAACTGTAGCCAATTAGGACCAAAAAATAATATTCTTATTATGATCACAGAAATAGCATTCTTAAACTGTGTAATCAACCTAACCACTGCATACGACACTCTTGTTTTTTCTCTTTTCATTCTCCAACATTCAACGTTGAACAAAAACAATAACATATGACTTTTCTACCTCCAAAGCCACCCTCCCTAAGAAAAACCACCAATATATTATATAACTAATTATATATATACACATCTTAAGAACTCTACACAAAAGGCATATAATATAGATATAGAGAACAATGGATAACCCTAAACAAACTTTTGGGAGTTTAGCAGTTGTTCTATCTTTGCTTCTTGCTGTGTTTATTTTGTTGTTCCATTGGTCCTCCTCCATCTCCAATGAGTTAGTCCTAATCCACAAGGAACCACGATGCAACCAATCAAACGTTGTAAGTTCAAATCACACACATGTTCTTCTTCTTTTCTATGAAAATTGTTGAATTCCACCTTTTAAACTCAAATTCCTCATAATTTTTCCTCTGTTTTTCACATATTAAAAACTTTCCCTTTCACCTCAAAAGTGTTATATCCACAAATCTTTTTCAGATAACTGTGTTAAGAAGTGAACTTTAAGTCTAACTCAACTCCACAAAATTGACTTGACTTGTAAGATGAGGTTTACATTCACTTACATATTCTAAATTGACTTATCTTTAATCGATACGGGACTTCCAACAAATACTTAGAAATTTGGACATATTTTTCTATTTTTGGATATATAATAATTTATCTTTCTAAGTCTGATTTGGATTGGAATGTAAATTCCCAGTCATAAACATATGTATATATGTAAGGAGTTTGATTCTCTTTTTAGCTGTAACTTTTCATCATTTTGATTTTGCCTTATATATGCACTGTAGAAGACTTCAGACATTGAAGAATGTGGAGATAGCCTTGATTGTGCTTTAGCAAAAGCTTCAATGGGAAACAAAACAGTGATAATTGCTGTAGTGAATAAGGCTTATGTTGAGCAAGATGTGGAGAGCGAGAGCACCATGCTTGATATATTTCTCAGCAGTTTTTGGCTTGGAGAGGGAACAAGATCTCTCATTCATCACATTCTCTTAGTTGCTGTTGATCAAATTGCCTATGAAAGATGTCAGTTTCTGAAACTGAACTGCTTCAGATTGGAAACAGATGGTGTTGATTTCGAAGGTGAGAAAGTTTACATGTCTCACGATTTCATCAAGATGATGTGGAGAAGAACACAGTTTCTCTTGGATGTTCTCAAACGTGGCTACAGCTTCGTTTTCACTGTATGTAATCCTTTCCATTTTCTTCCATTTTTGTTTTTATTTCAGATTATTCCTGGTTAATTACGTATAACATCAATTTATATTATAAAAAGGTAATATTCAGTTTTATAAAATTAAATCTTACTATTATGTTTAAGTGTATAGAATTGGATAGTGGAAAATTAAGTCAAATTCTCTTTTAATCTTTATTATTTATGAGTTAAATATATTTCTAGTTCTTAAGACATAAAATTGTAATTTATCTTTAAAACTTTAATATATTTTGATTTTTAACTTTTAAAAATATTTTTCTAATTTATTCAATTTTAAAATTTGAAAATTAAAATATATCAGTACAAAGACAAATTATAATTTTGTATTTAATTTTATTAACTATAAATATATTAATCTTTATTTATATTTTTCGAGAATGAAAATAGTCGAATAAATTAATTTTTGAAAGATTATGATTTCATATTTAAAATATAATTGATATATTTAAAGATAATATATTAATTAGTATTTTTTTGTTTTATTTGATTGAAGAAAAATTAGAAGAAAAAAAGATAGTTAAATGTCAAAACAAAAGTTCAAAACTCATAAATATGTATAAAGGGAGACCTATGGTATATATAGTAAGAAAGTTGAATAGTGTTCGTTCTTTTGGTTTTTCAAATGTCAATATTTGTTTATTTTTGCATAACGTCACACCTTTTCTTATTGTGTGGTGCACGTAACATGTCTTGGTTACGTAAGTTGAAATTTGATCAATTAGAATGAGAATTGAGATTCGATCAATTAAGGGAATTAATGATTTATAATTAACTTAAATGGGTAATAATTAATGTTTAATTTGACAAAGTTTATTTTTTTAACTCATCCTTTTTCTTTCTTTGTTAGATATTGATTGCATCAACTTTTTTAAGATACTAAATATTCATTTATTTCATATTATATCTGTTATACAATAGGAGAAAAAATTAATTACAAAGGAGTGAATCATATCATATAGTTAATTAATGGAATTGCTATATTCAATTAAAAGGTAACGTTATTTATATTTCTGATTTCTACAAATCGTGTTTAAATTTTCATTTTAAGATGATATCTGAAATAATATTATTTAATATTTCATCCATCTCATATTACCTTTTAAAAAAATTTAGCCTCTAATCAATATACTGGAAAAAGCTATATGACAGAAAAAAAAAAGTTATGAATTATAGTTTTTTTTTTCAATTATATATTCAGTTATATTATAATAAACCTGAAGAAATTTTTTTTGTATTTTTTAAAAATTTATATTTTTTACACCACTAATTCAATCGTGCATTGTTTTAAATCATTTTATACAAGATTTTGAACTGTTTCCTCTTGAACATGTCATACTTAGTTACGTAAACGTGTACACATTGTTAGGTTTTACTGTTAGTTTTGTTGAAAGTTGACCTTTAAATTAATTATAATAATTCCATTATTGAAACATATTCAAAATATTAAAAATTTTATAGTCAAAGATAGTGAAGTTTATGATTTTTTTTAATGATATCAATAAGTAATATTAGAACATGTTTGGATGTTGAGTTTTGAAAAGGACCACGATTTTTTTTATAATTTTGATTAAATCAAACAAATGATTTAAAAAATTAATTTATCCTTTTTAAGACAATCTTTTTAAAAAAATAAATTTTCACCTTCCTTTTCTTTTCTCTATAAAATGCAACCCTTAATCTTTCTCACAAACTGTTTTTCTTATTTATTTTCATTTTCATATTAACAAAGCAAAATTCATGCTCCGAAAAATAGTCTAAATTATTAGAGAACAATTACAAATACATACATATACCTTTCCAATTTAAAATTGCATAAATTTTACAATCTTAAATCGAGAACTCCTAAATTTAAATAAATACTTTTTTATTTTCTTTTAAAAGATCTACTTAAATATATGTTCTACAATTTTATTTACTAATTTAAATTTAAGCATGTTAACAAACATAAAATATTTAATTCACATACAGGAAAATCAGAAAATGAAATTGACATAAAGAAAAAAAACCTAATAAAAGGATAAAATGTAAATAATCCAAAATTAATTGAATAACAAACCACTTTGCATTTGTTAAAAAATAGATTTTAAGTTAACTCAACTTTATAAAATCAATTTGTAAGATGAGATTTGTACTTCACTTATATATTTTAAATTAGTCTTATCTATAGTCGATGTAAGACTTTCAATCGCATATCGATGCACATGTTTTCCAAAGTTTACTTTATATACAATTTAACTTTCAAATTTATATTTTCATCATGCGCGTAATATTAAGAAAAATGTCTCTTTAACAATTTTTTTTGATAACTTTTTTACAACAACTTATATGGTAGTTTGTGATCGGTTCGTTTCAAATATACGGACCAATAAAATAGTGATATATAGTCTATTATCAAAAAAATTGTTAAAAAAAGTTGTTCATATCATGGTCGTGATATTAAGTATGAATTCTTGTTTTTCTACCATGTTAAGTTGGAGAGAGAACCGGACAAATAATGTAACATGTTTTTGACAGGACACTGATGTAATGTGGCTAAGAAACCCATTTACAAGATTGAGTAAGAATGTGACAGAAGACCTTCAAATTAGCACAGACATGTACAATGGTGATCCTTGGTCAAAGGAAAACCTACTCAACACTGGATTTTACTTTGTGAGGACAAGCAACAAGACTGTCTCCTTGTTTGAAACATGGTATGGTCGAAAGGATAATTCCACAGGAAAAAAGGAGCAAGATGTGCTTCTTGACCTGATCAGAGGTGGCATTATTGAACAGTTGCGAATTAGGGTTAGGTTTTTGGACACCCTTTATTTCAGTGGATTTTGCCAAGACAGTAAGGATTTTAGGGCAGTCACCACTGTCCATGCCAACTGTTGTCGGAGCATCAATGCAAAGGTAGCAGATATGAAGGTTGCCCTCAGTGATTGGAAGAAATTTAAGAGGTTGGAAGCTAATTCTACAGTGAATCCTCAATGGACTAAGCATGACTGGTGTCAGCAATCTTGGAGGAAGAGTTAGAAAAACAATGGCTAACCATCTTCTTTAGTTGAGTAACCTAATAACATAATTATTACTATAATTATGAGTTTTTTTTTGTACACTATCGTGAAGAGAATTATAACTTAATAGGAAAATGTTTATGTTGATATGTTGTATAGATTATGCATTGGCTGACCTATATAGGGTTAAGGATGAAAAATAGAGACCTTTTCATTTTCTATTTTATATAAATATATTTAGTGATTTCATTGTGAAATTAATACCAATGTTAATAAAAGAATGTGTATATTGTTGAAAATCTTTTATATTATATAGGTATATACAAATCTAGCTTTACAAATTAGTTTTATAAAATCAAATTATATTTTAAAATTCAGTTGAAATATGATATCAGACCAATTTAAAATTTATTCTAATAAATTTGTTTTTTATTGAGGCTATTATTTTTTTAAAGCAACTAATATATAGATGAATTATAAATACCCAAACAAAATTACTCCATCATGTTTAAAAGAGTGAAGGATTTGAAATGTAACATTTGATATTAATAGTTATATCATGGGTTATAATCTCATAAACATAATGTGATCATCATTTAGATACAATGGTTGGTCGGTTAATTTAAAGGTTATGACAAGCTTCTTTTTCTTTTAATTGACAAGTGTTAGTTGTTAGTATTTTGTTAGTGGAAGAGTCGAACCAACAACCTCTCTCACTCTTCTTTTGAAACACTTTCAAATCCAACCTTATAGCTCCCAAATGTTAGTGGGACGAGTTGAACCCACAACCTTTCTTATCCTTCCTTCCAACTTTTGACAAACTTATACTTTTATTTATGGGTTGAAAAGGAATGTTTTTATAAAATCAATCTTCATTTATATTGTACTAATAGGTTGAGGAAGAGAAAACCTCGATCTACGTAAATCATATGGTCGATGACACATCGGTCAACACAACAACATAGGAGGAGATACTCAAGCATCTACGTAGGTAACATGATAAATCACATCTAAGTAATGGTGAATTAGAGAAAATTAAGCAAATTAGGAAACCCTAAAACTAGGTAAGCCTATGAACCCTAGGCCTAACAAACATGGCCCATCCATGTACTATATATAATCATTGTTCATGAGGTATGTCAATAAAATCATTTATTACTATATTTCATTTACAATACATCTCTAACATGAGCAACGGATTACCATTGCAGACTCTTCTGTTGAGAAAATCAAGGTATACTAGAAGAGGACTTATCGTTACAGTTGGCAGAAGACATCTCGACCTGAAAAACAAGGAGGAAAGTAGGAACATGTGCATCTGAGTACATCTCAACCAAATAAGAATATATGCAAATGTTATAAGTTATTTAATCTCATCTCTATATATAACTCATTATAATTCGTAAATTTTACACTCGCTTTGAAATTAAATTATAAAGTATTTTATTTTAAAGTGATGTAAAACATACTCACATGTACATATACATGTTATCGTCAATTGTAAAAATCCATTTATCACATGAAAAACACTCCACATGTCATTTTGCTAAGGAGGTCGTTATATGACTTCTATAAAGTACAAAAACTAAATACTTTATAATTTAGGGAGAAAACACAATTGTTTATAATACTGACTCTCTTGTTAGCGTCAAGTATAACAATTAAGGAGAATATATAGTAAAATATTCATCAAACATTTTATTATAATTAATAGTCTATGAAGAAGAAATATATATATATATATATATATATATATATATATATATATATATATATATATATATATGGAACCAATATTAACAAAATTTAGAAAAAAACTAGAAAAATAGAATCACTACAAGAATGTTACATATTAATTACCATTAAAGATTTGGCAAAAGAGATGCATTATTAAAGTCAATCAAATCATTTCTAACTCCACACAAAATAAAATATAAAGAATATAATAAATTAAGTCCACTTTAAACTAGCACAAATTAAAAAATAATTATAATAATAATATTAAATATTGTGTGAGCTAAGTAAATATTAGTATTTTTTTATTAATATAAATGTCAATAAAGTTGACACTACGTAGAGAAAATAAAAATATTCATGAAAGAGTGGGCCAAACCTACTTTAAAATAGATACAAGTTAATCCATAAATGAGAATAATAATATTAAATCTTGTATGGGTTAGACCCGCACTAAGTAAGTTGTATCTATGAATTAAAACATAAAGACACTAATAATAGAATGGGCCAAACTCACTCTAGAACAGAAGCAAATTAAATAATAAATAAAAATAATAATATTGCTAAAAAGTATTTTTTATTTGTCTAGCTCACATTAAATAAATAAAAAATCAACGATAGAATGGGTTATACCCACCCTAAACTGAATGCAAATTTAAGTTAGTTATATTTATAAATTAATTAGGCCACGTCATAATATAATAAAGGTTATTAGGCCTCGATGCTGAGTTTTCTGATTTCATTAATTACTTTTTAAAGTTTTTTTTTTCAATTTATTGAAATAACCACTCTCTCTCTATATATAAATATGTATAACTCTCATTGTTGGTTTTTGTGAACAAAGATAAAAACACAATGAGAAAAGCGATGGAAAATCCTGTTGTTAGTTTGGCAACTGTATCAATTCTCTTCATTGGTATTATGTTGATCTACCAATGCTTCTCCCATTTTTCCAACCAATTCATCCTATGGCAAAAGGAACCACTCTTAAACCAATCAAATCTTGTAAGTTCATTCAAATTTACCATCTTTTTTCTGCATTCGTCTCAAAATATATCATGCATATATATATATATATATATATATATATATATATATATATATATATATATATATATATATATATATATATATATATATATATATATATATATATATATATATATATATGTATGTTATGTATATAAAAAATTATCTTCAATAAATAAGTTTTAAATTTAATTCAACTTTAAAAATTTAATTTATAAGATGATCATATTCACTTATATATTATAAATTTGTTTTTGTCTTTAGTTGGTGTGAAGTTTTCAATATATTCACTCACACAGACACACACACAGAGACACACACACACACACAAACACACACACAAACACACACACACGCAAACACACAAACACACAGAGAGACACATACACAGACACACACATATATCAAGTGTAAAATTAGACATTAATTAATGATTCAATAACAATCAAATATAGTGAGTGACACGATACTAGGATAAATTTTGGATAACTATAATACTATCTTAAAAACTAAAAGCCTAATTATTCAACTTTATAAAACTGACTTATAAAATGAGATTTATATTCATTTTATCCTATCGACTTAAGATTTTCAAACAACAATTATCCCAGCTAGTTCTTAATCTAGTATGCATAAATCTGAAACATCAAAATGTCATATGAAAATGAGTTATCATCTTATAATCTTACATTATAAAGTGAAGTGTTTGAGAAGTTTGATTAGCTGAAGTTTGTGCAAACATTGTAGAACAATTCAAAGAGTGAAGCGTGTGGAGATGCCCTTGAGTGTGCTTTAGCAAAAACTGCAATGGGAAACAAAACAGTGATAATTGCCGTAGTGAATAGGGCTTATGCTGAGCAAGATGTGGAGAGTGACAACACAATGCTTGATCTATTTCTCAACAGCTTTTGGCTTGGAGAGGGAACAAGATATCTCATTGATCACATTCTCTTAGTTGCTGTTGATCAAATTGCCTATGAAAGATGTCAATTTCTGAAGATGAACTGCATCAAATTGGAAACAGATGGTGTTGATTTCAAAGGCGAGAAAGTTTTCATGTCTCAAGATTTCCTCAAGATGATGTGGAAGAGAACTCAGTTCCTCTTGGATGTTCTCAAACATGGCTACAATCTCATTTTCAC
The DNA here is from genome assembly GCF_016808095.1 of Vigna angularis. Classification (NCBI taxonomy): domain Eukaryota; kingdom Viridiplantae; phylum Streptophyta; class Magnoliopsida; order Fabales; family Fabaceae; genus Vigna; species Vigna angularis. Next base: position 30,340,138 of record NC_068978.1, read on the forward strand.
AGTATGTTTTTTTCTTCTTCTTTTATTATCATCAATTGCTCTTTTTTATTTTTAAGTATAATAACCCACAAATGTCTTTTAACTATATTCAACAAACGAAACAAAGATTAAATTATAAGTATAACTTTTACTATATATAATAACATTCAATAATTTTCTATTACATCATGTTTTTACAATACTTATTCAAAATAATTATATTAATATGAAATTATGTTATGTCTCAATTAATTATAGGGATTAAAATTAAACTAGCATATACTTTTTGAAATATATTAAAACATAAATTATTAGTTTAAATATATTTTTATCTGTTAACTTTAGTTTAAATTAGAATTAGTCTATTTTCAAAACTTTCCTCCAACTTAATTCTTTAACTTTAGAAAGAGATGAAATTAATTATTTTAACCAAAATTTGTTAAATTTATTTAATGTTTCAAACGTATTTCATAATAACAATTAAGTTGTGGTTTGATATATTTTCTCTTAAGAACTAAAAACATATTTAATTCTAAATTATTAAATTATTTCATAATTATTTTGTTCAATTTTAACAAAACTTAACATAAATGATTGCAACAATATAAAATTATAATGTATCTATTAGATTGACAAATTTACTATTAATAGTTAATGTTTAGTAAATATATTATATTAGTGCAATTTTCAAAATCATTTTTTTTTCTTTCTTTTCTAATTTTCTTTAATTAAAATTTGAAACATTTTTCTCTTCTTCGTTTTCTTTCCATTTTACGTTACAATGGGTGAAGTCAAATGTGTTTAATTTATAGAATATACTAAAATGAGCTTACCTTACCTAGATGTAAATAAATATTTATTATGAAGTTGGTATATAAGTACGTAATTAATGCATACAACTGTAATGTCAAAAAGGAAGTTTAATATTAAGCAAGGTTTAATTGCGCCTCTAATTAAAGTACACTATTATCTCCCAATTCCTTCCTTTTTGTTTGAAATTTGGAGGAATTAATAACATTCTCATCAATGGTGCCGAAAAGGATTTTATTGTTCTCATTTAAACTTTGACTTAGTACTTTCAAGTTTGAACAATAATATTACTATAATTTATATAATTATCTAGTTGTAGTAATAACAATACAACGTAATTAGAATGGATCTAATTTGTTTAATTAAGAATTAAAAAGATAAGGCTGATCATATATATTCATACATAGTTTAAAATTTTAATATTTAATAAATAATCACAAGATTAGTTATAGATTAAGTACATGCTTAATGAAACATCATAGCAAATAAGGTACGTGGTATAGATTAATTATCATATTATTTTAGTAACCTGGAATATATAAAATTCAAATAAACTTATGTTCCAAATAAAATTTAAAATTTAAATGAATTTTTTATCCAAAAAAATCCTTACACTTTCATTAACTTTTTTCTAATTTGTTATAGGTGTGGACAAACTTTTTATATTTGTTTGAATTATATAAATGTAAAAGAAAAATTGTGCTACACATCAAATTAGGTCATTTTTTTAATGTCAACGAAGATAAAACAATTTTAATAACTTTAACCTTGCTTTCTTAAAACATGCTGATATGAGTGCGGATGTAAAACGGCACCTTACGAATTAAGTTAAAAAATAGTTCAATTTAACCTACATTTTGAAATAGATCATATTTTTTTTAATATGATCTTATGTTAAGTATAAATGTATTATGATATTATGTTAAATATAAAAGTATACAATTGAATTTTAATATATTTTTTATAATTAAATATAAAAATTAAATAAGTTTTTAGTTTTTATTTTTTTTATTTAGAATTACAATTTATTTTGTTTCAAACTTTTATATAGTTTGTTCTACAAACTTTAAATATAAATAGATAATGTCTTCTAATTCAATTAAATTAATTTTTTTTTTTACTTTTCAAATAATTTTTCATGTTGTTTGATATATTACAGTTTAAATGTTAATCTAGAATATTGTTTAATACGTAAAAAAATAAATTTATTAAGTTAAACGAATTATATTATTCATTTTTAAAGTTTAAACACCTAGCTTCTAATTACACATCTATGGTTAAAGTCTATAGAGATATTTAACCCTAAATATAAAGCATATCAATTCAAACTTCTTCTTTTTCTTCTAATTCTCATGCAACATTTTTCATATAGGACACAGATGTTATGTGGTTAAGAGACCCATTTACAATGTTGGGCAAGAACGAAACAGAAGACCTTCAAATAAGTTTAGACAGCTATGTCGGTGATCCTTGGTCACAAAAAAATCCAATCAACACAGGCTTTTACTATGTGAGATCAAACAAGAAGACCATTTCCCTATATGAAACATGGTATGCACAAAAGGACAATTCCACAGGGAAAAAAGAACAAGATGTTCTTAGGGATCTAATTAATGGTGGTATAATCGATAAGTTAGGGCTTAGGGTTAGGTTTTTGGATACCCTTTATTTTAGTGCATTTTGCCAAGATAGCAGAGATATTAGGGCAGTCATCACTGTCCATGCAGCCTGTTGCAGGAGCATCACTGCAAAGGAAAAAGACTTGAAAGTAATGTTCAGTGATTGGAAGAGGTTTAAGAAGTTGGAAGCTAACTCTTCTGCAAACCCTAAGTGGAGTAGGCACACTTGGTGTAGCCAATCTTGGGGAAAATCAATAACAGTAAAGGGTAACTAAGTATCATATATATAGTTGCATGAGAACATTCAACATATGTTTGTTTTAATTTATACAAGTGATAATATTTGAGTTGTTGTATTTTGTACCATGATTATGAAAAAAACCAATAAATTTGAAGAGACAAAATGTTTTTCTTGATGTTCTTCATGCTAATAAAATTATTTTCAAGTACATTACTACATTTTTATAAGGATAACGATACTTTGACAACATTTTTTTTATAACATTTTAACACTATCTACGTGTCATTCTGTGATTGGTCCATGTTTGTGTTTATGATTATTATTATTGATCGTGGAGTAATTTTAGATATCTAGCTGAGATTGAATAATTTGTAGTGATGATTTTTATATATGATGATTGTATTTTAACAAGAGCAGATAATAGTATACGTGTTGAGAAAGATATACAATATTAAGAAAAGTGATCAATATAAAAATTGTTTGAGATAATCTTTTAGTTTTATGTTATTTTCTTTTTTAAGGAAATCTTTTTGTGAAACAATGTTTTCTTGTTTGTTGAGATTTTTAATAAAAAAAATAAGTTTTTATTTTAATTATTATTTATTATAGATTTTATGAAACGATCATTTGCATTGTCACACTATCTAAACGAAGTTAACACCAATTTAATGGAAAAGACCGCAACAACACTTTTTTAACAAATATAAAACTATATAAAGTTAAGAAATTTGAGAAACTACATTAAATAATTCCAACAAATATTGAAATTAAAAGTGATATTAAACCTAATTTGTAATAATAATCAACATTATTGATTTAAAATTTTAAACCAAAAAATATTTTAAAAGAGTTTTTCTCTTCAAATTGAATTTAGACTTATTATAATAATCATAGCACTCAAAAAAGATGACATAATCGAAGAAAATAATTTAAAAAAAAAAGTAATATAGATATTTAAATTCAATTTATAATTAAAATAATTTATCATTGTTTTATTGGTTATATCTAAATCATATAGATTAAGAATTGAATAATGAGAAACGGAAGAAAAATCTTTACACACTTGAAATATATTAATCGGTAAACGGGTATTGATTTAAATAAAATGATCTTGAGTTATAAAACTAATAAGTTTAGACATACTTAAGACATCTAATTTATATTTTTTATCTTGTACCTTTATGAGCTTAGGTTGGAATATTGTTCCACACGATTTGATTTTGGGATATGTTTATATATTAATTTTATTTTTTTATTTTACCCTCTCTTTGTACTTTATATAATTTTATGTAGCGATTGTATTAAATAAGACAACAGTAGTAATCACTAGTACAAAAAAGACCTTTAACGTCACCCTTTAGACGTCTGACCCTCGAATATCCAACGTAAAAAATGACCGGTGGCATTTTTCGTAAATAAAACAACTATTTAGACGTCTGTTATGGAGGGAACCGACTTCTGAAGCACTTTAGACGTCTGTTAATAGGGGTACCTGACGTCTAAACCCTTAATTCAGAAATTTAAAAAGTCACTTTTTGACTCCATTTAGACGTCTGATCCCGCCACTCCGACTTCTGAAGCACTTTAGACGTCTGTTAATAGGGGTAACCGACTTCTAAACCCTAAATCCAAAAATTTAAAAAGTCACCTTTTGACTCCATTTAGACGTCTGATCCCGCCACTCCGACTTCTGAAGCACTTTAGACGTCTGTTAATAGGGGGAACCGACGTCTAAACCTTAAATCCAGAAATTTAAAAAGTCACTTTTTGACTCCATTTAGACGTCTGATCCTGTCACTCCGACTTCTGAAGCACTTTAGACGTCTGTTAATAGGGGGAACCGACGTCTAAATTTTGGCATTAAAACACCGTGAACCTGAGACAGCCGTTACTCGCACTCATTATTCATCATCTTCGTCGCGTTTTCTCTCTACGGGTTACCCTTTTCAGGTTCGTTTTCTCACTTTTGCACCATTTTAAATTAATTTTACTCCGATTTCATCACTTTTTGATGCATTATCTTTCATTTGAACTGATTAAAATGCGTTTTCGTTGGGTTTTGGTGCAGTTATTCTTATGTCTTTAGACGGCGTTCTATGACGGCGATTTCTTGCGTTTTGTACTCCTCCAATTCCCTCTACTACATTTCTAAAACCATCCAATAAAAAAATGTATAATACATTCTCTTCAACTAAAATATAAAGTTGTAAACTCGAATCACCATGAATCAGGAGCAACCTCAGAGACGTCTAACCTGTATGAATCGGACGTCTATATAGACGTCAAACCTATATAGGTCGGACGTCTATCGAGACGTCGGACCTATATAGGTCAGACGTCTATAGAGACGTCTGACCAAAAGGGTCGGACGTCTTATTAACGTCACCCATATAGACGTCGAACAGAGATCAGACGTTAAAAGCCCAAAATAACAGACGTCTTAAGTCCTTTTTGCACTAGTGAATATTGAGAAGACAATTCTGATAGCGTTGAAAACATTTTATTCATAAAAATTTTATGACAAAATTTAAGTTTTGTTAATTCGAGGTATAATTTAGACTTATAAAGTATGCACATATTGTTGAGTAACAAAATTACATGATGATGTATTTATGTAATTAGGTTATTTGAGGTGTTATATTATAGGATTAATATCCTATTTTGTCCTTAGTTTCGTTCGAAAATGTCAAATTAGTCCATCCTTTAAGAAATGCGTCAATTATGTCCTCATTTAATAAAATTTGCATCAATGAAATCATTTCCGTTAAATCCGTACAGACGGTGTTAATTATTTTTTTCTCTCTTCTACTTGAATAATTAACGCCGTTTGTACGAATTTAACGGAAGAGATTTCATTGATGCAAATTTTATTAAGTGAGGACGTAATTGACGCATTTTTTAAAGGATTGACTAATTTGACATTTTCGAACGAAACTGGGGACAAAATAGGGTATTAAGCCTATATTATATCTGTTAGAAATATTATATCTTTTATCTTTCAGTTTATCTTTCAGTTAGTTTGTTATTATTTATTATTTGTATTTTGGGCTTAGCCCATATTTTTTCTATTATAAATAGAGAACCCTATGTGTGTTTAACACAAGGGAGATTAATCATATATATAATTTTCACTATATTTAACATGGTATCAGAGTAGGTTTTCTGATCTCTTCTGGTGGTCTTTGTTGTCTACCGGCGGCCGACCGTCATGGTCGCCGGCAACCCCTAAAAATTTCATAAGATTCATTTTCTCTTCTTCTTAAATCTCAACACCCAGAATCAAAGAGAGAAGTCTCCTGGGAACCATTGCCTCCTCTGAACCAGTCGCCTTCTCGTCGGCCATAGTCACAATTCCGACCGGTGACCAGTGGATCTGGACCGTCTCTTCAAGCATGACCTAACCTTGGCGGTCGCCGTCTTTGTCTCGTCTGCATGCGCTGTAGATCTCGAACGCGTGTTGATCACGCGCCGCCTTCTCGACGTCGGTATCAAACCGCGCTGCTGCTAGTCGTCTCACCGAACCTCTCTCTCTATTCAGACCTTCCAGAGCAGCCATTGCTGCCATCGAAATCTGTCTTCTTCTCGCCGCATGTTTCTGCATCTTTGGACCTGCTTCTTCTTTCTGCGTAATTTGCCGTAGAGGGTTTTGCCTCTGTGTTGCTGTTCTTGCCTTGTTTTTCTTTCTCATTATATCTGCAGTAGAGGATTTCACCTCTGTATTGGTGTTCTTGCCTTGTTCTTCCTTTCTTATTGTATTTGCCGCACAGATCTGCTGCGTTTATTGCCTCCTTCTCCGCTGCTCTCCTTCATCCACTTCTGAAGTTGAAGTGTTTATTGCCTCCTTCTCCGCTGCTCTCCTTCATCCACTTCTGAATTTAAGTGTTCATTGTCTCCTTCTCCACTGCTCTCCTTCATACACTTTTGAAGTTGAAGTTTTACAAGCTTGGTTCACACTTTTGAAGTTGAAATTGAAGTGTTTATTGTCTCACTCTTGAAGAAAAATCATCTAGTTCAAAACCTAGTTTAGTTATTTCAAGCTTGGTTCATACAATTTGTATGCTCCAGCTTGAGGGGGAGTGTTAGAAATATTATATCTTTTATCTTTCAGTTTATCTTTCAGTTAGTTTGTTATTATTTATTATTTGTATTTTGGGCTTAGCCCATATTTTTTCTATTATAAATAGAGAACCCAATGTGTGTTTAATACAAGGGAGATTAATCCTATATATAATTTTTAGTATATTTAACAATATCTTTAAATATAAATTTTGAATAATTTAGAATAGAAATTGATGAAAATCAATTAGGAAACTTGATGTTTTTAATAAAGATATCTTAGTTTTTCTTTTGGTTTCAGTTGACCATTTTGATTGGTGCATGTCTCGTTAATTAACGAAAAGTAAAAACAAAATATAATTTTTAAATCATATATTTTAAAATTTTTATGTTTATCATTGTGGTGTTTTTAAAGTTTGAATATGGTGAATTTATATTCAGGGAAAAAATTAATATAATGACTAGGTTTATCTAATATAGGTTCAGCTACAAGTCTCTATTAAATAATTTTAAGTGAATACAGTTAAACCTAACTCATTAACTCCTCCATTCTAATGTGAATATTAATAAATTACATTACACAATTTGGGCAATTCACTTTTGTCCCATTTTTTTCACAAGTCAAATTGGATTTAAATTTAAATGAAATACATAATAAAAAATTGAGTGATATTATTAAGCATCAAGTCATAGTGAATATTAAAAAATACACAATTACATATAATTTCTGTGAGTCATTCTATAAATAATGAAAGTAAAATAGCTACTTGATTAAAATTAAAATTGTGAACAAATTTTAATTATTTAGAAAAATATTCTAATCAATTAAAATGGTCTGAAATCCAACAAGTATTTCTTTTAATCAATTGAGAACAATACCTAATCAATTAAAACAGTGTATAAATTTAAACTATTAAAATTATCAATTTTGTACCTTTGTTATATATGTGTGTATTTTTAATTCAAAAACTTTAAAAAGTATTTTCAAACTAATTCATTCCTCTTGAATTGTCTTTCAATTTAACAATTTAGTGTTATATATATTTAGTACTATACATAATATATTGTACAGGTTTGGTGTGTAAATTATCATTTAATGAATATTAATATTGTAAATACTAATTTAAATTGTTTAAAGAAATTATCATTTCTATAAAACTATCACATGTTTAGTTTTTAGGGTTGATCAACACTTTTGAAAACTTGTTTAATCTTAATGATGTATCTTGAAACTATTACGAGTGTTATAATTTACTTTTCAGCGTTTATGCATGAATGATTCATGCATTAGTTTTAGTTTGCATCACTATGCGATCAATAAATATATTATAGTTGAGAAAACAACTTAAATTTAAATTTTTTTCAGAAACTTTTAAAAGTTATTTTACGATATATTAATCGATTATGTTATTTTGTATTCGCTTTAACAAAAAAAAATGATTATATTATACATAATTAATTATCATAAATGAGATCACTATTATTTGAAACTTGATTCAAATAAAACTCCATTCTGATTGATTTGTAAAAGAAACAATCAATTAAACTTTTAATATTAAATTTCCAAATTCAATTATGGACAATACAATCAATTATTCTTAAATATAATTGATTAGATTAATTGGTTCTATATTAAATTATGTAAAAAAATCTTACTTCAAAGTTAACAAGTTTTGATAATTTGTAATAATTTTTTTTCTTATTTTAAAGAATTCTCCAACAACATGAAAAAAAATATCTTCTAAAAGATTTAAAGGAGTTTATAGAAGATGTTTGGTGAAATTCTTTAGTAGTCTCGTGTATTTATTCTTTTTGGATTGTCTATCAGATTAAGTTATATACTCTTTTTGTTTATGAATTGGATGTTTTCTACACATAGGTTTGATGTTTCATTCAACAAACGTTTATGGTTTTATAGTTTTTTTAAGAGGCTTTTAAAAAAAAGTTGTATATATTAAGTGATTATATATTTTATATGTGAAGTATGGTTGTAATATGAATTTCAAGATAATTATATTCATATTAAATGGTTGATGATTGAAACTAAATGTAAATTTTTGTTAGAATTAAAATAATGTAGAAATATTGGTGATTTAATATAAAGTATATGTTAATTATATGGGTAAAGATTTAGAAAATAATATTTTAGAAGTGGTAATTATTTAAAATTTGAGAAACTTAATTATATTAATATTAAAATGTTTTAATATAAATAGTTTTATTACAAATGAGTTTCATTATTTTAAAACACATAAATATATATATATATATATATATATATATATATATTAATTAGCAACTAAACATTCTTAAAACCTCTAAAAATCTCATTCAAACAACAAACTTGCCTAGTTAGTTCATGACTCACTCAATAACTAAAGCTAAGGATGACAAAAAGGGTCAAGCATGGCACCCAAGCCTCCAAGCTTGACCAAAAAAGTGGATCGGGACAACATTTTCAACTTGGGAACCGGAACAAATTTGATCCCATAAACTCACTAGCCCAACAAGTCAGTCCCATGAGTCAATCGGACCAACTTGGCAACCTGACTTAATTAAAAAAATTGAAACCACTTGACTCCTTATATTAACATAGCTCGAGAGTTCGATCATGGTTTAATACAACTCGGTCAATGTTTGATGCAACTCCGTATGATATTAGACTTTCGATGACAGGAAAAAAAACAAGCGAGCTAGCTTGACACCTCAAAAACCCCACAGCTTGATAGCGAGCTAGGTCGGGTTATATAGTTCAACCTGTTTTAAATTAGCGAACCAGCTTATCCTAGTCAATTTTTGGCGGGTCAATAAGTGGGCTTAAATGGCCCAAGTTGACTTGTTCTTCCACCTCTAACTAAAACTCTCTAAAAATTTCTAATTATTTTTGCCCAACGCTACCCTTCGACATTCAACAAGTCCAATACTTGCTCAGTGAGAGCACCCCTAATGCTCTCAGGATTTAATTTGAAGAATTTCTCCTAATAACTTTATATGACACCTAACAACAAACAAGTTAGTAATTTATTTGACTTTGATGTTGCTCAGTGACAATACTCTCGTCCAACAACCACCAAGTTAATGAGTGTTGTAACTTTGGTGTCGCTCAACAATAAACACCCTCGCTCAATGATTTTAAATAATGCATACAACAAAAGCTTTACAAAATGATAGTTTTAACCATGCCAAATCCCACTTTCAAGCTTCATACAAGTTATTACCAAATTCAGATTAACCAACTCAATATAGGTTAAAATTTACAATTGTATTAATTCAATCCTGAAACCACATTCATCCATGAATACCATAAAAAAACTCGCCATCTTAAATCATTATAAGAATGTAACTAAATTAAAGCATTTAATTTCATTGTCATCAACTATCAAACATACCAATTGAATCCCAACAACACTAATTTAGCACCCACACCAAAATTCAATGAAGAACAAACATGTAAGAGTAAAAATTAGCTTCCCTCATTTGTATAACATCTTTAATTGCTCTAAAATATCAACACTCCTTTAATCTCACATAATGCTCTATCTACACATAGGAACGTCATATTAATGATCAAATTATACAATGATGATCATTGGACAACAAAGATTTACATTGATGACTTATAGGACACATGCAATCGAAAGAAGACTACATGAAAAAGAGAAACAAACAAAACCAAGAAAAAGACATAAAATTCACTTACTCAAATGAAGAATATGATCGAATAAATAAGAAGAGCTCATCAATGTGATCAATCCAACCGTATCTAATATTTGAAAAAAATTAATAAAGGGTGAGAAAAAGCAATAAAAAAAAGTATAAAACTCTTGAAAAATATTCTAAAGAGATAATGAGTTTTTAAAATAATAAAACTCATTTATTCAAAATATATTTATACAAATTTTTTTTATTAATATGAGAATAGATCTTACTATTTTAAAGAATCACTATTATTCTAAAAGTTATTTTTTAAGTCTTTACAAAATAAAAAGTGTAAGACCCATGAAAAATATTTACCTTAATAGTAACAATTTTATTACTAGTAGTAATAAATTTCTTTATGAATGGAAAATATAATAAGTTTATAAAATATGGAAATTTAAATAAGAAATTTTAGTAGCTTATAATTGGCAGAAAATTTTGGTGATGGGTTCAAACTCTTTTCTACCTTTTTGTAAAAAAAAAAGTAAAATAAAATTTAAAAGATTGATAATGGAGAAAACATTCATATTTGAAGTTATTATTAAGGAATCCATTATGTAAGTGGTGAAATTAAAATAATAAATAATATTAAAAAAAATGATGAATAGTAAAATCTTAGCCTATAAATAGCAAGCATGGGGAAGGCTAACAATTGTACCAAAAATTTAGAAAAATTTTGAGAGAAGAGAGTTGGAGGAAATTCTAGTTGCAAAGGGGAAATTTTGGAAGTTTTCGGGGAACAATTTCTAAGCACGAGATTAAGTCTGGAATAGAGGTAGGGGATCCTTCTTATACATCATTTTTATACATGCTATGATCATGAATATGAGTTATGAACATGTTAAAATTTTGGTAATGGTAGTTATCTATTCACTTGTATAAATTTAGCTTTCATGATTATAATTTTCTTATTTTCGAATTACTGTGGTAAAACCTTCCTTTTAATTATTTTTACCATTGGATTTAGCTAAAAGTTTAACATATGAATCCTAAGACCTATTTCTTCACTTTGACCGTCGGATCATCAATTAGAAGTCTGTACTTGGAGAATAAATCCTGCATGTTTGAGTAAATTAATTACCCTTGTAGTTCTGTTACTGAGTTCTCTCGGAAAAACATAGATTCTGAAGTATTTGACCGTTAGATCAACCTGAAAATTGGATATATGATTCTTAAGATATATCACTACACTTTGACTGATCGGATTTGTAATTGGAAGTCTATGTTTTGAGAAAGTAATTTTGAAAGTTTGAAAAATCTGATGAACACTATATTTCTATTCTTAAGTTATTATATTAAAAACTTCAGATATATTTCATTTATCGTTAGATTGAGCCCAAACTTTAGTATGTAGTTCATAAGACATATTAAGTCATCTTGATCGTTCAGATTTGTAATTAAATGTCTGTGCTTAGAGGAATTCATTCCGCATTTTGAGTATAACCAAAAACCACTTAAAATTATGTCCCTGAGTTACCTTGGTAAAACCTCGATATCTATCTAGTTAACCGTTGGATGAACCGGAAATTTTAATATGTAGTTTCTAACACATAGTGAATTACCTTGACCGTTCAGATATGAAATCGGAGTTACAGATTTAGAGATATTAATTTTGTATCTTCTCAGGGATCTCAATATTGCTTAATTTCTATTTTTTTATATCTACATTAAATTTCGGTGTTAATATTATATGTTGTTGTTTTGAATATGTCAATAAGAAATTTGTTTAAAACTAGTTGAGAAACACTTTGGCTAAGGAAAGACTTGGTACTTAAGTTGTCCATTGTGACACACCTCTATTTCCTGGAAGTCTACTCGATATGTTTTTAACTTAAATCTTGTTGTACAAATTGAGTACTGTTAAATTACTACGCAATATATCTTGTTGGAATGAAAATATCTGATGGATTCATGTTATTGTGGTAGATATGAAATTTGGAATTATAATTGTGATGGTGGGATAACGGAATCTTAAAAATCGGAGTTGGTACATCCCTGATCATAGAGCAGCCCTAGTCTGATCCAGTAAGTTGTGACTAGTCATATGTACTCGCGTTTATGGTGAATTTGATTCGTCAAACATTTGATTCTTCTCCGGTGACCATTTATGGTGATATTTTAGTATTTTAAATTTATTTTGTGATATATTCATTTTGTACGATTGTTGTGATTATTGTATTTTATTATATTGGATTTGAATTTATGCGTCTAAACATGATACGAGTATTATGGGGAGATTTCGTAATGGTATAATATGAGTTGAGGAATGTGAGCATGGTAGGAGTCTCACAGAGAGATTCTGTAATGCCATGGTATGTGTATATGTTGATGTTGAGGGTCATGAAGTTGGAGGCTATCTTGATGCTCTAATAATCATTTAGTCTCAAGTAGAGAAGGATAAATTATGTGGTGAGAGGAAGGTCCTGGTCTATGTGCCGATTTTGGACATAGTGAGGGGACTAAGAATGGCATCACACGTGGGGAACCTCCCGTTGAATTGCTCATCAACATATCGTCAGGAATATCTATTGGATATTGTGGAATGAGTGTCTATTGGGTATTGTGGTGTTTATTGGGTATTGCGGGACGGGTGTCTAATAGGAATTGTTGTATGGTGGTATGAGAGTGTCTGACATAATTATTATATGATGTTTGTATCAAAGTAATTATGAATGTTTTATAAATAATTTGTTGCAGGTTAGCTCATCCTACTTGTTTGTGTTTGTGTATGTGCGATGATCGTATAATTCGTTATACGGGAGCAGATGAAGGAATGTTGTCTGATCTAGTGCCGATGAAGAAAGAAATAGAAGATTAAATTAGAAGAATTTAAGTTTTATTTTTGTAGTTGAAATATGAGTTTAACCCATATGTATAGATATATATATATATATCAACTGCAAATTTTCAAATGTGAGATTACGAGATGTTATCGTAAATATAATGTTACAATTTATATAATTTATGCATTATCAAGTGTGAGATAATGGAATGTTACAAAAAGAAAGAATAAAATTAATAAAATAATTATTTTAATTTAAAAATATTAATTAAAAGTCAAATTTAAAAAGAAAATGTGAAAAAAATAATTCTCTTTATATCTTTATCAGTGAAAACACATGGATTATTGTGTGTTCACATTTTTATGACAATAAAAAATAATAAAATTATTACTAATATTATTATTTTTATTATTATAATTATAAAATTAAAATATTGATTTTGTAGATAATTTTATAATAAGAAATTGGTTAAGTTCGAAAAAAGGTAAAATAAAAAAGGGTTAAACTTAAAGAAATTATCACTTAAAAACTAAAATTGATAAAATAATTATTTTAATTTAAAAAATTATTTAAAAGATAAAATTGGAAAGCAAATATGCACACCAAAAAATAATATATATATATATATATATATATATATATATAATTTTGGGTATGAATAATAACTAGCATAAATAATTATCATAAGAAACTTGAATTTGATAATTATGACCTTTTTCAATTTGTAGGTATAATTATAATTATTCATACTTTATAAGAGTAAATATTTTATGTATTTTTTATTTATGTTAAAGAGGTTTTAATATTTTCTTGAAATGGGATAAGATAGTTTATTATTATTCTTTCAATTCTATTAAATTAATTTTTATATTAATTAGATTGTTGTTCATATAATATGTAGAAAGATAATAAACCTTTTATTCTTGGTATCATTATTTCCATTAATAAACTTCTTATTTTCTTTTATGAAAAAATCTACATATAGTTATGATTAAAATTTTTAAGTAAAATTTGAAAATATTTTAAAAATATATTATACTTATTTTTATATTTTGATAAAAATATACAAATATTATTATTGTATAATTATAACATCAACTAATAAAAACTATAATTTTGTTATATATAGTTGTTATAACCTTAATATAAATTAGAGTAGTACTTTTAAATAGTTTTATTATAAAAAATATTTGTTAATTATACTTTTATTATGTTACATAATTAATTTTATGTAGGAATTTTTTACAATTTTACAAGTTAATTATATACATTGTAGAAGAAATCATTTTATATTATTTTATTTAATTTTCTAAAAAATATTATAGTTTATTTGTAATAAAACATACCTTGGTCAAGATTTAATTAATGTTTTAAAATATCACATTAAAATAAATTATTAAATATACGCATATTGACTCATTAATTTTTATTTGTTCCTTACAGACTTATATAATGATGATATTCCATCATCACATTAACATAATATTATTATTATCGAAACCTACATCAACATCAATATTTTTAGAATTAAAGTAGCATAATTACCTGAAAATGACTTTATTTAAGAGAGTAAGATAAAAGAAAATATGTAATTACAAAAAAAATTAACCCTTAATAAAATAAAACTATATAATAAAAATGTTACAGATTCAATTTATATAATTATTGGTTTGCCATTATTTTTATTTTAAAAAATTATTAATTTAGTTAGCTTTTCATTAATTATAAATTAAAACAAAAAAAAACTTCTCCCTAAATTAAAGTATTGTTTACGGTAGTATAATTTTTTAATAAGGAAAATATGAAAAGATATTGTTTTCTAAACTTTTGTTGGAATAATCCATTTCATAAATAAATAAATAAATTGGCGTAGTTGTCTCATTCTATCTTTCCTATCAAAATCTCCTTCTCTCTCTCTCTGTTTTAGGGTTTTGTATCGATTCTTGTTATTTAGGGTTTTCTCATCCCTTTCAATTCCCAATTCTGGATCTCTAGGGTTTTCTAATCTCTCGGGTTCTCTAGTACTTCGATTTCACTTTTTGATTTCAGCGTCTTCCTTTTGGGTTTTCTCAGATCTCTCAATCTTAAACTAAGCGATTGTTCAATTTAGGGCGTTTTTCCTTCTATCTAAGCTTTAGTTTTCAAGAATGCCTCCGAAATCGACGAAGCGTGGGTCCGCGTCAAGCGCCTCAAAGAGGGGTGGCAGAGGGGGCAGGGGAATCTCGAAGGGTGCGCATAGCCAGCAGCACCATGAAGCTGCGGAAGAGGTAGTGAAGGTCGAGGAGAAGCAACCCATTGTTGTTGCTGAGGAGGAACAACCCAAGGCGATGGAAGAAGAGCACCCTTTGGTTGAAGAGAAACAGCTTGTGGTTGAAGAGAAGGAATCTGTTGTGGTGGTTGAGGATAAGGCTATTGATATGAATCAAATGGCTCCGGAGGCTGTGGAAGAAGCGTCCCATCTTGCTAATGGATTGACCGCCGTGAAAAGTAAGAATTTTTTCTTTTCTTTACGCTCTAATGATCGAGCCTTTTGGTTGTCTAATTTTTATTTTTTTGTTTGGCTGAGGATGGTGGTGGTGTGTAGTTTAGGCTTTTGGTTGTGATGCTGAGTTGAGTTTAATTGCTATGGTAATCAATATTTTTAATTATAATTATGGTTCTTGATATTGCGTGATGATGATACTCAATACTTTTGCTTACAATTGTGATTTTGGTTTTATTGTGGTTCTTGATATTGTAAGAAATTGGAAAAAATGGGATCATTCGTGGTTGGAGTTGTGGCAATTGTGGCTGATGGAAAATTGCCCAATTGCACCTGCCCATGTGGTGACAATTTCACCCCAGTCTGTTGTACTGGGTGAAATTTGGTGCTGAAAAACTGGGAAAAATTTGCCGCAGTTTTACTCCAATCCTTGAAATTGGACAAATACAGGACCAACAATTGGAACAAATCAATGCCGCATGCAGTTGCTGGTCTTCTCTAATCCTTGATATTGGGTAAAATTGGGATATATGCGGCTGATATAGCGCCTCTCAAGTATAAAATCATGTTTGCAACAATTTGTTTTTGAAACATTGGTCCAAAATTTTTTGGGGTTCTTGTGAAATTTTGTATTGTTTTAGTTGTTGTTTGGGTATGTTAATCTGAATTTATGTTGGGGCTGAATGTTATATTTGATAGATGAGGGTCATAAGGTACCTGGGAAATTTAACCTGATAGTAAGAGAGCTATTTGAAGAAGTATTTCTTTTATGTGTCTTTAAATGTTAGTAGTTGTTCTTTCTCCTCTGTTGCAGTTGTTGGAAATTGAGATGGGGGGCTATTCAATGAGATGCATGTGCTTTGACGGTGATAGTTTAATTTTCAATTTGTTTTGGTTAAAGATTTTTGAGTTCATTTGTGTGCTAGTCTGCTGTGGTGGGAATAGTTTTTACCAGAATGACGTGATTATGGAGTATGGACTGTGTTGATTTAATGAGTACTATGGTGTTGGAAAAGTTTTTTCTGTTCTGATTGGAAACATTTGAAATGTATTATTACAGACAATGAAGAGGATGTTAAGGAATCCATAGATGAATATGAGAAAGATGAACGCTTAGATTTGGAGGATAATGATCCCGAGTATGAAGCTGAGGAGTATGGTGGAGTTGATTATGATGAGAAGGAAATTGAACAAGATGAGGGTCATGAGGTGGGCAATGAAGTAGAGGAAGAAGAGGCTGAGGATAATTTAGGAGAAGAAGAGGGTGATACAGGTGAGGAAGAGGTTGAAGATGTTCATGACGAACTTGAGGGTGAGGAGGAGCATGAGCATACTGGTGAGGAGCATGAGCACCCTGACTTTGCTGATGTGGATGAAGAGGAACATCGAGAAGTTGTGAAAGAGAGGCGGAAGCGGAAAGAGTTTGAAGTTTTTGTTGGTGGCTTGGACAAGGATGCTACTGAGAGTGATCTGAGGAAGGTTTTTGGTGAAGTTGGGATTGTTACAGAGGTCAGGTTGATGATGAATCCTCAGACTAAAAAGAACAAGGGATTTGCATTCTTGCGTTTTGAAACTGTGGAACAAGCTAAACGAGCTGTGTCAGAGCTCAGAAATCCTGTGGTAATTTTTCTTTTTAATTTTCTCCATGATAGGGTAGGCTAAAAAGGATGCTGTGTTAAATCACATTTTTAACACCCCAATTTCAGATTAATGGCAAACAATGTGGTGTTACTCCTAGTCAGGACAGTGATACACTCTATTTGGGGAATATATGCAAGACATGGACAAAGGAAGCTGTAAGTTAATTTTTATTTTCTGAGTTTCTGAACTCAGAAACCGATTATTTTTAATTCAAGTCTGCTGTTTTTTCTGATCACAAATGAAACTTCTGGTGCCAGTTAAAAGAGAAGCTGAAACATTATGGAGTTACAAATGTTGAGGATTTGACCTTGGTAGAAGATACTAATGATGAAGGAAAGAACCGTGGGTTTGCATTTTTAGAATTTTCTTCTCGTTCTGATGCTATGGATGCCTTTAAGCGGTTGCAGAAGAGGGATGTAGTATTTGGAGTTGATAAGCCTGCAAAAGTTTCTTTTGCAGATTCTTTTATTGACCCGGGTGATGAAATTATGGCACAGGTATTTTCTAAGTCCAATTCCTTGGTTTAGCAAGGGTTTTTCAACCGATCCTGTGTACTTTGGTTCTCTGGCTTTGTTCAAGCTTCTTTGGGTTGCTGTAAAATGGGTTCCAACACCATTATTGGCTTCTTTTTTTGCTGTCTATATTGTGGACTTTGGATATTGTATTATTCTTGTTACTTAGTTTCAAATTCTATTAACATTAGTTGTGAGCATTTTCACACAATTTTCTGCAGGCTTGGTGGTTACAATGTGTTTGCTTTAGCAATATCAATTTAAAACTAAACTCTTTTTTATATAAAATAAGCTATTTTTTTTGTCAGCAATAAAAATTGTTATCACACAATTTTCTGCAGGCTTGGTGGTTACAATGTGTTTGCTTTAGCAATATCAATTTAAAACTAAACTCTTTTTTATATAAAAGAAGCTATTTTTTTTTTGTCAGCAATAAAAATTGTTAATAATAGAGCACAACAAAGGGCTACCTCAACCCTTTACTTGGATTGCTTTTATGGTTGATAATTTAATTGCTAATGGCTCTGCAAATTTTATTGAGTTTACAGTCATAGTGATACTTTATACGAGGGGATGAACTATCCATATTGTGGTCTCGTGTTTAGAAGCTAGTAGACCTCCAATCTACTGATAATGTATTTGTGTTTCAGGTTAAAACTGTGTTTATTGATGCATTACCTCCTTCATGGGATGAAGATTATGTTCGTGATCTTCTCAAGAAATATGGAGAGATTGAAAAGATTGAGCTAGCCAGGAACATGCCAGCTGCACGTAGGAAGGATTATGGGTTTGTTACATTTGGCACACATGATGCTGCTGTAAAATGTGCTGATAGTATTACTGGCACTGAGTTGGGTGAAGGAGACAAGAAGGTCTGTCTTGTATATTAAACAAACTGCTTATATTCTTAAGTTAAATGAGGCATTTTATAATGGGGTTTCTTCTTTCAGGCAAAGGTTAGAGCAAGGTTGTCAAGACCACTTCAGAGAGGTCGTGGAAAACATATTAGTCGTGGTGACTATCGTTCTGGTCGAGGATCTGGAATGATGACGAGGCCTTCATGGAGCCGACCTGCTCCTCGTACTTTTACTCGTGGTGCAAGAGGAGTTGGAAGTCGTGCTCCACCTGCCAGACCAGTTAGTGTGAGAGATAGACGCCCTATCATGTCCATACCTTCAAGAAGTAGGCCAGTTCCTCCTCCATCTAGATCTTATGATAGGAGACCAGTTGGTATGTAGTATTCAGTTTGTTTTTTACTAGTTGATTTGGTTTTAATGATTGTTTATTTCTCATGAAAAAATAAATTATTTTATTTATCTTAGCACCTGCATATCCAAAAAGTAGCATGAAGAGAGATTATAGTCGGCGAGAGGATATACCACCTCCAAGAAGTAGAGTTCCTGTAGATTATGGCTCAAGGGTTGCTTCTGAAAGAAGACCATCTTACAGGGATTATCCTGCCCGTGGTCCTGGTCCTGGCTACTCTGAGCTCCCTAGAAGCACATCTCGGGCTGCACCGAGGAGGGGCTATGTGGATGAGGGATATAGCCAAAGATTTGAGAGGCCTCCACCTCCACCTCCTCCCCATATAAGCTACCGTGAAGGACGTCCCCGAGATTATGATACTCTGTCTGGCTCAAAACGTTCTTATGCTGCTATAGTGAGTATTGTTTGTTTAGTTATTATAATTTGTGTAGTTATTATAAGTATAATTGCTCTTTTTTGTAACTGGATTTTGTTCTCTAATTATTAAATGAAATCATTCACTTATCACTTATTTTTTTTTTCAATAAGGATGATGTTCCTCCTCGGTATGCTGATACTGGTGCTCGCCAATCAAGAGCTCGATTGGACTATGACTATGGTGGTAGTGCTTCACAGTATGGAGATGCTTATGGTGATAGGTTAGTTGTTTGATGGTAAGGTTTTATGTTTTTATTCCTCCCTAAACTAATTATTGTCATGTAATTCATTCAATAGACTTGGAAGATCCAGTATGGGATATGGTGGTAGCAGCAGAAGCTCTATGTCTAGTCAAGATTCACATGGGATGTATAGCAGTCGACAGGGCATGAGTTATGGAGGTGATTTATATGCAATCAGTCTGATTTATTATTGTCTGCATCAGTATTTTGCTTCTTTTCTTACATTTTTGCACGTGTTGTTTCAGGTTCTTTTACTGGTGGTGATGTTGGTGGCTTGTACTCATCAAGTTATGGCAGTGATTACATTTCCCGAGGAAGTGATGTAAATGATCCTGACCTTTCTGAGTCTGTAGGACATTGTGCTGTATATGAATGAGGTTTTATTTTATTCTTATGTATTGTTTTTCCTATGCTGCAGGTTGGTGGCAGCTCATATTCGTCAGTGTATTCAAGCAGGGGCGTGGGTGGTGGTGGCAGTTATATGGGTGGTGGAGGATCAGGCTCTTATTATTGAGGTAAGTCATATGATAAATTATCGGGATTGCATTTTACAGACTATATCAGGATGCTTCCAATATAAGTGAATTTTTTTTGAGAGATTTCCCTATCCCCGAAATAGCATCTCTAACTTTTTCCCAAGGGCTGGTGAAGGTTGCACGCTGTGGTTACCAGTGAATTTATCCATGAACAGATCTGATATAATAAAGTGGCTGCTGTAGGATGACCGTTGAAGCTTATGCGCATTGTGATGCCTACAAATTTGGAGACAAAGGAACATTGCTATTTATAGCCTTTTTTTGGAATTCATCGCAAAATCTAGCTCTTGTCAATTCAAGCTATCTTGGGTCGTCACTGGATGGATGTATTATCAGTAATTCAATTTGTGCTGTATGGACTGAAGTTAATTAGAGATGGAAAAAGTATTGAGCAGTGATGTGTAATTAAACCCTGATTTATGAAATCGTACTTGGATGGATACTATGACAGATTTACCCACAGCTCCATCTTCCTTTTCATTTGGACTGAGACCAGGATAGAGATTCTACTTGTTAGATTAAGGCTTCATGGATTTTTACCTGCTGAATTTATCAATAAGTTGGTTCTTTATTTTGAATCTCTAAAGAGATGTTTAGTTACTATGGATGGGTTACTTGTTTTTGCCGTGATTTGATCAGAACAGAAGTGAACTAATTAGTGCTTTGTTGAGCTAGTAGTAATAGGAGCGCTTCTTCAGCAATTAATGAAGTCAAATAATTAGTTTATTGGGTTTTATTTGACTTGGTGTCATCCTAAGATAGTAAAAGCATATTGCACAAGTAATATTTGTTGCTGCTATGATTTGATGCTTTTGAGGTTTTTGGGCTGAGGGGAACTTCAGGACAATGCTAAAGATGCATTGATATCTTTCCTTAGTTAACTTCATTGATTTCCATAAATCATTTGTACACTGACATGGACCTCAGAAGATTAATTGCCTTTGCAATATCTTGGGGAAATGCTACAATCAAGAGATTAATAGAGTAGCAGATGAGGGTTGAGAATCACCTGTTACTGAGTTTCTGAAGTGGAATTAATTATTAAGGCAGGTTCATTATGCACCTCTGGTTGTTACATCCTTCCTGCTTAATTGTAGCTATAAACCCTATCCCTATGGCAAAAGTTGGCAAAGTTTATGATTTGGTTTTGATATTGTTCTATGTTTAAGACTTTAAGTGGGTGTTTCCAATTTCATACCCTGTTAGTATGGAGTTTCAAAAACTACTTTTGTTAAGGTTCTGAAGGAACTGAAGCCATTGCCTACGGAATGGGGTATTGCCTAAGTATGTTTTATTTGTGAGTTCGTTCGTTTAAGACTTCAAACCTTGTTAGGATTTGCGTTTTGGTAATTTAGATGATTTTTGGTATAATTTTGTTAGGATTTGAGTTTTGATAAATCAGATGAGTTATCGTACAATTTGCTATTACAGATAAACATGAATTTCTATTATCGTATGAATATTCTGAAGGGTCAACTCTAGAATTGTTAAGCTTCGGTTGTTAGGTGTCTACTTCAGTTTCTATTGCTCTCACATAGTGACTTCTTACATTTAATTATTCTTCAATTGGGTGAGTGAGGATGGTTATCTGCTAACCTAAGTTTTAGTTTCCAGTTTGTTCTCTTTCTCTCAGTGCAGGGTCTGAGATCTCTTCAAGCCCCGTTTGGTCACACTCTATGCATATATGGCACCCTTTTTTTTTTTTAATTTTGGTTTGATATCTTCTTATATTTAGTTGGACACTGTCACAGGTTTTTGTATATCAATGTTTTTTTCGATTGCTCATGCATTGTTACATTGTAAACTCTGTTTAAACTAACATGCTCGGCAGATTCCTGCTTATTCCGCTTATTTAGTGATGTATAATTATAACTAAAGAAAACAAGGTTTTTAGAATTTAAAATAGTCCTAGCATTTAGTTTTTGACATGGTGTGGTAGGTTCCAGATGAATCTGTGCCCTGGTTTTTCCTTGTGGAAAAGAGAATGTTATTGTGGTTGATGAATTAAAGTGTAAGTTAACAACCCTCTGCCTTTATACCAATATTTTTATGCCATTTGCTGACTCTAATTTTTTTTTAATAGCAAGAATATGCTTGACAACTGATAGAGGTTTAATCATGTTAGTTAAATATGAAAGTAAAAAAGGGATTGTATTTTCTGACATCTTTTAGGTCCCTTTTCATAGAAAACCATAATTTTTTTTAAATAAAATATTATTACATCATTGGTTGTTTGATTCAGTGTTAATATAATTCCATTCTTTGATGAATTCAAAACCGACAAAATATTATTACATCATGGTTGCATTATAATTGACTTTCCTCACATTTTGTGGGTCGAATTTTTCTTCAGAAAATGTTTATTTAGTACCATACCTTTGTCATGTTGATGAATAAGAAATTGATCAACGAGGTTTTCCCATGACAACAGACACGGTGGATAAACAAAATTGTGTTGTAATTGACTTTTTTGAACTTTTGTTAGAAGAAAATCATACTCGACAAGATTTCCATATAAAAGAGTTTGTGATTGTATTAAATATTCTTATATTCTAATTCTGTTTTATTGCATCAAAATCTAAACTTGTAGCTTATATTGCATTAATGTTCATCTTCTACACAACCAATTATTTAGTGATAGTTTGTTTATTAACTTAGATGGCTTACAACGTTGTCAAGTTATGGTGGTGATAAATAATGTTTCTTTAACAATAATAATTGATGTATTTCTTACTTAAGATAGTAGCGTCAGATTCAAATTCTGAACTATTTATGTAATGAAAGACAAGACAATTTTATTTGTTTCAATCAGATAAAATATTATGAATACGTTCTGATTCAAACTCAAAATTACTGATTAAAGTTAAATAATTTTTTGTTATATAATCTAGAAATGTAAAATCTAAATCCTTAAATTTTATACAATATCAGTTTCCCATATAACAAAGTCCTTAATTCAAATGATATTGATTTGATAATTTGTTTTTTATTTTTAAATATGCCATGTTTGATTATTGCTGATGAAAAACATTGAAAAAGAGACTTTATAAAGGAAAAAAAAGTAGTATATAGATTTTCCCAATGAAACGTTATTTTATTTATTATTACTATTGTTTTAATGGTGACACTAAATACTATTATCATGCTATTACGTTATTTTATAACAATTATATTTTTTTTATAATACTAATATTCTTATTATTATATTGAAAAAAATTATCTTTAATTAATTGATTAACTAATATTTATAAATATTATAATTTTAATACATTATATATTTATAAATATTATAAATTATGATATTGTAAATTTTTAAATGTTAAAGTAAGGAGACATTGTAGGATAGAGATGTTACAGTATTGATGTATATAATTGTGATCAATAAAAGACTTTCATTTAAAAAATATTTTGATAAATTTTAATTAAGAAATAATATAAAAGACTATCGACAAAAAAATATTATCAATATTGATATTTTTGAATTTTTAACATTAGTTTTATATTTAGATAATTTTTCCGTTTTTTGATAATTAAAATGTTTTATTTCAACAAGAAAAAAAAATTAAAATTTAATAAATTGGAATTAATTTATCTTAATAAAATATTTAAAAGGTGAAATAATTTGAAACAATAAACTTATTTTGCAACAAATTTTGTCTATAAAGAAGAGCATTAAACCTTTTACTTGTTCTTAATGACAATATAATAGATTCCTATAACCTAAACATAGATGAGAATAAGAAGTGCCAATGCACACAACAACAAAAAATTAAGAAATTAAATAATTAGTATTTTAAAGCTACCATTCTGAAAAGGATGTTACCCAACCACCATTCCAAAACTTTAGGGTTTGTCTTAGATCTAAGAACTCATTGATGGCAAATATTTAGGAATTTGAAGTTTTGGTGGCAATCATTGATCTAATCTTGAGGAAACAACACACTTACATATTATATAAACTGATTTTCTTTTACATTTCAAATTATTGGGACAATGTGTAATTATTAATGTACATTATACTAAAAAAGTAATATAAAATTTGTGAGAACAACTACATAGATCCATCCCAATTTAGTGAAAAAAAAACAAATAAATAAATTAAGAATCTTAGTTAAAATCAATACTTTCTCACACATCAATTTTTTTATATTTATTTAATATATATTTTTAATTATTTTATTATTGTAACGTGTTAAATGAATGTAAACTTGTATTGGCGTGTCCTTACTTAATAAAAAAAGAAAAATAAGAAAAATAATACTTTAATCTACATAATTATTTTACATTAATTTAATATTACTCTTTCTTATTTTGTATTTATTTTTATTAAAAATTTATAAAATTTATTCTTTTATACCATTTTATCCTATGTATCAAATGAATATAAATGTATATCATATTACCTTTACTCATAAAAAAACTGTTTCATGCTTCATGTTACCTGCTTCGTCCATTCTTCATGTTACCGTAGTTTTTAAAAATCAAATTTTTATAAATTTTTGGAAAACCCAATAGAAACTTGAGAGACTAAAACAACACAATTTCAATAGCAAGATATTAAAGTTGGAATATTAAGCCAAACAAAGTTAATTTTTTTTTTAAAATTCAGTCTTTGCCTGTGGGGTTGTACTGAGACAACTATGTCCAAACTACCAAATAGTATAAGATACTCTCAAAAGACAAAAAATTATATATAAAAAATAAAATAAAAAAGTAAGAAAAAGAAAAGTAAGAAGAATTAGAATAAAATAAAGTAGTTTACTTGCCAACTGTGATATAGATTCAGTACATTTACAACTAGTCAACAACACTTGATGCATTGAGAAAAATGCATGGAATGAATCAAACAGCAGCAGCTAGCTGTTGTTGATTTTGATGAGAAGATTCATCTTCATTGAAGCAGAAGTGAGTTTTTAATGATTTTCCTGCAAAACTCAGAGGTTGCATCAGCACCATTTCTCTTTGAAGATGGACACAGTATGCTTCAAAGCTTCCTGGGCTCACATTCATGTGAAAACCTAAACCAAACAGAAAATCCAACTCAAGAACATTCATCTCTCTTTTGCTGATTCCTCCAACTTTCGCATAGTATGCATTGTTGTAGTACCTGAAAATCATCAATGTCATAAAAAATCTTTCTTAGTCTTTGATATAAATTCTGTTTAAATTGAATTAAAGTTAAAATTCATTAAAACTTATGAAGATTCATTTTCATTAACACAGTATTTATTTACCTATATATATATATATATATATATATATATATATATATATATGTATATGTATATAATTAAAGAAGAGATATATTTGCTGGATATGTGCAGTAAACTAATGGGATCACATGGGTGATTGTCTATTCTCAATGGAAAGCCAGCTGGCCATAGTATTTTTCACAAGCAACATTATATTTTTTAAGGAAATATTCTTATCATAAACACAAAACTTTACGTCAGTGGGGATCCTAGAAGATTAAAAAACGCACCCCAAAAGGAAAAAGATATAATCTTTTTTAGGTAAACTACAATTCACAATCTGGGGTTTTAAGATCTTTCATTTTTCTGCAGGTAACTGTAATTTACAGGAAAAAACAAAGAAACAAGAATAGAGAAGTAAGACCAAGATCATTCATCATTTGTTAACTTAAAATTATGTCTCTAATAAGTTTCAGAATTCAGAAAAACAGTTTTTGAAAGTCTGTCAAGAACATTGAGACAGTTATAATGGATGCTTGATTTCTATATGGAAAACTATTTTCTAACATTTTCAAAAAGTTAGACACCTCCACCATGATCATGCAATATCTACCAGTTGTTTTCTTTTTCAAAAACCTCTTTTCAAAGTTTTGAATGAAAAATTGATCCTTAAGTATTGCATAAAACTCAGAAAAAAAATAAGAAAAAATTCCCTTCTAATAACTTTCCTAGCTTCTAAACAACCAAAGATTTCATCAGCAGTTATTACAGACACGCACATCAAAGTTTCAAAATTTAGAAAACTGACAAAACCCAGAATATGAAAATCTGTTTTTTCTTTATTAGTTTCCACCAAGAACAGCTCCCAACTTAAAAAATGAAAGATTTTTCCGATCTCACGAAAGGGTAATTCTCCATTTATGTGATCATGGAGGAAAGTAGATTTTGTTGAAATGAAGAAAGTTTTGAGTAGTGAGATACGATCGATGAGAGAAAGAGAGACTGACATGTCATCCATGAATTTGGCAGCTACCATGACACTCGTGATCAACAGTCTATGCACATTGAAGGAGTTGATGGGGAGAGAGGGTTGTCTCTGAGTGAAACGATCGAGGTAGACATATGCAACGATGAAACACGAAGGGCTGCAATTAGCGTACTTGAAGATTCTTTCAAGGTAGTTCTGGATTGAGATGTTTGGTCGTGTCAAGCCATGGAACACTGAGATCTTGTGCTGCTGTTGAAGCTTCTGGTTGTGATCGTTTGATTCAGCTACCTTTTCCAGCATGGAGGAGAGGAAAGTGATCACTTTTGGCATCACACTTGGACTCTCCTCCTCTGCCATGAACACTATCACAAGGTTTTGATGTAACAAATGTTTCAAATTTTCATGATGTGGGTTCTGTCTGTGTGTGTGTATATATATATATATATATATATATATATATATATATATATATATATATATATATAGAGTCAATTTTCTATGCTATTCTATGCAATGCACTAAGAAGTTAAGTTAAAAGCAACATGGTCCACCATATATAGATAGATAATTCCATTATTTAAAGTATGTCTTGTTGGAAGTATGATTTCTAATGATGTGAATGGAGAAAATTTTATTTGGAAAATGAGTTTTATTTTTTGTGACATCTTAGTAAAGAAATAATTAGTCTTTGTCTGACTATTTAGAATATAGTTCGTAAAAAGAATATATGTTGAAGGAAGTTATTATAAATATTTTATTAAAAGTTTAATTATTTTCCAGTGAGAGATAATATTAACGAGATTAATATAAGAGTAACATTATTTTCCACTCAAAACTTTCAGAGAATGAATTTATGAGTTTTGTTTATTTTCCTTACATGAGACTTACTCTTAAATTCTCAATATTATTAATCTTTATTTATATTTTAATATAATAAATGACTTGTTTTTTTATTTTGTCCTCTTAAACTTATAAGTATCTCTGGGCCATGTGATGCAAAAAATGTTCACGCATGTATGAAAACAAGGCGGTGTTCTTTTCTTATAATTTTTAGTTGCATGAATTTGGTCCCTTTTTCCCTTTAATTTTCAATCTCTCAATATTCTAATTATGTAATTTAGTTTATCTGATAACCTAACTTTCAATGCTTAACAAAAATGTTGATGTTTTTTTTTAATCGTGCAACTATATTTTAATTAAAGTGTCACATTAATATTCTTTAACAAATATTATGATAGAGTAAAATTGCATACTTAAAAAAGTAGGTGAACTAAAATTACAATTAATCCTTTTATATATATATATATATATATATATATATATATATATATATATATATATATATATAGTGAGAGAAAGAGATAAAGAGAGAGATTGTTAGGGTGGGTATAGTTTTGTTGATGGAAAAATGGTCCTATTAGTTTAAATAATGGCTTACAAGTTGGCACATAATTGGTGGTATGTGTCCTTTTTGTGGGGTTTGAGATGGGTAATGATTTTGATTTTCTTTCTCCAAATTAGATTAATTAGTGATCTAATTTATTGTTTGTGGTTAATTTAATTTTGTGAGGATGGAAAAATGGCATGTCATATGTGATATATATACCCTTGCATGTGATTACATGTGGGGAATTTGAGACTCTTGTGTAAAGGTCCCACCATTTATAGACCCTTGCATGTGTTTTTATTCTACTTCAAGTGGCTTACATTACATGAATTTCCTATGTTGCTCCACACCATAACTATACTATGCTTTTCTTCTTTTATTTATTTATATACATATATATTGCATTCCCTTAAGATAAAGGAAAAGACTATAGAGGTGGTGCTTTTTGTTAAAGATTGGTTCTTGTGACCCAAATGAACTCCAAAGGTTGAATGATGGTGTTCTTTTTGTGATAATATTTAAGGCTTTGGAAGGTATCCAACTTTAATAGATTAGATTTCTTTTATAGATCTTCTTGATATATGTTTAAATTTAGAGCAATAATGAAACATGTGAAAGAAAATATGGAAAGTGTTAACTTATTATTATTATTATTATTATTATTCTGACCAATTCTTTCTTCCGACATACTTTATTTTTTTTTTTGAAAAATAATATTGATATTATTATTTTCTTTTATGAAAAAATATAAAAAATTATTTTTTTTATAATTATTTTATCTTTATACGATATGAATTGAACATCAAAATGTATTACTCTTTTTCTTATGTAAAAATAGCTTTTAACATACTCAGATGATAAAAACTTATTTTATTTATAACTTATTGTAAAAATAAATGTTATCAATTATGGAAATAGTTTAATAATTTTCACAATCATCCAAACAAATTCCCAGCCAGATTACTTTTTTTTTTAATTTTGTAAAAACATACATGCTGACGTACCAGCCAGTGATTTTGTACTTTTCTTGCTCAAAATTTCAACACGTATATAGAAAAAACTTATACTACCCTATTCAATTAATTGAGCTAAATTCACTTATACCTCATTTTAACCTAGAAATTGAATAACGAAGTTGTTTTAAAGACTATTTTTTTATAACCATAATTAACTTAAAATCTCATGAAATTGAATTATATAACGTAAAATTTGATTATACTTTTAATTGAGGTGGGATTTTTAATACGTGTGAAGATTTAACATCTTATTATAAGTTGATTATATTTCAATTGATATGAAATTTTAACACATATAAAGATTTAATGTTTTGAATGTATAAATTCAATAAAAAAATACAAAAATAATTAATTAATAATTTTATTTTTATATTTAGATTTATAATTATATATATATATATATATATATATATATATATATATATATATATATATATATATATATATATATATAAGTATAATTTTTAATTCAACTTGAAAATTTATTAAATAGAGATAATTTGATCATTTAGATTAAATTCACGTTAACGTCATTTAAAAATGTTATGTATTAAAATTTGATTTATTTTTTTACCTTGTAACTTTTTTTTTTCTTCTACCATCTTTCTCCTCCTTAATCTATTATACTTTTGTGACAAATTTTGTTTTTAGAATTACATAAATAAGGTTACTCTTTTGTGATGGGGTGATGTTTTAATTTCAATAAATGATACAAAATAAATATTTAGTGGTGAGAGGAACATCATGGGAGGTGGAAGAAAAAAAAACCAAAGAAATTTATAAAGAGATCTCAAAATTAAAAATAAAGTCAATTTTGACCAGTAATAAAAACATTAACATTATTAATGAAAGAGTATAATCGAGTCTAATTAACAAATATGAAGATTTAAATGACAAAATAAAAACATTTAAGAATTAGTGAGGATCACAGACTTAAATACACATGATTAAACTTTATAAAAATTAATGACAAGTATTATTTAACTTTACACAATTTATTTAAGAAATTAAATTTCCACCATCTTACTACTATAATTTCACTGTATATTTAGAGGACTTAGACTTAATATCTTGACCCTAATCAATTTACTAAAAATAATTTCATCGAACACTATTATTGAGAGGCTAATTAATTGTTTGGCTATATCCAACATGCTTAATTGTATTCTTGTCGTGTTGAGTGATACATAGCAACCACTCCTATGAACTTTAGAGACCGACAAGGCTGCATATCCCATTCAGTCAATGTGAAGCAACTTTGCAGAAAGAAACAACAGATAGAATGCAAGAAGAAACAAAAACCTAGTTGGAACTATCGACTCTCTTTGCAAATTCCAAAATACAGACACAACAACCTTTTCCAACGTCTGGATCCAATCTAACGTCCCACAAAGGGAAAAAAACACTAATGTTTCTGTCCCACCATATGCACACTCTGTAACTTGGTTTAAGTATCTAAGCACATTATATATAATGATTTGGCTCATCAAAAGTCATAAAATGTTTTATCATGTCTGTTAAGATATATCATATATTTTTTAATTATAATTTAAGTATTATTATAATTTGTACAGATATTATTTTTTTAATAGATTAGAAATCATAGATTCTTATATATATATATATATATATATGATACACTAATATCTAAAATAATATATCAGAATTATTCTTTAAACCTATGTTATGAGATTAAATGTTTTAAACATGAAGATTATGTTAATAGCAACTCCTTAATTAGGTTGAACCAAAACTAATTTTTTTTATGGTGATAGCGAAATAGAACAAAGAATGTAGAATTTGTTTGATTACACTTGTTGTGATTGGATTTTGGTTAGGAGTTTCTCAAAGTTATTTCTTATAAATATAAAAAACTTAAAAGAAATTATCTTTTATTAAGTTTAATGGAAAGATATTATAGAAAGGTTTGTTTGATTTCAAATTTCTTCTTTTTTTTTCAAATTTATTATATGTTACATATAAAATGTTATATCTATCTTGTATAATACAATTGTATAAATATATTTTTGTAATGTTTTCATAAAAATGTCTCTCAATTCTTGATTTGTCTAGTAGAGAGTTTTGATGTTATTTATAAGATTTGTATGATTAAAAGAAGATATAGTATTCGTAGGTTTCAAATTCTCATATCTTATAATTTGATATTTTTTATACATGAGACATCCGATGTCTTATTTTTTTTTCATGTATATATTGGTTATTATGGATGAAAAAAACCTTATACTATTATTGATCTCACAATCTCACAAGAAAAGTGTTGTTTGCAATTAGATGCTTGCAAGTGAAAGAAAGTGGAGTTTGTCATCGTCCAAAATTGGGAGAAAATTAACCTAAACACGTCTTCTGATGAAAGTTATTCAAATCCAAATGTTTAGTGAAATTGTAGTTTGTGAGATCTCATGATTGTTTTTATATAGGACAAACAATTCTTTTGCTCTTGTAATTAACCAATTAAAAACAAAATCTAAAGGTATAATTGGTATGTCATTTTACATACTTGTTATTTTAGAGAATCATTTTAGTCCATAATTTAAACCACTTATTATTATTATTGTTATTTTATTTCTTAAACTTAATCCATTATTATTGTTATTTTATTTGAAATTTATATTAAAATAAGAAGTAGATAAGTTTAGATATTATTATTGCAATAAGAGATTGAGTTTATAAATGGGTTAAGAAGATTGAAGGTTATCTAAATTAGTGCTCCTGTCAAAATGGGTTGTAATTCGCGAGTCAACCCGACTCACCACGGGTTTGAGCCGGGCTGGATTTGAAAAAAATATAATTTTTTTATGCGGGTTAGTTTTCATCCTGGCTCACTTAGAACCCGGCTCACCGGGTTGAACTCGTGGTGAGCCGGGTTGACTCACCAACCCACCTAATTTAATTTAATTATTTATTATTTTGTGTTTCAATATTATTAATTAACATTTTTTTATTATATTGTAGATAGTGATAAAGAAGATGTTTCAAGAGAGAAAAATATTATAATTTATCTATTTAAGACTCTAATATTATAAATGGACAAGTGAGACAAAATTAACAATATTATAAACATATTTGTTCGCCTTTTGTACATGTTTTTGAATTACGCTTGAATTGTATGATACTTTTTTTATTTATTTTGAATTGTCTTTGGAGTTTAACATTGTTTTAGAGTGATATTTATTTAGATTTGAATTAAAAAAAATTATTTTTTCATTTAAAAAAAACTTATAATTAAATGAGTCAAGTGAGCCAACCCGTTTAACCTATCAACCCGTGGTGGGTCGAGCCGAGTTCAAATTTTTTCAACTCGCTAATAAGTGAGCCGAGTTGGTTTGACTCACTAAGTGACCAACCAGTGGTGGGCCGGGCCGGGTCGAGCCGGGTTACCCATTTTGACAACTCTAATCTAAATACATAGACTTGTTGTTTGGGAGAGTTACTCCCTCCACCACCCCAACTGCTCCCTACACCTCCTTAGATTTGTTTCTTATTCCAAAAATATCCTATGTTAAAACTTTTTAACTTTTACCATTTAACTTTATTTACATTTTTTAAAACCCTAATTCTACAACCCCAATCCCTCACTTTTCTCTTTCTCTAATTACACACAAACCTCACCCCC
Source organism: Vigna angularis (assembly GCF_016808095.1). Taxonomy (NCBI): domain Eukaryota; kingdom Viridiplantae; phylum Streptophyta; class Magnoliopsida; order Fabales; family Fabaceae; genus Vigna; species Vigna angularis. The sequence continues at coordinate 30,372,638 of NC_068978.1, forward strand.
TCACTTTCTCTTTTCCTCTCTTTTTCACACACACAGAGTCCTCACCCCCTCTCTTTCTCTTCGTTTATTCTTTCCTTGTACATTTTTGTGTTAAAGCTTCCTTCTTTTTGTATGTGCACTCTGTAAATGGATGTATGTGATGTCTTGTGTAAGAGGAAGAAGAGAAACGAGAAGGCTTGAACGGATGTGGGAAATCCGTTCAGCCTTCTACGAATCTTGAGATCCGTCCACGGATGTCAAGATCCGTTGAAGGCTGAACGGATTTCTCACATCCGTTCAAGTCTTCGCGTTTCAACTCTTTTAATTTTTTTTGTTTTTAGTTTATTAATTTTTTGTAGATTTTAATTTCTGAACATTGTAAATGTTTATTTGTGTAGATTTTACATACTTTAATAATTTTTGTAATACATTTTATTTATAAAAAAATTGTTAAAAAATAAAACAAAATTTTGAAAGAGAAAAGTGATGGGTGAGACTGCAGAATTAAGGTTTTAAAAGAATGAAGGATGGGAGATGCGATCTTGATTTACGGCTAATCTTTATGAGAAAAAATTTTTAATTACAGGACAAAATGGGAATAGTAACATGTGGTAGTGGAGGTAACCAAAATTCCTTTTATCTTAATTAAAGTAAGGTATTTTCTTTCTGCACTCATATAATTTCCAAGTGCACCCCATAACTTTAAAATGATGTGAAATACAGGATATGATTTTTAAAATAGAATTTTGAGACCAAGCTTTTCAGAATGTACGATATTCATTTTAAAATGAACTTTCCAGAATAAATTTTTTAAACATGAGATAGGTTTTAAAATAAGACTTGTAGAACAAAATTTCTAGAACATATATGACATCTTTTGGATTACACTTTTTGGAACAAACTTTCAACCAAACCCATCATTTTATTCTAACATATTTCGAAGGTTATTTTCATCTGAAATATTTGATGAGGTGCAGGGATTTATATTATACTAGTAATGAATAGTAGTTAGGGGATTATATATTTTATGGGGTTGCAGGAAGAAAAAAGGCGGGTGCAAGAAGGAAAGCCCTTTAAAGTACCGTCAGGAGCCCAAAGGAAAAGCATCCCAAAAACTCATCATGGGAGTTTTCAGGAAGGGTTTTTACTTCCTGCACACCCACAATTTCTATGCACATTCCCTCAAATTTCCAAAATGACCACTCTATTCTTGGTAAAAGTGACATCCAGATTACATATTCTGGAGACTTTGCGAAACAAGCTTTCTAGAATTTTTGGAATAAGATTTCTGAAACAGAATTTCTAGAACAAGATTTTCCGAATTGAAATTTTCAGAAGACATGAAATATTTCTGCATAAGCTTTTTGGAATGAAATTTCAGAACAGAGACTTTTTGGAGTGCATATAATGTCTTCTACAACACTCTTATGAAATATATTTGACTAATTGAGAAATATAATAAACATTATGTACCCACTAAGAAAATTTAATAACAATTCAAATGAAAATATTCAAATTTATCAGAGATGAAACTTAATTAAACCTTGTATTAATGAATGAAAGGGTGGTCTCTGACACATGTTAATGCATGAGCAATAAGTTTAAAAAAGGGTCGCATTTTCATACTCTCTTCGAAATCTATGTCCAGAAAATGATACAAAGTAACTGGTCATCTAAAGAGGAAAAGAAATAGGAGATAATTAGTGTCATTATAGTTTAGGTATATAGCACACATGGACACCTCAACATCTTTGAAAGAACAAGGTGGAAGTAATGGTATATCGAGAAAAGGTACAGCGCTGCAGAGGCAAATCCTATTGTATCAGGAAGTATGCCATATGCCAGATAGGCTAAGATTCATCAACAACAACATACATTGACTAAGATTCAACTGCAATGCAGTAGTAACATGGACAAATATAGTTTTGCTGCAGTTCCACAAAAGCAATTATGCAGATAGGATGAATGAAGCACACCAAGTAGAATAGGCAGAAGGCATCAAGATATTATAGAACTGATATGATAGCCATACATAAACACATCAAGATTTGTAAAAGAGAGATTTGACAATCAAAGTAGAATAAAAAAACTTTTTTGATCAGTTATGAGTATAGATGTAGGTTGTTGGATGAAATACATACAAATGGTTTTTATAGCTCATTCTGGTAAGGATACAAAAGTGAGGAGCATCCTACAAATTGTATTTTGTATAAATCTTTGTATTATATTCTTGTTGTCGTTTACAAAACTACATATACCGATTAGAATACTCCAAATGTTTCGCTTATGATATAAATATACTAATCTTGGTGAAGAAAGAAATAGTGTCGTGAAAATTTCTTTAGACGCAACTGTGCGGGTAAATTGAAGAGGAGTGAATACAAATATTAAGTATTTCGTGCAAACAACACACTGATGGTTATATCAATTTATCAAATGTGAATGAACATGATTTACAGGTTAATCAATTGAAGCAAAAGCGTTACAGAGCCAGAATTTCTAATTAGAAATTAAGAATTTTAACGCAGAAACAGTAACCATGGTGCAAGAAAGTGATAAAAGATTGTAAAACAAATTAAAAATCTGGTGCAGGAATGAAATTTTAAAGCAAGAACTGAGTAGAGTCACGAAGAACAGTAGAAGGCAGAGCAACAGAATGTAAATATATAAAGAGAGGAGATATGATTAATATCTCACACACTCAAACCTTTGTTACAATATTGTTTTGCAGATGAAAATATGTAAAAAGCAAGATACTACTTGTGAACGAATCTGAAAACATGTTAAGCCAACACCAGAGCGAAGAATGCAATGAGCATAACAATTATCTGCGTATGAGTGAACCTAGCTCCAACAAGAAGCATAACAGTTGCAGAACATGCAAACAAAGTAAAGCTCAACATGGCTATGATGGAAAGCCAAAGTGGATGACGTGGTTGTGCTTGGAGAAGTGGTTTGCTGTATTTCAGTGACAATGAACACAAAGATAACGCAAAGGTCGCCCACCATGATGCCGCTCTTTCCATTTCTGCTGTTCTTCTTTTCTCACCACAAGTTCTGGGGAAATGCTTCGCTCGTATTCTGCTAGGTATTTCCTCAACACCAGTAACAGTGCCACATATCTCTGATTCATCTTGCTGTGCAATTCAATTACTATTATTAGCATAAGGATATCACTTTTCTTCATTAATTGTAGGATTTGGATAGGAAATTAAAGAAAACAACTTACACTCGAACTGTTTATTCGTCTGGGTGATTCCGGAAGCTTGCATTTCTCATCATTTTCATGCTTCTCCCTTCTGTTGATATTCAAACTTCCCGTAAAGCCTTTTGAAACAAGATTTGCATCTTGAATCTGCAAAAACATTAATTGAAACATTTCAAACGATGACTTTGGCATATGGAATCAAGATTCCCCAAAATTGATCGAAAAATAAAGTAATTATAAACCGACGGATGGGTGATTTATGAGGAATGATTAAGTAAACATTAAGAATTGAACATATCATGATACAGTTCGGCCAAAAATCAAGCACATACTACTTACCATGGACAGGAATGTCATGATTTTGTACAGTGCGTAGCGTTTAGGGTTAAGCATCTCAGGAGTAGTTCGTATTTGGTTCAACTTGAGGATTTGTGAAAGTCTGAAACCAAACCCTCGTTTCCAAACGATTATTCTTTTCCCACTGCTTACGTAACGTGGAAAGTGAAATTCCGCGTTGAAATAGTCAATCCGGTGTAAGAAAGTCCTACCGCCAATGCCGTTAGGTAACGTGGACTATTGGGGTAGTTCAAAAATAGTGCGAAGCTCTCTATCACTGAATCGTTAATCACTTAACGCCGTGAGTCAGTTTCTCTTTTCTAAATCTTGTGCGGAAGCAAAAAGTGATTTTAGGGATTCCAAAGGTTTGAGAGAAACGCAAGTAACCTAACAAAGCAGTTCAGCAGCTATGTCCCTTCCTATTGAAGTTATACAAGAAAATCAGCTCCCAAAAATGGAGAACTCGGAGGAACAGGAAATCAAGGAAATAGGTACTAATACTTTTACCTTCAAGCCAATTTTGCAGTTGCAATTTCTTAATTGAAAACAAGAAAACAAAAAAACAATAATTATGCTGCTTCTCTCCACTCAAAATTCATTATCATGCATTTTTTTGTTATCAAAAAAGTTGTTTCTTACTGGTTCGGAAATCAATCATCAGCTATGGATTCAAGAAGTCTTTCCGATTGATGGATCTAGGGTGGTCTGATAAATTTTCAGGATAACTATGTTAGTAAGAAGTACATGTTTAATGTTTTGAACCGTGAAAAATAGAAATAATTTGATTATGAATTTAAGCTTTCCATCCATTAGCTTACATAAAACAGACATGACAGAGAATGAAAGAGGAAACAGAAATATCCTCTCACAGGGTTTTCAAATTCTTATTTTTTTAATTGTGAGTGTTTGAGAAGATATTTGCTGTATTGATTGAATGCCATAATTTCTAACAACCAATCTTTTTGTTTGATCTGTGTGCAGAGAAGATTGAGAAGAGATTCAGCTTATTCAGCTTCTCGAGGAATTATCCATTTCTCATTCTTGTAACTATCTCTCTCCATATATACTATTTGTTCTCTTCAACATCAATATTTCTCAAGAAAATCCTATAACCTCTCAGTTACCTAATACTGATTGCTTTTATGTACAGCCGCAACTCTATCTTGAAACTCATCTTGACAGGGTGATTAAAACAGAAGAGGTAGTTTATAATTAGTAATTTCATTATTGAAATTGAATTCACTTTTAATTATCAATTACCATATCTTCATTGTTTGAATGTAGGAGAAGTTTGATGATTTATATGATGACCTTGAACTAGAGGTCTATGAGGTAGTTGTAAAACCAATTGATAACAATATTTTATTTAAATTGAATTCAATTTTTATTATTTTCTCTCTTGTATTTAAGAAGGTTGTTTGCATCTCTATCTCTTATAAAAGTAATAAAATAATTAAAAAATTTCATAATCCCCCAATTACCTAATATTTATTGTTTTATGTACAGAAATGGTTTCTCAAAGCTCTTAATGATGTTTTACCAAATAGAGAGGTAAAGGTAGTTTATAATTAGTAATACTGCATTATTGAAATTGAATTCACTTTTACTTATCAATTATCATATCTTCATTGTTTGAATGTAGGAGAAGTTTGATGATTCATATGATGACCTTAAACTAGAGGTCCTTGAGGTATTTGTAAAACCAATTGATAACAATATTTTATTGAAATTGAATTCAATTTTTATTATTTTCTCTCTTGTATTTACTCTCAAGAAGAAAGTTGTTTGCATCTCTATCTTTTATAAAAGTAATAAGAGAAACATCAATCAAATAATTAAAAAATTTCATAACCCCCCGATTACCTGATATTTATTGTTTTATGTACAGAAATGGCGTCTCAAAGCTCGTAATGATGTTTTTGCAGATGCAAAGGCAAAGGTTGTTTATAATTAGTAACACTTCATTATTGAAAGGATAATGATACTTTGACAATATTTTTTGACAACATTTTAACATCATCTGCGTGTCATTCTGTGATTGGTCCAAAATTACTCCACAATCAATAATAATAATCATAAACATCAACATGAATCAATCACAGAATCATACGTCGATGGTGTTAAAATATTGTCAAAAAAATATTCTGAGTATCATTATCCTTATTGAAATTGCATTCACTTTTACTTATCAATTACCATATCTTTATTATTTGAATGTATACGTTGTGTACTTGGATTGATGAGCTCAACATACTTGAGGTAATTGTAGAACCAATTGATAACAATTTATCATTGAAATTGAATTCTATCTTTATTATTATCTCAAGTACCATATATTTCTCTGTTGTTTTTAGTTTCACGTAATAAGAGAAACTTTAATCAAATAACTTGGAAATCCCATGATCCCTCAATTACTTAATATTTATTACTTTTAAGTACAGATGTATGATGACGCTATTGCTGAGATGAAAAGAAAGTCAAAGGTACTTTATAATTAGTAGCACTTCATTATTGAAATTAGATTTACTTGTACTTATCAATTACCATATCATATCTTTAATTAGTGACTATCTGCAGATGAAGAAGGGATCTCATCCTTCCTTTAAAGTGATAAATATTGAGGGAGAAGATAAGGCAATTGAAGGAGATCCAGAGATCAGAATTCAGAAGAAACATCCTAAACAAGATCATACTGTATGGGCAACCTTCTTCAGCTCAGAAATTGCCATGGCATGTTGTTTGGGCAATCCTTTGGACAAGTTATACAAAGTGGAAAGCATTGGTAAGGTGAAGGAGCAATCACTTATAAATTTTGGAGAAGCAGTTTCTGTCTATGCTCCATGCATAACATTTACTGCAATATTCTTCACGAACTTCATTTACACAGCGATTCTTACACGACCATTGGCTTTTCGTGTGCATGCAAACTCAATGCTGCTGCTACTTTTCATGTATTACATTTTAGCATTTGCAGAAGCATTGTCTAGTTATGGTGTTGCCTTGGGTTCAACCGAAGTTCCTGCTCTTATGTTTGTCTGTGGAGGGGCAATTGGCCCAATGCTGCTTATGGGCTCCATCATCATGGGGCTGAAGTCTGTCTTTAAAAACCAGATTCCCTCTAAAATAGGTTAAACTTTTTGGATGGAATACTAAAACAATGACTTTCTCATACAATGCTAGGTCACACTTATCAGTGACTTTCTTTTTCGTTTTTTTTCAATGTGCTCGTGAAATTATTAGCTTGTACTTGCCGATGAAATGAAATTGAGAACCGATTTCTTCCCCATCTTTCTTTCTAAGAATTTTTTAGATCATTTCTATAGCAGATTCTCGATACCCTTTCTTTATTTTGGTAAATGTAACTAATAATAATAAAAATTATAAAAATTTATGTTATTAATTACTAATTAAAATTAATTAATTTAAATTCTTTATGTTCATTTATAATTATCTATATATGTATATAATAATATAATTATTAATACAACTTTGTACCTACACCAAAAACCAACAAGCAAACTTATTATTGTCTCATAAAATTATTGTCTCGTACAATCCAAAATTTATTTTAAAATATAATACATTCCAGATTATATAATTCAAAATGTATTTTCAAATCTGAAAATAATTTTTTTTTATTTTTTTTCAATAAAAATAAAATGGTCATTTCATTACATCTATGGGGTGTAGGGAGAAAACATTATGTGCAGTAACCAAAGGCCATTAATCGGGCTTGTGAACCCACATGGTGGGAAATGATGGTGTTAAATAGGGTTCCATTTAGTTTGGAGCATAAGTAGATGAACATAGGCCATGAGATTGGTGCTCTCTAATTAATTAAGTAATATGCATTTAAATATCCAATGATTTATTTATACATTCAAGATTATGTTAATTTAATCATTGACCATAGCATACTCAAATATCTAGAATTATATTTCAAGGAATTTAGTTTGTATAAATACTAGTCGTTGGTATATTTTACTTCATCCCCCTTATTATAAGATATTATTCTAGAAAAAATCAAATTTTTTTATCGTTTTTTTTCTAATTATCACTTTATTTAATTTTTTTTATTAAAATAAGCATTTATCAATTATTTTATTTTATATATAATAAATACTATAATTTCTTTTTCTATTATTATTTGAATAGAGATGTCAATAATATTATTGGTCATGAGTATCCATAGATAAAATCTATTAGGTATTAAGTAAATACTTCAAAGGAATACGAGTGGGTAAGGAGTAAGGGATAATTTAAAACTCGCTTATAAATAGATTAGGCACAAGTACCATATTATCTGTATTCGAAGATATCCATTAACCGCAAAAAAATAAAAATAATATAACCGCTTTCAAGTAATAATGTCGACCGTCTTTGTGTCTTCGTCTTAGAAGTCTGAGGGGAGAGGAGTTCAAGAGTACATGAATGCCACTTCTTCTTTGTCATAGATGTCATCCTTAGTCATCGAATCAAACTAGATTTGACGATTCGCAACACACAACTCTTCATCTTTTGGAGCGTGCGAATCAACGTGCAACACGTCTCTATCTCAATGGCTATAACTTTCCTCCAACGGTTATATTCTCAAGAACCATAACAATCACTTATTGATCGATCGAGGGAAAATCGAATGGTCATGAAAGACCATAACACCTCTGAAGACGATTGGATGACCAAGACAACTTTTCATTATAAACCCCTTCGCCTATCACGATAGGTTCGGGCTTGAGGGGCATGTGTACCATATGATCGTTCGGTCAACTATGGACCAGACAGTCAACCATACCACAAGCTGCTCTCGTGACTGTGTAACTATGATCAACAGGTCGAGCGATCAGTCTATGGAGATATAACATCTAATATTAATCAATTTAAGACAAAGTATATTTATCATCAATTGAGTCGTAATTAGACTGTCACTAATAAAAACTCACTCCAAAATCTATGGTTAAAAAGTAAATGATTGTATTTAATATACATTAAATACTTGATTTATAATGAATTTAACATAATAATCTCTAAACATAAAAGACGAACGATACGATAGCGTGAGAATAAACATTTCAATTCCTTACAACATTAAACCGTGGACATCAACCTCCACTCGAAACAATCCCTTTTCACCACATATTCATCCATGCTACATATATTATTGCTTATCAATTACAATGGAGTGAACTAGTGGGTACATAGAGTATGTATTAGTAAATCGTGTCTAATAAATTATTAGAAAATTATTGTGTCATTTCTACTATATGGTGGGCATCTTTTGTAGGTTTGGTAAAGTTTGTCCTAAAAAAATCACCAAAATCTATTATTCTTTTGTAGACCCACTTGGAGGAAACTAGTTGAATAGACTTCCACTTAGTTTGGAGCATAAGTACATGAACATTGGCAATGAGATTGGTGTTCACTAATTAAGTATTACGCATTTAAACACCCAATGATGAATTTAAACATTCGAGATTATTTTTATTTAATCATTGATTATTGAGGGCTCAAATATCTAAAATTGCATAGTTTGTGTAAATACAACTAGTTTTTGTCGATCATACATCACTCCTTAATTATAAGATATTGTCCTAAAATTCAAATTTGTTTATCGTTTTTCTAATCAATCATTTGCATTAATTACTTTTGACTAAAATAACCTTAATTATATAAATTTATAAACAATAAATACGATGAATTATCTTGTTTTTCTCCCTTACGAGAAGATAAGAGAATTCAAGGGTTTTGTTTTAAAAATTAAAGATTCCTTTCTATTATTCTTTTTTCCACCGTACTTTAGGGTAATTTTGAAAAATATATGATAATTGAAAACAAGTTAATATTATTAAATAAATTAACAAAAAATTGTCTTGAATTAGTTATCAATATTTTATGTTTAATTAAGGATGGAGCAAGTTATAGTAATATTTCAGAGCATTATTGATTAAGAAAAGGTATCATTTAAAGAATCAACACCTTTGCATTAACCAACCATATATTTATCTAATTCAAACTTCCTAGTCATTTCAACAAATATATTTGTAAGATGTTGTCTCAAACCCGAAATTTACATTTCTTAAATCTGAAAGAATGTTGATTTTCTAGGACAAACATAAATAAAACAGATCTTATCAAGATAAACATGAATAAGAAAAACACTTGGTCATTGTTGGGTTTGCATTGTACTTTTAGGTGCATTGTACAACTACAACCACTTGAATGTAAATATGATGGGGATGTGTTGGTGATAGCTATAAACCTCTAGTGAAAATGATAGGTATATATGTCTCTTTATCACACTATGGCAGTGTATAGAACAAGGACACATTTAAAAAAAAATTATATATTTAAAAGCATTTTATTTGTAGCAATTTGATGATGTTATATTGTGATTTGGTACATGATCCAACCAAATAAATTTACCCTATACTTGGTTTTAAAATAATGATATGTATCATCCTTGATTAGGAAGGAATGTTGCAAGGAAACTTAACATGTACCAATAATTCATATATTCATATACGTAATTTAAAATAATTTAAATTACTATACTAGGTTATTAGTTATGGATACAAGTCAATCCAACTTTATTATAAAAATAAAGGAAAAAAAAAACGTATCATTAACCTTAACGATGTTACATATATTAAAATAGATTTGATATGAGAATAAATAATAACAATGTGTTACTATATGTATTATTTTTATCAAACATATGTATCTAAAATATGTTAAAACATTAAATATAAATATGTTTTTGAATCTAGATGTTTTATGTGTGAAATTAAATGTATATTTGGTTGAATTTTTCTATAAAAGTTTTAGGAGAGAGAAAAATATAAAAAAAAATTAACTTTTCTTTTGGATGCTGAAAATTAACTTAAAGGGTTGCTATGATGCTAACAAATCAAACTTTAATGGGTAAAATTTATAAGGATATATAAAAAGTTACATTGAGCATATTATTGAAAAATTAGTTTCATTAATTATATGTTTCTTTGATATGGAAATTATATGCATGTATGTTTTTTCTACAGACCTCTCTCTTTTGGACATTATTAACATATTCACATATTCACATAAAAAAAGCTTTTGGCCACTATTGGGGTGTCACATATTCACATCATTCACCTTTTTCTACATAGAATCGAACGACCAAAAACAGTGAAATTTATAATAAGTTAGGTATTGCTACTTCAACTATATAGTTATGTAAATGAGGATTTTGGAATCACTTATCATTTTTTTAATTAGAATTACTGTTGAAAAAATATATATTCTATTATAAATATAACATAACTCATCCGAAGACATTTGAGTGTGGAAATTCTATTATTTGAATTTGGAGTTTTCCTGTTATATTATTGTGTTGATTGTTTTTATCTTTATTGATATAGAATTATTCTAAGAGATAAAAATGTTAATGTTCTTATAGATAAAAACAAATTTTTATAAGAAACCAAAACTGTAAATTTTGGAAAATAAGTGATATCATTCTTAATTAAGATGTGGGACTTATTTAAAAATAAATTTAAATGGATAAAAAATAGAAAGGTTATAAATAGGAATTTTTTATTTATTTTATATTTTCATCTATCTAAAACTGTTTTTCTTCACTAATTTAGATTGTTATAGTAATGTCATATTACATGCTTAAGAAAACACTAACATAATGACAAACATGGATCACTAAGATTTACTTAATATGTTGTGACTCATTCCTCATTGGTTTATCAAATAAGGGTATTCGATGTACAACGTTTGAAAAAAAGAAATTATATGAATAAACTATAATTAGAATAATTACTTACTCTAACCATAGAGTTCATAAAAATTGTTGGCAGGAATAAAAGTATTTGTATTGAAAACCAGCAAATTGCATAAAAATATATAAAAAATAACACCGACAAGTGTGACAATAACATATAGAAAATGAATTGAGATTGAAATTGCAATATAATTTTTTTTTGAGTGCACAACAAAAACTGTGGGACCCACCAGGATTTGACCAACACAAACCGAATCTTTGGAAGACCTTGAGAACTGTTTCATTTTTGTTGCATAGCTGCAACAAACAAATATACTCAATATCTCATGGATACAAGCTTTTTCATCTGCTTTTTATGCATTTCAGTTACTTTATTTTTTTTAATCTGATCGGACTTCAAAGTAATTAAGGAGATATTTTCAAAGTAATTAAGGAGATTTTTACAAAGAGTAAGTTTTTTATTTACTTTATAGATTTTTTTATTCTTCTTATAATTTTATAATTGATGGAGTTATTTGAGAAAAATGATCTCTCAATTTGTTTTATCATATACTAAAATTTTGTTATGCTGGCGTGTCTTGTTCAAGGTTTTCAGATTTTGAGTAAATTCTTATTGAAGTTGAAACTTTCTTTAAAATAAATAATTATATGTAAGAAAAATGACATTACATAAGTCGTTTAATACATATTACATCGGTTTTAAAATCGATAATATAATAAGTCAAAAATATTTTACACTCGTTAACATCAACTAATGTAAAATTGGCACTTAATACTTTCAACAATTGCTACCATGTACATTAAATCCCCAGTATCTCCGACTTCTCTTTCTTCGTAGATGACACTATTTCCACTAACCTTATTTGTCACTGACACGCTCACATTCGAAGTGCAAAGTGTTGGATTTGGATCTATCTCTGGTGGCATGGCTCCCTTATTGGAGAGCAACCAACAAATAATGAAGTTGCGATAGAAGGGGGTTGAATAATATTTTCGAAAATATTTTTTAGACTAATCAACTGATCGTGAAATGAATGATCATTATGAGTTATTCGCACTTACTTTATAAATGTTATTCTGTTGAATGCATTTTATATATCTATCCTTTAATTCATTCTTCTGGTGTTTAGAGATGAATGAACATTTAGCAAAATCGGCATATGTTGAAGGTGTGTGTGGAGAGAAATTACTTTCCACAAGAAATAATTGTTTGTAAAATAAGTTATAACACAGGCATTTTATAATGGTTCACTCATTAAAGCTACATCTAGTTCTCCTTTAAGATAATTTAAAGGGTTTCATTAGATATTCAATGAAATACACATAACTATTCTAACCATTCCTGGTATCCCTAGTCACATAAAGCGTTTTATACTTGTAAGAAAAAATTACCAGTATTAGGATACCAATTTGGTCATTTGGAATTGGCTTGATACACAAAAATCAAGAATCAAAGCTGATGATTCTAGTATCGTGCTGAGGGGCATGAAGTGGTGTTGAGCCTCTAAGTCAAAGAGCTACGAACTTTAGGGCGCTTAGCGACCAGTTTGGATACTGAGTGTTGCGAAGATAGTGAACTCTTTATGTTTTGGGTGCTAAGGGGAAACTCTAGGTCGCTGATTGTTGTGCTCTTTGTTTGGGCAGTCATTGAGCGGTAAGAAGTGGCACTGAGTGTCACTTCTCTATTGTAAATCTAGACTTTTGTTTCTCTTAATTCGTTGAGCGAGTGACTTGCTCGCTGAGCACCAGTATAGTATTGGGCTATTTTGAGTTTTTCTTTAAGTTTTTTATACTTTCAAAAGTTGGTTTGTTTACAATTTTTTATACAGATTAATCATATTGTAGACTATTTAGTAGAAGCATATTGGGTTAGCAGAAAGGATAGGGCACGGGAAGGCGGCACTATAAATAGTCTTCTTTTATTTCTGTTCAAGGGATTATTTTTCGCTGGAGTATAGACTGGGCATATTTGCTAGTGGAGGAAGGTAGGCTTCCTTGGGGGAGAGTATACTTGTATTTTCGATACTTTACTGAATCAATAATACATACATACGTACTTTCCATTTTGTTATTCGAGTGTTGAAGTGAAAAGAGAGTATCGATTAGGTTATTAGCATAAAGTAACCTAACAAATTGGTCTATAGTATTGGGCATCTGTTTTGAGTTTTTCTTTAAGTTTTTTATACTTTCAAAAGTTGGTTTGTTTACAATTTTCTATACAGATTAATCATATTGGTGTGGATATTGTATATGTTAATGGTTGATGAATAAGGTGGTGTATGATGCTATTTCAAGTATGATATAAAAGTGATAATGAATTTTTGTTATTGGTATGCGTAATTTAATGGACCTTGTGGTGAGACTGTATGGTAGTGTTTAGTAGTATGTTGTATTGATGTAGGGACTCAGTCTTGGAAGTTATTCTAACACTCCAACAATCATCTCATCTTAAGTAGATAAGGGAAAGTTATGTGGTGAGGAGTAGCAAAAGGTTCCAGTATATGGTTTGATTATTTGGCTATAGTTTGTAGACAAACTAACCTTGTGTTGTAGCTTGCGTGGACAAGTTGTTCCACCACTGCAAGTGCAAAAAACTTGCCATAATCTGACTTTAATACACATATTCAAATGGTCAAGTCTAAATGTTATGAATTTTTTTAAGTTATGATTTGAACTGAGAATGTACTTATTATATATGGTTGAACTAAATTATGATTGTTTCTTTATAAAATTTAGCTTACTCTTCTGTTTTGTTTGTATGTTTGCTTGTGTTTTTTTTTTAATGATCACCTGATTAGTGTGAGCAGAGAATGATGTTTTAGTGTAGCAGGTGTTAGACAGCGAGGGAACTCATGTATAAACAATAGGATTAATTCTTATGTATATTTGGAGTTTTGAAAAATTATTTTAAAACAGTTAGTCTACTATATAGGTGCTCTTTTAAAAACCTATTATATATAAAGTTTGATGTAATGAATAGGTTTGGATAACTTTAACTGCACTTTATATGTTTTCTATTAAGTTAAGTGTTTTTTATTGAATATATGATGCTTCCATAATAGTGTTAAAACTATTAAAATAGAATGTCACAAATAACATAAATATATAATATGATTTATTATTCAAAATCTTGTTATTTTTTAAATTTTTAAATAATTTTAGTTTTTCATTATCTATTTTTATGTATGTAACATTTGAGATTAAAATATCAGTGAATTTTTAATAATTATAAAATATAAAATATAGTTATAATTAAATTTATCTAATATATCATGTGATCATACTTGTTGGCCAAAATTTCCTTTTCCTTTTTATTTTTCTTTTTTTTCATTATTGTTCTTTCTCCCCTATTTTGCATGTTTCTCTCTATTTCTTCCATTCTTTATATCTTAATTTATAGAGTTGTTATTATTTTTTTTCTAAACCCTAAATAAACCTTATTAGTTAAAATGTGCAAAGTAAAAAACATTTCTACTCTATCAAAGTTGAATTTAGACTCTCTTTTTTTAAATATCTCTATTCCAATTTCTTTGACTACATTTATGTGGGTTTGAAGGTTTTATTGGTTGTATCAGTTAAGAAATGTTGTTCTCTCGATTAATTCATATTTGTAGTAAACTAATTAATACTTTGAAATGAATTAAATATAGAGTTAATTTAGTTGGTTTGATGTTTTTTAATCATTACTAAAATAAACTTACCAAATAAGCAAGTGATATTGCAAGACAACGATACGGTTCTATATAAACTTAGACAACTTATGATATATACTCCTTTTGTAATTGTCTTTATTTAATTTTTAAATACTTTGATTATGTAATTAATCCTTTATATATATATATATATATATATATATATATATATATATATATATATATATATTAAGAAAAGAGAAAAACCCTGTAAAATCAAATAAAAAGTCAATAGAAAATGTCTGATAAAAGCTCACAGCCAGTGTTAAGAACAGACTTTAGCAACAAATTAGAAGATCAGATTAAACTCAAAAACATTTTTTTTTATTTATTTGAATTGTAACTCATTGTCTCATTCGAATCAAGAAGTTGTTTTGTCACTTTTGCTAAGGTTGTTTCATACTCTAGCTTGAACGAACCTTTTTAAGATTAAAGTTGATTTATTTAATTTAATTTATAGAATACATTTTTAAAACTTACTATAATTTTTAAAACTTAATATATGTATAAATTAATTTAATTTATGAAAAATATCTATTTTACACTATCCCTTCTAATTTTTTGTACAAAATAAATTCATCCGACTATACACAAAAAGCCATTAAAATTTTAGCTTGAAAAAAAAAAGAAAAAGAATCAAACCCTAGTCTACCTTAATCTGAAACCAATTGATTTGATTTGACCACTGAAACTCATTGTAGATTCTCAAGAGAACAAATGATTTAACATTTTAAAAATATTTGAAAATTCTCCATCCAAGGAAAAAGAGTGTTTGTTTATGTGTGTGGCCTTGGGAAGGTTTACCACATTGATGGGTAAGGTTTGGTTAAATTATTAGCATTGGGAAGGCCACAAGGTTTGTAGATATATATACATATATGTCACATGTGTGACCACAAAGACCTAAAGTCATATCTTTCCAAGCTGTCCACTTGACAAAGAAGATAAGAAAGTGTCCAATGAACACAATAGGACAAAAACATGTACCACATTTTCACTAACATTGGAGGAAGCTAAGACATCCTTCATCATTGAGCACCATGCCCCTACACATAGTTGCTTCTCATTGGTCATGGCAACATCCTTCCACATGAACATTTTCAACTTTGTGACTCATATAATTCTTTTTTCAAATGGAATGCCATAGGCTCTTGTCTAGATCATTGGTTAGCTTGTTGGACAACAACAACAAGGGTGTACCACAAAGTGAAAGCTACATGTACCCTAATTGGGGTGATGCCCTCATGTGAAGTGAAATGCCACATCATTCTATATCTTCCTATAAATTCTAGTGTGTTTATATTACATCAAATGGAAAACACCACCAATCATACTTGTTTTCCACACCCTTGCTTTGTGATTAAAGTTTACTCCTTTTAAGCCATCTTTCTTTACTTTAAGGTGCCATGTCTCATAAAACTATGAAAGGTAGCTTCAATGAGGAGTTTTGGGTCTTCAAACTTAATTAAAAGATATTCAGTTTTTTTTTTGACACATAATTAATCATTCATGTTTTTTGAACTAATTTTTTTAACTACAATGTTAAAATATAAGTGTATCAATTGTATGACATGTTCTACAAAAATGTAACAATCTTTTCCACTGAATTAGACTATGTGAATGTATAAAAATTTTGTCTATCATAAGCTGAGAAAGCTATTATTATTAAGTATGAAATGAATATCTAATATATAAATGTAATCTACTATGATAAATGTTTTAATCTTTAAATATCTTAGAAAAAAATATCGTTAGGTCAATTATTAGAGATATATTTGTTTTGAAGCTTCAAATTCTTTTAAGATTTTATTATTGGAAGATTTTATTATTGGAAGACACTTGAAAAATTGAAAAAGAAAGATATATTTAAATTGTTCATTCTTTTGACTATTAAATAATGTGAGATTATTTGGTAAGTTGAAAGTTAGAGAGTTTTTCATTTTCACAAATGACATCAATATCTTAACCTTAAGTCTATTGAATTGAGATGAGATCATTAAGGTTAATCACTACATTTAAGGTATTATTTACTTTGGAGTTTAAAACTTTTGTCACAATTTTTTCCTTAAACGATACTTGATTCTTACGATAATATCTCAATAAATTCAAAATCGAAATATTAATGTCATGTGTATAAGAAAAACTCATTTATCTCTTAATTGTAGAACATGTTTTTGGTATATCTAATAGTTTCACAATTTTAAAGTGAATGTCAAAAATAATTTAAATACATATATAAATTTTAATCTTTAAAGAAAATTGAAAACAAAATTGTGACAAGAATTATAAAGTCCAAGACAAATAATACTTAAAATGCAAAATATTATTTCAATGAAATCGAAACAGTAAATAATATTTTTTTTATTGTTATCTTTATATAAAGTGCTATAGTAAAATGTAGCTTGGATTGATAAATGTTAAATTTAATTATATTATAAAAAAGGGTAAAAAAATCAAATTCCAATTTTGGTTAACAGATTAAGAACCAAATTATTTTACAAATAATTTAAAGTTCTTTTTTTCCCTTTTGGGTCACTAGATAGAACATTTTTAACCTACCTATAACTACGTTGCTCCACTGTTTGTGGGACAAACTTGAATGTATCAATATTTGGTCTCGTAATAATGCTGGACAAATATTAGTTTGCAAAAGTAAAAAAAAAAAAAAAGTATATATGATTGTGTTGGACAAATTAATGTGTATTTGATAGAGATGCAGAGCTGGGTCTCTATTTTAAATTATTGGACATGACTTTTGTAAAAACAGAGGTTTTTAATGGGTTTGGGGTCTATTTTAATTGAAGAGATATGTCCACATTCAAGGTTCATAAAATTTGTGTCACTATTTAATATTATTTATATCAACAAACATTCCTACATGACTCTTTATATAAAGTTTGTGTTTATCATTTACAATGAAAAAATACCCAACATTTTCAAAAATGGCCTCAGCTATAGATATTAAAATTATTTTTATAAAAAAATTATTTTAATGTCCTCAACTAAAAATAGTTTTATATTAATGACCTCAACTAAATAATTAAACTGTTTTTTATCAGTAAATTAATGGTGAAGAGATAGAACTATATAAAAATGATAATTCACTTATCAAAACAAATGTATAAAATGAAAAAAAAAAACATTATATATATATATATATAAACATATATTGTTACTATTATATGGTATAAAATCAATATAAATTTTTAATGTATATAAAACTCTAAGAATTTTGAAAGGAAGAAAAGTAAAATTTCTAGAAGAAGAGGGTTCTACATACGTTATTCTAGACATTCTACATTTATATAAAAGTGATGTAGATGTCATTGGTGTATAAGATAAAGACTTTCAACATTATGTGAGACTTGAATTTTCGAAGATTGTTTTAATAAATAAAGAATGAAATATTTACAAATGGTCTATAACAGAATCATTCTCTATTTCATAGAGTTACATTTCTTTATAATTTTTTTCTTTATCTTTTTTAAGTTTAAGTAGTTGAGTAATGTATGGGTTTTGTTCATATCTACTCAACAAACATATTTAGTGAACTGTCTAAATAAGACTCTTTAAGGTTGTTTAAGGCTCTTTATTATTATTATTATTATTATTATTATTATTATTATTATTATTATTATTATTATTATTATTATTATGAAACAGTTTAAATCTATATTTATTTAAGTTATATTTATATATTATAATTAAATTTTAGTAATTTGATATGTTATTTATGATTTATCTTCTATTATTATTATTATTATATTTTTTAAATAAGTATTATTATAATAGGAACATATATCTTTAACTCATGTTAATCCTATAAATATAATAAGGATTAAATATGTTTTTGTCCCTTAACTTTCATTGAAAATTGAAATTAGTCTATCTTTGAAATCTTGAACCAATTTAGTCCTTAAACTTTATAAATGTATGAATTTAATTCTTTTAACTAAATTTTGTTAACTTTATTTGATGTTTCAAACGCATTTCTCAATTAACATTTCAAATACTATCATGAAATGAAATGCACTTAAAACATCAAATAAACTTAACAAAATTTAGCTAAAAGAACTAAATTCATACATTTCTAAAATTTGGAGACTAAATTAGGCCAAAGTTTGAAAAAAAGACTAATTCTAATTTTTACTGAAAATTAAAGAAACAAAAACATATTTAACCCATATAACAATAACTTTCAAAAAAGGAATACTCACTTCATACTTAATACTTAATAATTACTAATAGAACCTAATTCTCTTATTATTATCAAAGAATTTTTGCAGGTAAATCTTTTTATCTACCGTTGATTAAAACTTAAATATTTTATAAGAGTAATACGAGTTTTTTTTCTATTGTAGACCTATATTGAAATTAAATTTTCTTAGTAGAGTTGGCCAATGTTTATCTCTGCAAATAGACCTTTTTACTTGAGAATTCGTTTTGAAGACAATCGAAATTAAAAGTGAATTTATATGTTTGTTATGATAAATTGACGGCCAAATTTAAAACGGGTTTTTAAGATTTTTTTTTAAATATAGGTTATTATTTTGAAAAAAGTTGTAGAAATAGAAATAGAAAAGTATAAAAAAATAAATTTATGGTAATTTTAGTTTAGTTGTAAAAAGTTATTTTATTTATAGAAAATATTAAGATAAAATTTAGAAATATAGTAAAATATATAAATTTTAATAAAAAATGATAAAAAATTTAAATAAGAAATTAGGTAAAAAAAATTAAAAATTTTATTTCAAAAAACATAAAAGTAGAAAATTAAAATATATAGAAAAATGTATAATTTTTTAATAGAAACTTATAAAAATTTTAAAATGTACAAGGTGGTTGGTTATTAACTATTATTTTGTTTTTATTATATTTTTTTCAGTAGCATTGTTCCACTTATTACGAGAGAGATAGCGAATTGTGCATGATAATTATTAATTATCCAGACAGCACACATTGCACATTAGGTGCCAAAAAAATAGTTGGAATTTGGTTATCGAGAGGTCGAATTTTGAATTGGTTTTTTTAATTTATTTTATTTTCGAATTTTTTTAAGAAAAAATGAAAAAGGTAAAAAAAGAAAAGTTTATATGTATATAAGATGATATAATATTTATATTTATGGTTGGATTTTGTAAAATTAAATTGTTGGAATGTTTTTTTTTTTAATTATTAAAGAATAGCAGATGGAGAAATATATTTAAGAAATGGAAAATGTGGAAGTGTAATGTAATTAACTAATATGAATTTAAATTGTTGTAATTTATTAAGATAATAATTTATTGAATATATAGATTATTAAAATTATAGTTTAAAATCTGAAAAAAGAAAAATTGTTGTTTGATAAAAAAAAACTATTAATTTGAATTGATTTAAGATAATTGATTTCAATTAAGTTGACAAATGTATATTTATATGGTTAAAGAATAATTTGTACTGAAATAACTTGAATATATATTTTAAAAGTTCTATACCTTTTTTCAAATGTGTGTGTGTGTGTGTATATATTCTGAATATACGTTTTTTTTCAAAACTCTATACCTCTTATATTTTAAAAGTTTTATAAATTTCTATTAAAAAATCACGCATTTTTCTATATGCTTTAATTTTCTATTTTTATATATTTTTTTAAAAAAATACCCAATCTCTTATTTAAAAATTCTATTAAAAAATATATATTTTACTATATTTTTAAATTTTCTATAAATAAAATATCTTTAAAAATAAACTAAAAATACCTTAAATCTATTTTCTACATATTGACATTTCTATTTCTATAATTTATTTCAAAATAATAATTTATATTAAAATAAAAAGGCTTAAAAACCGGCTTAGAATTTGGCTCCCCATCGATTAGCCGATTTCTAACAGGCAATTTATCATAACAAACATAAATTCACTTTCAATTTCGATTGTCTTGCAAAACAAATTTTTACCATAGTAAGAAAAAAAGGTCTAGTTGCGAAAATAAACTATTTGTTTAATTTCTTATCTTCTAAAATTTTATCTACAAACATCAAATAAAAAAATGTTTCAAGTAATTTATATTTTAAAATTTATTCAAATAAGTTATCCATAAAAACATAATTTATTTCTTTCAAGAGTGTATTATGATTCACTTTTAAGACAATATAATGAAATACTAAATTCTTGCTTTAAACATACAAAATCATCAAAACTTACAAAATATATTTTATAATAACAAAAAAAAAAGTCTTTAAATGAATTATAGATTCTTATGTTTATGATTTCCGTAAAAAATATTTACTTTTTCTCATACCAATTTTATGAAATGTATATAATCCTTATGTGACTGAAATAAAACATGAAGCAATCAGAAATATGGATGACTTAGAACAACTTCTTTGTTCACATAAATATGACCCCTACGTCCTTGGACACTTGGAATCTCTTGTAAGAAGTTGGCATTATCATGACGAATCATCATCATTCATTCACTATCTATTAACCAATGCAATTCGTGGGTCTATTTATGGAACTAATCATGTCAATAACTAGTTTATATTTGAAATGTAGTTTTCTACTTTGAAAAAGAATTACGATTTATTTAAAGATCTAGAAAATAGTTTAAGAATAACAATATTTTAATTATGATATGCGATCGACTTTTTCTTTTATTAAAATTTTAACTATATATAAATAATTTTTTTATTAATTGAATTTTATTTTATAATAATTACTATTTTTTTTGGAAAAATTTTCTAAAATCTTTCTTTATCTTCTCTTTAGATATTTGATTTCATCATTTATTTATTTGAATATCATAGTACATGATAGGACTCTTAACGTTAAGGTTCACAATCCTATTTGATTATAATCTTGAACAGAATAAGTTCCTCTTTTATTTTTTTTATCTTTTAAAAAATATGTTACATGTGGGGGGTTTTGGGCTTGTATATGGTGTTTAAGGACAATCTTTGTTTAGTTATGATTGTTCTTATGTATTCTAATAATTGATCAAAGTTTTCTATGAGTAAGTAGAATAATCTGTGTAAGGTAGAGACAATGGGGAACATCTTTTGAGTTTAGGAGCGTATATAAAGGTAAGAGAAATTAGTAGTAATTTTATACTTGTTAATATCTGTTTTAACTTGTGTATTGGTTTCAATTAAGATGTGTGATTGTTTGATTGTGATTTTGTATGTTAATGTTGAATTATATTGGTAAATTGTTTGAGAATAATGATGAGATTGAATTGTGTTTTTACTGCTTGGACCATTGTTTTTGGGTTGATTTAGTATTGTTTTCTGTAAGACTAAAATGATTTGTCTAGGATTGTTCAATTTGATATATAATATGTTTATTTTGAACTAAAATAAGGTATTTTAAACTAAGAAGGAACTAAAGTTGCATAGATGGTCAAGTTGGACAGCTTACTCAAGTCAATTTGAGAGTTAAAACTTTGATACAATGTTGGGTAGTATCACAAAATCGATGGGCACATTCTCAAGACTCAAGTTAGTGAGCTCTAATGGTTCAGAATGGTGGGCAGAACTCTGGGACCATTAATGCTCACCTCACAATGAATTCTAGAGAGGCGGTAAGCACTAGGCGATTGGGTGCCAAGTGTAAGGCACTGGGAGTCACCCTGTTTTGTGTTATGAATTCTAGAAAATAAATAATAAATTATTAACATATAATTTGAAATAAATAATAAGTGATTTATGTTATGAGATGAGTTTGAATTTAAGTAAAATAAATATGTATGACATGGTGTGATGATTTAAAATTATATGAGAAGGTGATGAATGAGTTATGTGTGATATGTTGTTCTTTGATTATCTTTTTGTGATTGTGTATACCAATTTGATAATGTTTAATGAGAATTAAGATAAATGTAGTCTTTATGATTATGTAAAGAAATGTATGGATTCAAAAGATATGTATACTTTGTTATTGTGGTGTTTCTAAAGAGAAAGACTACATTGAGTAATTTAGTGTTATGCACTTATTAAAAATACGTGTTGGCGAAAAATCATCTTAAACTCTACTAGACTTATAAATTCATGTAAATTATTATAGTTTGTCTAAGTGGTGAGAGATGTAAAAGGTTTTTATGAGGAAATATGGGATGTGACATCTTTTTTTACGAAACCATATGTTAACTTACCATGTGGCAATTGAGACTATAATGTTTGGTGTAACTGATCTTGATACTTTGTTCTATAATTTCATGACACAAGTCCATGACTTCTATTATCCACTGCATAAATACATATATTAATACTTTGTTCTATAATTTCATGACACAAGTCCATGACTTCTATTATCCACTGCATAAATACATATATTAAGTATATTGCTTGTATCATAAATGTTGCTTGTATTGTTTATAGAGAAAATTGACTATTTTGATTGTAAGTTAATAAAGATTATTTATCTTTTCTTTTCTGTGTGTATTGTGGTTTATCTATATGCAATAATTGTATATTTTATATGGATAGAAAATAGTGTAGATAAGGTACTCAACACTAAGATAAAAGGGAATGGTGGTATGAATAAAAGTAGACTACATCCGTATAATTTCATTTATGTTTTACATATTTTCTCTAAAATTCAAATACATTTATGTTTATGAAAATTTTATTAAGTAACTTATCAAAAATTTTGTAAGGTCACATGCTAGTTGTACTTGATATAAATTTGAAATACTTGGAATTAGTGAAGTGATTATAGTAATTCGAGATATTACAATTTAAGTATAATTTAGTTAAGTATAATTTAGTTAAGACTTTTTAAATGGATGAATTTAGTTCTTAATAAATTTTATTGAAGATTTGTATTTGATAGATTTTTTTTTTTTTACTTTTTTTTAAGTTGAGTTGTCTGAATTTATAAAAAAAAAATACTAAAATATGTTTTGTAATTTCAAATTCAAAATCAGTGTATTTATATCTTCACATATATGATTTATTATTATTATTATGAGTTAGAAAAATAGATGGTTTTGATTCATCTGCAAAACACCATCCCAGTGGATTAAAATATAAGTGTACTAGTGTAACCTATAGTAAATAAGTATTAGACGAGGGAGTTTCAAAATTTAATAAATAATGATAATGATGTTCTAAGTTAACTTTTAAAGTTATAATTGAAAATTCAATAGCTTTATTTTTTATTTATTTAAAAATATTATTTCTCTAAAATTAAATCTTCCTATTACACAAAGCATTGATAAAATTAAACATTTGAATGAAACAACTAAAAACGGAAGGACTTAGTTTGAATACAGACTAAAGTTACAATGTTTCCTTTTGACTGAAAGTTATAATACAATGTCCAATAATTTCAGAAACCAAACCAATAATATACATTTCTTCAAGCAATAATAATTATGTATTTAATTATAATTAAATGATTTAAAGGAGTACTCTTTGCTATTTAATGCATTTGACCTTTATATTTGAAATTATTACAGAATTGATTATTTTAATGAATAGTTTTCGCAATGTGTTTAGTTTCAGCGTTGTTCAACAATTTTTTATTCTATTTTTAAGTTAACATTTCTTTTATTTCTTTTTTTGTTAAAAGCAATTGTTTAGAACTTTCTCTAACTAAAACGTTTTATATTTAAAGCGACGTTGTGGCGTCCCAGAATATACGACATACATATATAATAAAGACGTCATTCAGTTATAATATTGGAAAGCAGTTAGAGACATATAACAGACTATATTGGTTACAGTCATCCAAAATAAAATCAGATTTGGTCTCTTAAACATAAAGGACCACTGCAAATTATCATCAGAATAATACTACTAATCAAGATCCTAGACATACTAAGCTGCATCATTACCGTCTTCCAGTCTTGCTCCACAAACACCTCCTCTTCATCTGCTCACATCCAATTTTGGATGATCATTGCAACAGAAAGCATACCCAAACAAAGCACGAACACACAAGCAAGGGTGAGCTAGTTTTACAAGCAAGCATACTATATTAGAGTAAACAATTCATCAAATAAATACTTTAAGCCAAGAAAGTTAAATCATACAAAGGAACATGTCATAAACTAGACTTGACTCGTCCGGACTTAGAATGACTACCGAGCTATGACGGGTTATGCAATCGTGGTGGCTTATGAAACTTGGGTTTCCCACCCCACCACACTCACGAGGTTAGCTTGTTCCAGGCCTTGAGGCATACTGGAAGCCCCCAAGACTAAGACCTCCTGCTACTCCTCACCACATGGTTCAATCTTCTCTACTTGAGAATGAAAGACCATTGGAGCGTCAGGAAAACCCCCAAGACTGAGCTTCCCTGCAGATCATTCTAAACACTAAGGCACCACCAGGAATCTTCTCCTTGAAGATCATGGAATTACGTCAATCCACCATACTCTTAACCACATATTCTTTTTACTTTAACCATACATAACATGTTGAATATCCTCATACAATATAATATGTTCCCATAGATATTTCACAACCAATGTAACCACCCCTTAATCAATCATACAACAAGAGTATATTAATCTACTAGACATCAGAATTTCTCGCACAACGCATACTATTCGCAAGGCGAGATAGGATCCTCTCGCACCGCGCACACCTTAATTCGCATAACGAATTAAGTCGCAGCATACATCAAACTTCAAACCTCTCGCATAGCGCACCCAGGTCGCTATGCGAGAACCCAGACAGAGACCAACCTCCCCAAAGCTCTCGCTATGCGCCCCACTCGCCCTTCGAATTAAATGGGCAGTGATCCCAGACCACCACCAGTCGCATAGCGACAGGATTCGCCATGCGAATCCGCAAGCAGAGAGCAACACCCTCTGGTAATTCGCACAGCGCACCAGCTCGCCCAGCGAATTACCCAAACAGTGAGCACCCTCTACAGGGTTTCGCTATGCGAGACAACTCGCATAGCGACTCTGCATAATCAGTAGAACGAAATTTCTGCAGAATTATCTACTCAACCATTCCTTACCACTTCTAGACCTTTCTTCCAACTTCTAATGCCCCTAACTCATATTTCATACCTAGTTAAACTTGTCTAGGCGCTCCTAAAGTGACATTAACATGATCCTAAAGTAATCACTACCAAACTTTTCATTAAAACTCTAATGTTATTAAACTAAGGACCCAATTTCAATTCTACCTTGTTTCTAATGACTTTACTCAATTTTCTGACCCTAACCAGTTCTAATTTACTCATCTAGACTAGCCCAACTTGCCCAATTGGTCATCGGAGAAGAACCCAATGTCTGAACGCATCAAACTCACCTTCGACGCCAGCACATATGACTAGTCACAACTGACTGGATCAGACCAGGGCTGCTCTATGATCAGGGATGTGCCAACTCAAGTTTTTAAGGTTCCTCTATCCTACCAACAAAGTGCTCTCAACAAGTCACCATTAGTTTATCAAAGTCATTTTAACTGTCCTATGGTGTTCTAGACTCCAGTTGCCCAATTTCACTACCTTACTATCTCAATTCCCCTAAAGTGACTTAGACCTCTACTAATTTACTCAAACAGTGTATACTTACCTTACCTTCCATTAGATCACCCATTTAACAGAATACATACATTAAACATGCCCAATTTCAGATATCCACTTCATACAAACAACTACACAGTCATTACTTCAAACATCACATGTTATACAGTTAGGTTCACATAACGCATCATACCCAAGCAAGTGAAATATCATTCCAAACAGCATACCAAGTAAGAGTATAGCCTACATATGTCTCATACAAGCAATGAAAATATTTCTAGCTCCCCTTACCTGGAAGTCAAACAATATATTCAACTAGAGTGCCCTAACCGTGCCCCTGACAGTGAGAATCCAACAGTGCCCTACAACCACCTCAATGGTGATGAAAACAGCTCTTAGAGCTAGAACAGGCAGGAAATCGAAAGGAAATACTATCCAGCTGCATGCAACCAGTAAAGTTGCATGCCCTAGGTTCAAGAAAATGGAGAAACTGACTTACCCGTCCAAATGGAAATCTAATCGGATAGAAGGGAAGCTCTCAACTCCGTGAGCGAAAGAACACCACCTAGTTGAAAATATAATGGTTCGAATGTGAGTAAGAGTAGAGAGAAGGCGGAGAAGAAAGAAATAAGCTGAGTTTAGAGAGAGAAAGAGAAACTGGATGATGAGCTCAGAGTTGGAAAAGATTAAACCCTCTCTAAGGTCATGGTGCCCTTGGCCCTTTGGGCCTGGCTGCCTCAGAAAATAAGGCCCAATAGCCCTTATAGTTTCCCGGACCTTACATATATAATTCATTTAATAGAAAATTTGACATGTAGCACTTTTAATTATTTTTTTTCATTTTACAAATTTTTACATGAGAAATATATATATATATATTACAAATCAAGTTAGAAGTACAAAAAAAATTACCATCGTTGAATATGTAAAAGAAAAAACCAAAAAATAAATAAAAAAACCAAAAATAAATAAAAAATGAAAGAATGCGACATCATATGTAATCCTAAATTTAGTATGAACAGATCTAAAATTTAAATGCTATATTGTAATAACTTAATTATTCTACTGAACCGTGGAAAAAAAATTACTTTTACCAATATATGTTTTTAATTCTTGCAAAATTGGTGATTTTTTTTTCATTTTTTCATTTCTATAAAATTTGAAACAATTTTTTATTCCTTTTAGAATAGCTGAATTTTGATATTATTTTTTATAAAATACAAATGTTTTATTTTCAATCTTTAAAATTTTCTAATCACTATTTATAATTTTTTTATATTTATTTAAAATAGATAAATAACATTTATTTTATAGATATTAAAATTTAGGTATCACAAAATAACATTGTATTATAACAATAGATATTTTATTTTAACACATGAATTGTTAAGTACTATTACTAAGATAATATTAACATAAAAAATAAAAATTTCCAAATTAAAAACATTTTTTAAAGATTTATTATTCACATAAACATTTTTAATTGAGTTTCTAAATGTTTAATTTTATATATTTTTTAATTAGCCGTTTTTGTTTAATCTTTCCCAAATAAGTAACTTCTATTATTTTTATTAAACTTTGTATTAAATATATAGATCTAATTTGGAATTTTCTTTTATTGAATATTTTTCTTTCTAATTCGTTATCTAGTGCACTTTAACAAAAATATTTCTTAAAATAATAATAAAACATTTCTATTTATGACAGCTTTGACCACAATTAATTCAAGTCATAAACGGTAGCAGCAGCAGTAGTACTCTTACTCGTTTCCAAAACGCTTCCGTTTTATATATATTCTTTTTTCTTTAAATACAATGTCGTTTCCCATTGTTGTGTTGAAAAATTAATTCCATAACCAACCACTCTCTCTCACTGTCTCCCTCTCTATCTATATCTAACAAAACGCCAACTCCATAACCAAAACGACACTCTCTCTCTCTCATATATACTTCAAACTTCATACACATAGAAAACTCCTTCTCCTTCTTCCGTGAACCTGTAACTGTTTTCCGCACTCTCAGATCTTCGCGCCGAACCTTTTCCAGTTCGATTCGCGTTCTTCGGATTTTCGCCAGAATGAGAGATTCAAGGTTACAGATTAAGATGCTACAGTATCAGTAACGGTAGCTTTTCGGAAAAGAAGAACACAACAATGGAGGATAGAGGAAGCTCATTCGTTGCTGTGAGGAGAATTCCTCAAGGAGAAACCTGCCATTCAAATTCTGGTAAATTTCAGAACAAAATGAAAAATAGAAAAACGAAAATGCTTCGAAGTTTCTCCTTTATTTTTTGTGTTTTTTTTTCGTTAATTTCGCTCTCTCTATGTATATTTGAAAGTTTTTTTTTTTCATTGTTCTCTTATGATAGGTTTAGTTTTTGTACTTGTACTTTGTATTGTGTTGTGTTGCACCTCCTCTTTCCTTTTGCTTTTTTTTCTCTTTCTCTCTCTTACTCTTTTCTGCAAAAATATAATATATATATATATATATATATATTATTAAATTACCGTTAATTATTATAATAATAATAATTACTATTATTACTATCGAATATATGGGCCGGGATCGGGATCGAACCGTTTAGGATAGACCGAATCAAAACGCGAGTTGCGTGATGTTTGCTGCTATTCTTAATTGCATTGGTGGGATGCCGAATTCATTTTGTTAAATTATTTATTATTTTATTATTATTATTTTGTTTTGTTTTCAGAAAAAGAACTTGTATTACTGTTGCAGTTAGAATTATGCAAATTCCGATGTTAGTTTGTGAGGCTTGGTTGTTCCACTAGATCTAGCGTTCGTGAAATTGGGTTTTGTTCGTATTGTGTATTGGAAAATGCTGTTCACGTGCTGTGTTTGAAGCTGGTTCCATTAGTTATGATTCAGAATAAAGCAGTGCAGAGATCTCCTATGATTAAGCGCTGCTGCGTTGGCTCTTTTTCATTATTATTGTTATTGTTAATGTGTGTTTCTCTGTTTAAGGGACGATGTGGCATGTGGGTCCACATCCAGGTATAGACTTAGTTTCTGGATTGACCCTGTGGGGAACACAGAAACTACTTGTTAAATGTTATGGAGGCATTTAGGATTGAACAAAACTCAGTTATGATGAAATTCTTACTCTATAGGAAAAGAAAATAAGAAATTGAAATGAATTAAGGTGCTTCTACAAGTTCACCAGCTTATCCATTAGTTCATTTATAAAGAAACTCTTTCATTTGGCTTCCCTGGATGTTGATTATAATTTATAGAAAAAGTTTAATTCATTCCATCTTATTTTTCTTCTGTTCCATTGGTGCTTTTTGAGAAGTTTATCCAAATAGAGCTTTTTGGTGTTTATTGTATAAGCGCTTATGTGTAAGTGGCTTCTACAATTGGTCAATGAATAGAATTTAACCGCTTTTAGGTTGTTTGATGTCTTGATAAGCTTACCTTGAAGATCTTGTTGAAATAAGCTGACAACAGTTTTATAGATAAACATCAGAAATCATTATCAGAATCTTTGTAACACTTTTATAAGTACTTGTGTCATAAAATAAGCCTAAATTAGTTGTAAATAAAGTTTTATTGAGCTCCCCCTAAAGATTGAATGGCAGATTGTGTCTCTTTTTCCCGGCTATTGAAATTTCTGTACAGACCATAAGGGACTGTAGTTTGGGGAGATTGCAATGTTGGTTTTTTCACAATTTTGTATTACTTTGTATTTTAAGGCTTTCCAGTTACGTTTATGAGGATTTGATTACAATAAATTGTAAATTCGGAAAGCTAAAAGAATGTTGCCACTTTCTGTGTTGTTTGAAGCACTGCTTGTTGATCCATTTACTTAGGATGAAATATGTAACATAAGATAAATTTGGGTAGAATGTTCGTTGATGGCAGTTTTTTTTGTTGCAGCTGAGGTTGTGGCAGGATCAGCAGCATGGCTTGGTCGAGGTCTGTCTTGTGTCTGTGTACAAAGAAGAGATAGTGATGCTTCTAACTCTTTCGATTTAACCCTCGCCCAGGTACTTTTTTTATATCAGTAGCAGCACTTAGTTTCTTGTTCAATTATCTCTGTTAGCAGTGTAAAGATACTACAGCTTTTGTATAGAATAAATAAATAAATGAGCATATTATACATGGTGTGCAATATAAACATTTTACGATTTAGGTTTGTGCTGAATGATGTCTTACCAAATAATAAACATACTGTTAAATTGTATTTCTGGTTACGTGTTTCTTTTTTATTTGTTTGTATGTTTGTCATCCATATATTTTGTATGGTTTGGGAGTGCGAAGAAATTTAAATCGTGACTGCCAATAGCTTTTCAGTTGTTGTGTATAGTGGTACCAAGAAACTCGAACTCCCTCTACCATATGAATTTTTGGATCACTTTCTTATTTTTCTGTTAAATATTGTTGTTGTTCATAATTATACAACATGGTGTTGAATTTCCAATTCTCAGGAGGAATGCTTACAGAGGCTACAGAGACGTATAGATGTTCCCTATGATAGTTCTATTATTGAGCACCAGGTACCTTTGATATTATTACTTTTTAAGTCTGTGAGCAATTGTGGCAACCATTACGATGTACACTTCAATCTATGTACTCAGTTCTATCTGCTGTCGTTGGCTTATTGCTGTACGTGAAATCTTCAATGTCTTAATAGTGCAATTTACATATTTAGGATGCCCTCAGGGCTTTGTGGAATGCTGCATTTCCTGAAGAAGAGCTTCATGGCTTGATATCTGAGCAGTGGAAGGAAATGGGCTGGCAAGGGAAAGATCCATCAACAGATTTTAGGTACCTATTGTCCTCGTGTTCTTCACTACTGAGCTCTTTCCAGCTAATATTGTGAATGACTTCCTCTAAATATTTGGCAGGGGTGGTGGTTTTATATCGTTGGAAAATTTTCTTTACTTTGCTAGGAATTTCCCGGTACGATATCTTTATGGGCTTTTCATTCTTATATGATTTGATAGATTACTTTTGTTGACCAAAATTAAAGTTTAGAATGGAAAGCATGATGAAAGAGAGCTCATCGTTAAGTAACATGGACATTGTATTAGTATTTGTATTTCTTTCAAGAGAATGGGCCTTTAGTTATTAGTTTCTAATATTGAAAGGGACCTCTGTAGAGATATAATGTTATTGTTGGGTATTGGTTTTTGAACAATGGGTATTTCTCACTCTGTAACGATTTCAGATGAAGTATGAATTCGTGTGTTTGAACTTTTTCCATGATAGAAGAATTGTGGCCATATATATTGTGTACGGTTTGTGTTTGCCATATATTGCATATTCTCTTGCTTTCTTTGAGATAAAGGTTCAGTAGCAAGTGAGATTGCAATATAAAGGGGAACTATGTTTCAATTAATTGATTTTTTTTGTTGCCTTTGTCTTTGTTTTAAAATTACACGTAAAGGAAGCTTTGAAGACTCCGAAAGTAAACATATTTAATCCTATTTATTGCTTTAGGCCTTCCATAATCAACAATGATGTGTGGACACTTCAACCTCTTATTTCTTTTTCTCTCTTGCATCTTCTCATATCATAATACCTTTCTCATTATTGCTTCTCTCCCTTCTTTGTCATTCTCTCTCAAGTTGTAGACTAGCTTTTGGTGTCCACAAAACATTATTGTTCCATAATTTACTATTGTAGCTAATCTAAAAGTCACTTTGTACATTTTCCTGTGAGACCCTCGGTACCGTATTAACTTATCTTTGTAATTAATGTTGTTTTGGTCCCCGATAACTACACAAGTTTTTCTTAAACCTAATAACTTGTTTCCATTCATTTTCTTTATCTTATCCTTTTATTTTTGTAGAAATCCTTCCAGGATCTTTTACGAAAGCAGGAAGGAGATCGATCAGTGTGGGAATATCCATTTGCAGTTGCTGGTGTTAATATCACTTACATGCTGATACAAATGCTGGATCTTGAAGCGGGTTTGTTACTTCTGTTGTTCTGATTTTTTTGTTTGCCGTTATAACTTTTGTTGTGTTGTTGTCACGTCTAAAATGAAGAACTGGGTCACGTCAAAAATAAAGTTCATTGAATACCCATGATAAAAGTCTACTTAATATTTAAGTGCTCTTTCAATTTGTATATGGACATTTTACTTTTGCATAAAGCCGTATAACAAAGGTCACCTGTTATTACTATCTGAGTCATTGATGGTACCATATTTTGATACATTGAATCAGTATGTGGATCAGAAGCATCTAATAATATGCTTTGCCTTTACAGTCAAGCCACGCAACCTGGTTGGAGCAACTTTTCTAAAATTTCTTGCAGGTAGCCGAACTCTCCCTTTTCAATTCTTTATTTTCGTCTTGTTGAATTTGGAAGAGGATCAGGGAGGGTTGAAATTCTAGTTAAATTGAAAAGGGATTATTTATTTATAGCTTTTACTTGCAAGTTGGAGCGTTCATTTTATGTTAAGCTTGCTGTTTGAGTAACTAAATTCATTCCTGTTTGTCTGACAGAAAATGAGTCAGCTTTTGATCTTCTCTATTGCATAACTTTCAAGCTAATGGATCATCAATGGCTTTCTATGCGGGCCTCATACATGGATTTTAATGTACGTATTCTATGACCTCAGCTTAATGTAGAAAATTTGTGGCACTGATAATTTTTTTCTTGTGTAGAAGTTTGATGAGAACAGAAAATTAGTAAAACTTCTCCATCTTTCAAAATAATTGAAAGATATCCTGGAACTGAAAAAACTAGTTTGAATATTTTTATGCGACGAGGAAATGCTCTGCATGAGCATTTCACTGAGTAACTGGCATGATCCTTTATGACTAAAATATAGTTTTGGTTATTCATGTTTTTACTAAAATTCATATTGATATTTTGTCTTCTAAAATACAAACGTTGGTAATTTTTCACTTAAATTTTGTTCCTTTTGTCTCTTAAATTCTGACAGGCAGTGATGAAAGCAACACGACGTCAACTAGAGAAAGAGATTCTGGTTGAAGACATAACGCGGCTTGAAGATTTACCCTCTTACAAATTACTCTCCCGATAGTATCAGTCTCCTATTTTTGGCCACGAGGCTTTTGTATATCATTCCATGCTCCTATCTTAATTTCCACTCCTCTTCTTAATTCAGCAATTTTAAGGACATTTCAGCGAGAATGAGCTATATAACATGTAAAACTGATGTCATGAGCTTAATTCCTTATACGTGATCTCAACAAGGTTTGAGATTCAGCAGTTAAGTTGAAAGATGATATTTGTTGCCTGAAATGTAGGTTTGCTTGCTATATTGGACACTTTTGATTTGTGATTTGTCACACTTTACCTATATATTTCCTTGCAGTATTAACGGGTAAATGCAGCTTGAGGTAATGTGTTTCAGAAACCCTTATTTCATTTTTATGACCTTGATTAATACACTCCATATTGTTTGTCATAGAATCAATGCTGCATTTAATATATCTTCCAGAAACTCCTAGACATCAACTTTCAGTTTCATAGTTCTGTTCATCAGTCATTTTTTAAATAATAGCACATTTTCAAGGATAAATTGCACTCAACAATCAGTTACCATTAATATAATATGGAAGTATGATAATTCTTCCCATTATACAACTACCGTTGCATAGAAATTTAACAATGTTTCTAAATTTTAAGTTATTGTTCAGACTCGATAAAAACTATACTCTTTTTTGTGTTATGATCGCAAATACCTTTTTTATAAATTGTGATCATTGTAGTAACAAATTAATGAAAAATTACCAATATCGTTATTTATCAACATTCTACTCTATTATATAAAGCACTTTATAATTTTTGGTTAATATATCTAATATTGTATCTATCTTAAATATAAAGAAATTGTCGTGTATCAGTGTCCTATTAAGTATACGTCTTTCATAGGAAAAAATATTACATGGCATTATCATATAAGGATGATAATTAATAAGGATATCAATTATAACTAAACTTTAATAAATTTTGTAATTATAACGTGTTCCCTCCAATTTGAACAAAAAGAGAGGAAATAATATAAAAGAAAGTACTATAATTTTGTAAAAAGACAATCATTCATATATTGCTGTTTTCTTTCCTTGGTCACTGTTTGCTTTAATTTATAATCATTCTTTTATATTTTTTTTATCATGAAAAAATTTAAATGTATTTTTCAAAATATATTTCACTTAAAAAATTAACTTTTAAACTTCATTCTTAGTTAGAGGTATTTAGGTTATTTATACATCTACTTTTGTATGTACTTTATTCAGTTAATCTACAAAAAAAAAAAATCATTTCTACTTTTCTCTTACTTTTTTATGGTTTTATTTCACTTTACTGGATGAACTAAGCAATACCTTTGATCTTGTCCTTAATTTAAAAAAGAAAAAATCATTCGCAGTAATCAGCACACGAAAAAAAAATTCACAACTTACTCATGTTACTTATCGAAGTTATAACAATGTTAAATTGCATTGAATTAATATCATTTTGTTTTAGCTTACGTGCATATATGAGGGGAAAAAAACTAAACTAAATCTTTTACAAAATCAGTTTGCACGTAAATTAAATAAATTAATTTTCCCAATACTTCCGATTTATGATAAATAGTTTTTTCCTTCTATATAAATGCTTTTAAAAATGTCATGTATTAAGATCATGCCGACTTAGCAAAGCAACTTAAAAAAATACAGTAGCGATTTGAATAAAAAAAACATTAGATATTAGTAAAATTGAGAATCGTTAAGTGGGATGGTAGAAAAGTCGTAGTTAATAATTAATAAATTTAATTATATAAAATTTGAGCAATTATAACATCATTTCTTAAAGGACGAAAGCACACTTTCAAAATAATTGAAAATGTTATCTGATCATATCTGGTCTTAGCATACATAATTGTACGTGAGTGATTTTGAAAGGCACACGAAGGTTCCTTCTATGATGATCATAGTGATAATAAGACAAGAATATTATTGAAGCTTTTTGTTATTGAGTGTTTTGATATTCTGTCTCAAACCCTTTTTCATTTTACTTTTCACCTAACATTAACAAGGGTGCCTACTAATATTTGTTGTGGCCACATGCTATGATTTAGAGCAGAATTCTTACCCACTCATAATTATTATTAAATATGTCCCGTTTTGTTAGCTTTTATAAAATATTGCTAACAAAACTATTATTGTACAAAATTTTATCTATTATTGTAGTTATTATTGTTTTGAAAGAAATCAGAGTTTTAAGCGATTTATAAAACTCCTTCCAAGCTTTAAATTACCATTCCAAGCAAATTATTTAAACTAAATTTGAATGAGATAACGCGTGCATAGAAGATTCAAACTAAACAGCATTGCATCATCTCAAGCAAAAACATACAAACGATAAGCAAAAGCAAAACTAGTTTGAAATTTTGATTTATCAGACTGTGAGCATGTTTCAACAGACATAGCATAAGCAGAGACTTGAGATACAAAACCAAGGTACCAAACTCTAACAAAAGCCCAGAAATGGACCGAAACAGAACATGTAGATTAGATAATCTGGATCATCCTGGGGCAAGCAACTTCAAGATCAACTTGAAGCATATGGTTTACTCATAGATCCAAGAGTGTTGGGAGCTTTGCCAGTTAACAGAGCCATCAGGGAACCACAATGCAATTTCCTTGCGAGCACTCTCAACTGAATCACTTCCATGGATAACATTCCTATACAAGAACAACTTCATCAGAAAAAGTACCAAACTTCCCTCAAATTAACCAATGCAATTAATTAATAAAAAAGAGAAACACCATTCACTGAAATTCATTGGAAATCACAACCCATTTCTAAAGGTCAAAAATTTACTTCAAATTGATCAAAAAATTAATAAAATGTAGATACGTACATAAACTACAGAAAGAAAAGAGCCATGTTGAGAAACATTGACTAAAATACCAACAATTTTTATTTTGATAAAAACAATGACATACATATACAGAACATGGATTTATTGGGTTCCCCTCCCTTCATTTTTATTCTTTTCATGTCTTATCATCTACCTTGATAATTGAAGATGTTATGAACACATTGCAACATTCACATTAAAAGAAAAATAAATAAATTTGAGGGCACTTTTTGTCTCTAAAACCAAGGCTTCTCTGGACACCAACATCTCTAAAACACACAAGAAAAAATTGAATATCAAACAACAAAAAGATAACCTAATATCAACATAACTAAATTAGAAACATGAACAATGGAAACACATTTGGTTGCAGCATGAAAAAAGAACTAAATTGTGAAGAAAACAAATTTATACCTTCCAATGTCAATAGCATAGTCACCACGGATAGTTCCAGGCTCAGATTGAGCTGGGTTAGTGGCCCCAATAATCTTTCGGCCAGTAACCACAACATTTTTACCCTCCCAAATCATGGCAACAACAGGGCCAGAGATAATGTAATCCACCAATCCACTGAAGAAAGGCTTGGCAGATAAATCAGCATAGTGCTTTTCAGCAAAAGCACGCTCCACACTAATAAGTTTCAAACCTGATACCAAATCACATTAAAACAACCGTTTGTTAATAACAATTTCAAAACTAATAAACTTGATCATAACTCATACTAAGAACAAGATCTTGGTGTTCGAATATGAGGTCCAAGCAGATAAAAATTCACAAAATACATGAACTTTAGCTTTAATCTAGATCAGAAACAAAACAATAGGTTCTGATCTTAAATCACAACAAAAATTCAGTATACTATTGAGCAGTTAACAAAAATTTACCTTTCAAGTAGAAACCTTTCTTCTCAAATCTGGCAATGATCTCACCAACCTGAAACAGAATCACTTATCAGTCAAATAAATCATATGCATGATCCTTCAAATTCAGAACATAAACGTTTAAAAACGAATTACCGACACAAAAAATCATTGCTAAAACAACCATCGTCCCATTTTAAGGAAATCCATATAAAGCAAACAATTCTTCTAAACCCTCCAATTTCCCAAGACACAGAAACAAATCCTTAACAAGGTTATCAACTCATTCTCTGAAAAGTCATAAACATCAAACCCACTTTCTCTAAACTTCGCATAACTGAAAAACAAATCACTAACACAGTCGTCGACCTTTCCTGAAAAGTCATGAATAGCCAACCCAAGTTTTCAAAACACAAAATTTCCCAAACCCAGCTCAAATGAACAAGTAAAATTTAAAAAAATAAAAAATAAAAAAATAAACGCTTAGAAATTCCACAAACAAGCACATGCATCCAAAATTTTCACGAAATTCATTCACAAATGCATCTTGAAATTTAACGAATAAAAAAGGAATCAAAAAAACTAAAAAGAAAAATTGTTAAGAGAGAATGGAACTCACAAGGCCTCTCTGAACGCCATCAGGCTTGATCATGATGAAGGTTTGCTCGGCCATCTCTCTCTTTTAGACGATTGATTATGGTGTTTTCTGTAGTGAGTGAGCAAGAGAGAGCGTGAGATATACGATAGGATGTCGGAGAGAAAAGGGTATTTATATACGGTGCTGATGAGGACTCCAACCCTAACCCTAATTTTCACGAACGAATATTCTGCATTTGGCCTTTGGAATCATTTTCATTTCACTGTTTTTCCTTTTCTTCTCTTACCTAAAAATATTCTAATTCTCTCTTTTAGAAAGGAAGATTTTGTATATTTTGTTTTAACAATAATACCTACAAATTATTATTGATTCCTCTTTTTATACTTTCACTAGAATTAATTACAATAGTTTTTATACTTTCACTACAATTATTTATAATATATTTGTAAAATTTTCTTTTCCAATAGCAAGTGTTTGTCGAGACTAAACGGACTTCAATTTATGTGTATTGGTTTATGATTTTAATTTTGTTTATCGTCTAGTTCTTTTTATATTTTCTTTTCGGTTTATTTTTATCTTGATTTGTTTCAATAAAATTTACAAAATGTATTTTAACACTTAAGTCAGTTTCTTGGTATTGTTAGTCTAAAGTGCTAATAAATTATCTTGCATATCTTAATTAATGAAATTCTTTCTTTTGATGGATCAAGACTCATTTTTAACATTTGGTGAGGCCTAATTTCCCTTAATCTTTCTTAGCATAGAGGCAACAAATTAATTAAGGTAAATCATACTTAACTAATATCTGGTTTGTGATTAACTTTTGTTTGATTTTTTTGTTGATCATTTGTCTCGAATGCCGACAACAAGTGACATGGTTCAACTTGTTTCGTATCTTTATCTTAATGGTGCTTTTAGTAATCGGGTATACACAATCTTATCTTATGTTTAGGTTTTGTGTCGGTGTGAGTTGTGTGTAGTACATTTACCTCTGAACTTGAGTGTTATTAATGAAAAAGTTTGCAAAGAAAATTCAGTTTCCTTTGGTTTGGTCCCATATAGTATACTAGGCTTCGTGCCCAAGAAGACACGATGAAGTATGACTTTGAATGTATACGACACTTTTGAATGTATACGACACTTCAGTGAACGTGTTTTGTTGTGTCAACTTTTTGCAAGTGTGATATGAAGTGCTAAAGAATTTTGATCATTGGATTCTTGTCGATCTAATGATTAAGACTTAATGTCTTTTGAGTTCCTATACAGCTTGATTGCCTATAAATAAAGAAGGTATGTGAAAGAGAAATTGTGTTGTTCTACAATTTTGTTTGATAATGTGTTTTTGATCAATCGAGAGCCTTAAGAGATCTATGAGGTAATAATGTCTTCTAGCTTTAGTTCCATCACTAAGGAGTTTTCGGGTTGCTGGGACAAAGGTTATGCTGATGAAGAGGTTCTAACGGTGTCAAATTCTAGTTCAAGTTGTGAGAGCTTTATTGATCAATATTATTTGTCTCTCGAAGAGAGTCAAAGTGGCATTTTGCCAATTGTACAACCAGATGATGCGAGAAACAACAGTGGCTCGCTGAATGTACAATTAGAGGGTTTGGCCAAGGCAACCAGTAACGTTCAGGGAAGAAGGCCCATGATCATTATTGTCGAGGGTAATGATGTCGGTGATGGTAATAAAGATGCAAATGCAAAAAGGTTAGCATTATGTACCGAATATGAGTGGGTGGATTTCCATATCCACGAGTACTTGTTAAAGTATAAATGGTCCTCGATGTTACAAACGTTTTTCTACAATGTCGATGTTCTTGACAAGGGAGTTGGTGATGCCATACTTTCACTATGACCAAGCAAATCAAACGACAACATATATCATGGTCAACATGGATCCAAAAAAGGGTTTTTCTATTTTTATTCGTGTTTGATGACGAATCTTTATGTTTGTCTTCCATTGAATGAGTTTATTGCAGGGTTTTGCATATCCTAAATGTGGCACCTTCCCAGCTCCATCTGAATGGTTGGGCTTCTCTCCAAGCATTCAAGATGTTGTGCTGATATTTGAGTTTGACATTATCTCCTCACATTTTTTTATATCACTTCAGCACTCAACCTAACAAGAAGGTGGGTTGGTTATCTTTGATAAGTAAGGTTTGTCTATACTTATTGCCATCATTCAAGTCTTCTTACAAGAATTTCAAAAGAATTTTTTTCAAAGTGATAATTGAGGAAGTTTACGTTGTATTGGATACAAATTAATCCTATTATGAGACACTTTCTTCTAGTTGTATTGGATATATATATATATATATATATATATATATATATATATATATATATATATATATATATGAGACACTTTCTTCTAGTGAAATTGACATAATTAATCCTAAGAAATATAATTTTATATTGGTTATAAATGCTATTATGCATAAATTAAAACTATCCATATTTGTTTGTCAATAATTTTACTGCAAAGCCTAAAAAGTAGTCACATTACTGCTGCTTGAGACTTGATTAAATCTTCCACTTACAGTAAAACTAAATTTAAAATAAATAAATATGGAAAAAAAATTAAGCATATGTTACACTTTTCACTTCCTTCCTCTTTTTAGCATTTCGAAAATTAACTAAAAAAGAGGAGAAGTGTGAAACGTAGAATAGGAAGTGCGATTAGAATAAATATAGCGCTTTAATTATTTGGGCCTATGACCTCTCAAGTTGCAACCTAAATCCATGATCATGATGGGATTTAGAAATTAGATTATAACTTTTTGTTAGTTTTTATATATCACTTCAAAACACTAAACTTAGTTTTTCTTCAGAATAAAAACAAAATTTACCGATGAGGTTTTCACTACGGAATTATTTTCTGTAGTAATTTTAGGAATGTTTCCTTTATGCATAACTAATATTCAATGTAAAAATCAAGAGGATCCAAAAATATATTACACATATAGATTACATAATAGATCCAAATTTTCATTACAATAGATTTTTCTAACTTTGTTACTTGTATCCATTAATCACATACCAAAAGTTCAAACTTTAACCGGATCATCCAATAAATGAGTTCGATTATCTAAGAAGCAAATTGGTTGGTCGAGAATCAAAACATTAATTTTAATGTTCATAAACTTAGATGTAAAGTATAATTACCCGAAATTCGATCATGATTAGGCCATTGTCAATCAAAAACCTATCTCGAAACCTATAAATAAAAATTTGAGATAAGGAGGTTGAT
This sequence comes from Vigna angularis, assembly GCF_016808095.1. NCBI lineage: Eukaryota > Viridiplantae > Streptophyta > Magnoliopsida > Fabales > Fabaceae > Vigna > Vigna angularis. The sequence goes on from NC_068978.1 coordinate 30,413,641, forward strand.
GATTTTGCATTTACTACACCATTAATTCTTAATTATCAACTTTGACATCGAAGTGCCTTTTGTAAATACCTTCTGAGCTGTTTGAACAGTTCAACCCATCACTTGGACTCTAGGACAACATTCAGACTTTGAACGATTCATTATAGTTTAGACCGTTGACCTTGACCCTATATCCGAAACAATACTATATTAAGATAATGGATGTAAGATTAACTCAAGCTTTTACAAAATCAGTTTAATAAGATGAGATTTTTTTCTCACATATATACTGTAGTTTAATATTGTTTATGAAAGACATGAAATCTTCGATAATTAAAAATATGTTTGAATTTCAATTAAAAAATTAAAAAATGTAAAATAATTAAGAAAATAATAAACAAATTTTGTATGATGTGGGATTTTTCAAGTGTTTGGTGAAATGTTTTATTCATATCACTATCTTGAGCATTTGAAGAGGCAATAAGAAGATTCTTTGGTACATTGGTAGTGAAAGTGAATGTTTTGCAATATTGTGGTGTTAGCTTTCTTTCATGTCCAACAAGAATAAAACGAAATCCACCATATCTCTATTCTATCAAATTGTTAACGCCATGGCCAACATTATGCATTATTCATTTGTTCGATTTAGTGGTACCTTTAGGTGGCAAGGTGTCAAATTCATATTAAAAAGTGAAACATGTTTGTGTCAAATTAGAAAACTTAGGTGTTTGAATTACTTGGGTACATTTTTTTTATTAAATATTTTGTAATAATTATCTTAAAATTGATATAGTAGTGAATTTTAAATGATTTACAACGTAAGTGTTTTTCACTTATAAATAATACGTAATCATTAAACTCATTTGCTTACTTTTTTATGTCTTCGATAATGTAACTTTTCTTTGGGGGTTAGTATATCTGTCAATAAAATTTCTCGTATATTGAATAAAAGACCCCTTTTGAAAACAAAATGAGCTAATAAGTGATTTCAGTGATTAGATTTCAGAAAAATTACAACTTTCTATTAAATTATTCATTTTGTATGTATTCTAGTTTTTTAGTCTAATTGAACTCAAATTCTAATGTGCTATAAATAAATAATTTCGTTAATTACTGAGAATTAAAGAGATTATAGACGGTTTAGAATTTAAGAAAAAAATATTGAAAAAAGAAATAGCGAAAGAGCCCAGATTGTAGATAATTTTTTTTTAAAAACAAAATTTTAACCATTAGAAAACTGTGCTAACAATTTTAAGAATATGATTGTCTAGCACAAGTAAAGGACTAAAGACACTTTTATTTTCAAATTTTTTGTTTTGGTCCTAAGGCCCAATTTCTCAAACTTCTTATATTGAAGCCCACGAAAAATTGATCATTTTAAATATTCATAATTAGCTAGGATATTTCATTGGTAACTGAAATAAATCTAAACCCTTCAAAATACTTTTTTTTATGCTTTTTCTTTTTTTTTCTTTAAAATTTAAAATATCATAGGATCGAATTGACCTATTTTATTACTTTTATTTCATAAATGTATTATAAATATTACAGTGTTTTACTAAAATATAGAGACAATTTTTCTTTGTACATAACTCATGAAAATGAATAATTTGTTTTGGTTTGTCCTTAATATACCATTTTTTTATTCGTGTGATTTATCCATTTTTTCCCTTGTTTGCTAAATTGAATGTTGGGTGTTGATAATATGTGTATAATATAGTTCAAGTAATGTGAAAAACAAAAATTTGTATAATATCATCATAGCTGTCAATATAGCGTAAAATTATATAATAGTCATCACATGATTAATATAAAGAAACAAGTAGAAAAAAAATTATAAAATATTATCTACGCTCATCCCAAAATTACTACAAATTAAAAATTTTATAAACAAAGTTTACTCAAAGCTATAAACAATTACCGCTAACTAAAATATTAAACGTCAGCGGATACTCCATCTAACGCCTGCTCAAGCGAGACATCATCTCCCTTTGCTCACATCCACTAGATGACAATCGCCAAGAAAAGAAACCAAGAACATACAACAAAATCACAAACAAAAGGGTAAGCTAGATAAACAAAACACTTTCATATATATATATATATATGTATATATGTATATATATGTATATATGTATATATATGTATATATGTATATATATGTATATATGTATATATATGTATATATGTATATATATGTATATATGTATATATATGTATATATGTATATATGTATGTATATATGTATATATATGTATATATGTATATATGTATGTATATATATACATATATACATATATATATATATATGTTTATTATAATTAATTCAAACATTAACTCAAATTAGAACAATAACAACCAATTCATTTTATGCATGCCATAACCTAGATAAGACTCATCCGGATTAGGTATGAATGTCAAACTATTGGTAGTCTGTGCACTTGTACGATAATACAGCTAGCTGAAACTAAGCTACCATACAAGGTTAGTCCATTTCAGTTGCCTAGGGCCATGATCAAAGCCTATAAACAAGAACCTTCCGCTACTCTCACCACATGACTCATCCCTCTCTACTTGAGAATGGATGATAATAGAGTGTCAGAATAGACCACCAATTCAAAGCTCCATACATTCATACAACAATAACAACAACATCCAAGGCACTACCATGAAATCTCTCCACGAGTCATGGAATTACGTACACTAACCATACTTCAAACATATATATATAAAATCTCAAGAATCAATAATCATATAATACAACAGATGCTTCTACTTCATCATCAAAGTAATATCATAATTCAAAGTTACTAGAAAACAAGGAAAGAAGGGAAGAAAACATGTTCTGAAATTGTCGCTTAGCGCACTAAGCTCGCTGTGCGAAAATAGAAATAGTGGGTTCTGCTCATCTACCTCTTGCTCAGTGGGGAGCTCGCTCAGCTATAAGTGTTATGCTTACTCAACGACTAAGCTCACTGTGCGAAAACCAAAACAGTGAGTTTTGCTCTCTCACCTCTCGCTCAGCAGAAAGCTCGCTCAGCAAGACTGCATAATTCTACAGCACTAAAACTGCATTTGCACTACTTAACTACTCATGGCCAATTCTATGTATCTTTCCCAACTTCTAACACTCTTAGATTGTATTCTAAACTTGAATTGACTTAACCAAACTTATCTAAACCATCCTAAACTCATTTTAAACAAAATTGCTTACATGATTTCAATCTAAAATAAACAAAAACCTCACTTTAGAGACCCAACTTGAATTCCTCAACTTATAGCTCATTTTTGAACAACTTAGTGAGTTCAACAAGTCACAAATAACTTACCCATACTTTCTAAACTGACTCTTTATATACAGGACCAAATACTCAAAATTTCACCATGCAAGACCTCCAATTTAGCCAAAAACAACAACTCATCCTAAAATCAACACCAACGCTCTTACATATTTCACACCAGATTTCTTGCAATTTAACCATGCTTACAAGTCTAAAATGACTTCAAAACAACACTCAACCAGTTACTTCACCACTTCAATATTCGATTACATAATTCACCCCCTTAACACCCTCATTTTGACCTTAAAATCCTAAACATAAGTACCCTTTTATAAACTCATTACTTTGCATTCATTTTTAATCATTCAAAATCACTTCATTACACATAATGAATCTAGTTTCACACATCAAAAGCATCCAATTAAATCATCTTAACAAAACATAGTCAAATTCTCAATTTCCTAAGATCTTGATAGGTTTAATAGCTTTTTTTGTCCCTAGATTTGTTTATTTTTCTCAATTAGGTCCCTCCTTTTAAAAGTGTGTCAAATTGGTCTTCACTTATTAAATTTTGCGTCAACGTCGTCCCTTTCGTTAGATACGCACAAACGGCGTTAACTTTTTCTTTCTCTCTCCTCTGTTGTTCTGTGCAGTGCAACTTTCTGTCAATCTTTTTTATTAAACCTCATTATTCCTTACACCGTGGGTCCCATACTCAATCAAAGTTTCAATGAAAATTTTCACTCCTCCCTCACCCGTATATGTTGCATTCAGGAAGTTCTTCACCATGAATAATCTTTATTTCTTTCTCTTCCAAAATCTCGCAGCCACCTGCATCTTTGCCTTCCAAGCCTAACTGAGAGGATGAGTTGTCTCCTGCATGCAAAGGATCTTAGTGAAATTTTTTACCCAATTCTATTATGCTAAAAGTATGACACAAAGAGCTTTGTCGGAAGAAAAATTTACCACGATTGAGGAAAAGGAAGGCTTGGTCTGGGAACATTAAAAAACTATCGCACTCAAGTTTCCAAGAATTTGACACTGTAGAAGGAGTGAGGGTAAGTAGAACTTAACTCCAGCTTCTACGCACTGTCAAAGGTTTACTAAAGTACTCACACTCTCATTGACTAAAGAGAAAAATAATGAGTAAGTAGGAAATAGTTACTTACGATAATTCATCTCTATATAATGTCATAATCTTAGGTCTTTTTACCTTCAATTATCTTGTGTAAGCTACAGCTATATGTCCATTCCAAGATGCATGACAAACATTTGTATCACAAACACTAGCATGCAACATGGGATGTATATGCATGCCATTGCTTTGCATTAAGAATGTTTCACAAATCTAGAAAATAAAAAACTTGTGTAAAGTCTGCAAGATAAGAAAATAAAGTGCTAGCTCCAGCATGAAATTTGAATAAATTCATCTACTAGGGCTAAAGCCAATGTGGGGTGGCACATTCTTTAGTACTGTAAAATCACTTTTCTTTGATCCATGGATTGAGATCGTTTTGAAGTAGTTAACAATTCAAGCAAAGAAGTTCAGTTGGGATGATGGGGTTGTTGACCATATATATGTGAATACATACATATATATATATATATATATATATATATATATATATATATACATATATATATACATACATATATATATATACATACATATATATATATACATACATATATATATATACATACATATATATATATACATACATATATATATATATATACATATATATATATATATACATATATATATATATACATATATATATATATATATACATATATATATATATACATATATATATATATATATGGGGTTGTTGACCATATATATGTGAATACATACATATATATATATATATATATATATATATATATATATATACATATATATATATATATACATATATATATATATATACATATATATATATATATACATATATATATATATATATATACATATATATATATATATATATACATATATATATATATATATATATACATATATATATATATATATATATATATATATATATATATATATATATATATATATATGTATGTATGTATGTATATGTTGATATGATCAAAGTTACAAGAGTTGACTAGCAGAAGAATAGGAAAGACTTGACATATCAGTCCATGAATAGTAGTGGTTATTTTCTGAGACGTTCAGTTACAAGAGTTGCCTCTTTTCCTTTACAACTATCCCACTCACCAACTCCATGGAATCTTTGAGGTGTGTTAACTGTTACCAATTCAACATCTTTTTAATCTCAATCAACACCTTATTCTGGAGCCCAATTTGCATTAAATTAAGATTTGGCCATTAGATATTTTTGATATACTTTGGCAGGTAGAGAAATTATGAATAAAAAGAAAAATAAAGTGTTAGACTAAGTCAAAACGAATAAACTTTCTTCTTCTTTCACATTAATTGAAAATAGTGTAGTCAACAATACATAAAAGTTTTTGTATGAGAATAAGAAAGTTAAGGTTGGGGGTTGGAAACCATGAGTGAAAGAGGAAAGGGAGGAGGATTTCGAATGCTTGGGTTCACGTCCAGGATATGAGAATAAAGACTAGAAGTTGGCATGTTGGGAAGTTGAAGAATAGGTATGTTACACGTGAGAGTTTCGGTGGTCTTGTGAGGTGAGAGTAGTGTACCGTGGGCAATAGGGTTGGAAGTGTGAGTACATGAGTTGGAAGGGGTAGGTTTCACTGTGTTGGATGGGTAGTTGAGTTTTTAGTTGGAAGATAAAAGAAGAAAGTGTAGAATGTGAGAGTTGGGGTAGTAATCATGATGGGAAATGATAGTCTAACAAACAAATTTTTACTTTCAACATTATTTTTTTTCTTTTTCTTCAAATATATGGAGTGTTAAGGTTGAAACTTTAGTGAGTAATATACAGGGAGTATGTAGATGTTGGGGGTGTCCTTCTTGCGCGATCACGTGGATAGGTGGAGAGGTTTGGTGTTCAAGTGGAAAGAAAGAAGGCTTGGTAAGTTACTATGGAAATGGTTAGGGGGAGTAGTGACTTTTGTTGGTGTGGCGTGATGAATCCTTGCATGCATAAAGATGTAAGTTCTCCTCGGTTTGGCTTGGGATGTGCATCTGTGAGTGCAAGAGGAGAAGGTGAAAGTAAGGATTGGTGGCAATGAAAGAATGTGGTTTGCATGGAAGAAGTTGTCTCGTGGTTTTAGCTGGAGCAGAGAAAATGAGTGAGAATGAGAAGAGAGTGGTTGAGTATGTTGGAGAAAGAAAGAGTTTGAGAGTAGTGAAATGGTTACATTAGTGGAGTGGAGGGTGGTGTGAGATGTGGTTGGGTTTTAAATTGGAATTGGGTGAAAAATTGTTACTGCATGGGAGTGTTCTTTTGTTACGTAATTAATAGATAGGGGGAGAGAGAATTTAAGAAGAATAAAAGGAAAATAAAGGGAAGAAAATAAAAGAAGAGTAGAATGCTGGTAAATAAGAAAAGAAGAATGAAGATTGCATGAAGGAAGGTTCATACATACGGAAAAGTGGTTCTTATTTGGGTGAAATTAAAAGTGTGGGTCCCACTTTGTATATAAGAAAAAGAAGAAAAATGTTTGGTTAGGTAGTACTACGTAGGAAGAGTGACGTGATGTGACATTAAAAAGTTGGCAATTAATTTGACGCACTGCAAGTGAAAAGTCTGCTGTTACAGAGGAGCAGAGGAGAGAGAAAAAAGTTAACACCGTTTGTTCGTATTTAACGGAAGGGACGACATTGACGCAAAATTTACTAAGTGAGACCAATTTTAAAGACTGAATTGACATTATACAGCAAAACTAGGGAAAAAATAGGCTATTAAACCATCTTGATACAACCAAACATACATTTCCAAAAATTTAATAGCAACACATAGAGATGCAAATTCTTCCAACTTAATCACAATTTAAAACAAAGATTCTAGCTTCCCTTTCCTTAGAAAGCTCCTACCACTTTAGAAATCCCTGACCGTTGTTTCCACTGCAAGGAACTTATAGAAAAGCTTACAAATCACTGATTGGTGATTGAAGAATTGAAGAAGGAAATTTATTGACACATGCAAACAAATTCTCTTTGCATGATAAAGGATAAAGAAAAATTCCAAGAAAAGGAATGAAAACTTACTTGCTCTAAACAACAAATTGATCGGTTACATAAGTAGTCCTTGTCGCAAGAATCGCCTAGACACCTCTGATCGTCAAATAAATGACTTAGGATATTGTTTGTTTCTTTAATATAAGAGATTTTTAATTGTGTTTTTTTTTGTGAATTTTTAGATTTAACTGAATTGTTTATTTTTTTTATTTTTGTTTGTTTCTTTCTCTATTAATTTAAACTTTTTTTACGTTTAATTATATTTTCATTTTTAGTAACATTAAAAGAAAAAATAAACGGTTATAAAGAAAAAGAAACGATACAATAATTACAAATATATAACATTTATATGAATTTTTATTTTCTGAACAAAATGAAACTGTATAAATAATTATTAAGGTGAGAATTTACTTAATGTCACAATTAATTATAAATTTTTGTAAAATTTAATGTTTATTAATTATTTTTAACTAATGCCACAACTCATAGCATGACAAAAAATATTTATGTAGTGAGTGTGGTGAGACAGAAAGATGTTTAAAACAATCATGGTAAAACATTTATGACACTAATCACAACATTATGACATTAATCACAACATTATAACACAAATCACAACATTATGGCATAACATCACTAAAAATGGTAATAATGTTAATATCCTAATTTAAAGTTATAATTGTAATGATAATATGATTAATTTGAGAACTATCACATAATGGTAGTACTGTCGTAACTAAAACAAAAAGATAGCATAATAATCTCAGGTTGCTTATTAGTGGTGGAAAGAGATGAAAATTATTGCATTTATTTTAATTACGAGTATTTAATTTCCAATATTATTACATTATTCATAATATCAATTGCTTTGCTGATTAAAAAGGACATGATGTCGATGATGAATTAATAAGAATATTAATAACATTGTAACAGCTATACAGAATATTATTACATTATTCGTACTAAATTTTTTTAAAAAATGTCAAAATGAGTTTGAAACTGAAAGTTAATCTAGTTTATTACATATTCGAGTTAGGTTGAATTAAAAAAATAATTTTCTTTTATTTAAATATGAATCAATGAACGGACTTACTTAATTTATAAATTAAATTTATTGGAGTCAGATTGAGAGTAGATTGACCTTTAACTCATAACAATAAATATTTATTAATTTTTTACTATTTTTCATAAGTCTTTTAATCACAACTATTTATTATTTCTAGTTATGTAGTTTAATAAATTAATTTTTTAAATATTATAATATTGTTAAATAATGTTTGAATAATTTAAATATTTAATTTATTTGTTTGTAAAATTATGAAAACTAACATTTTAATTTTTAACTATCATATTTATAATAAAATTTGATAAAATAGATTAATATGTACTTTTCTAAAATAATAAATCAATTCAATCCACTTTTATTATATAAAATGAATAAAAAAACAAAACATTATTTAGTAAATCAATCCTCTAACCCATAAATTAAACTTCATAGTTATATTTAGTACGGTATTATATTTAATATAAAAATAATTTGTATATATTGCATAATATTAGAATAGTATTAAATTTATTTAATATTATTTTCCTATTAAAATAGAGGGAAAGTACATCAATACTTTTCTAACTTAAAATTTAATGTGAAATATAATGAGATTAAGCATTGTTATACAAATATTTCATCACAAATGTAAATGACCTCTTTCAAAATGACCAGGCTTAAATAATTTGCAAGTGTAAAGAGTTTTTTAAGTATCATATAGTAGCAAATGAATAGGTTCTGTAATTGATCACTTTTATAATACCTACATTAATTTTTATACCTAATAGCATATACGATTCTTTAATCCATAAAAAATTTAACGGACAGTATGTAAAAGTTAATCCATTTATTTTTTAAAAAGCTAAAAGTTGTTTTTAAGTCTCATGTATTATTTAAGGGTTAAAAATATTTTTATTCGATAAAATTATATATAAAATTATAATCTTATGTTCTAAATTTTAATATATTTTAGTTTTAACATTTTAAAATCAAATGAATATAATTATTTTTAATCTAATTATGTTAATTTTTTTTAAATATTAAACGACATTAATATTTAAATTGTTTATACAATTTATTATTTTTTATGTTTCAGTTCTAATATTAATTTGAAATATTGTTTAATATGTAAAAATAAAAAACAATATTATCGAATTAAAAAACTATATTTATTATTTTTTAAAATTGAAAAATCAGAACATATAAATGTTTGTAATAAAAGCTAATTTTAAATTTCACGAACTAAAAATATATATTTAAATTTTTTAAAAATAAAGAAAGAAAGTGTTTATGACACGTAAATACAAAGTGTAACTGAGGAGTAGGTGTAGGTGCACTTAGAAATACATATTTTATGTCCTTACGTAAATGTAAGGGGTGTTGCTCCCTTCACCACCACAGCCTTTTCCCTTCACCTCCCCTTTATTATTTTATCCCTCACTAAAATTTTATTTTTAGAATTATTGTTTTTTAATTTTACTCATTTATAACATATTTCACTGATAACCTACGTAGTTCTTTGTATGAGTAAAATATCTTTCTGCAAAGCTCAGTGATCGTGAAAAGAATTATCAAGCAATCTTCCTCTTGCTTTCAGTGCAGTACATGGTGTAGTGTGCTTGTCGTGGTTCCTCTCCAAGTACGTAGTCATAATCCTTCCAATAATCCTAAACCCTAAACCCTTCCAATAATCCTTCCAATAATCTTTCCAATAATTCTTTAACCCTAAAACGTAAAATGAAAACGAAGCCTAAACGGATGACATCCTTCAACGGATGTCAACATCCGTTTAAGGATGTCATCCGTTTAAGCTTTGTTTTAATTTTATGTTTCTGTTATTATTTTATTAGATATTTTAATATTTTGATTTATTATTTTTGAATATCTTTTTAATGTATTTTAATAATGTATATTTATATTAGTTTATATTTAAATATTAAAATATTAAAATAATAAAATAATAAAAGTAAAAAATTTTAACTTTAAGGATATAATTGGAATTAAAGATAATTGGGGAGGTGAAGGGAGAAGACTGTGGAGGTGGAGGGAGCAACACCCAAATGTAAGTTATTGATATGAATTATCTAATAAAAAAATGTCACTGAATTATTTTTCGGAAGCGCCAAAATTATAGAATGGATTATTTACATTTTTCATAATTAATAATGATTTTCTTTAAATAAAGGACATACATATGTTTTAATTCCTTAAAAAAATGGGATACTTTAAAAAGAAGATAAAATTAATATTTTTATTCTATATATTTCAAAAACTAAAATTAACCTCCTGACATATTGCTCACAACAATTTAAGTTTAAATTCTTTTACATTACAACCTATTTTGATTTTATAACTTATCACATTTAGAAAGTAGTTATTTTACGGCATTAAGTATATAATTATTTTTTCCAAATTACTAAGCAAAATTAATTTTAATTTAGTTTGTGATCTTAAAAGCCCTTAATTTGAAACAAAAAAAAAAATTAGGTCTGAAAATTGTGAACATGTTTATGACAATAAATGTTATATATAGTAACAGTATGATGCATGATCATTAGAGACACTAGGGCAAAATGGTTTGGTGAAGATTGCTAAGTTACACCTGCAGCAAGAACATTTCCTTTGAAAGCTTTGAAGAACCACCATTGTTGTGAAACAAGTGTAATGAAATATAATACTTTATTATTTATTTATTTATTTAGGAATAAAAAATAAATAAATAAATAAATAAATAAATAAATAAATAAAGAGGTTATTGAGAGACATGGGGACCCATGAAATATCTGATTATTCACTCCACCATGATGAGATTTTGGAAGACTATGGAAATTGATTGGGAAGTCATGATTGCTGCATGGAATTCAGCACATATACTGCTACTATACTTCCTTCTTTCTTCTTTCTTTCACATTAACATCAACTTTTCTATATACTTTTTTAAATCTCTCTTTTACAACGTTAATTTGTGGTTATAATAAGTTACTTATCATTTAAAGACATTTTAATTTATAGATATTGAACTCAGAAACTAATTTATTGAATTAGAGATATGTTTGGTAAAATAACTTAAACTAAATGTTTTATATCCATCAAGTTATAGTGAAATAAATTAGTAAATAGTTTTTTTCCTTTTATCTTATTGAACATCCTATACTCGATTTTATTTATTTATTACACTTTTGAACTTTGCATTTAAATATATTGGGTTGTTTTTTTTTCTTTATTTGAATGTATAAATATTTTGGTTTTGTTCACGAAGAAGAAAGTATACCTTAATCATATATCCATCAATAACATTAAATCTGATTAGGAAAACTTTTTGTACAACAATCATATTATACTATTTAAGTCAATATCAACTTTGATAATGCTATGAATCTTTTAAATAAATTTATTAAAAATTTAATAATAATAATAATAATAATAATAATAATAATAATGAAGCACGAGAGAATTTACATATAAAATACATTATCTCAAACCTAAAAATTTAAGTCAATAAATTTATGAATATATTTTTTTTTAATTTTTTTTTTATTCAATACAAGACTTTCATACTTAAATTTTGCAGCACTTATATATATTTTTCATATTTTATAAGTTTTTCTTATAATTTTTTATAAAAAATAGTAAAAGATGAGCTTTTTTTTAATTTTCATGTGAATTTTATATAATTTTATGAATATTCACAAACAGTTTATAAAATATATATTTTTTAACGGTGCATGATCCTTAAGATAATTATTGTAAAAGTTAATAATTTGTTAAATGCATAGGATCTTACATTACTCATATTATATATAGAGAACAAATGTTGGAGGCAAGGAAATGTAAGTGAATGGAGGAGAGTCTTTTAAATCAACAACACAAAACAAAAACACAATCATTATGCTTTGAATTCAATAAATCACTGTCTTTGTTGTGTGGTTATTATACTCTACTTATCCTAGAATAAGTGTAGTTTAAACATTAAAATTGACCAATTTTTTGAGTTTCTAATGAAATGATAATTTGATGAGAAAAATAATGTATTCATTAATTAAGAGAATTAAGTTAATTTAGAAAATTATTTCAACAAGTAATTTATTTATCATTGGTATTATTATTTAATTGGTGTGAAAAATATCAAACTACAATAATTTTGAAATGGAAGAGTATTAAATGTAATTGATATACTAGCACTCACATGATTGAATAAAAGTGTAAAACTATTTTACATTATATTAGATAGTTAACTTTTTTTGGGATTAGAGAAGAATAAGGTTTTTAAGATTCTAATATGTGAATGATGTCAAATGTTTGATCCTTGGTCTATCAAACTTCCTTTCTTTGGGACCTAAGAATGGATCATGTTATAAAAAATGGGGACAACCCACCCATTTTCAAATCTCTATTCTCTTGTAATATTATATTCTTTTATCATCTTTCAAAGATACTCTACCAAGTTGCTTCTCCAATGACAAATTTAAGAGGGAAAAGGAAGTGTGTTTGGAAAACTTTGCACAATACTATGGAAAAGAGAGACACTTTTTGTGTTTCTATCTTTTCTTACAAATGAAATAAAACAAAAGTAAGAAAAGACTACGAAGGTTAATTACATAATAGGTGGAAGTATAATTAATTAAATATAAAATAAAATGTAGATGATGATAATTACTTAATAGAGATCATTTTTTTAATACATTTGATAAATTTGTCTTTTTTTTTTCATGTAGATGGAGTTTAAGTATGGAATGCTTATAGTAAAATTTATGATTTTTTTTCATAATGTTTTTTTTAACTATGTGTAATGTAAATTTTTTATGATATTGATGTGATTCTTCTATATATATTTTTTATTTTTTTAATAAAATTTTTATATAATAATAGTGATGTCTAACAATTTATTTGAATTTGAAAATTATGTCGCATCAATATTATAATAATACAGGGTAAAGTTGATATATTATATTAATATATAGATATTATGTTTTTTTAAGAAAATACTTATATACTATTTTACTCTCTATGTTCTAAAAAAAGGTACATATGAAATTGTATTAATTTTATGTATTAAATGTTTATTTGTTTTTCAAATATACTTTTTTATTTTTATTTAAAATTTAGTTTTATTTAGCACGTAAAATAAGTATAATTGATTGTCGATATAATATATCAAAGAGATATTATATTAGTTTTGAAATAACTTATCTAATATTCTAAACCGAGAATGGAAAACATTTATGAACTCACATCCTTGTCTCAACTTAAATGCCTTAATTCTAACCACGATTAACCATCAAACATTAATAGACATACATAACCTCCAACAATTAGTAACTTGCACTCAGAGAATAATAAAAGAACTCGAGAAAATTACATAATCATCTCAAGCAATTAAACACAATTTTTCAAATTTTATGAACAATATAAATCATCGCAAAGGATTATTAACTTCAATATCTCCATTTGGTTTCAAATGTCCCTTTGAATACTCCCAATCAACCTTAGTCACTCTTGGAATAAACTGAAATCAATAAAGAAAAGAATAGATAAGATAAAAAAAGGAGGAGAGGGAGAAGTTGAGCCTCATCGATGTAAAAAACAATTGTACTAAGGGAAAACGACAGTGGTTATTTTTGCCTATAGGCAGTGGTTTCGCAACCGAGGCATATGCAGACAAGACAAAAAGGGGTAGACTTTTTGCCTTAGTTACGAACCGAAGCAAAAAATGGTAGGATTTTGCCTCGGTTCTTAGGTAACCGAGGCAATAGCGTGTTTTATTTTTATTCTTTTTTACTTTAGGCCTCGGTTTGTACTGAACCGAACGATTCGCGCCCTCACTAAGCCCTAGCCGCGTCGTCGCCGTTCTTTCGCTGCCATCGCAATGCCCTTGTTGCGCCCTCGCCATACCCTAGCCGCGTCGTCGTTGTTGTTTAGTTGCCATCATAGTGCCCTTATCGCGCCCTCGCCCCACCCTACCCGCGTCGTCGTCATTCTTTCGCTGCCATCATAGTGCCATCGATGATCCTCCCAGGTTGGTTGTCTGCGAGAAAGGAAGAAGAAAGAAGCTTGAAGCTTCTAGGTTCGCGGGTTCGCTCGAGATAAATGGCAAAAATAAGAGATTGAGAATAAAACCTCTGAATAGGGTTTGTTGAGCGAAACCAGCAATAGGAAAAATTTGGTGTTTCCTCTCTTTGCAATTCCAACCTAGAACCAGTGAGAAAGGGGGAAGAAGATAGGTGCCCCTAGCAACCCTCTCGCGCGAGACAAAGAAAGAGGGAAGAACAAAACCTTTGTTTGCTTCTTCTAGTCGTTGCAGAACACGTATAACATCTTCTTCCTTCTCTCAAGGTTCCAATACAATGCAGGGGACTCTATTTGCATGTAACACCCCAAAAATCCAAAATTTTACACCAGTTTTTTTTTAACATCGCGGAAGTAAACATCAAAAGTCTAGGTGTCTTACAACATAAGGTTAAAACCTTACAAATATCAAATTCGTTATTCAAAGACATAACATTTCTTTAAAACATGATAAATCCCCCATAGTTATTCCCATAACTCTCATCGGGCTACTCCATCTCTGCCTCATCTGCAACGCCATCTACTCCCGTACAAGTACGATCATCGTAGGTGGAACCACAACCACAAAAGGAAAGGGTGAGTAACTAAGAACCTAACATAGCATATAATTTCAATATCAAAATATCATAACATTAGATTATCCTAGTCACAACCTTACAATACAACACAATATTCAACTCATAGCTTAGATCATTACCACCTAGACTATAATATTCAACTCATAACTCAGATCATCACCACTCAGACTATCAAAGTCACAATATTAGTACCTCAGATCATAACCACTCGGACTATCAAAGTCACAATCCCTCAGATCATCACCACTCATACTATCAAAGTCACAACATCTTTATACATCACAATATTAAACTCACAACTCAAATCATTGACACAAGCTTCTGTTGTTTCCTTGAATTTTTGTCGTACCAAACCTGTTTCGCAAAACAGGGCGATTCGAGTTGTCTTCCATCGCAACTTCAGACCTATCTCCCCGACTCCTCAAGGAATTACGAGTAAAAACTTCGGTTAGGCGCACCCACCGAGCACTATACTCACACGAGCCGAAGTCATTGGGCGAGACATCCAACCCTCTCTAGTCCCCGCGCATGAGGAAAGGGTGACACTCGAATCTCAGTCTCCGCAGAGACTCATCACACTATCGTATTGCAATACGAACACCATCGATTCGACAAAAATTAAGGAAATGACAGACCACTTGTTCTCACAATTTTACCATCACACTCGAACCTCAGTCTCCGCAGAGACTTAACACATTATCGTATCCCAATACGAATACCATCGATTCAACAACATTCTAGGGATATGACAGAACGCTTTCTCTCACAATTTTACCATCACAACCATCACCATCATATATAAAGTCAACTAAATTCATTGACTAACAAATAATTAAATAACTTAATTTAATTATTTATCCTAATGCCGCACCCCTCTAAAATTACTAATTTCACACTTCCATCAACTAGAACAACATTTCTAGTGCACCTCCACTTTTTAATTAATACCCAACATCAAAGAAAAACATAATTCTAATATAACCCTTTTTTTTTTCTCTAAACACACTCCTCTCATTCTCATAATTCATTCTTTCCTCTTCCAACAATGGAAGAGAATTCTATATACCCTCTTACCCACACTCTTGGCCAAAGAGTGTAGATAAGTGCTCCCAACGAGTAAAATTGAATGTTGTCCACACTGACATTTGCTTGTTATTTTACTCATAAATCTTTCTACATAACTCCAAATGAGTTGATTCTTGCTTTGTTGGAAACTAGACTCAAATATCTTTCTTTGGACATAAAACTCGAAATTTTTGGACTACAGGGCTAGCTGCAGTAAAATTATTAAAAACCGGAAAATTTAACCACGCTCTGGTCTTCTCAGTTTTGACCTTTGATGATTGTTTTGCTCATTACTCTCTCTACCAAACTCCAATTGAGTTGATTCTTGCTTTTTTGGAAACTAGACTCAAATATCTTTCTTTGGACACAAAATTAGAAATTTTTGGACTACAGGACTAGCTGCAGTAAAATTATTAAAAACCGGAAAATTTAACCACGCTCTGATCTTTTCAGTTTTGACCTTTGATGATTGTTTTGCTCATTACTCTCTCTACTAAACTCGAATTGAGTTGATTCTTGATTTGTTGGGAACTAGACTCAATTATCTTTAATTTGAATACTCATACAACTATTTTGGACTACAGGAAAGGTCTCAAATAAATATGGGAAAATTGCAAAAGTTTATTTTTATCTTCTGCGTATTATACCCAAAACTCATGTTATACCAAAAACTCATAAAACTTACAACCAAAAAGAAAAAACACATGCTTCAACATGTTAAATTTAATCCCAACACACAAGGAAGAAAGCATGCAACAACATTATATGGTTACCTTCTACCCATCATACACTATGTTATATCCCAAGTTAAACCCCGTACCTTTAGCCTTGAACACTTTAACTTGATCTCTTCCACAACCTTGGAGGAACTCTAGTTTCTTGGAATTCCTCTCTTCTTGCTCAGGCCAAGACAACCTCCACACTTAGCACACTTAGAATTTTCGAAATACCCTCATTAAAAGCCTTACTCTTCTGTCCAAAACACCCATTCAGCTTTGGAATTAAAGGAAATGATTCCTAGACACAAAAGGACCCATGGATTTGTTATTTAGTAATGATAATTCAATAAAACAATACTCCATACTCCTTTCCAGCCCCAAAACATGGAGGAAATGTCTGAAAGGGTCCCCAAAATATTCCCAGCAAAGGAACCGCAGCCAAGCCAACTCACTTTGTCTACATTCCAAAAAAATTACTGCTCACGCAAGTCCCCCAGCAGCAAAATTTGTCGCAACTTTGACAGTCCGGTTGACCCCCTTACCGAAGTCAAAAAATACGCGTATGAGTACTCAAATCGAAGCTCTTTGAGTCTACTATCCAATAAAAAAAATCAACTAAATTGATATTTTCCACAAAAAGTTATAATTAAAATAGTAAACCATGTCAAGTTTGACAACACTTTATTTTACATTATAACTTAAACTTTTTACAACTAGGTAAGTTCTTGAGGTTCTAGGGTCTTACATTCATGTGACACCCGAGCACTGATGAGGACGGGGAGTGATCGCCGGTGCAAGAGGCACGATGTGAAAGGGGCACAGACAAGGAGTGGCTCCTGGCAGGCTTCCAGTGGAAGAGACACATGGATGAATCGAACATACACCGAAATGAGAGGGATCTAGAGACTGTGTAGGTATGGGACTATACAGTTGAAGGATAACTTAAAAAGATTGATTTGGCTACTCATATCACCAAATGCATTTGCTTTTCGGTAGCCTAAACCCATAAGAACTCCATGGTTAAGCGTGCTTAGCCTAGAGAAATTTAGGGATGGGTGACCTTCTGGGAAGTTTTCCTGGAAAGTGTGCGAGTGAGGTCAAAGAACATTGGAAAGCCTCGTGGTGATGTGTGGGGGCAGTCGATATGATCTATCTAGTAACATCCTTTTAAATCCATTCTATTTGAATTGGCATTTTTTCCACCAGAATTCTTGTGAAAAAAAAAACGTTTCCCATAATAAGTCTTGGTCAATTTATTTGCGAAAATGTATGTATAGTTCAAACGAAAAATGAACCACACCTTAAATCGGGTCAAATTCTAACTGTTCAAATGGATTCTATAGGAATAAGATCGGCTAACCCTTATTTGGCGACTCCTGGAACAACTGTTCATGGTCATTATGGAGAAATACTTTCTGAAGGAGATATATTAGTTACATTTATATATCAAAAATCGAGATCAGGTGATATAACACAAGGTCTTCCAAAAGAATGAACGTTCGATTTTATGCTTCGATTTCCTAGATAACTGAGGCAGTAGAGTTTAGTTCCTAGTGAACTGAGGCATATAAGTTTGCTTTAATTACAAAAAGGTCACCACGTTTTAATATGCTTTGGTTTTGTAAAAACTGAGGCATATTAGGCGCGTTAAAAGACTATTTTTTTACTAGTCTTAGTGGAAATGGGAACGAGCTTTAGTGGTGGTGGCTGACGTAAGATTTGACGACAATACCAAAGAAGAGTGTAGACGAATCCGAACAGGGCATGCCTAGTAGTTGGAACCCAAAGCACGACAACAAGAAAGTGGTCGTGACAACTATTACGGAGAAGGAATGACTAGCAATAGACACACGACAATAGTGACTATGATGAACACAGTTGGTATAATTTCACACTAATTTTGAAATCATACTATATTAAATCTAATATGTCTCTTGTTTAGAGTATGAGATCGAGTCACTCAAAACACCTATACGATTTTTCCTGATAAGCCGTATGGTCGACGTCCTTCATCTTCGTCTTCACTCCACTGTCCAGAGATGTACCTGCCAAAGGTTCTCCGATGCTTAAGTCAGTTGACTGTCCGTACGGTATAAAACAGTAATAAATGTGCAGTAAATGCAAACACCTACCACTTACTTGTCACATGTATTTATAGTTTTCGGCATGGATTTGAGATTAGTGAGATTTTAATTACGGTCCAATCTCAGCCCAATATCCTTTATTACCAATTACCTTAATCTTTGGGTGAGAAGCCGAACGTCCTACCTATGGTCGTTCGGTCATACACACTGATTTTGCCGCATCCAGTTGCCTTAGAGTGTTCCTGTTTGTTGAAAACGTCCGGTCTGACTTAACGTTGGTGTGTTTGTGTGACCATGATGTCATACACACTATTAACTCAGGCAGAGTGTGTTTGATTGTAGAGTGATGTCGTGGCCGATCGGCCCATACAGTACAGGTGATGTTGTAGTCGGTCGATCCACACAGTACAGGTGATGTGGTGGCCGGTCAGCCCACACAGTACATCTCTTATTACAACAATTATTATTTAATAGGTAAACCAATTTTCTTTTTTTAAATTATATCAATTACTCTATCAACCAATTTAATATATAGAACGGTTTTATTCAAATCGATTTAATAAACTTAATAGTATTTACAAAATTATCATTACATTTTTAATTAAATTATTTTATATTATATTTTAATCTCTTTATTCTTCATTGGTACAACTAGTTAAAATAAGTTATTTCTTTATTATCCATACCACACTGTCGTACATTTCAGCGACTAAAATTAGTAACCACTTTTCGTTTTCAACGTATAACAGTTCTCTTTCAATTTTAATAAGAATATAATAATTAAGGGTGATAAAGGCTAATTTCTATGGTCATAAATTCAATTATTATCCTCTCCTTTTTCTTTTTGTCAAATTGCTTTTCAAATATGTTAACATATTTTGAGACATCTTTTTGAGCATATGTTGATTGAGAGTACCAATTAACATCGATGTTAAAATAAAAATAATCACAATCATAATAAAATAATAATAATAATAATAATAACATTTCCTTATGTTTTTTTACCATCTTAAATTTAAAATGATATTTATTTTTATTTTTATTTGTTAAATTAAGAAGTAATTCCTTAATTAAAAAAATGATTTTAATTCTTCAAGTTTTTATTTAGGAACTAAAAATGTTTTCGAAAAAACTACACTTTATCAGTGAAGTCTTTATATCTCATTGTCGTAATTATCTCAATATACAATACAATATAGTCAAACTAAGTCAGTTTATAACCAGTTAATTAAGGTTTACACAATTCATATTGATGTACTGCAAAACAAAGATAATTGCGGTATGATCGACAAAATTTGAAACCAAACATAATATTTGAAAACAACTTTAAGCAATAAAATATGATAAGTTTTATAGCAAAGAAAGTAATACATCTTTATTCATCAAGTCACAATCCATTCTATGAATAAGACAATAAGTATGCTAATAATTATATTTATAAATAGGTTAAGAATATATCTTCTAATTAATAATAAAATAAATAATTAACTCACGTATAGACATAATTATGATCATATTTATATTCATAAATAAGAATATATCTCCTAATTATTAATAAAATATATAGTCATAATGATAATATTTCAATAAAATATGTTATATAAGATGAGAAAACATTTCTCACTTAATTCTATAATGGGAGAGAGATATAATTCAACTTTATGTTTGCTAAGATGATATAATTTATACAAACTTCTTCCTTGCTTAAACTATAGTTATGGAAAATGTTATATTGTTATGCACACAACAATTTACTTAAGGACAACTTTATCACCTAAGTAATATACAAATACTAACAAAAAAAGCAAACAAAAATTCAACCCTTTTAATTCTAAACATATCTTGATTATTTCTTTTTCAAAATCAATCCTATTTAGTCCAAATTAATTTAAATTTTCAAAATTCTTTAAAACTAGGACATTTAGCTATTAAAATTATTTATCAGAGGTTAAACTTATTTATGTTTCAACAAATCTTTGAAAGTTTTAAGAAATTATGAAAAAACATAGTTCTTAATTTATTACAAAAAAAATTCATCAATTTCAAGTAAAAATTATTGTTTTTTTTGTAAAAAAAAAAAAAGAATCCAAATATAACTCACATAAATTCATAGCCTAATACTAACCCAAACTTTTGGTGGCATTTAATCAGACCTTCTCTCAAATTTAAACTTTGTTCAGTCCACCAATTTTAATTATAATTACAAATTGAGAAGACATTTTTTTTAAAGGATGTATTTTAAAGAGAAAAACGAATTGAGAATACTTAAAAATGTTCTAGATTGCTTTGAGAAAATCAAACCCTTTCTTTTTAACTAAGACATGCATGTTCTCAACCATTTAGCCCGTAACTTTAGAAAGAGAAAAGGAAAAATGATCATGAAGTATTTCTAGAAGAAATATAATCAAAGTTAGACAATTTAGGTTTTAAACAAATTTTAAAAAATTACACGTAAATCTCTTTATATATATATATAACACCTTTTTTTAACTTAAAACATAATTATAATTCTTTTAATATTAAAAATATATTTCCTTAAAATATCCCTAAAAAGAACTTTCATAAACCCCAGGGAATATTTTGCACTCTTAAATACCAATTGTTTCTTGAAGTTGATGTTATTGCCTGATTTTATTAAATTTGTTCCATCCGTTAATAAAAATGCTCGTTCAAGTTACACAAATGTGATTTTTTAAAGCTCATTCCATAAAATCAACTTATGTAAAAGCTGAAAAATAAGGTGGTAAACTATGGAAAGAAAGAAACTTGGGCAGTGAAATATAAATTAAAAACAAAAGGGTATCATATAGAATGAAAACCTGTGATTGATCCACATGAGATATGGAAGAATTAGAAAGAGAAAGATTGAAAAAAAAGAGAAAGGAAATTGTGGAGGGTCTTTTCAAGAGTGAGTGTGGAGGGTATAATTACAGGTTCTCTTTCCTTGTCTAGAGAAGGGTGGTCTCAGTGGACACATGTGTACTTATTGGAATATGATTTGGCATGGATTTGAAAGCCTCTGTTTTTTGGTTTCTCCATTCTTTCTTTCTTTCTTCAATCTCTCAAACATTAATTCTTTACATCATCTCTCCCACCACTTACCATACCCTTCAATTCCTTCACCTTTTATGCCTTCCAATTTGAGATATATACTAAGTAAACCTAATTCTTATTGACAAACTTCAGATAACTTTTACAGCATTATATATTCTCCCTAAACCTATTTCTTATTAACAAATTTGAGATAACCTATTTCTCTATGTTTCAGAGGTGCTCTTCTCATGTTTATGCAATAATTCTTGATATTAATTAAGTGTTTTTACAAGACTCAATAGTTTTATTTCCATAAGAGTCGAGATTAAGTATACTTTAAATACTTATTCATCCTTCTACCTTTTGAAGCGTTTTTTAATAATAAAATCGTGACAGATAATGTCAATCGACAGATTTGAGATCAAAATATCTACCTTTGGATTGATAACGAGGTTCTCAGATGAATTATCAATCTCATAAACTCTCTATTGGGGATAAATCCTTATTCCCTTTAGACCTCGACTGAATATTCATGTTCCTACTATAAATGGTTTCACATCTTTTAAGAGTTGAGGTCAAATATAATTTAAGGACAAAATCGTGACAAAGCTTCATATTCCAAAAAGAACAATACTTCAAAAACGAAGTAATTGATCCTAACTATATCATTCGATAAAATTAGAATAAAAATATTAAGTATATCAAGAAGTGTTTCATATACATTTGATCCTTATTTTCTTTGGAATTTAATTTTCTTTTTCAAATAGCCTTTAGAAGGGTTATTGTCGTTGATTAAGAAAGATATACTTTATTCACGTGTAAAATGAAGGTGGTTACAAATGTAAAAGAAAAAAGATTGTCTGTGCTACCTTGAAACACTTAAAAAATAAAACTCTAGTAATTTTGCTTAAGGTTATACATTAAAACTATGCTTATATAAATTATTTTGTAAGAAGTAACCTTTAACCCATGTCGTGCCCAACAAATATTTCTAGACTATCCTAAATTTAATAATTTACATATCCACAAAGATACAATTTACATAAAACCACATTATTGCTTACGTTATTAAGGCTTAATTATGTGATTGCTTGTATAATGTAGGTTATTTTAAAGGTCTATTAACAATACACTTTTAATTTGCAAAGTTGAAAAGAAGAACAGCTCTAAGTTAGGAATATGCATATATGATTCCCATCATGTGGATTATGTTCCCAATTTATGGTAGCTACTTGGGGAGAAACATTACTCTTTAAAAAAAAAAAAAAATTCCAAGCACACGTACGAATTAATATATAAAAAATTGAGTGTTAATTAAAATTTATAAGTATTTGATATTTCATACATTTTTATATTGATATGAAAAGAATTATATATAGGTAAATAACTCTTTTAAAAATCCATTTACATGAAAATTTGAATAAGAAATATATTTGTTCTCATTTTCATACTCATTTTTCAAAAGATCAATTAAATAATTATTTTTATTTATTTTTCTCAAATTCACCGAATATAACATAAATCAAACACGAAATTTCTTGATAAATAAATCACCCCCAAAAATATAAATAAAATTACTCGTATAATATTGTAGTTGTTGTTAGCCTAATAAATTTTTACATGAAATATAAAATTTCCTGCTAAATAAAAATCATTCTCACACCATATAAAATCTATATGCATATACAAATATCTAATCACCATAGAAATAATTTTACTAGTTATGTAAATCAACAGTGAGAAATTAGATATTTGTAGAAATCCTCACTTTATTGTCAGCTGAATGTTCAAAATGAGTGAATGGTGTTTTGTTTTCTTGTGAAGATGAAGTGTTCGTTCTCGAAATTAATATTACTTTTTCAAAATAGTGAAATCTATTTAATAATAAACACTTTATTAAGCTTATTTTCAAACCCTAATAATATTTACAAAAAGTGAAACTCTTTATCAACTATATCATATAACATTATTCGACAATACAAATTCTATGAATTTAATCATTGAAAAAACAAAATATTTATTTTAGTTCTTGAAAATACAAAAATTCCCTAATTAAATCATATTATTAAAACTTGCAAGTCTATTTTGCTATTGGAATGTAATTTTAAAGATTAATTATGTTCAAAGTTTAAGTATATAAGTTAGAAATCCTTTTTTTGGTGGAATGGAAACAGTGGTCAAAACAAAATTACTTTATCTTCATTATAATTAAGGAGAAAAGCAACAGAAAAAAATAGTAAGTTTTGATAATTGAAAATTGAAGTGTCTGTGACTGTTTCTCACACATTTTGTGAAACAATGTAATCGTAATCATGCTTACTTAAGATAATGAATCACACATACAGAATGCTTCTTCAAGAGATTAGGACTAATTAAGTACTCAATTATTTAATTAATATATAATATATGTCCTTTTCTGATGATTGATAAATTCTCATTCAATAATACTTAAGAGGGATTTTGTGTGGTGCTTCTACTGTGTAGCATTATAATTTACACCATTTTTGGACATGCATTTTAGGGATAAATTTGAGAACACACCCTTTAAGCTATCTATAAGAAGAAAGCATTATAGCATTTTGGTTACGGTAATGGATCTGTTTGGTAAAAGCTGGATATGGTTTTCCATCACAATGAGTTGGTGAAAAAACACATTCATTAGGTCAATTCTATGTATGACTCATCAAATGAGGAACATCAAAATTGAGTCCTTTCAAGAAACAAACATAAATGCATTTATTTTCCATTATAAAGGAAAATGGGTTCTACTCAAACTTCCCCTTTCTTACAATTATGAAGAAGTTGGCTTGCAATTTATGTTTTAGAATAATATCTTACCATGTCCTATTCTTTAGTGATTTTCTTTGTTTTTGTTATTTTATTACTACTAGACTATGTTTACGTTAAGTTGGTTTGCATTTCTTGTTACATAATGTTTATTTAAACTATGTTGCATATTAATAAAAGACAAGTCATTTTTTTACCTGCAATTTTAGTTGTTATTCACATATCTAGTGTTAAAATATGGTATCATAGTTCTTATTAGGCTTGATATATCAAAGTAATAATCTTTGACTTTCGTTTGCAGCATAACATGACTTCAGAAGGTAGTACAACCAACTATTCCTTGCTTTGATGGTCACTATGATCATTGGAGCATGCTGATGGAGAATTTTCTATGCTCTAAAGAGTATTAGAAATTGATTGATCCAGGGTTATATTAATAGTACAACACAAACCCATGTCTAGCGAAAGAAGATTAATAGGATGAAGGTGAAAGATCTCAAGGTAAATAATTATCTCTTTCAAGAAATTGATCGCATAGTTTTCGATATCATTTTATCAAAAGACACTTTTAAAGAGATATAGGATGCTATGAAGAAAAAATATGCTGAAAATGCAAGGATTAAAAGGTTTCATCTTCGATTGGAAGTCCTACATCGACTAGATATAAGACCAAATTATAATATATAAGTGGAGGTGCAAACCTCACCTTACAAACCGGTTTTGTGGGGTTGAGTTAGACTTAAAAATGACTTTCTAATATCTTGAAGCCCTCAAGGGAGAATTTGAAGTTTTGGAGATGGAATCTAGTAAAACAGTGACAAAGTATTTTTCTAGAATATACAATCGTCAGAGTCTCTACCTTTAAACTAAATCAACATTACTCGTTATGCATACAGTTTTAAATCAGTTAATCAATTTAGAGAACTAAATGCATCCCTATATTTCTTTTTTCCTTTATGTACATGGTCTCGTCTAACTAGATCAACAACAAGTGTTTACGTGTCTTTAAATTAGTAGCTTAGAAACAAAACTTAAAATACTATATAATGATTTAGAAAAAAAAAAAAACAGGTCACAAATTCATCCTCTAGAAACCTACACACAAATTCCAATGAATGCCATATATTGAAGTTGAGTTTTCATTTTTTTAATTATTAACTAAATCAAAACTTTCTAAAATAGAAATACCAACAATGCATTCTCTAACCTACAATTCATAACGTACGTATTCTAAATGATTAACTGAATTTTGTTAAAAAACACAATTAAGTGGGCTTATTTTCTTTATCTAATAAACCTCATTGGTATAAAAATTATATATAAATTTTAGTCATTGAAGACAGTGTTTTAAAAATAATGATATTGCTAACACTGTTAGAAAATCATTCTCGGTTCAAAGGTCCATATACATAATTTTGGTGCACTAATAATTTTTTCAGATAGGGACCAAATTCAAATTAAGCAATAATTGCCTAAAATATTTTAAATTTGTCTACTTAAAAAGTTGAAAGTATATAACAATGGAGTCAAATTAAAAGAAAAAAAATTGGTTTCACATATAAATGGTTAGAAACAACAAAAAACTTTACGTATATACATGAAATTAGAAAACCAATTACAGAGATCTTAACAATCTTAAACACCAAAATCGATTCAACGAATATCTACATCAGAGACAGCATTAGGGTTTTCTAGATCGTCCAACTGCAAGTTGATCACGTAATTAACAATAATTGAGTGTTACAATCAAACTACAATAGTTTGTGCAATCAATCAAATACTTCACAGTTTACATAATTTTTTTCCATGAAAATATTTTTAAAAAATTATAAGTAATAAAATATAAAAAACACTTCGATGTTCTAACCCTTTATATATATATATATATATATATATATATATATATATATATATATATATATATATATATATATATATATATATATATATATATATAATCCAAGCTTGTATAGATTCTATGTAAAATTTCTCAATCAACAGCATATAATTAGAATGTGTATAACCACCAAAAAAAAGAAAAAAAATGAGACAATAAAAAACTTTATCAGTAAAAGAATGAAAATATTTAAAATTGATATTTAACTACACACCACAACATTTTTACACTGCACAAATACTGATTAGGGTTGAAGTGCATGTATTATTATTTAGTCAGTGGCTTGGTAAATAATTATTACGAAACCCATTAACAATATATTATAGATCAACTTGTATGGAATTGTTTCAAGAAGATTAATTAAAAATATAAATTTTTGAACTTCAAACTCTATGTTAAATAGTGAAAAAAAAAACAAAAAAGTTTTATGACTAGTAATAATATCTTGTTTGATTCGAAAATATGACACATGATGTCTAAAAAAACTACTATTGATATGCATATATACCAAGAAACAACTTACATGGTAATCGATGAGTATAAACCTGGCGTGATGTGAAAGAATCATTTTCGTATAAAAACGACAATACCTAGTTTCATTCCTTCTGGCACTTCTTGAAGATAGATTCCACATGAAAAACACTTGTAGGACACTGCACGTGTAATCCAGAGAGAGAAAGAGTGTACACAAGCCTTTGAATAGACTCCGTTAACCATGGGCTGAAGGAATAAAACATTCCCCTCAGAATTTAATTGCCAAACACAAACACAAAAACAACCTACTTCTGTTGACCAAACCTCAAACACCTTGTTCTTGTTCCTGTTTCTGTCTTCTCAAATCCACCCTCTTTTTCCATGTTCACATGGCCTAGAATTTTCATGTTCTTCACCACCCCTCCAAGATTCACCTACATATCAACAACATAAGACCAAGAAAAAACCAAAAATCAAGGTTGTTTCAAAAGGGGTTATGGAAGGAGAGAGAGGTGTTAATCCAAGCTACGATCTTCAAGTTTCATTCAGCAACACCCCTCAAGCAATCCACGAAATGGGTTTTGTCCAATTTGAAGAAAATCAGGTTCTTAGCTTCCTGACACCCTCAGCTCAATCCCAATCTTCTCAGCTCTCACAGTCTCTAACCGGTGGCAACACCGTCACCGCCGCCACAGTCACCACCACCATCACTACCACTACCACTTCTGGATCAGTTGGTTTTAACCATAATGACCTTGCATCCAGAAGTTCTTGGAACAATGAACAGGTGATATAAGTTTATTCTTATGTCTATATCTATCTATTTATGTAAACTACGATCTTTTACCTAATTATAGGTTTTTGTTTCTTGTATTTATTCGTTTTGTTTTTATGCAAGTCTCTTTCAATTTTAGGGTATGCTGTTTTGATCACTTTTCTGTGAAACGGTTTTTGCTTATTATATAAATGGTATACCATGAACTTTCAGGTTAGAACACTGGATCCTAAAGCTGTCAATGATGAAAATTGCACCGGAAATACCAGTGATGGCAACAACACATGGTATACACAGTATAACATCTTCTTGCAAACACAACTTTCTGATTTCAATCTCTCTCTCTTTCTCTCTCTCTCTGCATGCACGTAAATATTTAATTTAGATGCCTCAGAAGATATTCTTTAGGTTTCTGCGAAGAATCTGAAGGTCTCTACCATATATGGAAGTGACTGCTTCTTTTTCTTTCTGAGTTTGCTTTTGTACTCCAAGTTATTCTCTCTTTCTCTCTCTCTCTCTCTTTTGGGGTATGAGGAAGAGCATGGTACTCAAAAGTCTTGATACTCATTGATACTCGAATCCACTAGTCCATCAGCCTTCATATATTCTTCAAACAGATCATAATTTTATACTTTTGCTATCATCTTTAGTTTATTAACTTTCTGGTTTAAGGTTAATTAATCCTGCTTTGAACTGATTAAGAAAAAAAAACTGTTTAATGGAGAAGAACTTGAGAATCAAGTGGCACATCTATATATATACATATAGATATATATAGACAAACACATGAGGATTTGTATATATATATCAGTATGTTGAAACTATATGTTATGTGATGGTAGGTGGAGAAATTCAGGGTCAGAGAAGAACAAGGTGAAAGTGAGGAGGAAGCTGAGAGAACCAAGGTTTTGTTTTCAGACAAGAAGTGATGTGGATGTTCTTGATGATGGTTACAAATGGAGGAAGTATGGTCAGAAAGTTGTGAAGAACAGCCTTCACCCAAGGTAATGATAATCAAAAAACCCTTTGAATCTCATTAACCCTTTTGTTTTCTTGATTATATATATATACAGTGTGAAGAACATATACATATTGATTATATTTGATAATGTTTATAAACTCATGCTTGTGTTCTTATGCATAAGAATTTTTTACATAACATAATTGGTGAGAGAACTGTGAAACTCTTTGAAATAATGCAAAAATGGAAAACTATAAATGATTGAGTGCATTGGCTACATCATAGGCATTATATTCGGAGAAATGAAGGTAAGATGTCTTTTTTTTGGAAAAATATGTGTCGGTGGTGAGCAACCTCAATTCAGATATGAATCAAGTGTAATTCTCTAATATAATGTGTATTCAAAATACATTTATATTAAAAAAATAAGAAAAACAGCACAATCTCTGAAGTGGTAATTATCATAGATTTTGTTTCAAACATTAATTATAGACTGAAAACAAGTGAGAGAAGAGAGAGTGATGAGAATCTTGGCTAAAACTGAAGGAATGATACTTTCAGAGGACTTGTGAGGAGAGAAGATTGATGGTACAGACTGAAAAATAGGCTTTTTTATTTTTTATTTTTATTATTTTGTTGAGGTAATTAATTAAAAAAGATGAGTTCATTGGGAAGTAAAAAGGAAAAGAAAAAAATAATATTTTTGAGAATATATTTAGTGGATTATTATTATTAGAGTTTTGACAATAGTGCATGGTATAGGGTCCCCTCCTTTGTCCTATGTTCATGCTGTTTTTCTGACCAACTTCTTCCACCCATCACTCAAAAGCTACCCTTCACTTCCACCTAAACCTTTTCTTTCATATTCATTATAATTTCATTAACAAAACCTAATTAATCTCTTCTACCCATAACTTCTTGCCAATGTCAAACAAAACCCTAAATATTCTTCTTTTAGTTATGTTAATTTATGTTATAATAATTTCTCTAGCTTTTCAGTTAATCCTTAGTTTTAATATATTAATTTTCATATATTTAATTTTTTTAAAATGCATTAAGTTTGATGTATCAAATTCTTTTAATATATTTTAAAATTTCAAATAGTGTTCATTAGGGTATTTTAGATATGCAAGAGAGATATAATATACCAAAAAACTCTGTAAAGAATCTAAATCCAACCATTTGTTTTCCCTTTTTGTTTTTTGGCTTTAATATTATATATTACAGTTTTGTATGATTCTTAAACTTCATCCATTCTAAGATTGTTTGCTGTTTGATTTATTTTCACTAGTTTTAAATTCATGGATACACACACAAACTGTGATTTATGTTTGAAGTAAATTAAAAATAAAAAGTTAATGTATTTTATTGAAAACTGATAATCAGTTCGTTTAGTTTCTTTTAAAGATTAAAACTGAAGCTATTTTAAGATTGGGGAAAGTAATTTATAAGAATTTATATTAAATATGATCAATGTATCTTGTTTTAAAGGAAAAAATAGCTTGGTGCTGTATATGATCACTGATTAATTAGAATGTAATTAGCAAGATCAAAATATTAAGGTGTGCCAGTCATGTAGCCTACAATAATTGACGAGGAAATCCTTGTTATGATGATAAATTTATATAGTCAAAAGACTGCATTATTACACAAGTTAATTATTTTTGAAATAGAGAATTTTTTTATTTAGGCATTATTAAAAATATTTTTTTACTGACATATAGCCCATTTTCTTCCTTTATAATAGTAGTTTAACCTTTTTATTAAAACCAAAAACAAGTTATGTGATTTTTTTTATTTTAATGTAAATAAAAAATAAAATAAGAGTATAATACTAATAATGATGTTATCTTGAACATAAAAAATAACAAATAAAAAAATAATATTTTATTGAAAAATCGATAATTAAAAAAAGTAACAAATTAATATTATTATTTATGTGTTCCTAAACCCATTTTCATATGTGTAGCAACTTTCTTTATGGTAAGTGGAGCATTGGATAATGTGTAGTGTACAGAAGGTTCTCAAACATGTAATAATATTTAGATGAGATAAATATATATATATATATATATATATATATATATATAAATATAACACAAATAATGATGCATTTGTTATTTAGTAGAAGAAAATTTGAATTTTAATAATAAAATATCAATTTATCTTTTTTATTTCAATTCTTTTTGTTAATTACTTGTAAAAATAGAAGGTATAGTGCCATGATCAAATACTGCATGAAAGAGTTATGAGAAAACATTATCGGTATCTCATGCTGCTTTAGTTTTCAATATTAATTTGATAAATATTATATCATTAATTTTTGGTGCCGATTAAAAAAATCATTAATTTTTGATATATTTTCTCGGTCCATAGATGAATAATATGTTTTGAAATGTAGAAATGAACAAAGTTATTATTTTCTTTCAAACAATTTAAATAGAGAAACGAAATCTTTTAAAAGCTAATATAAAAAATATTTAAAAAACTTTCCTTAAAAAGAATATTTAAAAGATTTGTAATGTCATATAAGTCTTTAATATGTACCCCAAAAAAAGTATTAATAATATATAAAGAAATCAAATGACTACAAAATGAAAAATCTTATGTTGTCCATACCTAGGAAAATTGCAATTTAAGTCCAATTTAAAATCTTAGTGTTCATGATATTCAGAAGTGAAATCAATTGAAAAACTACAATTTAAGAAACAAATTAATTTCATTTATTTAACTTCTTAAGAATGCACACCAAATCATAAATTTTTCAACAACTTTTTTTAGACAATGAAGTAAAATAAATGACAAAAATGAGGAAACATGATAGATAAAACAAAAGTTATATTTGATGAAAACAAAAGTTACTTAGAGTGAAGGTAACTAATAATTTAGAGAGAGAGAAAAATAGAAAGGATCAATATATATATATATATATATATATATATATATATATATATATTTTATTTTATTTTTCCAAATTAATTTGGTTTGGTTGCAGAATATGATTACAAAAGTGTACTTAAAGGTATGTACTTAGAAGTGGAATTAGAAATGAAAAAGTTACTTTGGAAAAATAAAAGTCACTTCAGGAACATAGGAACTTAGGAACATTTGGAAAATATTAATAAAAAAATTAATTTAACAGTGAGACATGTCTGAATCCAACAAGTGTAGGTGAACAACTGAAAACTTCCTGAAAAAGATGCACTACCAAACTTTCATCGACACTATTTAAATTAATAACAAAATATTTTTTTTTCATTAACCAAATATATATTGATTTTTATTTTTTTTGAAAAATTTATTTTATAAAGTTCTTCTCAGAAAAGATGGTTAATGACATGTTTTTAAGAATATTCAATGATATGTAAACATTTAGCTAAATCAGCTTGATTATATAAAATTATTTTGAAGTTAGAAAAAAATAATCAATCCATCGCATTTTATTTGTTCATTTTAAGAAAGAAGTAAATTTTAAATCTAATTTTATAATATTAATTTATAAATTAGTTTAATCTCATTTGTATATAATAAATATTTTTTATTTTTATTCAATGTGACATTGCAACGTATTATCTTTATACCTATGGTGCTAATTTTATATTAATTTTTACTTCTTTTCTGAAAACATTTATTGGTAAAACTCCATATTCTAATAATATGTATTAGACCATTAAGACTCATCTATGTATATAATAAGATCAAATCTGATTTGGATAGTATTCGAAAAAAAAAACTTTAATTAATAAGTTAAATTGTCTTTTATTTTGAAGAAATAAACTGATTTTGAAGCTTTGTAGTATTTATTTGTTTATGTTAATTGACATTAAATTTTTGGATATGATGAACAGAAGTTACTACCGTTGTACTCATAACAACTGTAGAGTGAAGAAAAGGGTTGAAAGACTCTCAGAAGATTGTCGAATGGTAATAACAACCTACGAAGGAAGACACAATCATTCTCCTTGTGATGACTCAAATTCATCAGAACATGAATGTTTCACTTCTTTTTGAACAATTAATGTGCTTTCAATAATTAATTAATTAATATATATATATTTATGTACTAATAGTTATTTAGATGTGACAATTTTTCATGAGGGATTATATTGTTAGTGAGCTCAATCATTCTTTCATGGATGAACTCATTTCTATGTTGTTTATACAAATTATAAGGTTTAAATTAAGTTTTAGTCTTTTTTATTTTTCACATTTGTGTAACTTTACTTTTTATATTTTTAAAATGACTTGAGTTTAAATATTTTTAATTAATTTTTTATCAATGTATTATATTGAGTGTTCAAAACATTTTTTACTTTAAAGACATGATGCCATCGAAAAACTGTCTTTATGTCTTCAACTTGTTAATTAACTTATGTTTTTATTTTTTTAATTTATTCCAATTCATCGATCAACTCATTCTTAGAGAGACAGATAGTAAGTTGACCACGAGTAAGAAGAAATTAAGGAGAAAATAAGTGATTTAGTATGAGTTAGATATGGGAAGATGAGAAAAATTGTTGGAAATCACACATCGACTAGATATAAGACCAAATTATAATATATAAGTGAGGTGCAAACCTCACCTTACAAGCCGGTTTTGTGGGATTGAGTTAGGCTTAAGAACTCATTTTCTAATATGGTATCAAAGTCATGGTTAAAGTCTATCCTAACGATATTTCTTGGGCCTTTCTATTCCGTGTGTTGGAAGTCACACATCGACTATAGATAAGGCCAAATTATAATATACAAGTGAGGTGCAAACCTCACCTTACAAGCCGGTTTTGTGGGATTGAGTTAGGCTTAAAAACTCAATAAGAATTAAAAAAAAATACTTAGACCAAAATAAAATAATATTTTCAGCCTTTAATAAAATGAAAATTTTAATAGAAAATCAATAAAAATATATAAATTTATGAAATATCTAATGTGTATAAAAAATATTTCTCTCATCGATGTTAATAATCGTTTTTTTTCTCTTTTCATCCTTTAAGACTTTTTTAAATACAAAACCATAATTAAAATTCTTGACTCCAGAACAAATGTAGTGATTAATAATGTTATTTTAACTTATTTGAAATCGAAACAATTATCATTACATCATAAAGGAGATAACTCTAGTTATAAAAGATTAGATTATTTTTTTTCTAAGAATCATCTAAAACATTTGCTAAATTTCAATGACAATACTAAGCATTCATTTAATTCTTTATAACATTATAAAAAAAGGAAAAATAATAATTAAAGCAAGTAATATATATGGAATAAATATATTTATTGAGCAAAACTTAATGTAAAGAAAAACAACTTATCCATCAAATAACGTCAATTAAAATTCGAAAAACATATAAAACGATTTCTGAAACTAACAATCATTTTCACTTTGTGCACATTAATCACATAATAGAACATCCTTCTGAGTAATGATCATTGAAGTAATAGGTTGCTTTCAGAAATTCCTCTCCCCTCTCTCCATGATATTGAGATGCTTCTATGATGGAAGATCTCAGAGGAGAATCATTCCTTATCATCACATGATGGTTGAAAGTGTTTGAAAATTCATCTTCCTTCACATGATTGTTGAAAGTGTTTGAAAACTCTTCTTCCTTCACATGATCATGGTTGAAAGAGGAGTCTGAAAATTCTTCTTCTTTCTCATGATCATGGTTGAAAGTGTTTGAAAATTCACCATAGTGTTTTGGAGAGTATGAAGAATCTTCTTCTGAAACATCTTCTTTTGGAGCATTTGATGCAATCTTCTTTTTCTTTCCAAAATTTGAGAGTTTTGATATAGTTTTGAAGAAGCTTGATTTCTTCTTAGTTTTTTCGTCCTTTTGTTTTGAACTCATTCTTTCTTTCAAATCCTGCATACCATGCAAATTAAGATTTTTCATAAATGTTAATACACTATATTAGCAAACACATCATGGTAATAAAATAATTAACTCTTAATAATAGCAATTTAATATAATTAAAACAACTATTTATAATAAAATTATAAAACAACATCAGAGAGAAATATAAAAGAAAGTTCTTAATAATATTACCGTAACAACTATTTTTCCTCTTTTCTTTTATTTCCAGATTTCTCTTCTCTTTTTCTTCTTTTACTCCTATGCTATACCAATTTATAGAGTTTTCTATAAAAGAAAAATCCAAACCCGTGACTCATCTTAATATTTTCATTAACTCACAAACATGTGTACGAGATCACACTTAAATTACATTATAGTTATACCAAGTGTTATTTAGTAGAACAGTTTACCGTTTAAACCATTAAACTAATAAAGTGTAAAATATATAATAATTAATGTAATAATCTTCACATTATATTTCTATCTCACTCAAACATTCACATTAAAAAGCACACTATTCCTAATTCTAAAAAGACTTGAAACACATATATAATGCAATTCACTTGAGAACATGCAAATATTTATAAAGATGAAACATATAAATATTAAAATGCATTTTCATCATGATATATATCATGGTGGGATGAGATATGTTGGTGGAGAAGATTGATAGACCTAATAATCTAATAAATATAGTGACAAAAACTCTTCTTTTATTAAAGTCCAAAATACTATTTTGAACTTAATTTATATTATAAATATAATTTAATACAAGGAAGTGAAAGTAAAAATAATTTAAGACATTCAAGTCAAAGTGAATATTTATTATGTTTTTTTTCAATAACTTTTTAGAAATAAATATGATCACAATAAAATAAATTATTTTAGAACTACAAAGTTTCTTCTTACTATTAATTATTAAACAAATTTTAGAATATATATATATATATATATATATATATATATATATATATATTCCGATAATATCATATAAAAAATAATTGGCAATAGTTATATCATTCGGTATTTATTGTATCACATTCGTTTATACAAATCCCTTACTTTAAAAGAAAGTCTTAACATTAGTTTAACTAAATTAAAAAATAGAAACTCTTATTGAGAAATTGTACATGCTAAGAGTTGAATTAATATGATGAAATATATAAACTTTCTTAATATTAATTTAAAGTTATTTTAAAATGTTTTGTGATTATTAAGCTATAAAATAATTTGTGATTAAATGACCAATAATTCTTTTGCTAAGGATTCTTCCTGGTATAAATTTGAATATTATTTCTTTTATTTTTAAAGTTATAAAATGCATAAATGATTTTCATCCTATAGTTATGATTAATTTTCATTTCAAAATCACTACAAAAGTTTTACCTTATAGGGTTATAGTGATTACTAATAGAATTATTTCTCTTAAGGAACATGTTAAAGATGATATTTGTATTATTTTTGAAGCTATTAATCTTTTATCTAAAAAGGTCAAGGGTGGTAATATAGTCACTAAGCTTGATATAACCAAGACTTTTATATCATTAGTTAGAATTTCTTAAATCAAGCATTGTGTTGTTCTGATTTTCATGAAGGCTTTTTGACGTGGATTCTTCATATATTGTAATTTGCTCGTCTTTCTATTTGGGTTAATGGTGGTTTGACTAGTTACTTCGCTTGTGATAGAAGTGTTAGACAAGGAGATCCTTTCTCTCCTTTGCTTTTTTGTTTTGCTGAGGAGGTTTTGAGTAGGGGCGTCTTAGAGCTTTTTTCTAAAAACTTATGCTTCCTATGGTTGGTCCTTAGGGATACAATTTTCTTCTCATATTCTCTATACTAATGATATATTTGTTTTCTATAAAAGAGATGTTAGAACCCTGCAACATTTGAAATCTTTCTTGCATGAGTATGACACTTTCTCTAGTTAGTGGGTAAGTCTTGCTAAAAGTCACTTATACACATTGGTGATGCTTCTTCTTCTTTTGTTCTCAAGAGGATTCTCTCTTGAAATCATATATATCTTCCTTTTACGTATTTGAGTGCGCCAATTTTTGTGGAGGTTCCTAAAGCATGATTTTTTCAACCTTTGGTAGATAAGATTCATATTAAACTTGTCTCTTAGAAAGGAAAGTTGCTTTGTATAATGGGAATAGAATTCAACTAGTAAATTCGGTAATTATTACTTATTGTCTTATAGCTTCTAGGTTTACAAATGACCTACTAAGCTTCTTCTTGAGATGGAACAATGAATTCAAAATTTTGTTTGAACTCGATGTACACAAAAACATGGGGATTGCTCACTGTTAAATGGTCTATCTTATGTGGTTCTAGGTGAGTGATGGTTTATAAGTTACTTATATTCAATTGGAAAATAAAACATAACTGCTACATTTAGCTTGAGAGTTTGCTTATGGAAAAATGGCTTGGACTAAACTCATGCGTATCTTCGATTTCTTAAATCTAAGTATCAGAAATATATGTTCTTTAAATCGTCATTAATTTGGCATGGTATTAAGGATGCATATGATGTTATTCTTGAAAATACTTTTTGTACACTAGGTAAGGGTGATTATATTAATCTTTAGAATGATTGTTGGTGTTCTAACATTTACATATCTAAACTAGCTACAATTCCTTATTTTGACAAAGTAAGGTTATACTTTGTTGTTCGTTTAGCCTAGATAGGTACTCACTAGAACTTTTCTTTTTTTTTAGTCAGTTTATGTTATTTTTCTTCTTTTGTGCTATCTTAAAAAGTTGCAAAAGAAGTTTCACTCTTCTAATATGGAATGTGTAGATTGAGGAAACTTGATTTGGTTAGATAAGGTGTCACCAACTAAAACTTTGGTTCTTTAAAAGTTATTGTATGATTGATTATCTATTGATTTGGAGGTTAAAAAAAGTAGTTTTATGCTTTATATGTTTTTATTGTGGTAATAATGTTGAATCTTTTTCTCATTTATTTTTTAATTGTTCTATGTTGAGAATGGTTGAAGGAAGTTTTTCAGGATTTATAATTTTCTTTGGATTTGGTTGTTTAGTTTATGAAGTTTCCTTGTAATGAGTTGCTTAAAGTGATTGTCATTAATGCAATTATTTGGAGGATGCACTAGTAAAAAATGGGGTTTTAAACGCGCCGTATACGTCTCGGTTTTACTGAAACCGAAGCGTATAATAATGCGGTGGCAATTTCGTAGTTTAAGGAAAAATATATGCCTCAGTTGACCAAAACCCGATGTCTAAAGCGGCTACTGCCTCGGTTCTGAGAACACCCGAGGCAGAAAACCTCAAACATTTAATAGAACGGTGGCAATTTCGTAATTTTAGGAAAAATATATGTCTCGGTTGTACAATAACCGATGCCTAATAGTCCTAGTGCCTCGGTTATGAAAATACTCGAGTTGATAAGTTGATATTTCTGCACACCTTCCAAAATTCTGCACTACTAAACCCTATACGTTTCATTCCTACCCATCCCATTTCCTCTCCACTGCAATTGTCCTCCTCCTCCAATCATCACAGGTCCCTTGAGGCCGCGGCAGCCCAATCTCCTTTGAGGACGCGGGTTGAGCGAGAGCGGTGAGCCATTCGTCGTCGCCGCCGCGGTTGAGCGAGAGTGAGCGAGAGCGAGAGCGAGAGCGGTGAGCCATTCGTCGTCGCCGCGGCGGTTGAGCGAGAGTGAGAGCGAGACCGAGAGCGAGAGCGAGACAGGCGATTGGTAATCTGCGTCGAGGAAGGAGGGCGAATCCACTAGAGGCGTGACCTGGGAGGCTTGGGCTGTTGAATGGGAGGAGGCGTTGAGATGCGGTCGTGCGCAGATTCTGCTGGGCATGCGACTGTTGTGGGTTTGGGTTATGAGGTTGGGCTTGTGGCTGGGGTGGGGGCTGGGGCTGTGGCGATGGCTGTGGCGATGGCGGTGGCTGGGGCTGTGACGGTGGCAGTGGCGGTGGCTGGGTCTGTGACGGTGGCGGTGGCTGAGGGTGAGGATGATCAAAGGTGGGTTTTTTAATGATGGGTTTGGAGATCTTTTGGTAGGAAGGACGCGTTGGAGGAGCAAACGAAGGGGAAGAATCGTCACCACCAGGATCGTCACCACCACCAGGAGCAAACGAAGGCGAAGGACGCGTTGGAGGTGCGTTTTGCGAGTAGGAGTGTTGGTCGCCATGGATCACCACCACCAGGATCGTCACCACCACCAGGATCATCACCACCAGATCCTCATCCCCATTTTTATTACTTTCTGCATTGGGGTTCTATGAAATTGGGTTTCTGAAATTGGGAAATCTTGGGTAATTTCGGGTTGGAATTTTCTGGTTGCATAAATGTTTCAGGTTCCAAGTTTCCAAGTTGAGATTTTCTGGTTGCATATTGGGTAATCTTGAAGGTTTGCACATGGCTTCCACTGTACCACATAACCAACTATGAATCGCGTTCGAAATCTGAAAAATAAAAAAAACGCAACTGCCTCGGTTAGCGTTCGAAGTCTGAAAAAAAAAATACGTAACTGCCTCGGTTATTTAAGAACCGAGGTATAATCCTGTCTCATTTTATCTCGGTTTGTGACCCGAGGCATAAAGCCTGTCTTGTTTTACCTCGCTCGTATATGCATCGATTGTAGAACCGATGCCTATAAACAAAATTAACCGGTGTCTATTTATCTTATTGTACTAGTGATGGGAAATCATAGTAGGTTTTAGTATCCAATTGAGTTTCCTTTTGTTATTTTTCAAATTAAGGAGTCAGTGAAAGGAGTTAGTGCATATGAGTGAGAATAAATCTAAGAAGCATATAAATAATATTATCTCTGATTTTTTTGGTATTGAAAATTTTCAATATTCAAACTAGGAAAGGTAAGATAGTTTCATTTATGGACGTAATATAACAAGTTTTATCTACTAATTGACTTAAGGTGAATACTAATGGTGCAACTAAGTTATCCTGATTTTGCTTCATGTGCTGATACTTTTTAGAGGAAGTCGGAGTGAATATATGGATAACTTTTAAGCTTTTTTAAGGGAACCAATTATTTATACTAAGTTTATAAAGGTCACTTATACTTTGGAGCATGCTTGGAGAGATGACTTTCAAAGGCTTTAGTTGGATAATAATTCTTCTTTAGTTTATATGATATTTTTAATCAGCTAGTGATTCCTCGTAATCTTAGAGGAAAATAACGTGTTTTCATTTTTGTAAGTATATGTAATTCAAAACTTCTAATGTTTACATAAACGAAATTATTATGATAAGTTAACTAATTTACTTTTAATTCATAGAGAACAATATAAGTAATTTAATATTTTATCTTCATGTATTTATTTAAATTTTTTCATAATAGATATAATTTATTTATGTTTCCTAAAATGTAAATTTTATGAGTTTAGTGTAATCTCTCATATTTTGTTTTATTTTATTTTTTTACTTTTAATAAATATTCACAAAATGACAAATGATGAATATGTAAGCATAACTTATATTTTATTTTTAACTACATCAAATTTTCTATAATTTATTTATTTATGTAAACTCAATCTTAAGTTCGATATTAACGAAATTAAAATATAATAATTTAGATATTGTAGCCGTTCAAACTGTTGTGTCGTAACTACATCCGAAACTAGAAAGATAATAAACAGACTGTGGTACGACCCAGTGGTGAAAGAGAGAATGGAAGCGCTGAGACTCTGCACTCTAACATGGAACCCACTGAAGCACTTCTTTCACTCTCACGCATTTCGTCGAACACCTCGAACGCTCGTTTTCCGCGCCTGCTCATCTTCCACCACCGCTGATACCAGGGCTGCCGGTCGCAATCGCCGGAGCTCGGCGTCGTCGTCTACCACTTCGACTTCTGATAGGGACGCCATTCGAGCCATACGCTTGAAGAAGGTAAGTGGCTATCGCTCACTTGCAACGGTGTCGTGTTCTTCCGTTTTCTTCTAATTGCTGTGTTTCGTGTATGGACGAGTTTAAAACTGAATTGAAGCTGAGTTTTGAATTGGAAAATTGTGCATTGTGTGGTTTTTCGTTGAACATCAATGCAGGAATGATATCAATTGCCTTGTAGTTAATTTTGTGATCAAAATTTATCTTTCTTATCTGTTCTCCCCGCTTATTGACAGTT
This sequence comes from Vigna angularis, assembly GCF_016808095.1. NCBI lineage: Eukaryota > Viridiplantae > Streptophyta > Magnoliopsida > Fabales > Fabaceae > Vigna > Vigna angularis. The sequence continues at coordinate 30,454,490 of NC_068978.1, forward strand.
CTAGCAAAATGAGAATATCATGTGTGTAAAAAAGGAATAGTTTAAGACTAATTTTACTTAGCGGCTTTTTTTCTGCTGGGGATAGAATGCAAAAATTGAATGCATGGTTCGGACAATGTAAAGATTTTGGTTGAGATGTAGTGTTTGTCGGAGAACTAACAAACTAGGGGTCTTTATTTTTAGATTGTCTTAATTTTTGTGGAAAGGATTATCATTTTTGACAATCCTTCTTTGTGGTTATTTGTAGGTTGAAGAATTGAGAAGCAAGGGGCTTGATCCGTATGCTTATGAATGGGACAAAACTCACGGTGCTAGTCAGCTGCAAGATATCTATATAGATTTGGCAAATGGTGAGGAAAAAAATAGTGAGAGTGACCACGTATCTGTTGCGGGAAGAATTGTGGCCAGGAGGGCATTCGGAAAGCTTGCCTTTCTCACACTAAGAGATGATTCTGGGTCAATTCAGGTTTTGTTTAACTCTTTTTGTACATTCAAGGCAGTGAGTATGTAAATATTATAAGTGGGGGACATTTATAAGCTATTGTGAGCTGTCTGTATTTATGTAAATTAGGAAACCATTTTTCCTTATAGTTATGAAGCATATTATGAATAAGAGCCCCCATTGTGTAATTTAAGCACACGAATTCATCATATGTCCCCTTGTTCTCTCACTTTCTCAGCATGTTGTCTAAATCTTTTAAAGAGACAAACCCTGAATAGGATATTTACGTAATCTCTAACAGTAACTTTAAACTAAGACATGTAGGGCTTTTGTAAGCTTATGGTATGTTATCATGTTTCTTTGTTGTTATTGTAGTTTTAATTTTTAGATGCATATTATATTCATGTAGAGATAGAAATTACTGTCCTTCTGTAAAGTGAATGGTATATAGAGTGGCTAACTGAAGTTTTTAAAATCTATGATTTCAGCTCTATTGTGACAAGGAAAGACTCATAGGGGATCAGTTTGAACAGTTAAAGGCACATGTTGATATTGGTGATATATTAGGTGTAAGGGGAACAATAAAACGCACAGAAAAAGGTATTTAACTAATCCTCTTATTAAATGATTAGGCCATTTTTAGTAAATTGACATGGCTTGCATTTGCAACATGCTATTTCTTGTGCCCATAATTTATAATTTATCCCAGATTTTCATCTGTATTATCTGTTATCTTAGTGTAAATAAAGGTAAGAACTTGCAGTAATTCTATGACTTTTGTATGCTTTAGAATTCCCATGCCTATGCCCTTTCTAAGATTACATAAAAATTGAGGTACTGAAAGTTTGCTGCTGATGTGATACATACACAAATTCTAGTATGTTAGCAAATATGAGAATTCAGGGGACAAATTAAATTCACAAGAAGGTTTTCTCTTTAAAGGTAAAAGAGGTTACAAATGTAAACAACATGTTTACGCAAATTGGAAGTCTCGAGCTGTCTCTAGGTGGATTAAACCAAATAATTTTTTAAAATATTTGCTGAAAGTTTTGTATTATGTTCTACTGGAGTTTTCTCAGCCTTCTTTTGTTTCATATATGATTATTTGTCGTATGAGTGTCTATCTACTGAAGATTTCTAGTATATGTCATACCTGTAATTACTCTTTCAAGTTGCTAGGGACTAGTTATGATAATTGCAGACTGAGAAATAGTTAATTCCTGAGATTGATAACCTTTCTCTGCTGGATTAAATATGCTCTTTGACAAATGCCAGATGTTCTCATGTTTTTTTCTGGTCTTACTTCAGGAGAACTTTCTGTGTGTGTCCAATCTTTTGCAATCCTTACAAAATCTCTGCTTCCACTTCCTGACAAATATCATGGACTAACTGATATAGATAAACGTTATCGACAGAGGTAAGCTCATGCTTTTATATTTGTGTTTATTCCTTATTGAAATCACTGTTATATACTAAGACATTTGCTATTTTATTAGTGACTATGATTACAATTCTTCTATACAATTTTTTTTCCTTTATCTAGTTCTTTCTATTTTTGTAATAGGATATCTACATCTACTCATGTTCTTTCTTGTTTCTCATCTGAGTAAATTATCTTCATCTTTCAAATTTTTTAATGGATTATATTTTTTATTTATTTCTTATTTTGTGAAATATGACTTATATCATATCTTATTCTTTCTTTTTATTTTCGTTATTTATTTCTTATTACTTCTCCGTTCCATGTCTTCTCTAATTATACCTCACACTTTTGGACTATCAATTGATTAGCTATGATTTAAAATGTTTCTTCACTGTTAATTGTGGACTTGTGGTTAGGTACGTAGATATGATTGCAAATCCAGAGGTAGCCGATGTATTCCGTAAAAGAGCAAAGGTGGTTCATCTACCAAACTTTTTTATCTCTGAGTTTAAACCCAATGGCATTCAACTGTTTTAAATTTGACATTAAATAATTGTAATGTTGTAGACTCATTAAGTTTATCTTCAATCCTTTTCCCATGTCTCCTAATTGAGCTATAACTATTTTTTGTTTCCGTGTTTCTTATTGAGTTAATTGAGATATCTTATTCTCACCTTCTTGTGCTGTGCCTATTTTCTATTGTTCTTTTCTATAGATAAGTGGAATATAGAAACAGATCAAGCTGAACAATTTATTCTATAAATTCATGGGAGGATATCAAGGATCAAAATTACAATTCTTGAGCAAAAGTGAAAGGAGTCTAGGAATTGGACTCAGTGGAATACGTGAATAACAAAGACAATTAGATTGTAATTGCATTTTGAGTTCTAAGGGGAGTGTGCTCAGCCAGAGAATGTCTTACACTTTTAGCATTTTTCTCCTCCAAAATAAACTAGACTAAGAGAGTAAAAGAATTATGGTCATCATGCTGTTCGGTGAAGAATTTTGATAAAACTATGATGGTAAAGTTCAACCTCGGTGACCAGCTTGGTCTTGCGTAATAGTTTTGAATCCAGAAAAAATCTTTTTGCATGTGTAATGTCCCTCCCCCGTAACATCTCATAGCAAGGAGCCCTTTGGCGTTGTGGTACATAATTTTCCTTACTATTGGTAAAAGAATGATGTTCAGTATGTCTATTTTGGGTTGTAATACATTATAACATGTTTACATTTCTTTTTCTTGAAATCTTGTTGCTGTAAGTGTTATGATACTTTTTTTATTTTTGCCTTAATCATATATTTGATTGGATTTGATTTGAATGAAGATTTAGAATTTTGGTTTCTGGGATCATAGGCTCACTTTCTGTCCTTTTAGACTGATTAACAAACTTCTCTTATGTATTTCCTGAGCAAGTAACTTGATTGAAATTGATCTTCTAATCAATTTCATTCAAATAGGTTGTATCAGAGATACGGAGGACTATGGATTCTTTAGGTTTTGTTGAAGTTGAAACTCCAGTTTTGCAGGTTTGTTGATTTTAATGTACCTACCCTTGCTGCATATTTTTATTTACATAGAAGTGCATCTTCAAATGTTGGGGACTCTACTAGCTGTTTGATATATGCTGTTTATATTTAAGCAAGGAGCATGGATCTTTTAGAAGTTTTGATCTAACAGGCTAGCTTGATACATGATCTTTTATGTTTGGTTATTTTCATATTTATGCATTGTACTGGATCTCATGAATGTCAGATTGATATAGGGGTTATAAGATTTCAATTAAATGGCATAGTGGAACCTGCCGGATTTGTACTGTTATTATGCCATTGTTGGCTTTGTTTTCAAGCATCTAACTATTTGGGTTATAACTGCAACTCCAAGTCACCTCTTTTTAGTTTTTCTAATTAAGGTACCATTAAAATTTTGGACCTTGTCTATGGATTGTACCATATGCTCTTTCAGTCTCAACTCTCAATACAACTGCTAAGTGATATATGATGTAATTACTCTCCGAAATGCCTTTTGTTGTAATTTTATTAATTATGATACGTAGGAGTGTGGCATTTGTACATGGAAGTTTTTTTTTCCTGAAACTGATTAAGTTCATTGACTAGGGAGCAGCTGGGGGAGCAGAAGCCAGACCTTTTATTACATACCATAATTCTCTTGGAAGAGACTTATATCTGAGAATTGCTACCGAATTACATCTTAAGAGAATGCTGGTGAGATTTGACATATTTGTTATTTGTGAAGTCTTGCTTAGAATAGAACTCAGAGAAACATTCTTTTTTGTACAGGAAGGAAGTATCGAGGGGTTTGCCTCTTCTTACTTCACTCAGTAGGGGTGCAATTCTTTGTTTAACAAAGGAAAATACATTAAGTATTCATTCTGAATGTAATGCAAATGAATAAAATTACTGGTCAAAATATTGTTTCTTTTTATCAAATTTTGAAATTGCCGTGGGAATGCTGAAATTTTACTCTTGACAATACTAACAATTAGAAAATGTTGTCTTTTCTTTTAAGGATAATTTCATTCGTATTAGCTGCAAAAATTTTTGAAATATTTTCATCTAGAATATGGCATATATTCTTCAAGCTATAAATTTGAAACTGGCTTGATTAATATGGATGTTATTTTTCTAGTGAAGTCATTAACCATTTTAATCCTTTTCTTTATGGTAGGTGGGTGGCTTTGAAAAAGTATACGAGATTGGTCGAATATTTAGGAATGAAGGAATTTCAACTCGACATAATCCTGAATTTACAACTATAGAGGTAAGAGTTTAGATTCTGGAGGTGCATTTTTAAGCTTCCGTTACATAGGCCCGAACTGCAGTTCTATAGCAGAAGCGGAAAACCTGGATCCAATAACAACTAGCTGTTAATATGAGAGGAAAAGGAAGAATAGCTGAAGAGGGCAGGAAGTGGAAAATTCAATTAGCATAGAGAGAATTTCATGACAGAATTGGGACAGGTGGCATGTAAGAAGATTTGGGACTCACGGGGGGAGAAGGGAGATGTTACATAAGAGAAAAATTGGGGTGGGGGAAGAGAAGGGGATATGGAAAATTTGGTGGTGGTTTAGAGGATCACCACGCTAGCTTGTCGATAGTCTTGGTTTTCATTTTTAGTTTTTGTTCACTTTTCCGGTGAGGTTTTCATAGTAATATTTAGTTAGTTTTGGTACTTGATGTGAACATAAATAACATTTCCTCATATGTTGGATTTCAAAATGATTTAGCAGTGACCGTTTGATATTTCAATTTGCACATGACCTTTTTCACTATATATTGAATTGCATTCTGTTAAATATTGATACTAGTTAAACTTTAGATGTACGAAGCATACTCGGATTATCAAAGTATGATGAGTTTGGCAGAGGAGATTGTCACTCGATGTGCTCTAGCAGTTCATGGGAAGCTTACAGTTGATTATCAGGTAGACGCTGTTCTTACTAAATTTAATCTAGAATTGAATTGGTTAGATGTGTTAGAAGAGATGCCTAAGCCTCTAGAACGGATAAAACATGTTACTGTATTGTTTATTGTTCAATGTTTAAATAGGAAGGTGTAGTGCCCCCTTGATTGATCCCCAATTTTCGGGGCAAATGTTGGGACTTTGATCTGTAAGGGAGGGCTAGGAGTACCACCATATTATAATTATAATATTTAGATATATGGATGTTCAATTTGACAAAAAACATTCTTGGTTCTGATTGCTTAATTTAAGTAAATATATTATCAATCAACGGGGCTGTCTATTGGCACATAATAAGAGTACTACAGACACATCTGTAAATACTTTATTTAAATCACTTGAAAAAATGATTATGGTATATTTTTTGTGTTTTTGACAATATAAATACTTTCTTTTCCAACAGCACCTTTCAATTTTAACTTCTTATCTTGTGCCTTCACGCATAATAGAAAATTCCTTATTCAAATTTAATAAAAATGTTATTAAAATTTTACAATATCATCAAAATTTATAATAGTATGTTATGTTACCTTTTTAGCAATGTAATAATTAGTACTCAATATAAAAGAAATATTAAATAATGGCTCTCAAGCCAAAAATAAAAAAAAATTAATCATAAACGAGATCACAACTTGAATGAATCCCACAATAATACATCTGTTTTTTCTTTAAAAGTTTATTTATTTATAATTTGATTAAAAAGGCAATTAAGTTCTCAATTTTTTTTTTATTCAGTGATTTTTTTTTTCTTTTTTACATTGGATACAAGTATACATTTTTCTTTTATTTTCTCGTACAACCAAAAAGACCTCCAAAGCCATTTCGCAACTAGTGAATTGGCTACATGGATAAAACCACCTTGAGTTATGTTCAAAATCAGATAGGTCATTTATTTTCTCTTCACTTTAAGTTTTTTGTCACCTTTTTTTTATTAAGCAACTTCTGTAAAAAAAAATTGGAAACCCAAAACTTCATTTATAGTTCACCCAAGGAAAACAATTCACAGTTATAGGTAGATTTTGAAATTTTAAGAATCTAAGAGGAAGCTTCTTATCATTGTATCAATTATACAACTCAGAAAATTCTAATCTTCATATATTTGTGATAGTTTATCCAGCCATTATATAACTACAGAGAGTGTTTATACACACACACAACATATGGGGTGAATATATATATATATTTCTGTGCACGTGTATACATATAGGTAATGTACCATCTGAGAACTTTTGTTAAAATGAGAAATAAGAACTATAAATATAAACATTAGATATATTGTGTCAAGAATTGTATTTTTATGACCAAGATACAGCCGGTGGATGCATAATCTTTTTAAGTGGTCATGTGTCCACTGGCTAACTTTTAATCTTGACCAACCATGCCTAGTTTTATAGTCCAAATTTTTAGTTTTTATTTTTCAAAATAGTAAAGAATTATCATTTGATACATCCCTTATTTAAGTGCAACTTTCATATTATGAATTACTTTCAAATATCCCTTTTTATTTATCTAATCTTAATTAAACCTACTACCAATTTTATATATTTATCTTCAAATTTGCTCATTGTTCCTTGCAGCCCTTCTGTTCTCATCCTGTCAACAGAGGATATTATATTTACAATAGTGCTTTAAAACTTAAAATGAAGTTTTTTTTTATATATATATTCTAGACATTTTCTCTCATGTAGTTCCCTCAATGATAGCTTAGCATTAACTAAAAAAATTTAAATGAGCTGGTGTTTGATGAGTGAAGACATTATACTGAAATTTAATTCCGTATAACAAATTTATTGAAGGTGGTGTAATGATTCCATACAGGGAGTTGAGATATGTCTGGAAAGGCCTTGGAGGAGGGAGACTATGCACAATCTTGTTAAAGAAATTGCTGGGATCGATTTCAACGAATTTGGAGATGATATTGAGGTTGCAAAGCGTGTTACTCTAGATACCCTTGGAAAGAATCTTGATAACAAGGATAAAGGTTCCATTGAAGCATGCCAGTCCGTTGGCCACCTTCTTAATGAGGTAGATTTTATTCATGAGCATCCAGTTTTTATTCTTTTCATTTGATAAATTTAGTTCTTTTTTGCAATTACATTTTTTCTCCTTTTATATTGATATTCCTCTCTTTTGCACTTTTTGCATTTATTATACTGTCAATTTGATTTGCAGACACTAACCAAATTGTTTTTGTTTTGTTTATTTAGGTTTTTGAGATTTTTGTAGAACCAAAGCTCATCCAACCTACTTTTGTTCTAGACTATCCGATTGAGATATCTCCCCTTGCCAAACCACACAGAAGGTAGAAACATCTCAAAATATCAAATAATGTTATTTGCTGTTATTAAAGGTATTTTTATCCTACATACTATGAAATATTAATCTTTTCGAACTTAGAATATTTGTTTCACAGATTAAAACTCATCCCCGGGAATATGAACTCGGGAATGTTGTACTACGTACTTTCTGGCATGCAGTGATTACATTTATTTTAAAAAAGGCATCCTGGCCAATCTCAATAAGAAAGTGATGCACAGTTTCTGTTTCTAGATAGTAGCTTCTATCTTACACATGATCCTACATTAGATACACAGGTTTGACTGAGAGATTTGAACTTTTCATTTGTGGCCGTGAGTTGGGGAATGCATTCTCCGAATTGACTGATCCCATAGATCAGGTAAGATTCAAGTTTTCAAACTTTTCAGATCCAAGTTGCATAGCTTATGTAGATTTTGCTTATCGTACACTATATATAATGTGTTTGTCATCATTTGTTTCTCATATTCAACCACTAGAAAAGGGGAAAATAAGATCCTGGTAAGATAAATATAAAATACTGTCACCCTATATCCTAACAAATACTATTCTCTGTTATTTTAGAAGTAGGTTTAGGTTCTTGTGGTTGTTAGTTCAGAGTAGTTTATTTTTCTTTTCCTTTTTCTTTTTCTGCAATTACCTTAACAAGATAGATGACATATTGGATAATAAGTTCAGTATCATTTATGACAATTTGATGACATACTAACAGGAAAACAAGTCAAACTTGGTGCTGCATGATAATCAAATTGGTGCTTTGTGCATTAACTGCATGCGATTTCTCCATTTTTTTTCACATCCAATTTTAAGTTCACAGCTACTCTTCTTGAACTTTACATGGATAACCAAGTTAGGTATTAGGAACCAAAAATAAAGAGAAACTTGAATGGTTCGTTCGTTAATCTGTTCCAGATACCACCAGAAATAGAAAATGACTTTGCCCCACCTGTTTGGAAAAAGAATGAACTCTAATGGTTTCTTCTCTGAACTTAATTAACTGTCTCAATTTAATTATGGTTTCTTCTCTGAACTTGGTAGAGGGGACGCTTGGAAGATCAAATTAAACAGCATGAAAAGAAGAGGTCAGCTATTTCGGCAAATGATGATAAAAAGGAAGGAAAGGATGATGAAGATGACTCGTATGAAGTAACTCTTGATGATGACTTTCTCACAGCTTTGGAATACGGAATGCCTCCAGCTTCGGGAATGGTATGTCTGCATTGTGTATCTTTGTATAGTTGTGGAACTTACCCTTATTTTTTCTTGTGGTATTAACATGGTCACGTATTGGAGGCACTGATTCTGTCCAATGCAATCAACAATTATCTTGTCTTGAAATCAACTTAATAATAGATTAATTTTCTGATAGTGTCATTTTTTAAGAGCAAAATCATCATGTTCAATGTATATCATAATCATTCTTCATTTTAAAATGTTACTTTACTAAATACAGTGTTATAAAGGTCCGTTATGATTTTCATTGTGTATATTCTCATGTTTACTTTTTATCTTCAAATTTATGTTTCAATAGTTTATTGAATTTCTTATTGAAGAACATATGTATTAGAAATGAATGAATTATAAGCTATTACTGGAATTTCAATGCTTGTGTATGAGTGATATAATTAGTGTAATAGGCAACAACCATGGTGTATGCAAGCTAATGCTTTCACTTCTCTAAATTGTGATATTAATAATCTTTGTCAGCATTGTTTGACCCACAAAGTGTTCGAATAGCAAATTGGTTTTCCTTTCCTGTTGTAGTCCTTTAATTGCCATTTACAAATCCAGGGACTTGGAATTGATAGGCTCGTGATGCTTTTGACAAATTCTCCCAGTATTCGAGATGTTATCGCCTTCCCAGTACTCAAGTTGCAGCAATAGTGATATGTTTGTGAGTTCACTGTGCTCACTTTTTGCTCTTTCCTTAATTATATATGAAATCATTTGTAGAACATGTAACGAGATCAAGTTATTTATTATTCCTCAAATTACCTGTTTGGGAGTTTTGATTTCTGGTAAGGCAAAATATGTCACTTAGAATATCAACAAAGGATTAGTTATTCTTCTCCTACAATATCATTATTATTGTCTTCTAGAAGAAAGTTAAGTTGATGGTAATGTATTTTATGTGTGGAGAAAATTATTATAGAGAATTTGATTAAAAGAATTACAAATAACAGTACCAAATTAAAAAAAAAACAAAAAACAAACATAGAATGGATATGTGAATGATTTTCACCTGATTGCATATTGAAAGTTAAATATATTTTGAAGGGATGAATATTATAAAATAAATCCATGATTTTTATATGAAAAAAATTCATATATTTTTTTAAGAAAATCATTTTGTACTTTGAATTTCATAGCTTAAAAGAAAAATAAATAATTTATCATATTAAAATTTTATCATTAAATAATTTATACATTCTAAATTTTATGTTTCACGATTTTTTGTTTTACATTTTCTGTATTTTACTTTTTGAATAATTGCCAAAAATGGATCTAGTAATTTAATTATTTAAGAATTTGTAGATAAAAAATGAATCATCCAATTCGAATCGTTTTTTATTTGTATGGATAAATTGTTTCTAAAAAAAGCATAATCCAATTTGAATTGAACTTCTAGCTATTTTAATTTGTTAATTAAATGTCATTTTAAGTAAAATCCGATTTAAAAACAAACATTTATATCTTACTAGTGCATTCTTTCTCACTTTCTATTTCACTTTTATTTTTAATTTTTAATTTAAAATTTATTTTTTAAAAGTACTAAATGTCAATAAAAGAACGTATATGAAAATAAACTTTTTTTAGGTATAACCTCCCTACAATATGAATGATTTCGTCCAAAAGACTAAAAATATAAGCACTATTTATTATAATATATTAAAATTCATATGTAATATAAAACAGTTGCTTTTTTCATTTATGATCATTAAGTAATTAAAAAATAATATAAAGAATATTTTTTTTTCATAACGTATTAAATGAATTTTTTTATTTTTCATACAAATTATAAACAAATATAATTTATTATTCAATATTATATAAGTATCTTATGTGAATAATAACTTATGGACAAAAGTAATAATTATTAAATAAAAAAATATAAAATTTAGTATTATTAATATATTGAGATTTCATAATTGAGAAAAGTAAATTACATCACATTACTTAATTGAGTCACACACTAAAAATAATTTAATATATTCATTTAAAATATTTTTACATATGCTTCTACAAACTATATATACAACTAAATTTGTCATGATTTTTTTTTATTTCAAAATAATACAATACTGTATGAATCTAAATTGACAAGGACAAGCCAAGTAAAACCTTCTAACATAAACTAAAAAACACTTCTAAAAGATAACAAGAAAGGTTTGAAAGATCAAAACCCTACGGCACACACTCTGTTAAGTCTTTGCAGAGGCACTACAGTTCCATTTCCAAAGAGAGAGAAGAAGAAGAAGAAGAAATTCAATGGCAGCAACGACAGAGGTTGAGAAGAAGAATCTAGAAGAGGAGGCCGAACAAGTCGTTAATCCATGGGAGGTTTCTTCAAAAGGCAAAATCGACTACGACAAACTCATCGACCGTTTTGGTTGCCAGAAGCTCGACGACGCTCTCATTTCGCGTCTCGAACGCCTCACCTCGCGTACGCCTCACGTTTTTCTACGACGCCACGTTTTCTTCGCCCACCGGTACCTCCATTTCCTTCATTCACTCCCTTCATTTGCTTAAACGGTGATTTGAGAGTATCGTTTATGTGTTGCAGCGATTTCGCGGAGATTCTCGACGCGTACGAGAGAGGCGATAAGTTTTACTTGTACACCGGGCGCGGACCTTCCTCTGAATCTTTGCACTTGGGACATTTGATTCCCTTCATGTTCACTAAGTGAGTGAGTTCGCGTGTCTCCGTTTTCTTCTTTTGAGGATTTAAAATGAATTTTGATTTAAGTTTGTAGATCTAGTTTGGTGCAGCCTTTTGTGATTGCTAGTGGATTTTAAAGAGGGAGCTAGTTAAGAGTTTGGTACCTGAATTGGTTGACACTATTGGCTTGTTTTTAGGTCGGTATTGTGCAGGTTGATAAAAAAATTGATAATCTAATGTGTGTTTTTGTATTTAAGATTGAATTTTAAAGAGTGGGCTTAGAATTTGGTACATGAATTGGTTGACGCTAGTGGCTTATTTCTTGACCAATTTGTATAGGTTGACTGGGTTTCATTTTTTTATTTAAGTGGAAATTTGACGAAAAATTGTAAATATATTGTGTAGGCAATATCTATTAGAATTTCTGTGTTAGTGTAGTCTGCTTTTTGTATTGATGTAGTCATTTTCATAAATGATAGGTTAAGAGAGTTTTACCATGATAATTGATTGAAATTAGATGTTTAAGTTGTGGGTCAAGCTAGAAAGGAAGGTGAATTCTCAATTGTTGTGATTGCTCGGGATGTTTTTTGACTTGGCGGAAAATGGTATGTAGGTATTTGCAAGATGTGTTTAAGGTTCCTCTGGTTATACAGCTCACTGATGATGAAAAGTTCTTCTGGAAAAATCTTACTGTAGAGGAGTGTCGAAGACTTGCAAGGGAGAATGCAAAGGACATCATTGCTTGTGGTTTTGACATTTCAAAGACGTTCATCTTCTCTGATTTTAATTATGTTGGCGGGTGAGTTATAAAGGCAGTATTTCCCTGATATATGCAGATTTATTAAATCATGGATTATTAAAGTTTAAGGGATTTTATTGAGAATGTTTAGATATACATTATTAAAATTAGTTGAATCTTAGGCATGGTTTTCTCTTATTTAGCAAACATTTCTCCAGTTTATCCAGAACATTGCACAGAATTTATTTCCAAGATGAAGTTTTCTCATAGAAATTTTTAGTTCAGCAACCTTTAATGTGCGAGCACTTTTAATGTTTTTGGGTCTCATTCTTATATTTAAAAAATGAATGACTGTTAAAACTAATTTGGAGCTTTTATCACGCCATAATTAAAAGAGAAAATACTGAGTAAATATTTTATGTTTTGGAATAAACTGTCTCATGAGAAATTTCCCAATCTCTTTTACTGTTTTACTTTGAATTACGTAAAGTAAATCTTCTGTCGTATGAGGATAATTTTCCTTTTCAGTTCCTTCTACAAGAACATGTGTGAGGTTGCATCACGTGTGACTTATAACCAGGCTGTTGGCATCTTTGGTTTTGCTGGGGAAGATCATATTGGAAAAGTTAGTTTTCCTCCTGTGCAGGTATGGTCCATTTCTTCTCTTTACAGAATGATCCCTAACTTTAGATTTTGGTTACTGTAGTTGGGCTATTAGTTGGCTTCCTGAGTCATTTCTCTTATTTGCTGATACATAATGTATTGTTATCAATTACATGCAATAGCGGCACTATTCATATTTTGTTCTTAATATGTTTGTGAAAGTTTGTCCTTAACAATTATTTAAACATATTTGTGATCTATTGACAATGGAACTTTAACATCATGATGATGAAACTATATATATTCTTCTGTGCGTATAATGCTTTGTGTAAGTTTGTTTTTCCTAGTTATAATTGAATCCATTTAATTTAAAAATAGTACATATTTTGAATTTTCTACATGGTGATGACTGTATGTGCTTCTTTTGTCTATGCAGGCCGTTCCATCATTTCCCAGTTCATTTCCTCACCTATTTTCTGGAAAAGAGAATCTCCGTTGTTTAATTCCTTGTGCGATTGACCAGGTCAGTTGGACATCAATGCAAATATATGCTAGTTGATTTGGCTGAAGATTAACTTGTATGGCAATGGCCAGATGTGATTACTGTGAAAATTTATTCTTGTCCAAATTCTCTTCATTCCTGTAAATATTTAAAGAAATGTCATAAAAAGGATCTATTCCAACTTAAAGCATATAACATTTCTCAAATGCATGTGAACATCTCGGTCTGTTATTTTCTTTCTAGTGTTCATCTTATTCTTTGTAATAGCATTTTTTATGATATATTCAGGATCCCTATTTTAGAATGACACGTGATGTTGCTCCTCGAATGGGTTTCAACAAGCCAGCCTTGATTGAATCTTTATTCTTCCCTGCATTACAGGTATTCTTGTGTTGCAAAACATGCTACTTTATCAAATTGATTAAGAGAGCTACTGATATTCATCATTCTGCTAACCTAATTGAGCTCTTAATTCTCTCCAGTCAATTTTTGTTTTGTTTTATTATGAACTGTGTTTTACAAAAGCCTAAGCTGTTGGGTTAAGTATTCTGCTGCCATAAGCATTCTTGGCTACCTTTTACAATGCACATTCTTTGTGGTCTATGGGACACCAACTTCAGCTGCCCACAATAAATACCTTCTTGCAAACAAACTCAAAATATAATATTATGCTAACGTAAATTTACGAAATATAATTTCTTACTACTACATCTCGCAACTTGATGTGTTTACATTATCAACAAAGAGTTATCTTCGGGCCCCTAGGCTTTGTCAAAAGCTTACCTACTGTGCTTCTGCATCTCTGCATGCACATTCTCATCATCTTTCATGACTGGAGTTACTAGGTCAGGCAGCAGGTCTTTGGTGTTCATTGAATTGAGAACCACCATCAGTTGTCCTAGTCATATCAATTTGCACATATAAGAAAGACAAGCACTCAATGCATATTATTAAAACATTAAAAATACATGGAATAATTTTCCAGATTACAAAACCCTATTCAAAACCTTCAATTTATTTTTCTAATTTTAGATTACACAATCTGGAATGTATTTTAAGATTGAGCAATCTGGAGTGTCTCTCGACAAAACCAAAACAACATGAAATCACGATGCACAGAAGCTGAGTTAATGCATATGTCACAAGCTTGGACTGCAATGTGTATGGAGGTGTAGACAGCAAAGAGAATAGGGTTTATTTAGTTTTGTATTTGGACGAAGGGATGTTTTGGTACACATTCCATGGGAGTAGGAAGGAGCCTAAATTTAGTTGTGATTTTTGGGTCATTTGGAGTTCAAAACCCCAAAACTATCTAATAACATAATGTATGCTAACACAAAAAAGAGACATTGCTCCCACAATGCCCCATGGTGTCTTTGTTCATGAACGAGTATGGAGAGGGGAGCCAGAATCATATAATATTCTGCATGTTGGGTTGGGATTTTATTCTGTCAACCATGACCTCACATCTTTAAAATATATAAATTTTCAGGGGGAAACAGGAAAAATGTCTGCCAGTGATCCCAATTCCGCAATATATGTGACTGATTCTGCAAAAGATATAAAGAACAAGGTGCTACTGAAATTACTCTATTTAAATTTTTTTTTCTGTTAATTCTGTTGCTTATCTACAAGTCTTGTAGATTTATTTGTTCATTGTGACAAAAGTTAGCAGTTGGTTATTCTTTCTTTAATTGCTTGTTTTGTTGAGGAATCTTGGGTGACAAGGTAAATATACTTGTTGTCATTGGCGTTTGTGTAATGAGTATAATTTTTCTAAGCAACATCTCTGTGGTTTCTTCTGCCCTCATTTGGTTATTTTCACCAAGTGTATGTGTCGCTCTCTTCAGGTAAACAAGCATGCATTTTCTGGTGGGCAAGATTCGGTTGAGAAACATAGGCAATTGGGGGCAAATCTTGAGGTAACGGAATTATTGCCGGTTCATAAATAATGCACTTTACATGTATTAGATGTATAAACCTCATCATTTATTTAATGTTTTCCCCCTCACCTAAATTTTGAAAAGTGATAGAATGAAGAAGGATTAAGAAGGCACGTGTATATAATATGCCTAGTAAAATTGAAACGAAAGATTAAACCCTTTTTTGTCTAATAAATTGTTTTGCCTTTCTTTTAGTGCTCCCGTCTTTACCTCCTGTTACAGTCCAAGAATTTTGACCTTTTGTAGCATGATTCAGGTAGATATACCAATCAAATACCTAACTTTTTTCTTAGAAGATGATGCTGAACTTGAACACATTAAAAAGGTCTGATTTCTATCCTTTTCCCCCAATTTGTTTAATAATACAAATAGCACAAGGAGGAACCCTTTGATTTTCTTTCCCTAACTTGTTTTGTTATTCTCTTGTAGGAATATGGAGAAGGGCGCATGCTAACGGGTGAGGTAAAGCAACGGCTAATTCAGGTCTTGACTGAAATAGTGGAGAGACATCGTAGGGCTCGGGCTTCTGTGACTGAAGAGGTATGCATTCAACAATAATAGATGTCATTGCATAGATTCCTACGTTACAAGAGTGAAATAATAATACAGGGAAAATAAGTTGACATTTCGATTGTTAATTGCATAATCTTGAGTATTGCCAAAACCAATTATTAACCTGGGTGAGAAGAAAGTCTTGGTTGGAATTAAGAAAACCCTTATTGTTGAATATTGCTAGAACACCTGAAACTTGTTTACTCTTAGATAAGATTTTGTTTACTGAAAAACTGCCTCCATTCCACCAATATATGTGTGTATTTGTGTCCGGGTGTTCACAATTGAAAAAGTAGCATTTATTAGTGTTCAAAATTTTGACGGAATATGGTCAATATTCGCACTACATACATATTTGGTTGGGTGGAATTGTTTTACGAAATCATGGTTGGTTGTATTAATGTATATATGGTGCTAAACTTAAATATTATCTTTTTCCATAATTCTCAGATGGTGGATGCATTTATGGCTGTCAGACCACTTCCTCACATGTTTGACTGAAGTCATCCAGCATTTGTTCGCCCAAAATTGCTGAGATCCACTTGTTTGCCAACCGGAGCTTTTTCTCACCATGAAAAGGAGTTTTCTACTACGATTTTGTTGCATAGACTTGCTATCATCAAAATTTGTACCATTTTTTACTACCATCTGACAATTAAAATGGTAAGGAACTTGGTTCTTTTGAGTTATATGAAAGGAAAAAAATTGATTAGCATTGGAAGACCTTTGTCATCGCGAGTTTGCAGTTTAATTAGGCTCGAGTTGGTTAACGTATGAATGAAGTTCTATAAAATGCCATAATAGATTTTGTAATTAACATTATCTTTTCTGTTATAACTGCAAGACGATTGAAAAGTGTTCGTGAATTTAGAGTCGAAGACCACAGCACAGTTTTATGGATACAAGATGCATTCGGAACTTTTTATGATCCCACCAGTAAAAGATTGATTTTATGTTTCTTGTAACCCATCGTTACAATGCAGTGTCTGTATAATATTTTTATTTTGATTCACACTTTCTCGATTCAAATTTAAGGGAAATATAGTTATGATTGATGGATTTATATGTAAGTAGATTTAGATGCATGTAGATTAGGGTTATGATCGATAAATTTAAGTTAATTTGAGTATGGATAAATATGTTTATTGTTTTTAAATTTCAACAGAAAATTATAATTTATTTGTATTTCAAACTATGATATAATTGTTTTTAAATTTAAAAAATGAATAGATATAAGTTTTTTAACATAACAATGTTATTTGTTTATATCTGTTTCAAATTGATATTTTAGTTGCCACGGTTTTTTTGTATACCGGTAAGCATTCCGAATATATTTTTATATGTATTTTTTTTAATTTTAAATAAAATTATTTAAAATCAAATTTTTTAAATATAAAATTAAATAAAAAAATATTTTTAAAATATAACTCAGATCTAATTACCTAGTAAAATGTTAATGTTGAAACATTGGAAAAACACTATAAAGAAGAATTTGAATAGTGTTTTAAAAACTTTTAGTAGTAGTTGTTAGAGGCATGTGTGTTTTAAAGAGTGTTTAGGAAAACATTTATAAGATAAAGTAATAAAACATTTTTATATTGGTTTCTTTCAATTTGAGTTACATTCAATTATTCTTTAAGATCTTCTTAAGACTTGTTAAGAGATTTTATTAATCTTTAATAAAGATTATACAAGTTTTAACATTCTTACTTTACAACAAGTATCAATCACCTCTGATCTCAATACTAGTCAACTAATTGGATCATTTAACTCAAATTAGTTACATACCAAGTGTTTTAATACACTTATGAATTTACAAAACAACCAAAAAGGTTTTTCAAACAAGATATAAATTTGATAACTCTCAAAGAGAAAATAAGTTTCATTATAAAACAAATATGAAAGACTTGTAAAAATGTTCTCTTTAAACGAAAGCGTTAGACATAAAGAAAGAGAGACAGCGTAATAACAAGCTTGTTTATATGCATGTATATTTCTTGTCTTCTCTTCATACAATAATCTATAAATAACATTCTTCGAGAAAGATCTGTTACATTGATAGTTGGCTTCCATGAAGACTTTGTAGTCTTTTTAGGTAGGTAGTCAGACTTAGGTCTACGTTTATAGTGATTTATCATAACTTTGACAAAAGTAGTTTGTACGATTTTGTAGAGCTTGAAGCTTTAAGGAAACATTCTCAGAATGTCTTCCTATCTCTTAACGTCTTTATCGATTTTGTGCAGGAATTTGAGTAAATTCTTGTACCTTCATGATCTGCACAGATAAAGAAAACAAAACATACAAGCAAAGAGGTACTTTTCGTACATGTAACAAATGTTTTAAACATTGGTAATCGTTTAAGCAAATTGCGTGTTGAAAACATTTTAGCATACGCCAGCTTGTTGATAGAAGCATCGTTTAGGAAGCAAAACGTTTAATATATAATCTTTAGACGATATAAAATGTTAAATGCTCATTTTATAAAAGTGTTTGTAAGTTTTATTATATTGTTTAGCGAACTTTTCCTAGACTATTCTTTTTTTTAAATGTTTATATGTTCAACACTGTTTGGATATCAAATTTTAAGTTTCAGTGTTTTATTATACGTATACATGTAGGTTTCTTTTTGTTAGACTGTGTTTGTTAAAATTAGAGAATATGTATCAAATGAAAGCCCTAACCAGAGGGTGGAGACACCTATATTGGCCAAATAGCACTGTATTTTATCAAATCATAAATTGCATATGCTAAACAGATATCTGTCAAAAGATTTAATAAAGTTTTGTTTAAAAAGAACATTGTATAGTTATGATAAAATCTAAACCTTGTACTATTTAATCTCATTGTATTTCATTCTATTCAGAAAGAACATTATATAGCTGAATACTGTCAAGAACCTATTGTCTTAAAATCTATAGCTATTAGGTGGAGGCCTAGCAATCATCTTATATCTGACAGTGGAATAGATCACTTTACCTTGACAGTTGAGCTAGAAATCCAGCATAATGACGTTGAAGGGTTCAGAGAATCTTTGATTCTAACACAATCTGCATTGCTGCTACCACAATATACTTATGAACACCCCTGAATTTTGGAACAAGTAGGGTTTATTTTTCCTTTTTCCAAGACAAAATTTTGTACTTTAGCAATAGGCATGCTTTGAACGTTTGTTGGCTGCAGACAACTCATGAAGCCCGAAACCAAGCAAAGTCCATACCAAGTTCTTGATCTTTATCACCAGAAACCCAATGAAGGACATGCAAGAAAGAGAGAAATACAGATTACAGTACACTGAGATGACTTCTATCTTTCATAGGAAAACAAATGCGGATCACTAGACAGTAAACCATGCTAACAGGTACAGAAATCCATCTGATCTATAAGATGACAAAAAAATTATGTGACTTTAGAAAGTAGCTAGGAAGCTTAAGTGTTGTAAATGGCATCAATTGTCATGTGATGGAAATAGTGAACCTGAGTCACAATTAAATCGTAACGCTTGGACTGATACACTCTTAAGTGGAAAGAATTGCACTCTAACTAATAGGTATAACTTTTGTCTTAGTTATAAGCGCTCAATCCAACAACAACTGGTTTCACCTATCATTTATCAAGCCAATCAACTTCAAGAGAGTAGTGAAATTATGAACAGATATCTTAAGAGTTTTTCGACACTTCTACTATATTACCT
Source organism: Vigna angularis (assembly GCF_016808095.1). Lineage (NCBI taxonomy): Eukaryota > Viridiplantae > Streptophyta > Magnoliopsida > Fabales > Fabaceae > Vigna > Vigna angularis. Next base: position 30,474,062 of record NC_068978.1, read on the forward strand.
GATGCTGGATGATGGAATGAAAATTTTCTTTTGAAGATAAAAATGAGAGAGGGAATAGGTCTGTAGAATACATGCGTTATATTATTAAATTTGCTTACAAGGTTATTTACCTGTCAAATATGAGAAAGCAGCTCATTTTTACAGCAAAAAGCCAGTTTCTCTACTTTCCATTTTGCCTTGTGCTAAATATCTGAAAGTTCTCGTAAAAAAGGCATTCGTCTTTCTACATAATCATGCCCCAGGTTTCAAGTTCTTTATCGTGTTTTTACAAAATAATGAACATTTGTCTCATTTAACTAAATGTCATAAAAACATTTTGGTACTTGATGGGAATAAACCCTGTCATATATGTGAAGTCATGTTCAAATCTTATATGCATGGATATTGAAGCAATTTCTTTCAATTCTAATTTCTCACCATGATGCTACATATCTTACAGTTTTCCTGGTAATCAGGTTAACTCCTGTATCCTTCATTCATGCAAGAGCAGATGCCTCCCCTGAAATGGTGCAATTGTTCAGCATCCCTCACAGAAATCTCTCTGCGAACCTCCCTAGAGATAAATTTCACAATGTTGTGGCAATTTTGGCACATGTACAGATTCTTTGTCACCAAAATAGGCACCCCAGGACCAGAATTCATAAGTCCAAACACAATGGCCAGTCTCTCACTGTGCCCACAAAATAAGTCAGCCTTAGAAACTTCCATTATGTTCATATGACTGCTTTCTGGCCCTTCAACACCAGCTTCCTTCATCTTCTTATAAAACCGCTCCAAAAGTGCATTTATTTCCATTATTTGAGGGTGAAAGTTATCACCACTGAGAAAAGCATGCACTGTGCCCTTGACTTCCACCCAGCTGCATCCAGCATCTACTATTAGCCCATTCTGTCTCATAATTTTTCTTACTTCTGCAACCTTGTCCCATTTACCATTGTCAGCATAAAGATTAGAGAGAAGAATGTAGTATCCAACACTTGTTGTATCGTATTGAAAGATATTCTCTGCAGCAAGCTCCCCAAGTTCAACATTATGGTGAATCCTGCATGCATTTAATAAAGCTCCCCAGATTGCTGCGTCTGGTTTCAGTGGCATTTTCTGTATGTATTCATAAGCTTCCTCCAATTTCCCAGAACGGCCAAGTAAATCAACCACACATGCATGGTGTTTCAGATTAGGTGTGATAGAGTACTTATACTTCATGCTGTTAAAATATTCTAAGCCTTCGGCTACCATACCTGATCTGCTGCAAGCACATAATATGGAGATAAATGTTATTTCATCAGGATTGATGTTTGATTCCACCATTCTCTGAAAAACTTCAGAAGCAAGTGCTCCTTTCCCACGCTCAGCATATCCTGTAAGCAAAATGTTCCATGCAGTAACATCATGATCAACTGAGAAAAATTGTTTCCACGCATATCCCATTCTTCCACACCTCACATACATGTCCAAAATTGCATTAGGCATAAAGCCATCAAAACTTACTCCAGTTCTCAATGCATGGGCATGAATCTCTTTTCCACATGTCAAAGCTCCTATTCTAGCACATGCAGACAGAATACAAACTAAAGTAACACAGTTTGGCTTCAGTCTAAGAATCATATTCCTGAAGTAAAATAAAGCTTCAAAACACCGGTTGTTGATCCTAAGACCTAGGATAATCGATGTCCAAGATACAATGTTCTTGTCAAGAGTAGAGTGGAAAACCTCCAAAGCCTTGTCAATGGATTTACACTTTGAATACATGTCAATGAGTGCGTTTCCAACTATCAGATGAGAGATGAGCCCTGTCTGTTTGGCTGTCTCATGCAGGTCTGTCCCCATGTCTAAATTGCATATATTAGAACAAGCAGATAGTGCAATGGCAATGGTGATTTCATCTGGCATGATACCTTCTGCTTCCATCATTTTATATATCTCAAGTGCTTTCTGAGGCACCAAACAATTCTCGTAACCTGATATCATTGCAGTCCATGACACCACATCTTTGCATTCTGCTCGAGAGAAAACTGTTTCCGCTTCCTGAATATGCCCAACTGATGAGTACATCTGAATTAACGAATTATGAACTGAAGGGTCACTCCCGAACCCCATTCTCAGAACATAACCATGAATTTCCCTCCCCAATCTCTCATCACCCAGAAGCTCACATGCAGTAATCACACTGGTCATGGTCATCAAATCTGGATCAACAGGATATTCTATCATCATGCAGAACAATCTCAATCCCTGCAGACACTCCCCATTTTCAAAATACCCGGAAATCATGGCATTCCACGAAATCCTATCTCTATTAGACATTTTGTCGAACACCAACCTGGCAGTACTTACATCCCCACATTTCACATACATAGTTATCAATGCATTAAGCACATCCACATCTGACTCAAACCCGTATCTTAAAACATGCACATGAATCTCTCTACCCCTCATCAAGTTAGGCATGCCACCACAAGTCCTCAAAACGCAAGGGAAAGTGTAAACATCAGGCCTCTCACCAACCCACAACATTCTATGATAGAGGTCCAGAGCCTCATCAAAGAAGCCAGCTTTAGCATACCCACCAACCAAAACATTCCAAGAGAACAAATTCCTTTTCTCCATTCTCCCAAAAACATACCAAGCATCCACCAAGTTCCCAAACCTCACAAACATACTCAAAAGCGCGTTCCCCAGTTGAAGACTCAAAAGGGTCATGGACTTGGAAACATAGGAATAAACACGTGACCCTTCCTTCCTTGCTCCCTTCCACTCACACAGTCGTACCAAGGCAACGTAAGTATCATCTTCAACGGGAATTCGAAGCTCGTGCATTGAGTCTAAGTAGCTCATGCTACGGTCCAAGTTCCCAAGAAGGCACAGTTGGGAAATATCAGAGTTTGCGCTGTGGCTGTGGTCGTTGCTGAGGGAGGTAGTGGCAGTGGAAGAACTTGAAACACAAACATGTTTAACTTTTCTAAGAGGGGAATGAAGGGTGTGCAGGTTGTGCGTAAAAGTGCGAGTTTTGAGGTTGAAGTTGGTCGAAGTAGAAGGAGGAAGAAGAGGATTACCCAATTGAGCATGAAGTTGAGAGGGTTTAGCAAACGCCGCCATTGGGAGTTACAGAACATGAAGGAGGGTTTATCGTTAAAACCAAACTCAACACGACACGAAAATGTTAAACTGTGTTGTGTTGTGTTGTGTTGTCGTTGCCATTGCCAACCATAACCACCATCTTATCCATAACATCTTTCGCTAAATCTTAGTTTAATATCTTCTGTTGTTTTTTCTTCAGACACAGTCTAGTCTTATGTTATTATATAATTCATCACATTTTTCAAACAGACGTTAATATCTCGTTTCTATATTGGTAAAAAGAAAAAGATATTTGAAAATATGTCACTCCATTTTATAAACTTTTATAAGAAAATAATTTTAACCAAATTAATTTTTTATTCCTAGAAGGAAAAGTAAAGGATAGTGAAGAATAGTATTAAATGAGGATAAAAACCGGGAATGCAAAGGTGAATACAAGTTAGTAGAATACAAAATAAAAGATAAATTAATTTATCTTTTTAAAATTTTAGATAAAAAATAGTGTCAATCTCGTTCAGATTTTACTGGTGTTTGTATCTCTCAATCAACTTCCTTCCTTTCCTGTCCAAAAGAATTTTTCTGAATTTGTTTTCAATCAAACGGCTACACCACTTTTAAGTTAATTTGATCCGTATGTTTAATAGATAATTGCCTCTTAAATATGTTATAGGAGTTTTAATTCCTAAAAGTGTATATGGATAAAGTATGTGTTAAAGAGAGATTAATTATATTTTCAATTTCCTATTTTGGTTCTTTCAACTTGTTAGTCTTTCCGTACGTGAATAAAATTAATTTGGACATTCAATAGAAAATTTAATTAAAAGTAAATCATGGTACCAAAGTAAGAACAAGTACCATTTATTTAACACTTATTTTCTCTTTTAGATGGAGAATTTCATGCTTATTCGACTTCGACTGATTTGTCAATTGAAGCTCTAATTCAAATTTAAAGTGCGATTACTCATTTAAAGAAGTTCAATTTATTAAATCATAAAATTTATGAGTTTATGAAATATGCTGCAGAAAGAAAATAATATTTTGAGTAAGAAGATTTTCTCTTGTGAATTAGAATTGCAAGAGGATTGAAAAATGGCCTTCAATATTTAAATTTAGAATCAAAGGCTACAAAACAATTTTATGGATGAAGTAATGCTAGAATGATACACTTTTAAATACAATAACAAAATAATTATAAAAAAGTGAATTTTTGTATTCTTTTTAAAAAATAAAAAGTAAGAAAAGATTATATAAAAAATGAATATAAAAATTTTATATTTTTTAAAGTATCATTTTTCTTATGATTGAGATACATTCAGAATTTGTTGTGATCTCCATGCCTGCAAGTTGCAACTCAATTGTTACTAATAATGGAAATTAACTGTCTTAGAATGTAGTAAAAGATTGTTACGATAACTGATGTAAATATAAGTAGATCGAGTTAATTTTATAATGATCTTGTTCTTGAAACATTTTTTTTTAATTTCCTCAGGAGTTTAGTATTTTGCAACCTATGTAACAAAAATGGGATGCAGATAAGTTATCTTTCCACTAACGACTAAGGTTTAAAAATAAGTAATGATGTTTGGTTCAACTCATCAACCAAAATTTTGATAATTAATTTAACACTTTTGGCCTGATATGCGAATCTGAAATTTGAAAATTAAGAAAAAATTAACTTTTGAGAGAATAATTTGTGATAATTTAAACTAAATGGTCAGTACTGATATTGTTCTTATTCCTGTTCGCAAAAAACACCCATGATTCCTAATACGAAGTTAACACAGTACAACTAAGCCTGAAAATGCAGAGTTACTATCAACCAAATTAAAAAAAAAAATACAGTCTGCTATTTTTCTCCCTGACACTCAACATTTTCAATTGTACACTATCTTTTAAACCTGTACATTACAGACGAACCAATAGTGAAACCATTTGATTATCAAAAGAACAAAAAGATATAAGTTAGAATCTGTTTGGTTGTTACAAGTGTTCAGTTAGATGACCCAGAACAACCGCCAGATGTAAAAATAAGGTATGATCTAAAAATCAAGTGTCCCAACTTTGGATGACCCAGAACAACCGCCAGATGTACCATATGAACTTCCACTTGATCCATCAACTGGGGCTTGATTTAGACATTCTAAGACCAAAAACCTCCGCTTTTGCAATTTGATTGAGAACGTTGTAGCCTCCAGAATCACTGGAACCTGCATGATGAAAATCAGACAATTGGCAAAGGCAGATGTGTATGAAAGAAAAAAGTAGCTTCTATCCAATGAACTTTACAAGGAGACGGGCAAGATCTATAGCATGTGCCAAAAAATAATAGTTATCAAACGAATTACTTCGTCTTCTGATCAAATTCTCATACTCTCAAATTTAAAAGCAGCTCCCAGAAGAAGCTTCTCTGATTTAGTGCAATTGAGTTGAAAAGATGGACGTATGCAGGTTTTCCATTTAAATTCAAACACACATTTATTAAAAATTGTATAAACGGATGTGAACAGTTGTATGCATGTCATATTGGTAACTATTGGTGCACAAAAGATAAATCAAAATGAAGTGTGAATATAACCTGTGTATTTAACCGTGCAGCTTTGTGTATGTTTATAAGCCCTATCATATCCTGGTAACCAGTGAGGAGTTTTGCCAGTTCCTTGTCCTCATCTGAAACAAATATAGTCTAGTGCTGAAATTTGAGATAATTCATAAATAAACACATGAAATATAAGACCTGAGAGTTGACAATGAACCTGGAATGGCTCTGACAGAAAGCAAGGTGTCTGCCATATGCTGCAATCTTAGTGAACAAGATGGAGAAAGAAGTGAAGGTGGAAAGGTTACAACAACAACAGCGTTTGAAGATTGAGTCATGCTCTTTAGGGACCTAATAAAGGAAAGCATATGCCACTCCTACAATAAAGATATGAACACATTTCTTATTAGAAAAATGTTAAACTTTCATAGAATGAAGAACGGTATCAATGTCTGAGATTCAACTAGGATCGCAAGATAGGATCTGCAAGCAGGTAAACTGTTTCCTAGTTCCTAGAGGGAAGGCTGTGTAAGAGTCATAAAGAAAGGTTTACAGCTCAAAGACAAAGGAGAAACTTATTTCAAAATAATATGAAAAAAAGCGAAGGAAATATATTAACTCACATCATTTGAATACTTGCACTGTGGAGAACATAATGATTGAATAGCAATACGACCAGCGGAGGAAATGTTGCCTTCATTTCTGTGATGACATCCGTAATGTTTGTAAATGAAAAAGTAGGCAGAAAGAAGAAATAGCCAAACTGTAATTACCTTGATCAAGCGCCAAAGTTTCTAAAGGTTCCAGAAGCAACAATAAATATAGTTCAAAATTAACAATACTGCAATCTTAATCATCTCTTTTACGCCAGCATTCAAAATAATGATATTGCAGGAGTTTGTGGTATAGTGCTAAAAAAAATATTCTTCAAAGCCAATTATGACAATTGCATGCATTTGCAAAACTCACAAACACTGCTTGCTTCCCAGATGCGTAATCCCTAGATTGTATTTATCATCAGTACGTGCCCATCAAAATAAAAAATAATAATAACTCACAGCTACCTACGTAAGACCATCCAATCATAACGATTGCCAACTATAGCATTAAAATACGGAAAATAAGTTCTAAATTGCACACGACTAGTAAAGCCCTTACCCACTGGCTGGAGACAGCAACCTTGGCCAAATGACATCAGTTTATTCTATCAAATCTTAAATTGCATGCGCGAAAAAATATCTATCAAAAGATTTAATAAACTTTTGCCTGGAAGGAGCATTATACCCTTACGATCAAATCCAAACAATAAACACTATCCAATTTAATCTCATTTTATTTTATTCTATTCAGAAAAACTTGACTCAACCAGGTGCGGCAATATGAATAAACAGTTCAATACTGTCAAGATCCTGTTCTCCTAAAATCTGTAGCTATTAGGTGGAGTCCTAGGAGGAATCATCTTATATTTCTAAGAATACATTTCTAACATAGTGGGTGTAGATCACTTCACCTTGAGAGTTTAGCTAGAAATTCAGCACAACGGTCTTGAAGAGCACTAAGGTTTGGAGAATCTTTGAAGCAAACACAATCTACATTGCTGCCACTAAAGTAATGCCGATCCAGGGGCTTTCTCAAATCAAAATCATTACAGTAATCCTGCTGACCACCTAAAATGTAAATAAGATTCAACTCATTAATTAACATTACATGATTGGCATATTCATCAATTTGCAAATTGCTCCCTTCTCATAAGATGCTATAAAAATTGATCAAAAATGCATATTAATTGTTGAAAGGATTAATGACAAAAGAGGTCAAGGAGAATGGTACTGCTCTGGTACCATGTTGAGAAATGAGAAACCAAGAAGGAATAAAATGAATTTTGTACGTTATGTACATACATGAGTATTCTTATTGGTAATGAAGAAGAGATACAATAATAAGAAACGAAGTCAATATCTAGTGATGCAAAATATTTGATAAGATATACCCCCATCAAATCTCCCAATTTAATGTAATCAAATCATATCTCTAACCATCCCCCTTGAGTTGGGAGAGAGCTACCATCTGAGAAAAGCTTGTTATAAATGTCATTAACACAAGAACCCTGGAGAGAATCATGTCGTTCAATTGGTTGTTTGTTGGAGGTGATAAAGTAAATAATGACAAATCCCCACAAGTTGGAGCATGAGCGGCCGAAGAGAAAAAAAATGATCTGGGGACATGAAAGTTACTGAATTGCAAAAACAGAAAACGAGGAGGCTGTTGGAAAGCAAAAATGGTGAAATGGTACAGCAACTGGTGAAAAGCAAAAAAATGGTCACTACAAAGCTAGGCAAGATGGTGGTCACTGACAAGAAAAAACACACTGAAAAAAAAATTAACTGGTAAAATGTTGACAATGAACAGTAACACCGACACTGGATAGTGAAAAAGAAAAACTTAAACAATTTCTAAAAAACAGAAACCAAAAATGTACACAGTTTCTAAAAGAATTACACCCAGCAGCAGTGGGCCCACAGGGATAACTCAGATTGGGGTTCCCTTCTTGTTAGACTCTAATACCATGTTGAAACGATTAATGAAAAACAATATCTTTAACACTCCCCTTAATGTTGGAGCATGAGTCAAGCTTGCTACAAATGTCAACTGTTGTTGTCCAGAAAAAAACTTCTTCAATACTACCATGGCTGCTGGAGAGAAAAAATTATCAGAGGGCACAGTGGTTACCGGAAACCAAAACAATTGCACAAAGGACAAGGAGGTTGCTGGAAAAAATGGTCAAAGGACACTGGCAGTTGAAAAGCAAAAGATGGTCATTGCACAACAAGGAAATGTTAGTAGAGGCTGTCATGGGCCAGAAAAATCTCACCAAAAGAAACTTGCTAGGAAAACATCAATGGTGAACAATAACACGAATGATGAATAGTGTAAGAAAAAGAAACCAGAAATGTACACAGTTTCAAGAATAAAAATTACACCTATGAAAACTCGGATTAGGGTTGCCTTCTTGTCAGGCTTTGATACCATGACACAAGGATACATATCATAGAGGATGGTACCAGTCTAGTACCATGTTGAGAATAGAGAAACAGATAAAGAATATAATAAACGTACCATTATTAGTGTTGAGATTCAGCTGAGAATCAACAAAGTACTTCTTGTATTGCCAAGCAATTCTTATATCCTTCTCCTGTAATTATAAGAGCAATAAATAAAATAAATTATCATAAAATAGTCATTATAACACAAATAGCAAAGGATGAACAAAAGTACATGGCTAAGATCTGAAGATTTATCCCCTTTGGACGATGCTGGACTAGGCAAAGTACCAAGAAATCTTTTAGGATCTCTGTATGCACTAGCATACAAGAGTGGTTGCTTTTGTACAAGTCCTTGAGACATAAAATTTCTCAATAAAAGCATATGATGAGGTGCTTCTTCATCTTCCATAACCATGACAAGGCTACCCAATGGAAAACCACCACCTAAAATCTCTACTCAAAAGGGGGAAAAAGCAAGCATGAGAGTCTTCTCTGAAAAGACACTCCACATGAATCAAATAAAACAATATAACTCCTTCATTCACTAACAGCCACTTAAAAGCAAGTCAAAGGGATAATTACTGTCAAGATCGGGAATCCCAGATGAAATGAGCATTGTTCCATTAGGGCCATGCTTAAGTCCAGGATTCTGAGATGTCACTGTTGATACATTGCGAGAGAAGCTACTAATTCGAGCTCTGGTTGTAGCCATTCTGCATCAAATCTTTATAATATGCCACTCTGAGACCCGAGGAAGAAAGGGTACGTGTTTTCGTCTCACTGAGTAGGCTGCAACTCATGTCAAAAGACGTTTCCGAAGACCACATGAGCAAATTGCAAACATCAAAAACAATTTGATTTATAATGCAACAAAGGAAATCAAACAAATATATTAACCCGAAAAAAAAAACAAGTGGAATTAATATGAAGGCTCAAACTCAATTAAAAATATTAAATGCACAAGTGAGCTTGGTTCGAATTTCAATTTCTATCAAAACCAAAATGTTAATCTAAACCACACATAAGAAATTGAAGCCTCCAAATTGCAATCACGAAAAGGGACCAAACTCAATAGTGCTTTTGTCCAAACAAGATTAGGGAAACTTTAACCAAAGGGATGCATTTCTTACAAAAGGACTATATGCGAAAGATTCTATTTTTCCCGATCCTAGATTACAACTTTTTCAAAAATTACAGATCAAAAGAAAAATAAACAGTAACATTTAGAATGAACCACAAAAACCCATTTAACCCTGAATACAACAAATAATCAACAGCAGTCAAAAGAAGTAAACAAAAGCCCTCCTAAACCATATAACAAACAGTATACAGACACTATTATTTATTACAAGCACTAGCAGCAGTATCCACATTTTACAACACGAAAGAAATGTGAGGAAGCAATTCCATGTAAGTTCAAACCGACGGACATATCCAACAACTTCCAAGTCAGACAAAACTTCAGAAACAAAAAATTCACAAAGCTACGAGTTGAAGCTTTGTGCAGGCATATTATCAAACACGTGGTGTGCAAGCAACATACACTTCAGTTTTACCTACACGTAGCACACCAATCTAAATTTCTCAATCCAGATATACACAAACATACAAATACCAAGAAGTTGAAGAATCGCAACACAGACGAATCATTAAGTAATGATGAAACGTAAAAGATGGAGAGAGAGAGACTTACTTTAAATTTTGAAAGCAATGAGTTCGGCGCTTTTGTTCAACGCCAAGGAGTTTCAGGCTTCGTTGGGTCTCACTCTAACAGAATCACTAACACTCCTTATATGTAATAATAAACCAATAATTTCATTTCATCATCTTTAATAAAGGGTTGATTAAGTTTCTATTAATTAAAATTTTAGGTTAACTCAATTTTGATCTTCAAATTGAAAACAAAATTATTTAAATTCCTTAAATTTGAAAAAAATATATGCATATATATATCCCTTTTCAATATATCAAAATTAATACATAAAGACTAAACATTTTTACTTTTTTAAGGAACTAAACTGAAATTTTTTTTATTTAAATTGGAGAGCTAAATTTACTTCAAATTTCAGAAAAAAAATAATTAAAAATTTTCTGGAATAAAAAATATTCATATAAATAATCTTCCACTATTAGAAATAAGTAGTTCTTAGATTAGTAAAGTGGATCAATTTAAAATTAAATTGATATTCAATGTTTGATAGTTACTTATATAACTTTATTGGTTTAAGGTTTCATAAGAACCAAAAAGAGTACCTAAAACCAAAATGTTAAAGTAATTAATAAAAATACGTAACTTAAGGTAAATCCAAGACCACTCTTTTCATTTTGCTTAGACAAATATTAGAAAAAATGAAAATGATTATACTCACAAAAATTAAAGGAATGGCCTCATGGCCAATGGCAGCTACTTATTCATGCTCCTAATTTTTTTTTTATATTATGAAAAAAAGGTTCATTTATATTTAAAATTTCATGATATTTGGATTAAAAATGTGGCATAGTTTATGAGAAAAAGTGTACTCTTGTTGCACAAGTATCCGCTATTGTAAGTTGTTGATAATTTTGTTTTGGTGAAGTATAATGTATGAGAATAATGTAAGAGAATGCAGATAATGGAAACTTGCAGAGAATAGAAACTGATAGAAGATATTAGAACAGAGAGAAATGAAACGTGAACATATTGAATATATATTGAAGCAGTAAAAAATAAGCACTACAACAGTGTTTTATAGTAAACAAAATAACATAATAAACTGTATAACAGCTTGAATTTAAAACTCCTAACACTCCTTCCTAAATCAAGCTGTAAGAGGTAACACTCCTATCTCTTTTCTAAGGAACTCAATTCTATTAGTCTTGATTGGTTTTGTAAAGAGATCTGCAAGTTGTAAGTCAGACTTGCAGTAGATCAGCTCAATTCTTCCCCTGGTTACCATATCACGCAGGAAATGATACTTTATCTCAATATGCTTACTCCTTCCATGGCTAACAGGATTTTTAGCCAAGTTCATAGCAGAAGTGTTGTCCATTTTTAACAGCACTGGACTTTCCTCAACTATCCCTAACTCCTTCATTAGTTCCTTTAACCAAACCCCTTGACAAGCTGCATGGCATCCAGATATGTATTCTGCTTCACAGCTAGACAAAGCAACAACATTCTGCTTCCTAGAACTCCATGAAACGGGTGCTTTATTGATGAAGAATATGTTTCCAGACGTACTTTTCCTTTCAACAAGATCTCCACCGTAGTCAGAATCTGCATATCCAACAAATTTCAGTTCATCTTCACGCAAACCATATGGAAACAAGATTCCATAATTAGTTGTCCCTTTTACGTATCTTAATATCCTTTTGGCAGCCATCATATGACTCTTCTTTGGATTTCCCATGATGCGACTCAGCAAGCCTACACTAAACATCAAGTCAGGCCTACTATTACATAGGAATCGTAATGAACCAATAACCTGTTTGAAGATCGTTTCATTCACTCCTTCTTCAGTCTCATCTAACTTCAGCTTGGTATTTACTTCAAGAGGACTTCTAACATCATTGCATGATGTCATCTTGAACCTTTCCAGTAACTCTTTCATGTATCTTTGCTGATGCATCAACAATCCTGCTGCTGTCTGAGTAAATTCCATGCCCAAGAAGTAATTAAGCTTCCCGAGATCAGTCATTTCAAACTCAGATTCCATCATTCGCTTGAACTCGTCTATCTCCTTTAGGCTTGATCCAGATATCAACAAATCATCTACGTACAAGCAGACAATCATTCTGTTGCCATCAGTGCTCTCCCTAACGTACACACCATGCTCCACAACACAGCGTTTAAACCCATGATCAAGGAAAAACCCGTCAATCCTTCTGTTCCATGCTCTTGGAGTTTGCCGCAAGCCATAGAGAGCCTTATGAAGTTTGTACACTTGCTGCTCCTTATTTACTCTGTTAAATCCTGGAGGCTGTTGAACATAGACTTCCTCCTCCAGTGGTCCATGCAAGAACGCAGATTTAACATCAAGTTGAATCATAGACCATCGTTTAGCACAGGCAATAGCAATTACTACACGAATTGTTTCTAACCTTGCTACTGGAGCGAACACTTCTGTGAAATCAATCCCTTTTCTTTGCAAAAATCCTCTTGCCACGAGCCTAGCCTTGTGCTTTAAAACAGTGCCATCTGGATTCAGCTTTCGCTTGAAAACCCACTTCAATCCAATGCATTTCTTTCCATGTGGCAGATCAACCAGGCTCCACGTTCTATTCTTTTCGATGGATTTGAGTTCTTCAATCATTGCCTCCTTCCATTCTGTTTCTGCCATAGCTTCATCTACATCTATTGGTTCAGTTCCAGCCATTAATGCCATGTGAACTAAATCACCTTCATCACTCACACCAGTATCTGTATATAACTCGTAATCAGCAAACCTCGGTGGTCTTGTAGACTGTCTTCTAGGTCTCCTTAGTGTATTATCACTGTCAACACCATCAACAATCTTCTTATCAGTTGCATCTGATATCTCAGTCACCACCGTTACCTTCTTGATACTGGTCTGACCTTTCTCCCAATCCCAACTCTCATCTTCTAGAATTACTACATCTCTGCTGATCACCATTCTGCCTTTATTTGGATCGTAGAGCTTCTATGCCCCTGTCAGATGATATCCCACGAGAACCATCGCCTCTCCTTTATCTTCAAGTTTCGATCTCCTTTGATCTGAAACGTGGCTAAAAACTAAAGATCCAAACACTCTAAAATGACTCACACTTGGTTTCGTACCTGTCCATGCCTCGAGTGGAACTTTGCATGTGAGTCTCTTGGTAGGACACCTGTTCAATATATGAACAGCTGTTGAAACAGCTTCACCCCAGAGATTTCGTGGTAAGCACTTATCACGCAGCAAACACCTGGCCATGTTCATAATTGTCCTGTTTCTCCTTTCTACCAAGCCATTGTGTTGTGGAGTGTATGGTGCTGTTACTTCATGATTGACTCCACTGTCTTGACAGAATTGTTCAAAAGCATGAGATGTATACTCACCCCCTCCATCGGTTCTAAGTATTTTAATGGTTCTTCCACTCTCTGTTTCTACCTTAATCTTGAACCTCTTAAATATCTCAAGCGCTTCACTTTTCAGCTGTATCAGGAACACCCAAACCATTCTACTAAATTCATCAACAAAGCTGATAAAATACCTATTTCCAGCCAAAGTTGACACCTCCATAGGGCCACATATATCGGAGTGCACCACATCAAGACATCCTTTGGATCTCATCTCAAGTCTCGCTTGAAATGGTCTTCTGCTTTGTTTTCCCACAATGCAAGATTCACACACTTTTTCTGGTATACTGGTTTCTGTCATTCCAGAAACCATACCTTTTCCACTTAGCTGCCTTAGATCCTTAAAGTTTAGATGACCAAACCTTAAGTGCCACTTCCAGGTATCATCATCTTTTACAGTAGACAAACAATGCCAGCTTCCTACTGCATCCATACACACTTGAAATGTTCGATTTTTAGAAATCTTGCTTCTCAAGATCAATACTTCATTTTTATCAAACACTTCTACTTGATCACAACCTCCCATAACAACTGTAAATCCTTTCTCAACAAGTTGTCCAAGACTTAGCAGATTGCATTTCATTGCTGGCACAAGTAGAACATCTTCTATGATAGCATGTGAACCATCTTTTCTTCGTATAACCACATTTCCCATTCCCTCGACCTGGAGTGTGCTATTATCTGCGAATCTGACCCTACTCTTCTTTGATTCATCTAATCTGATCAGTCACTCCTTGTTGCATGTCATGTGATTTGAGCACCCCGAGTCCAAATACCATGATTTCACAAATGATTGTGAATTATCAGTTGTTGTTGTTACCATCAGCGTCAATGGTTCTGAGTCAGAGTCCTCTTGAGCCAGATACGCCTCTTTGCTTTGTTGTTTCTTCTTTTGTTTACCTTTATTTGAGTAACATTCGAATGCGTAATGCCCCATCTTGTGACAACTAAAGCATTCTACATTCCTCCTATCTTTCTTCTTTATGTTCTTATCAGAACCATTCTTGCCTTCAGGACATTCAACCTTTTCATCTTGCTCATTTGCATTATACTCATTTTTCCATTTTCCTCTTGCTGGTTTTCCTTTCCACTTCTTGAACTTCTTTTTCTCTTCATTTCTGACATACAGCGCCTTGAGTGCTTGCTCATCATTCTTTACGGGATTTCGGTCTATCAATCTCATTTCATGCGCCTCTAAGGAACTTTGTAGTTCCTCAATCTTCATCTTCTCTGTATCTTTTGATTCTTCAATTGCCACAACAATGTAATCGAACCGCTGAGGTAGAGACCGCATAATCTTTTCAACTATCATGAAATCACTAATGGACTCGCCACATCTCTTCATCTGGTTAGTAATACTCAGAATTTTAGTGAAATAATCACTAACCTTATCACTATCCTCCATTTGTGCCAGTTCGTATTGTCTCCGCAGCGTCTGGAGTTTCACTTTTCTGATTTTCTCTCCCCCAGAATGGCAGTGTACCAATATCTCCCACGCTTCTCTAGCTGTAGATGCATTTTGTATCTTCTCGAAATGCATATCATCCACACATTGGTGAATGATCAGCAAGGCTTTATCATCTTTCTCTCTTAGAATCTCCTTCTGATCTTCTGAACCACGAATATCACTAACGAAGTTATCTCCTTCTACCACACTGCTCACATTTTGAACGCGAAACAACACACGCATCTGCGTACTCCACCTACTCCAATTCTTGTCGGTAAGTACAGGAAGATTTGTCGTAGAGAAATCAGCCATGGTCCACCCTTCTTGTCTGCCCAAGAACTGCTTTATTGATCGTTCTAAACCACCCACAGTCAGCCGCACTGTACTCGGAACGATACCCCTTAGGTACTCTTTCAACCTGGGCTCTGGATACCACTGTAAGAGAATGCAGAGAATGGAAACTTGCAGAGAATAGAAACTGATAGAAGATATCAGAACAGAGAGAAATGAAATGTGAAAATATTGAATGTATATTGAAGCAGTAAAAAATAAGCACTACAACAGTGTTTTATAGTAAACAAAATAACAGAATAAACTGTATAACAGCTTGAATTTAAAACTCCTAACAAATAAGATCTCTAATAAAACCTCTCGTGGAATGCTTAAATTTTATTATATTGGGATGATTATACTCACGCTCATGAAATAATCTATACAAAAGATTATAACATCACTTTTAATTTAGAATTCTAATGCAATAAATTTGTATAAATTAAAAATTCAAAAGGTGAATATAAGTTTACAATGAAGAAAGGTTGAACAATTTATAAAGAAAAAAATATATAAATTTACTTAGTTTTAGATTGAAAAATAATATATTTTTTTAATATAAGTTGAAATCATGTATGAATATTGAGTTTTCTTAGTATATTTCGTCAAAGTGATATTTTGTACATTTTTTTCTTACTAATATAATATGAACAAGATCCTTTTGAAAGTTGTAAAGACATAGAAAATGATACTTTAAAAGTGGTAATAGTTAAAAATAGTGAGACTTGATTATTTTAATATTAAATGGTTTTAATATAAATAATTTCGTTATAAAAGAGTTTCATTATTTTAAAACACATTATGTCTCTAGAATGCCTAAGTAATCACAGCGACGAGATCTTCAAGTTTACCCGATTAGTTTCTCCAAAAGAGTAAGTTAGTTTCTACTCTTTTTCTTTGGTATGTTTTGTTTTCTTTACATGCGAGTCGTAGTGCTTTTTCATGTGTCATCTGAGTCTTCTATAAGACTCTCTGTTAATCAGTAGTTCTAAAAATATACCATGATCATGTTTCTATGAGTTGTAGGTGCAGATAGAGTTCCTTGAGCGAGTGGAGTCATTGGGTCCTTTGTAAGATAAAGGAAACTAACTACTCATTTTTATGTTGCTAATGTTTCAATATAGTGTCTTGCATGCTTGGTTTTGTTTGAAATTTATAAATTTAGTATGAAAAGTTGTTGATGCGAATTCTATTGAATGTGTGTTATCTGGTATTGAAAGGATTTGCAGTGATTACTTGTTGAATATAATGGTTTTAGGTTGCTTGAATTGGTGGGACTATGTCATAATGAGTTGATATTTTTTGTTGAATTTTAATGTGATAGAATGATAGAGTTATAGTTGATTTTTGGTCTACACTGGGGTTTTGGTAGGTAAATTTCTATAAGAGCGATTTTGGAGCTATAACTGATGCTTGGGAGTTGTCTTTAGGTCA
The DNA here is from genome assembly GCF_016808095.1 of Vigna angularis. Lineage (NCBI taxonomy): Eukaryota > Viridiplantae > Streptophyta > Magnoliopsida > Fabales > Fabaceae > Vigna > Vigna angularis. The sequence goes on from NC_068978.1 coordinate 30,490,990, forward strand.
TTTAGAACTTGTCTAGAAACTATAGTTAACCAAAAATCTGCTGATAAATGAAAAAGTAGTAAATAGGTAAAAGAATAGGGTAGTTTTGGTCTAAAAAGGGGCTTTTGATAGGCAAGATTTTTAGATAAGGGTTAAATGGGGAAAACTGAAGTATCGGATCTGTTTTTAGGCTATTTAAAACTTGTAATGTGTAAAATTCTCATATGTTAGCTCTTGGAGGGTTGTTATGAGTTGGCGCAACTAAATCCTGACCAAAAGATTAAAATGGTATCTTCTTTTGAGTATAAACATGTTCTTGAATCAATTATAGGGTCAAGGATACTAATTTTGGTCATGTGGACGAGTTTTAGGTGCAACCAAACTAGAAAAATCATGTTAGTGTCAAAACTAACCGGAATAATCGATTATCTTACTTGATAATCAATTATTTTAGTTCGAATGTCATATTTTCTGCAAAAGTCTCTAGAATAATTGATTATCTTACTTTATAATCGATTATTTTAGTAAGATAATTGATTATTTCAGTCAGAAGATCATCTTTACATCAATTTTCTTTGGAATAATCGATTATCAGGTGTGATAATCGATTATCTCTAAAAAAAATTTAAATTTGTTAGGTGCTTTGTTTCTAAGTTCTTATATGTTTTCTTTGCTTTGGATTCCTTATTTGGGTGAGTTAGTTTATAAATTTGTTATACTTAATTGATTTGAATATATGAATATTTATGGTTTATGAACATATTTATGTGTATGTTTATGGTTTATGAATATGATGGTATGATATGGATGATTGGCGTGATTTCATGGATCTCGTGGTGAGACTTCATGTTGGTATTTCGATGGTTATGGGGTAGCTCCTAGGGCGGAGTTTAGTAGTGTGTGATGTATTGATGTAGAGACTCAGTCTTAGAAGTTATCTGGATGTTCCAGTAATCATTCCATATCAAGTAGAGAAGGGGTTTATATGGTGAGGAGTAGCAGAAGGTCCTAGTCTATGGTCTGGTGCTCTTTGGCCATAGGTGGTAGACGGACTAGCCTTGTGTGGTAGCTTGGGGTGGGCCAGTTATTCCACCACTATAAGTGCAACAACTTGCTATAGTCTGACATCAATACACATATACGGATGGTCAAGTCTGATGTTATAAATCTGTTTGATTTGTTATTTGAATCAAGGATGTAATTATTATGTATGTTTTAAACTAAATTGTATAAATGATCTTTTGGTACGTTAGCTTACTATTTTTTCTCTCTATTTGTTTGTCTGTTTTATTTCTTCGATTTTGCAATGATAACCATAATAGTGTGAGCTTAGGAGATGTCTCTGGTGAGTAGGTGCTGGGAGGAGACGGAGTTGAGACATAATGTAGGATGTAGTATTTTTAGTTTCATCTGTTTTTAGAAGACCTATTATACTTTTGGTTCAGTGTAATATCTCATAGTTGTGTAGGATCTTGTATATCTTTTGCTATCTAAGTTATTTATGGATATATGTAATAACTTTTAAATTTTCTTTGAGTTGACTGTTTTGTAATATTGAAGATGTGAGAAATCTCATTATAGTTGAATGTTGAATAATTAAGATGTTACCAAAGTGATAAGATTAGAAGTTTATGGATCATTAAAAAATTATTGTATTTGTGGTTATTAAGATTGTGTTGGAGTAAAATTATGCTGCAGAGACAAAAGAAAATGTATTTCAAAGGAGACACTTCACTTATTCACTTATTAGTATCATATGAGTATTATTCTAAGTGTGTCATTGTCCTATATGTCAGACACGAGGAGACGATACATCTAGGGTGTATCCAACATGATGGAATCCTCTCCTAGCATTAAGCACGCAAGAAGAAGCTTCGAAACAGATGCACAGCGGAATGAGATTTGGTGCAGTGAAATGGATGCATAGAAAGGTGTTTGATGAAAGTTTAGATGAAGATGTGGTGTGTGTATGATGCCTCCAAGCTCAAAAGGAACAAAATTTCTTCTCATGCAAGCTCTTAGTTCATACCAATCATGAATGGAGGATTTTCTACCTTTCTTGACACTATATTGCCTATGATTCCACCACTCACTTGCATGTTCTTCTAATCTAGAAAGATACATGTTAAGAGCAAAGGATTCATTATCTCTAGCAAGGAAAGGATGTATTTTATCAATTTTTCTTTCCCAAGCTAAGTATGTTAAAGCACTAATGTCTTTTCCAAAAAATGGAATATCTTTCCTAGCTTGGTTGTACCTTTCATCCTTCCTTCTTTCTTTTTGTTCACCCTCATTTTGATTTTTCATGTATTGGGCAAACAAGTTCTTAAGCTCACTCATTTCTATTCCTCTCTTGGTGATCATGATTTCCTTAGACATCTTTTTAATTTCAAAAGTGGCTTTCTTAGTTTGAAAAGGTTTAAGATTTTACCAAGAGACAATTCCCAGATAAGAGAAGTGAGCCAAAGGCTGCTTAAATACCAAATCTTACCTAGCCAGAATGTCTAAGGTTACTTACTTGACCATTTTCAAAGTAAGATTCACTATTGAATTTAAAAATGGACTCAAACAACCAAAATGAAAGATAAAACACCTAGACTTCTAATGGAACAAAAGCCTAGAGTGTGAAGATAAAACAAAGGAAATCTTAGGTGAGGCTTGTAACTTTGGCTAACAAGACACACTCACCGTCTACTATCAAAGCAAGCAAAGAAAATTGCCAAGATTGGAGAGAGCACCAAGGACTCTTCCAAACACTTGGTCTTAAATGGCCTTTTACAAACAAAACTGAAAACTAAAATGGAAACATATTACAAGTTCAAAACTCAAAAGAATCAAGCTAAACTACTCTGCTGCTCCATATGTGCACTGATTTGAAACTTGTTTTTGTTGCTCTCTTAGTGCTTTAGCCCTTCAATCCTTGCTCAAAGAGGTTTCAAGCTTCTGGAACAGTGTTGGCTACTGCAGAGTATTGACTCTGCTATTTAGTTTCTGTGCAACCGTGAAACTCCAATTAGAGCACGTTCATCTCACTTTTAATGGTCTTCACAAAGCTCTCCAAAACAGTTTTTGAAAATCTGCTGCACAAGCTATAAGACACCCTTCAAGTGAAAACCTGCACTGTTATATCAAACCAGCAAGAATATTTAATGTTCCAGTTCAGCAAATCAATTTATTCAATTGGTCCAAAATTGATGATGGAATCAGCTTGAATTTAAGGACCAAACTGGTCAAAACAGAACTGGATGAAAACTGGGTTATTGTCTAGAAGACAACACCAAACTGCACCAAAAATCAGAAAGCTGAATTGGTTTAAACAAGGTGTGATGAAAACTGTTTTGAACAATTTTTTAAAAACTGAAATCTGCACCTTCAATTGTAAAAACCAGTTCAATCAACAAGTTTCAAAATCCTTTTGATCATTTAAAATGTTTCTCAAATCAGAACTGTATAAGCCAATTGCATAACACAAATCAGATTCTGAAACTGGACTGTTTCAGCATTGGACAATAGTGCAGTATTTCTCTCGGCCAAGGCTATTTGGCTTCATGTGCATTCACTCAAATCTCACTTCCTTTACTGTTTCAGGGTGCTCTAGCAAGCTTCTTTTAGGTTCCAAACACTCAATTTCTCATTCACTTTGGTATGGAGCTGGTCTCTCAAAATTTGGCTGTAGGAGTTGCCAATTTTCACTCAAATTCTCACTGCAGAAAAGTGTTTTATGCTGCTGAAAAAAAAAATACAATTAATGTTTGCTGGACAGCACACTTGAATTCACAAATTCAGGTTCCTCTCCACTTCCTAAGATGCTACCTTGGTAGGGAAATGGTTCTGCAACTTGAATGCTCCAATTGGACTTCACAACACCATTGCAATCATCCAAAACAGTCACCAAACAGATTAAAAATCTGCACCAGTTTCAACACCAAAATTTGACTTGAACTGGACAATTTAAGAGGCCAAAAGCTCAAAAGCAATAAAAATAGGTTTACAACAGAAGTAGGCACTCAAATGGATCCTAAGAAAGGTGCTAGAACAAATTAAGAAAGCAAGAAAACTCAAAATGCAGGTTGAAAGACAATTAGCACGAAACTGTTTGATAAAAACAGAAGGTGTTCGATGAGATGCCTTAAAGAAACCCAGATTTTGTGTTTTTGGGTTTGGACTAGGCTGCACGGTTCATAATCCCTTTTAACACTTTGCTTTGCTTCTTTTAACCATTTAATTATATTTTTAATCACTGAACCAGGTATTGCTGCAAGCCAAATTGGATTTCAAAGTACATTCATCAAAACAGATTCAGTTTTCAACACTGCACCAGAAAATTGGCTTGGTTTTGGTGGTTTGAAACTCAAATTTGCACAGAAGTGGCTTAAACTCGAAATGAATCACTTCAGCAACTTTAATTAGTGATTTGAAACGTGTTCAAACTCTGAAATGAGTTAAAAACAGATTGCTACTCAAATTGACCTTGCCACTTCCTAATATAACTCAAAATATGATGGTTTAAGACACAACTCTGCACTTAGGCCAAGATATTACTAATTGAAATCTTCTAGCAACTTTTAAACACCATTTTAAACTTGTTCAAGTTATCAAATAGCTCAGAATTAGCAGAAATCAAAATCAGACTTTGTTATGGCCAATTTATGCAGAAAAATACCCCAACAATCCACCAAAATCAAGTTTGATTGATTCAAAAGCTATAGCAACAATGAAAATGACTCAAGGAAGTCTTAATACACTAGATCAAGCTGGAATTTATCAGCTAGAATGAATTAAATTCAGATTAGACAACCAAGGATTTTAAGCACCGTGAAAAGCTTGAAATAAGACAAAAACAGTAGGTGTTTCTGGTTTATGAGGCAACCAAGCTATGCTAGATGCATTTCATTGCTTTTTATGGTTTGCCATACCATTTGCAACCTTAGACAACACCAAACAGTGGTGGACAATGCATCAGAACAGACTTAAAAGTCATAAAACAGATTCAAAGAAAACTTAAACCAGAAATGAATTTTCAATCAGATTTGAAACTTGAACCAGAGTTTTAGTGATTCTGCTCATATCACCAAGGCTAGATTAAGCTCTCATTGCCTTATTTGGTTGATATATGAATTCACTTTCATCTGAACTCAAGCACATCCAAAAACCAAAGCAGGAAAACCAGATTTAATGACAAATTAAAAACTGCATCAGAATTTTGAGCACATGACTTATGACAAACTTGAAATTGAAAGATAAGGCTGAAAATGACTCAAACAAAGAAGATTCACCTTTTAAAATTAAAAGTAAACATGATAATAGAATGGAAGCACACCAAACAATGATTAAACACACCAAATTAAGAAGAACACAACCAAAACAAAATGGAAACAGTGTTGGAACAAAAACTGGACAGAATGCAAAAACAGAAACAGAATTGGAATAGAAAATGGATGAAATAGCTTAACTCTTGGTGCGTGGACGACCTAAGCTCCTGATACCACTTGATGGAACCCTCTCCTAGCATTAAGCACGCAAGAAGAAGCTTCGAAACAGATGCACAGTGGAATGAGATTTGGTGCAGTGAAATGGATGCATCGAAAGGTGTTTGATGAAAGTTTGGATGAAGATGTGGTGTGTGTATGATGCCTCCAAGCTGAGAAGGCCTTCCTACTAAGGAAGGAAGCTAGAGGGGAGTATCTGAATTCGAAATTCAGAGGTGACTAAGGGATATAAGAGGTTGAGCAAACAATTCTGGAGCATTTCATTACATCCAAAAGTGAGAATTACAAAGGGGAGGCCCTCTTATTTATAGGTGAAGAAGGGCCTCAATTCTGATCTAATTTCCCTCCAAAATTCAAAATATAAGACAAGCTTGGAGGCCAAGTCAGCTGGTCACAGGAAGCATGCTGGGTCACATGTACAGTGCTGCCAAAACGTGCTTCAGGCTGCTCCGCTGGGGCTGGAGCCCCCCTGTCTAGGGTGCTGGAGCGCACGTGAGCCAGGAAGTGCATTTGGTGCATTTGAGCTGGAGCCCCCTCTGTCTGAGGGCGCTTGAGCGACCCTCTGTCTGAGGGCGCTTGAGCGACCCTCTGTCTGAGGGCGCTTGAGCGACCCTGATGCTGATTCCTTGAAGAATGCTTTTCCCAAATCTGATTGGTTGGCCATGGTTCTTGCCTTTATTGTATCCTACAAACAAAACAACCATATAGTATTAAAATAGGAATCCTTCTAAGACATAGAGAAAGAAAATCAAGAAAGAGCCTTAAAAGTTCTTCTTCAACTTCCCTTTCCTAGCCTTAGATTAAGTTGATACTCCTTTAAATGGAATGTCCTAAATGGGTTTCCATCACAACATCTTTCCGTTTTTCAGTCATCTCATCAATCATTTCATAAATTTTCTCAGCATCTGGGTGATCCCTATCTCCCATTATGAATTCATGAAGTGATCCATTCACTTCAATGGAACTAACACCTGCAACTTTAACAATTCCCTCATCCTTCATACCTTTCCTTATGTATGCAACATCACCCCATCTGCTTTCTGATGCATATATGTTTGACATCAGAACGTTATACCCACTTTTGTGAGGTTCCAATGAGAGAAACTGTTCTGCTGCCCATTCTCCTACTTTGAGATTTTTGTGAAGCCTGCATGCAGAAAGAAGAGATCCAAACACAGCCATGCTTGGCCTCATAGGCATGTTCTTAATCAATTCCTGTGCTTCATCAAGCATTCCTGCTCTACCAAGAACGTCCACCATACAACCATAGTGTTCAACTTTTGGGACAAGTCCAAATTCATGAACCATTCTGTCAAATAGCCTCTTCCCTTCTTGCAACAATCCTGAGTGACTACAAGCATGAAGAGCACCAATGAATGTAATGTCATTAGGGAGAACCCCCTGTGATTGCATTTCTTCAAACAGTTTCAATGCTGCCTCACCATGACCATGCACTGCAAAACCTGATATCATGGCATTCCACATTGAAACGTCACGGTCCATTGCTGCATCAAACAATCTGTGAGCTATATCTATGTCTCCACATTTGGCATACATGTCCACCAAAGCTGTTCTAAGAATCATATCTTCTTTAATTCCTTGTTTATCTATGTAAGAATGGATCCACTTTCCCATTTCAAGTGATCCAGCTTTTGCACATACCTTGAGGAGGGTAACCATGGTCATCTCATTTGGCCTTATTCCACAACCTGTCATGTGCACAAAGACATCAAATGCTTCATCTGTACAATTGTTTTGTGCATAAGCTGAAATCATGGCACTCCACATCATTAAATCTTTGCTCTTGTAGCTGTTAAACAGAGATCTTGCACTTCTAGCATCACCACATTTGCCATACATGTGAATGAAAGCAGTGGCAAGAACCAAAGACATGGTGAACCCAGTTCTTAATGTGAAAGCATGCAGCCACTTTCCTAGTTCTAGAGCAACTGCTATCCCACATTCTTTGACCAAACTAAGGATCGTAATCTCATTTGGAAACATACCCTCTTCAAGCATTTTGACAAAGAATCTTACACCTTCATTCAAGTTATTGCAATGAATGTAGCCTGCAATCATAGCAGTCCATGAAATGATACTAGCCTCAGACAAGCCATCAAAAAGCCTTTTTGCATAACCTAAATTTCCACACTTAACGTACATATCAATCAAACCAGTACTTAGAGGAATTTCTGATTTCCCGAACTTCACATTCCTTATCACATAACCATGCATGGCTTTTCCCAATTTCAATTCAGCAAGTTCTGCCAAGACATGTGTGATGCTTAACATTGCAGTTTCACTAGGCCTCACTCCCATTATAAACATACCTCTCAAAAGGTCCAATGCTTCATCAAACAAACCACTCCTATCATAGCTCCTAATCATAGTACTCCAAGAAACAGCATCTTTGTTCTCAATCTTATCAAATAACAACCGTGCCGATTCCAAGCTTCCAACCTCACTGTACATCATGATTAAAGCATTACACACAAAAACATCCCCATGAAAGCCATTTTTCACCACAAAACCATGCAACTCTTGTCCTAGCAAGACTGAAGGGATAAGGCAGCATGCTTTGAGAACCGAGGGTATGATAAAATTGTCAACTTCGGTGTCTGTTCTACGCATATAGGCATAGATTTTTGCAGCATCTGCAGGGCTGTTGTTTTTTATGTAAGATGTAATTAGGAAGCTGTAAATTGCTTCATTGCTAGAATGACTTTCCAGTGCTGCAAAAGGGACTCTAAAACTCCAACTGGAACTGGTTTTGATGAAGTGACCTTGGAGTTGTTGTGTTTCACTGAGGTTGATGTGCTGTTTGATGGAAGACACATTTGGTTTTGGTCTGAGTTGAGTGATTTGGAACTTGTGAATTGAGATTGGAAGAAGAGAAGAAGGAGCACTAGGGAGGTAGGAATTGCTTGTAGCCATCTCAGTTTAACCCTTCAGTTTTTGCATATCCCTTTTCATTGCTTTCACTGAACACTGAAACTTAAGCTTCATGAACATAATTCACTCACCCTATAGACCAATCTGCTGAAAGAGTAAACTTTACCAGAGAAGATGAGTGATGAAGTTGGTTTGGAGTTTGAAGGAGGCCAAAGGAGAAGATGAAAAAGAGAGAGTTGTAGCAACATAGAGTGAAGAATCTGTGTTTGGTTCAGAGGTTCATTCATGTGGTTGTTATCATGTTATGTATTAGAGAACAGATAAGGAAGGAAGGATAAACACTTTTTATTGTGTCTTTTTTGACATTTAAGTGACATCATGCAGATAAGAGCATATCATTTTGTTTGTTTTTGTTGAGATTTTAACAGGTTGATATTTCTCTTTTTAAACTTGGAAAATTCTCTTCAATTAATTTAATAGTTATAAAAACATATTTCATTTTACATAGTTTTTTTTAAATTTGGTTTCACTCTTTTCCTTAGAACAGATGATCTTGGATAATACTTTATTATTATTATTATTATTATTATTATTGTAAATAGTTATATTGGAAAAGGACTTTGAAAACCATCTTCCTTTTTATAATTTCTTCCTCTTCTTCAAGTGAATTCTTGGATTAATCTCACTAAAAACTTGTTAATTTTGTGACTGTTGATAAAATCTTGTTATATTTTCGTATTTTAATTGGGGATATGTTCGTTGAAAATAGTGTAAATTCTTATATCTTGGATTTAATTATGATATAAAAGAAAATGTAAACAATTCAGCATTTTAACCACAGTATCGGGCTGATAATTTATAGTGAATTTCTTATCATTTGACATTTTGTAAGTCAAAAGATAAAGTAGTCAATGATTCTTATATTTCATCTGAATTTTATGGAATAATAAAAGAAAATGTAAAGTAGGGGTGTTTCATTCGTGTGATTGCGAATCATTTTATTAAAATCTCAATGAAAAATACCAAAATATTATTATCTTTCGTGGAAATACTTAACAACATGAAATATTTGATCTTTGTAGATCACATCAAAGGAAGAAATCTTTAAATAAAATATTAATAATATATCAAATAAACTCCTTATTTATGTAAATGACATTCGGAAGAAGTATAAATTAATATTAAAAACATGAATCAAAATATAACTATTTCAACGATATCATTTTGAAACTATAATTTAACATTTGAATCAAGAAATTTGGATTGCACTTTAATAATATCATATTTGAAATCATAATTCTATATTTTGAATAAAAAAAATCTCCAATACACTTTATATTTCGGGAATATGACATTATCATGACCATTTTTGGAAACATAATATAGGATAATTAAGAATTATTTTATATTTACTTCATGACACTATCAGTTTATATCTACCATTATGTGTGGATGAGTCATTTTATAACCTCCTGTGGAAAATGCTTTAAAAACCCTATTTTGGATCTTTACTTGAAGACTAACAAATAGCAATATTACAAAGATTTATATGACATCTACAAGGAGACCTTGACCTTGTTGTCAAGGGTATTGGAAATAAAGGTGTGGAAAAAACTAATAGTATGATGATTAAGATTTTTTTTTTCTTTCTAAAATGAAGATGAAAGATATTATTGTCATTGAATTACTTAAAGGAAATTTTTAATGCAAAAATTATGGTCAAGATTGTATATTTAAAGCTTTAATACATAAAGCAACTCTTTTAAATCATTCTACTATGCTATAAGAAAATTATAAAAAATTTAAGATCATAAATCTTAAAAATAGGATTAAGTTACTATTTTTCAATCTTAAGTTTATATTTCCTCCTCACTAATATCTTGATTGCATAAAGGTCTTTAATTAATTATAATATAATTATTTACGTAATCATAATAAAATTAGAATAATATTTAAATATAATAATTAAGAATTATTTTAGAAATGAAAGTAACATAAAATTAGTCTATTTTAGCTTGTTATTTTTTAATTTGTAAAAACGGATCAGTTTTTAATTAATTAATTAATTTTTAATTAGATAAATTAAAATAAGAGTCATATAGGATGAAAATTATAATTAGTTTATTTTTTAAATATTTATTTAATTTAATTTCTTAATTTTAAAATTAAGTAAATTTAGTTTTTCTAACAAAATTTTATTAAATTTATTTAAATTTTTAAATGTATTTCTTAATTAATATTAAAAATAATTATCAAACCGTATAAATAATTCAGATATTATAAAATATTTTAAAAATATCACATAAATTTAACCAAATTTAATTAAAAAATTAAATTTACATATTTTTAAAATTAAAAAATTAAATTAAACTAAAATTTCAAAAAATATAATTTTTACTGAATTAAAAAAATAAAAAATATATTTAACCCTTAAAATAATTAAATTTTTAATTATTTTATTTTCATTTTTAAATTAAAAAAGGCACCGTGGATTTAACGCACTAGACGAAGAAATATTATAAGAAAAAGAGTCCCCATTATGTAATTTCACTAATAAAAAAAGCTTACAGGAAGCTTCGTGCTTTTCCACGCCATCTTCGTCCTCTGTTCCCTTTCGTCTTCCATCGATAGTAGCATATTCTCGTTCCTCTTCTTCCAAAATGGACTTCATCGTTTTTATCTTGGTGCTGCTGGTTAGTGCGCAGCTGTTCTACCACTTCTACAGTCTCATAAACATCTTGGCCACCCGCTTCCGCCGCGATCCTCCTCCTCCCGCCACCGCCACCACCAAGTCCTCCGATCAGGTCACGCCTTCCTCCAAGGACTCATGAATAACACATCTCTAACAGCTTTACGACACCGTTTGGTGGGATGAAACTAGGGATCCAAGAAAGAAGGGTTTTTTATTTGGTGTGTAATCAATCACTGCAAATGCTATGTTATTGCTTACCCAATAGTGTTAGGCCTTTTATTTCAAGTCAAATTTTAACCATGGTTGGTTGCTGCTAATTTCGACTTGTTTTCACATACATATGCTTCTTCTTGTTGTTGTGGGTTCGTTTCCATGCGGACAAGCATCTGGGTTTTCAACTTTTCGGGTTTAATCTACATAAAGATGCATCTTCTTCGTTTCCATTTCTTTTAGATTTTGTGTTGAAATGAAAATGGGTGGCTTTGTGGGAGTGTTGTTTTGATTGATTATGAGAGGATTTTAGGTCAACGCTGTTTCTGAGTTTTTGCTGTGAGTTGTTTGGGTTCGTGAAAAACTATTGCCTTAAGTGTTAGCTTTGGCTAATAATATAATGTGGTCTTTAGGGTTAATAAAATCCTCTACAGTGCTTGTTTAAAGGAGATAAACAGGGGCAAATCCTAACTTACACTGCATTAATCAAAGTTCATCAAGTTGCATAAGTTATTGTTCTACAGAACATGAACAAATGGAGAACCTAAATGTTGGATATGGTCCAGAGTCATAACTTTCAACACGATTAGCTGTAAAATGGCAAATGGTCCTAAATCGTGAATGAATTTGGAAATTTGCCTCTTTGTGTAGTAGTACAATAAGTCAATACAATGAATGAAGCAACTCATTTGCATGTAAATTCCAAAAATTAAAGGTAATAGCAGAAAATATCCTTGCAATATAACAATATAACCAATTCTGCCATCTGTATGTTGATGCATAGCACTATTAACATGACGCTTTATATGATCATGAGATCATCTACACTATATTGCGCCGTATGATCCTGCTGGCGAGAACTAAACGTCAAATTCGAACACCGTGACTTGAAAAACTACACTTATATTGCTCAGATTCCAAAGCCAGAGCAAATTAGTTAACAGGTAATAGCATTGAGAAGTCCATCAACGAACAAAAAATCAATCGTCAGCAGTGGCATCTTGCATCCTGGGCATGAAAATGTCAGGCCAGCAAATTATACAACCTCGTAAGATCCAAATTCAACAAAAATGAGGTAAATGAAACAAAGCAGTGCTCCGAAAGATAATCACCCGGTGGTAATTTCTTTCAGAGAAGCTATAAAGACCTCTTTTGGTGGTTGCTAGCTGAACCCAAAATTCTGAACATTTTTTGCAACAAAGCTAAAACATCGAGATCAGAGTGCACGAGGAAGAGCTAACGAAGTAGTGCACTGCCTTTGTACCCAATGCACAGATAGAACCATCACAAATGATGGATGAGAAAACAGAATGATGAAAACTATACAAATTAAATTAATTTTAATTATTGATTGTAATTGAGTAACGTAATATATAGAATTAACAATATTTTTTATTTATCTAATAAGAAACATTATTTATATAGGCACTAAAATCTCTTTTGCAAGTACCTGCCTGCTGCGGGAAAGAGGACTCCCTTTCAGATGGAAGGTATTCAAGTACTCCCCGCATTTGTGGTCGTTGCTTATATTAAACAGGTTTTGCTGAGTTAACAGCTGTTAGGTAAGTCAATAATAAGCATAGCCTAAAAATGTTAACAATCTATAGAAACATTCACAGAAAGTCCTATTATCTCTTGTCCTCAGCTATAAGGAATAACTCATTTCTAAATATCTTTGAGCCTCATCTAGTTTACCATAGCGGGTAAGGAGTCGAATCATGCAAGTGCAGTGTTCTTTGGATGCTTCAATTTTATACCTCGAAATCAAATCAAAGATCCTAAAAGAATCTTCAACATACCCAGCCCTATCACATATAGATAGAACAGCTTCAAAAGTGAAGCGATTCGGAGTGCAACCATTTGAAATCATGTCATAAAAAATATCTATTGCCTCCTTATACCATTCCTTATGCCCATAGGCCCTAATAAGAGCACTCCATGCCGTTGAACCTTTATCAGGAACCAGACTAAATACCAACTTTGCTTTATCAACATCTCCACAAATCCCATACATATCAATGACTCCAGCAGCAACATAATGGACTGATGCAAAACCCCTTTTCAACACTTGTCCATGAACTTCCTTCCCAAGCCTTAAAACTTTCAGCTCCCCACACACATGTAGCATCCTAGCCACGGTGACAGTATCCGGCTTATGCTCGGTCGTCCATGCCATTGACCTCATCACACCAAGAGCTTCACACACACGCCCATTCCCAATGTATGAATCAATCATGGCAGTCCAAGAAACCACATTCTTCCTCTCCATTTCATCAAAAAGTCTGATGGAATACTCAATCACACGGCACTTAGAGTACAACACCATCAAAGAAGACATTATCGGCACATTAGGCAGAAGCCAATGTCTCAAAGAATAAGCATGAATCTCCTTCCCTTGCTTCAGAGCCCTCAACTGTGCACAAATGGGAAGTAGAGAGGCAACCGCAGCAGCACCTGGCCGGAACCTCTTCAACCGAATCACAGACCTCATTTGAATCTCAAGTCTCCCCGAAACCAATCCGATCCAAAAATCTCCCTTCCTCTTCATCACACTAAACAAAACTCGACTCCCCGACCCAACATCGCCAAACTTGCGATACATATCGATCAATGCTGATAGAATCGACAATTCCTTGTAATACATATTCTTCACCACAAAGCCATGTGCTTCTCTACCTAAGTTCCGTGCACCAACTTTCCCTATACCATCAATAATAACTGTCATTACAACCAAATTTGGGTTTATTCCTTCCACCAACATCAACCTAGTATAGTCCAAAACTTCTTTTATCATGCCATTGCGCGCAAACCTGGCAATCATAGTACTAAACTTCCATGCCTTGACGTCTCGTTTGGGAATATTATCAAACACTTGGCGTGCGAACTCGGTTTTCCCGCGCTCAAGGTATAGATTGTTCAGACGCGTCTCATTGGGAGGGGCGTCATCCGAACGCGGCGGCTGCAAGGGAGGCGCGTGGTTTTGTGGCGTGGAGAGTGAGAGAGTGTGGCGCGTGGCGGAGTTTAGAATGAACGAGTGAGGGTGAAGAGAGAGAGGGAGTGAAACGGAGGATTGAATTTCAGAAGAATATTTGAAGCATGGAGGCGTCGCCGCGTTGGATAGACGCGCGCTGAACATTGTCGCGTTGTTGGGGGCAACCTTGTTAAGGCCAACAATGGCTGCAAATATTTAGCCTTGTTTTGTTTGAAAAAAAAAATTATTAGGCAGGATAATGCACGTGAAATTTTATTTTATTATATTAGGTCGGATACGTAAAGATTATACTATAATTTATTATATAATTTTATTTCTCATATAGTAAATATTTTACGTGTGCCCTTGAAAGATATTTTACATGATTTGCATAAATAGAGGGATAAAACATAATTTTTGAAAATGAATAACATATTTTACTCATTACTTATTTTCATTTTTCTTTAGAAGTTTGTTTTATAATATGCATGCTGATACTGGTTTCATAAGTGTATTTTGCTACCTTTGTTATACTAGTACTTTGATTCAAATAGGGAGAAAGATGACCTTTGAGTCATGACTGTGTTTTTCTCCATTACAAATCTATGAAATAATAGAGTTGACCAATCAATTTTTATCATGAGATTACTCATATATTGTTCTAAAAAATTGTATAATTTACTTCGAATGGAATAATCAAGATTATTACGCAAACGTAAATTACAATTTGTGTAATATAGAAATCTTTTGTCAATTATGTAATTTAAAAGAGACTTTTAAATTCTACAATTAAAAAAAAAGGTCATGCATTATTTTATTATGAATTGTGTAATTTATAAATCATTTTTAAATTGTGTGATTCATAATAGACAAATTTTTAAATTGTATAATTCATGGCACAAAAACTAAATTTTTGTTTTGAAATTGATTTGTTTGTGATGTTACCCGACAATTTAAAATTTTTATAAATCCATCAATAAAATTATTCTGTACAAAATCAAAAGTGCAAACAACACTATAACAAAATGGCAAAGTTGAAGGGGTTAGTTTAGACTTTTCTGAAGTATAAGAAGATATAAATGTAGAGAGATAATGATACTTTGACAACATTTTTTTTACAACATTTTAACACCATTTACGTGTCATTCTCTAATTGGTCCAAAATTACTCCATAATCAATAATAATAATTATAAACACCAACATGGACCAATCACAGAATGACACGTAGATGTGTTAAAATGTTGTCAAAGTATCATTATCCTAGATGTAGTGTAAGAAACACGTATAGGTCGTTTTTTCTTACAATGTTAATACACATTTTTTGACAATATTCTGACACATTAATGAACTAATGAGAAAATGACACATGTATTATGTTAAAATGTTATAAAAAAATTGTGTCAAAATATGTTTTTCCTTTCTTACATCTCAACGAGACATTGAAATAACCAATTTGTCATCATCTTTTTCACTTTATCTTCTTTTTTTTACATTAGTCGTACACCTCTTCCTATGTTCTTCCTTGAATTTTATATTTAGACTCATTATTGTAACACTTTACCATTGTCAACAATTTCCTTTAACACCCATTGCCCCTCATGTTGGTTGAAGAGCTTCATCTTTGTAACTATTTGAATTTTTGTTTCTCTGTAAGTTTAGTCTGGATTGCTTATTTCAATAAGTTTTCAAATTGCACAATTTAACATGTATTTTTCAATGCATTTCAAATTGAACAATCTAGAATGCAATTATGGATTTGAGATAGGGATGACAAAGTGAGACAAGTCGACAAAGTAAGACAAGTCGCGTAGGCTGATTGCAAACTCGCACAAAAAAATGCTAGGTAGGCTAGGATTGTAGGCTTACCAACTCATATTACTTGTAGCTTGTGCATGCTTAGCACGAGTAGAGCTGTCAATTTGGTCCCCTTACATGGTTTAGCCCTAACCCACGTGGGTTGGGGTCAGAAAAATTCATAGGGTCAAAAAGCCCCTCGTAAAAAAAGTCCACGGGGCCAAAATATCTTCAAAAGCCCTGTGGGTTAGGGCCAACCCATGGGCCTTTTTTTTAGAAAAAATGTTCATTTTGAATACAAGAAAAAATATAATTAACTCTTAATTTGTTACAAAAATAGTTACTATAGAAAATAAATTGAAATTTTTATAGGAGGAGAGTTCTAGAATCAAGAAACAAAAGCAAAATGACAATATTTATTGAGTTAGATTCTCTAAGTATATAATTAAAGGATCATTTTATAAATTTTGAATTTAAATATTTTCGTTTTTTTAGGTTATAAATCAGAAATTAACTTTCTATCTAAAATTATCCAAATTGAAATTTAAGAGAAGATTTTCTCTAATTGAAGCTCTTAATTTAAAAAAAATAAGGCTTCTTTATTTTCTTAGAAAGTTATTGAAAAAGAAATTAAATATAAATGATTTTCTTTTTCATTTTATACTCAACAAATCATGCTCATAACATAAATAATAAGTAAAAAGAAAAAAGTCATAAACCTTGTGCAGGCTGCAGTTGTATTCGCCCATAGGATTCAATCTCGTCGTACTACTTACTCAAAATGTTTACATTTTAAATGTCATAAACATAAACATACATTTATGTTATGTGTTCTAATTGAAAGTTAAAAATAAATTATTTAATGTGTTAATCAAAGAATTGAAACACTATAACATTTGTCATTCTTTAGTATTTTAGGTCTATTTAAAATTTTTATTTTTTTAGAAATTTTTAAGAAATTAACTTTCTTTTTATAATATATCTTATGGTATTTTGAGAAAAGATTATCAAAGAGAAAAAAACAAAATAAAACATAAGTTTAATTTACACATAAAATATTAATACTATTTTTGATCCAAAAATTTTAGATAATAAATTTTTGAATTATTTTTAATTTTAAATAATTAAAAACAGATTGAGTGATATTTTAGAAGTTGAGGACTTTTTAAGAACTGTAAAAGCAATGCAAATATTAAATCAATTTAATATGTTATTATCTCTCTTTGGGGTTATTTTGATATTACTAATTATATATAATTTTTTAATAATTGATTTCTGCAATATAAGACATAATTGTATTAAAATTGACAACAAAATAAAACATTCTTATAATATTTTAGTAAAAAAAATTTGTAATACTATTTAGTTGTATAAAATTAAGTGTGTGGTTTACAATTGTTTTCAATTATTTAAAAAAGTGGTTATTTTTTAATATTAAATATACTATAATTAATTAGTTTTATTTAATAATTTGAAACAAGAAATCAATTACATGAATATAAAATTTAGTACTTTTAATAGTTACTATGAGAATATTAAAGTTTAGTTTTCAATAAATTTTTAGTGGGGCTAAACCCACCTTAACCCTGACCCTAACCTCCTTGAGAGGGGCTTTGGGGGCTGGGGCTTTTTTTTGGCTCCAATTTGAGAGGCTTTTTAAGAGGGGTTTTTTTTAAGAGTTGGTTAGGGCTAGCTCCGAGGTCATGGATCAAATTGATAGCTCTAAGCTGCATAAAAACAAGTTTTTCTTATACTTGTGTATGTTGGTTACTTTTCTTCCTTATGGACTTTTGGATATACGTTCTAAATTCTTGTATTAGTGAAAAAAAGGTCAATGTCATGTATATTTGAATGTGATAAAATATCAAGAATTCATCACATATATCAAATTTCAAAGTTGTTGAAAATGATGTACTATCAATTTACCATTCAACTATCCAAAGTCTTTGCTTAATTTTGTGAACATATTTCCCCATTCGTAGGACATTGAAAACTTTATCATATAATATATTTTTTAAAAATTGTAGGTAAGCTCGTAGGCCAAGACTTATGTAAGACAATTAAACTTACATTTTCAAAATAGAATAAACCAACCCGATTCACATTTTACAGGTCAAGTGCAGAACGAACCTAAACGAGTGAGTACTACCATACCAGAACCTTCCCATATGTATACAACACTCTAACCCAACACAATCAATACCTAATGAATTTAGTTAAATTTACAATTTTTAAACTTATGAAAGTGAAGGTTTAAATTATGTGGTGCATGAAGAAATTCTCCTTTCAAAACCCATAATTATTAGTACTAGGAATCTGACTTCCTGCAGCCCCACAATTTCTTCACTCACCCACTCCAATTTTCAAATTGACCATTTTCCTCTTTGTAAAAGTGACTTCCAGAATACAAGTTTCAAAATCGTTTTGCAGAAAGCTTTTCGAAATCTTCATAACAAGGTCTCCTAAACAAAATTTCCGAAACAGAATGTTCAAAATGCTTGAAATACATTTTGGAATACACCTTTTGGAATGAGATTTTCAGAATGAACTTTCTAGAATGGACATTGTTTCAGATGGGATGTGGAGACCAAGATTCGAACCAAACAACTCAGGACTGCTTCTTCTCTGTACTGCTCTCGCTGTGCTATTTCTTTCCGTCTTCTCTGTTTCTCTGAGTAAAGATGGGCTGACTACCTGCAAAGGCACTCCGACGCTCAAATTAGAATGAGACTTTTCTTAATCATATTAAGAGCAATATTTCTTCTTAGGGGAAAAATGTACCTTTTTTCCTCATGTGTTTCGTATATTTAAAACAGTAAAATAAACTGTTACCTGAAAATCTGGGCAGTTATTGAGTTGGACTATGTAGAAGTTGTAACTGCTAGGTTGTGTATTGACACTGAGTCAATTACTTCCGTGATTCACGGCGTTTGGTTAGCTAAACTGCGTAACCGCTTATCTGTAACTGCTGAACCGTATGCTACGATATCGTGCGCTGTATGTCGATCGTCCTATGTGTCGACATGATAGACGACTTGTCGTATGCACGTCACATGTCGCGACATTACTGTTTGAGTGTCGAGTACCAAGTGATCGATGACAATGTGCGATCATACGATACTACGACATCTGTCGTCAGGTCGCCCGGGTTATCAGTCGACCGTTTTGGTTTAACTGTCGTCAGGTCGCCCGGGTTACCGGTCGACCGTCGGAAGATCAGGTATCCTATATTACAGGCATAATGCTTTTCACAATGAATTTTTCAGAACACCCTTCCAGAACACAGAATACATTTTGGAAAGAACTTTATGGAACGCCGCATTTTCTTTCATCTTCTCTGCAGCGTTTCTAACTCTGCAACTGCAGTGCAGTGGCGGTGACAGCGATAGCGGCAACAACATTGACGGTGGTGATGTTGTGCAGTAACATGTTGAGTCGGTGAGTCTTTTCCTATTATAGGTGCAATTAGTAATTATGGGGGTGCAGTCAGAAATAGCTTAGTTGTAGGAGCAGAGAGCATATTTCTTATGAAAGGCCCACAAGCCCATTTCGTGTTCTTCTAGTCTCTGGTATAGAGAGTTCACTCTGCAACAAACCGAACAACAATGGCTTCCAATTCGAAATCGGAGACTTTTCTACAGCGATATGGTTACGATTTGCTGTTGGCATCAATAGCTGCTTTATACGTTCTCACCGTTCCTTACACAAAGGTCGAAGAGAGTTTCAATGTTCAGGTCTCTCTCTTCTTCTTCCTCAATTTGTTTGCTTATTTTGTTTATTGTTTGATTATTTTTATTTATTTATTACTTATCTGTGTTTCTTTAAGGCAATGCACGATATTCTCTATCACCGGACTAACCTAGACAATGTGAGTTTATTTTGTGTTGTTAACTTCGTAGGCTTTGTTAATTAGTATATTATTGGACTCAATTGATACTTTTTTATCCTTTCTGATAATAGTATGATCATCTGGAATTCCCTGGGGTGGTTCCTCGCACTTTCCTTGGTAATTTTTTTCCATTTTCTTGCAATTCCTTTCAAAATATGTGTATTGTTTACTTGTTCATAAAGATTTTCACATTTAAGCACTGTTTGTACAAATTTTTTTACAAACATTTGTAAGAGAGAAAAAAATGAAATGAGTATTGAACTTCTTCACAGGCTAAGTTTAGCTCATGTCCATGTTAAAAATAAAAATTTAGAGAAACTATTTCAGAGAACTTCTATAAATTAGCTTACATTTCACGTAAACTAATTTTAACTTATGGAAACACTTTTTTAATTTTTTATTTTTTTATACAAATTTTCTTGCACATAAGTTAGTTTTAGTTAATGGAGAATCTTGTCGAAACAGACACTTAACACTAGCCAGTTATTTGTGGTTTATTATGGAAGATAATAATATTCTTATGTATAATTAAACAAATGAGAATTAAGGACTTGTTTATACAGTTGCATTGGCTGTGTGCCTAATGTGAATGGTTCCATTTAATAATCTGAGACTGTGAATGGCATTTGCTATGAGTTGTGAACGCCATTGAAGTTTGTTTAGTTTTAGCTGTGGAAATTTAGCAGTTCCGATGTTCAGTTGGATTGTTTAAATGTTTTTGCAGTGGCCATGCCTTGTGAGTACAAACTGGTTTCTACTAGTGTAGATGTCTTTTTATTATAATATTATATGTTATCTGATATTGATGTTGTTATTGTTATTTTGTTTTAGGTGCTTTGCTTGTGTCAATCATTGCAGCTCCTTTTGTGTTGACTGCAAGTTTGATGCATTTGCCAAAGTTTTATGCTCTTGTCATTGGTATCCTTCTTTCATACATGACAATCACTGCATTATGATTTTTGTTCATCATACTTTTCCTCATTTTGATGAATGCTGTTTATCTTTTTCCTTTTCTCTGAATTTTGCCCTCCTTTTGGTTTAAATCGAAATAGACCTGTACTGATGATAAAGCATGGTGGGTTTCCTACTGGGAAGTGCATTAAGTGTCTTTACGAAGAAGCAATTAGTTATTAGTTTTCTGTTTGGATGCCTGGAAATTGAGTGGATGAGAAAACAAACACACTACAAGAATTTGAAGTATAAAACACTATCTTTAGATGGAAAATAGAAGCTGAAAACTAGTTCTGATAAAATTCTCGTTTCAGAGCATAATTGTGTAGTCAATGAGCATTTATTACATACAATTGTGTGTGTTATATGTGCATAATTGAGTTGACATATCAAATAAATTAATTTGGAATTTATTGGCGAGTCTATTATCATTGGTAATCTCAAAATGCTCAAATTTCTCAGAAAGCCTTCAATTGTCATTCTCACACTCTGTTTATTGAGTGGTGGGAAGTACATTAATGTATCTTATTGTTGATGTCTAGTTCGAATGGCTCTAGGGTGCATCATACTATACACACTAAGATTCTTCCGACGTCAGGTATGTACCTTTGGCTCTTTTCTATCGACCTCTTATCATGATCAATAAATAAGAGTCCAGAAAGGTTAATTTATTTAGTCATTTACTTATTATCTAGTGTTTATTCAACTTTCTGATATATATGTAATTGAAGTTCCAGTTTCATGACTTCTTCTATCATGCACCATTGTATAATTGGTGCACGGATGTACTAAAGTGTTTTAACTATTGATCAAGTAAAAACATAATTCAACAGTAGAGATAATTTAGCTCAGTTTCTGGTATGTAATATTTACAAAATAAAATTATGAAATGTGTTTCCAAAACTTCACTAGTACTTCAATATTCTAATAATAATCTTGCCATGCAGATAAGGAATAAATTTGGGCATCAAGTAGAAGCCTTCTTTGTAATATTAACTGCTATTCAGTTTCATTTTCTGTTCTATTGTACCCGTCCACTTCCTAACATTCTTGCACTGGGCCTAGGTAACTACTTAGCCTGCCTTGCTTCTTTATATTCCTGATAGTGTTTCTCTTGTTTTTAATGATGAAAGGCAGTGTGAAACTAGATAACATCAGGAGGCAGACCCATAATGCTGGATTTAAATATGGGGACCTTATTGCCTTGGTCGCTATCTAATTTTAGAAAAGGGTATAATGGTTCTACAGAGAATTTGCCTGTTTCAATCAAATAAAAAATTATATATACAATATAGAATGGAATAAAGTTGAAGTACGCAACATTGTTACAATTCTAGTTGAAAGCATAGAGAGGATAGATTCTGAGCTGAGAAAGAGAGAATTATAAACTGTAAATTCTGATAAATTTCGCCCAGGGATTATCCAGCTGCTGACTCTGAAGTTGGTTACATGATAGTGACTAATGTAACTGAATCATAATAAAAAGTAATGCTTACTTAGTACAAACAGAAAGATAGCAAAACCAAGGACTAGCAGAGTGATAATACAGGAGTACCCTTTGATTAATCTTTGACATCACGTTGATATACCCTAACAGGTACAAATAACCCTAATAAGAAAAAAATTAAAAAAATTATTTTTTTCAAATATGCAAAATATGGATGCTTATTTTAAAAAAAATAGATTGATTTTTCAATAATTTAATAAGAAATTTTTATAACACGACAGGGAAGTAAATTAGAAGGACAGTGAGAAAATTCTATAAATTATTAAAGACAACTTTTGCATTAATTCAGTGCATTCTTTATTTTGTATCCTATTCTAATTTTCTGTCTTACATATAGAATTTTTATGAAGGATTTTTCTTGCTTGCTAGTTAATGTCATGGTGCTTGACTTTCTCTAGATTTACTTTTGCAGTGAATTTGGCATATGGATACTGGTTTGAAGGACGTGTTTATGCAGCTCTAAACTCTCTGGTATGTATACTGTTGTTTGTATAAGGTTCATCTCAATTTTTTCTTTTGAATATTATGAGCTCCTCTGTATTATTTTTTCCAGTTTTTATCATATACATCTTTTGCCATGCTAGATGCCAGAATCATTTTCTTGAACCACTGTAAAATTGCTATTTGTAAAGAGAAAATTTCCACTTCTCTTGTTATCAAGTTTGTAAAAAGAGTTGTATTTATTTATTTATTTATTTTATTAGATGGGACCAATTACATTGATGTTATTTCTTTATTTTTCAGAGATCTTTACCTAATATTGATTCTGAACCTATTATGTTATTATGAGGGGATTTCTTATTTCTCGTTTGTATGTGTATGTGAATGTGTTGCTCATGTAATAACACATGGGAAAAGAAACACGACATGTGTTGCTCATGTTGTGGCAACCGTGTCGGGCACGCTTCTGTTGTGAATCTGTGTCCATGTCCACTTTCAAAGCGGGAAGCGTGGCTCAAAGGCCGTGTTGGAGCTTCATAACATATATGTCATATGTGCTCAACTTGCTAAGAATGTGACTTATCCTTGCTTGTTACAACATATAAGATGCATTTGGTAATTTTCTATAAATTTAAGCTATTTCAGATATTACTTTAACCATACGAGCTTCCAGGTGGCTAAAGTCATTGCCCTGTAATCTGCTTTTGCATTTGATCTTACTACAACATTTTGTTTCTTTCTTTTCCAAGATATTAAATTTTGTCATTTTTTGATCAAAAGAAACAAGTTCAGTATCCTTGATTATTTTTTTTTATGGATCTCTTTCTTATAATTTGATAGAAGAGTTTTTGGAATTAATTTCTTCAGCATATAAATATATGCAAATTCTTAGCCCAAACTTTTTACAGTAAAGGGAAACTAGAAAGAAAGGAGTGAAGGAACAATTAAGGTGAGAATGAGATGTTCTTGGTCCATTTTGACCAGAGTAGAGGGAAGCATACTCTTTATCAACAATTTTATAATATTTTTATGGGTGGTAAAAGTGGATGCACATGGGAATTACATTTTTCTAAAAATATGCAAGGGAACAAATATCTTGTGAGAATATATTTATGTATGCTATTCTTGCCCCTAATCAACTTTGTGAGAAAAAAAAATCGTGTTCCTGAAGAGGGGGGTTGTTAGAGTAGTATAAGTTCCGGTGAAAAGACAGTAGCACGGTGGCAGTGGTGAGGGGTAAGTGATAATGGATGATCTATGATGTCTCTATACATTCCATTTCAACAATGAAACAAAACCCACGTCCCTCCTTCACTCTAAATGCATATTTAGCCGAAACATGAGAATTATCAGTGATTATAACCTTCCACAAAGTTTATATAAATTCTGGAAACATTCTTTGATTCAAGTGATCAAGCTTTTATAATATGTTAAATAGCTCATTTACTATTTACGTTATTTATGTTACTATTATTTAGGACCATTTTTGTTTCCACTTTTATAATATATTTTTTCACATTTGTACTAGTTTAATATATCATCTTTTCTTGTATGCATTCACGCACAGTGAGACAGGAGGGAGTGTAATCCTTTTACCATTGATTTTTGATGCCTAGAATCCTTTTAATTCTTAATATCACTTTATGCTTGATATACTTTGCCTTGTCTAAAAATAATCTCTTTGCACTTTCGGATTATCAGATCTTTGCTACAACTGTATTCAGATGTGACATGCTGTTACTTCTTTGTTCCA
Source organism: Vigna angularis (assembly GCF_016808095.1). Taxonomy (NCBI): domain Eukaryota; kingdom Viridiplantae; phylum Streptophyta; class Magnoliopsida; order Fabales; family Fabaceae; genus Vigna; species Vigna angularis. The sequence continues at coordinate 30,515,559 of NC_068978.1, forward strand.
TTGGGATGCAACTTCTTTTGGTATGTTGGCTTTTCCTTTTTTCTCTTTAAATGCTTGAGCTACTGATATAGATCTTGTCAAGTTTCCATTGTGCTTAACCTCCATGTAAGAGATATGATTCAATTTTTTAATTTGTTTGGTTTGAAGGATATCCAATGAGTTATGATGCTTCATGTTACTTATACAGTTGTTTTTCTGTCAAACTTTCTTCTATATATTTAAAAAAAGAAGAAGGACCAAGTCTGGCTATGTTCATTATTTTTGAGAACAGTGTTTATTATATTTGGCATTTGAAGTTAATTGTTCTGTTTGATGAATTTTCTATCCTCTTTTTCTGACCTTGCTATTTTGGTTGAGTTATTATAAAATTGAAAATCTCAGTTTGACAATTCCAATCTCATGGTTTGTGCCTAATAAAATTCGTCTCTTGAAGGGAAGACAAAAAAAATTTCAGTATGGGGTGCTCTGAAACACTGCACTGGGATGGGCCTCTTCTGCATAGGTTGGTGACATACATTTTTTTTTTTATTTTAAATTTAACCTGTAACTTAAATAAAAATAAAATTATGAATGCTGGGATGCTGTGCTGTTAAAATTTGATTCTAACATTATGGTCTTCTGAATACAGGTCTAACCATATTAGTTGATTCAGTTATGTGGAAACGATTATTGTGGCCTGAATTTGAAGTCTTTTGGTTTAACTCTGTACTAAACAAAAGCTCTGAATGGGGAGTATCCTTCACCAAGTTTATTGAATATGGGAAATATATGTTATACATATTTCATGACCAGGGTATTTTCAATTTTCTTCTGCTTCTGTTTGGTTTGAAAAACCATTTTTGTTTTCAGGAATAATAACAAAAAGGTCACCTTGTTTTCGCTTTCTTTTCTTTTTGGAAAGATTTGTTTCTATAGGAAAAATGAGAACAAAAGCCCATTTTCACTATTTCTTGCATAAAAGATTTTTACCAAGCAGACCTTTTTTTTTTCTACCTTTTATATGGCTGAATGATGAGGATAAGTCATAGTTTAGTAAGGAGTTAAGAGGGGGGATCTTTTGTCACCTTTGTCGTTTACTTTAGAGGTTGATGTTATGAATCGAGTTCTTTCAAATGCTGTCTGCAGATAGGAATATCATTGAGGATATTCGAGTTGGCTTGCAGTTTATAGTCTTGTTCTTAAGTTTGCTGATGATACTGTTCTCTCTTTAGAGGTATTGATAGTTTTATGAATGATAATTTTAAGCCATATTTGATTTTTAGGTTAATTCGTCCTAGTGGTTTGACTTGTTTAAATGTGGATGGCTATATTCTTCAATTGTCTCTGGATGTTGTCAAATTTTACCCTACCATTCACATATTTGGGAGTTCTATTGGGTGGTAATGATTTAATACTTCTTTCGGAAATCCTGGGATTACTAAGATCTTTGTTTTGAAGTGAATACCTGAAAGCAATCTGTATGACCCAATAAGGATTTTTGAAACAGATTTGTACTTCCTTTGTCTCATACCGCGTGTCTCTTTGGGTATTTTACTTTGTTTCAAAACATTTGTCACTTCAGGAAATCATGAAAGCAATATTTACTTCCTTTTTTCATCAATAATGTCATTTATGGGTATCTCACTTAAATACTTGAATGAATTCACAAATACATTCTTACTCATCAGATAAAATTAGGTTTATGAACGATTGAATGAATTCACAAATACATTCTTACTCATCAGATAAAATTAGGTTTATGAACGAAAGGTTTTTTTTATCAGATAATTTTTGTATTTAATAATTTTCTTAAGGAATGTGCATTTCCTTAAAATACAAGTAATATGAGATGGAGGAATTTGGTGTATAGGGATTAGGGTTTGGATGTTTGGATGTTCAGTGGCTAATGCTTTTGATCATCACTGATCATTGTGAATTTTCTCTGTTTTGCCTTGGGACAACGCATAATGAGTTCATCATCACATAAAATCTGCATGTTGTTTGTTGCCTTTGATAACACTGTCCCATTTGTAGTTCATAAATTATTACGTTCCTTGACAATTATTGTTAGACAAATGCTTTCCATTGGTACTTCACTTCAGCTCTTCCTCGTTCACTACTTGCTGCATATCCACTTTCACTGGTAAGTTTTGGATTGTCCAATATCCTCTAATGATTGAATTGTTACTTATGTAGATTTTAAGCTTGAAATAATGGTTTCTTCTACTTTCATTGTTATGTTAAGGAAAATGCTTTTAATTATTTTTCAATTAGCTTGTTGATGCAGAATGGAACAATATTGATTATTGTTATGTTTAGTTTTTAATGTTATTCTCATAAATGCTAATTTTTTCTTTTATTTGAGAGATTTCTATTTTAGGGATTTTATCTCCAAGTTACATGTTCTTAACTAAGTATTGTCTTTTTAAAATTTCCTATTTAATTTAGTTAGATTAGGATTTAACATTTTAGGAAATTAATATTTCATTAGTATTTAGCTAGGATTTTATATTTAATTTAGATTTTAGTTATCTTTGGGTTATAATATCTTCTGAGTTTCTTATGTTACTTGGAACAACATTGAGATTTTATTTTCTTTAGTTTAGAGAATATTTGGAACCCAATCAGAGGTAGCCTTAAAAGAGTGCTTTAGGTGTGTAAAAAAGGATGACTAGAACTGTATGATTGCTACACACATTCAATCTTTATTTATAATCATAGGAAAATAAGAATACATGAAGAAAATCTGATAAATATCCTAATTACAAGTTTCCTATTTACAGATATCAGTCGCCCTTCAGAAAAGACCACTTTTTCTACCTTCCTCGAAATGAAACCATAAAAAGAAAAAAAATTGGGAAAAGAAAAAGAAGAAAGCCTCTCTTACATCCTAATTTTATGTTTCTTGACATGCTGTTCTTGTTTGCAGTTTGGCCTTTTTTTAGACAGAAGGGTACGATCTTTCACTTTTCCAGTTCTTGCCTTCATTTTGCTTTATTCTAAGCTTCCTCACAAGGTACTATAATTGTAATTTGAAATCTGATGCTTAATTTGTGTCTGTCTTCAACCCGATGCATGTATTCAATATTATTCTGACTGATATTGCAGGAGCTTCGTTTTATCATTAGTTCAGTTCCAATATTTAATGTCTCCGCTTCAATTGCTTCTAATAGAATGTAAGTTCTCTTTGTGAGCACTATACATGTCTTTAAAATTTAATTGGGTTCTATTTTTTATTTTCTAATCTTATTGCAGTGAATAACTAGCAATTGCTAGAATATATTGGAGCAAGTTATTTCAATTTACAAAGAATCTTCCTCAGTCCTCTAAATATATTGGTTCTTTGGGACTAGGCTTGGTATATTGCTCTATGTAGCATGAATTCAGACACTACATGGACAGAGAGATAGGATATGCACACCCACACATACATATAATATGAAGATGACAAAAGACTTATATATTGATACTATGAATTGTTGGTCACTACTTAAAAATACAACTCCTAAATTTGGTTCCTGAAGTGGCAAAGTGTTCAAAAAGGAAAGAGACTCACAAAAGAAAGCCTAGATCAAAGAACAAACATTCCTGAATTGAATATTGATTCCAAGCAAAACACTAACACACAAGCACATTAATTCTGAGTCACATAATGCTAAAACCCTAACACAAAAATGAAAGAAAAAAGAAACATAACAAGCAAACTTCTTGTGTCGTGAAGCTATCTTTCTCTATAGGATCACTAACTAGCTCCTCCAAAGGCACGACGATGTCTAGATTCCTAAACCCACTGAAGAAGCCCCCGAGTAACTGAGCCTCAAGCACTAAGCATTGTTGCTCTTCCTCTCGTTGAGGTCCAAAAGTTCTAAAATTGAAATCGAGTAACTGAGTGAAGCTTTAGTGGAATCGAAAATCTTTTGGTAATCATGAAATTGAAAGGAGAAACGTGGAGCCCAAAGCTTGGTCTGAGTGGCAAAAGCATTGTCTCCATGGATCTTCTGAAGCACCATACCCATTAGAGAGCTTCTTGACGGGAGTTGTGATTGTAGCTCTAAACTCCATGACAATGAGAAAGTTCTTCTCCTTATTCTTCTTGCTTACATTTCTTCTCTTGGCAAAACAACTTCAAGAAGACTAAGAGACACATAGTAGAAGCACAAAATAATCATGAGAAAAAGAGTTAAAGAGTATTTTCCTACTGAATGAGGGGTCGTGTCTGCACTAGAGGTTGGGTTGTGTCATAATCGACGTTGTCATTGACCAGACTAAGCCTGAAACTGTTTCCATACTGCTTTTGTGCCATGTCTAATTTGTTTCTAAAATGGGGAAAGTGTATGTTATGAGACGTGTTTGTGCTTCACAGATAGTCCTTCAACAATACAATATCGATAGTGTTTGAATAATACAATATAGATGTTTATTCATTTTTGTTAGCCACCAAGTGAATGTAACAAGACAAGTAACATCATTGAATGATCCAAAAGAATTTGACATTTTGATGGCACTTATAACATTAGGTGGGTTGAGGTCATTTATGTGTGAAATTTCATTTTGCATATAGGTAATTTAGTTTCAAATTCAACATGAGTCTGATAATTATAGAAGTCAGAATCATATCTTTAAATGTTCTGACAACCAGACACCATTACATTGGAAATATGCTCGAGATATTTTAGAAGAAAGAGTGACGTTAAATAGTCAACCAGTAGACACACCAATGAATCCAAATGTCAAACTAGTACTAGACTAGGGAGAACCTTATATCCTATGATACACAGAGGGTTAGTTGGTAAGCTAAATTATCTCAATGTGACTTGTCATGGTTGCCTTTGCAATGAGTGAAGCAAGTCGTTTTATTTTCTTAATTCTCTTTGTCAAGATGTAGTTGTTTGTATCCTATGATATAATAAGAATGCCCTTAGAAATTTCCTTATTTATGAAGATAAGAGGAGGAATATTCAAATTGTTGGGTATTTTGAAGCTAATTGAGGAAGCTCACTTAGTGATAGACACTCTACTTCAAGATATTGTGTTCTTGTTTGTTGGAGGTAATTTAATATCTTGGAAAAGAAAGAAAGAAAATGTTGTAGTAAGATCAAATGCAAAAGCAGATTACAGGGCAATGACTTTAGCCACCTAGAAGCTCGTATGGTTAAAGTAATATCTGAAATAGCTTAAATTTATAGAAAATTACCAAATGCATCTTATATGTTGTAACAAGCAAGGATAAGTCACATTCTTAGCAAGTTGAGCACATATGACATATATGTTATGAAGCTCCAACACGGCCTTTGAGCCACGCTTCCCGCTTTGAAAGTGGACATGGACACAGATTCACAACAGAAGCGTGCCCGACACGGTTGCCACAACATAATAATGTAACATTATTATGATCATTGTCGTCTAGCCATTTTTGTAGAGAAAAAAAGTTAACTAGATACAAAACTTGATTTCTGAAACCGAAGGAGAATAGGAAAGAAAATTAAGAATGCAGCACAGGTGGTCAATTTTTCTACGCAAGAGACAAACTGTTGAAGCTACTGCAGTTTGTGAGTTGAGTGCCAAAAGTTTGTGTTCAATATATTTGTAAATCACATGGATTTTCTTATCTGTTTAGCTTGTTGATGAGATTGATTGAAGAATGAAAGGAGTTGTAAACAGAATGAGAAATGCAGGGTAGATTTGAAGCGTGATGATTGAGCTGAACTGTATTTACATTCTATAAACAGAGATGAAAGTTTCAGATGTTTCACTCTTTCAATAGTTGTACCTGTTTTTCTGGTTTCTTACCCTTTTCAGTTGCTAATCTTCTACAAATGTTTCAGTTACAACAATAGGAAAAAGATGATTTGGAACTTGCTTTTCCTCACTTTATTGGCATTACTTTTAGTGAGGTTGGTTCACTAGTCATTTGTTTCATTGGTAGTGGGTATATAATTTTTTGTACTCATTGTCTATCTTGCAGTCTTGCAGGCACCATCACAAGTTTCATGGCATCATACTGGAACTATCCTAGTGGGCATGCCTTAAAAGAATTGCATGGAATTGGTGAGTACACGAGTCTTGAAATAACCATTCCTTGGCTGTGAAGTACTTTGCTGGAATTTTCCTAGAGAAAAACTGCTCCTTGTTTGACCCTTGATTTGGTAATATAGAATTGTATTTATTTTGAATGAACTGTGTGTCTAATGCATACCACATAGTAGGTATTTATATCATAATACAGAATCAATTATAATAAATACACCTAATAATTAGGAATCAATCATTCTAATTTTCTAGATTATGTTATGCCTAATTCCCTAGAAATATGTAGCTGTTGTGTAAAAGATTGTAGTTGTAGTTTTTGTTTTTCACAATTAACAATGGCAAGCTTTGTTAAAAGTTGTTAATATTGTTGGATGGTAGGATTCTCATTGGATTCACTTGAAAGAATTAATATGAAAGAAAGAAGATTTTAATCAATTGATACATTTGAAACAATACAGCAACTTCTATATATAGAGAACTCAAACCCTAAAGTAATAATTACATGAGATCTCTAGAACCTTCTAACAACTTCTAACAAATCCTAACAACTTCTAACAAATCTTAACAACTTCTAGTAATACATTTAATATCCTATTGTTGGAAGTCCCACATCGACTAGAGACAAGACTAATTTAGAATATATAAGTGGGTGCAAACCTCACTTTGTGAGATTGAGTTAGGCTTAAAGTTCACTTCTTAACATGGTATCAGAGCCAGGTTAGAGTCTATCTTAGCGATATTTGTTGTATGCTGGACATATTGTTCTATCCACTATCTAGCCGTTATCGGATCACCCATTAATGTCTAGTCTTATGTTCGAGATGTATATACCTCAGTGTGAGGGGTGTGTGTTGGAAGTCCCATATCGACTAAAGATAAAACCAATTTAGAGTATATAAGTGGGTGCAAACCTCATTTTACAAGCTAATTTTGTAGGCTTGAGTTGAGTTTAAAGTCCACTTCTTAACACCTACCAACAACTTTTAGTATTGCATTTAATATCCAACTTGCATGTGAATGGATATCTATCATTCCGAGCTTGAAATCGCTCAGTGGGAAGACCTTTTGTAAATAGATATGCTAATTGAAGTCTAGATGGGACATAGGAAGTAGTTCTAAGGTCACTATCTAGTTTCTCTTTAATAAAGTGTCGATCTATCCCTATGTGTGTGGTCCTATCATGATGAACTGTGGACAATGCTAATAGCTGACTTGTTATCACAATAAAGGATCATTGGTACTTCACAAATTACTTTAAGATCATTTAGAATAATTCTCATCCATATCAATTCACATACCCCTTGTGTCATAGCACGAGATTCAACCTTTGCACTAGACCTTGCAACAACATTTTGTTTCTTACTTCTCCAAGTCACTAAATTTCAACCCAAAAACATGCAATATCCTTAGGTGGACTTCCTATCTGTGACAAAACTTGCATAATCTATATCAGTATACACTTCCATTTTTAATTTTTCATCTCTCTTAAACAATAATTCCCTTCCTGGACTTGTCTTCAAATATTGGAGGATTTTGTTTATAGCTTGTAAAGTCTCTCCCTTGGGTCATGCATGAACTGACTAACAACACTCACAACATAGGCTATGTTTGGTTTGGTGTGAGTTAAGCAAATGAGCTTCCCAACAAGTCTTTGATATTGGCCTTTATTCATAGTAGAACTACCTTCATCACTCCCAATTTTCTGGTTTTATTCTATAGGAACTCCAATGGTCTTGCAATGAATCATAGGTGATTCTTTTAGAAGATCAATAACATACTTTCTTTGGGAGATAAAGATGCCTTTCTTCGAGTAAGCAACTTCTATCGCAAGGAAGTACTTCAATTTTCCTAGATCCTTCCTTTTAAATTGGGCAGCAAGCTTTTCTTTCAAGACTTGTTTCTCATGTTCATCATCTCCTATAACAATCGTATCACCAACATACACCAAGAGTAGTGTAAGTTTACCTTTTGGGGAATTTTTGATGAACAGCGTGTGGACACCTTCACTTTGTTGATACCCATGGAGATCGTAACTTGAATCTACCAAACCAAACACGAGGTGACTGCTTGAGTCCATACAAAGCTTTCTTCTACCTACATACTTTATTCCCTTCTTTAATAAGCCTATAACCTGGGGGATTTTTCATATACACTTCTTCCTCTAATTTTCCATGCAAGAATGCAATTTTCACATCAAATTGTTGCAATTCCCAACCAAAATAAGTTACCAATGAGAGAATGATTCTAATTGTATTCATCTTTGCCACTAGAGCAAATGTCTCCTCATAATTTACACCATAAGTTTGAGTAAATCCTTTAGCAACTAACCTTGCTTTGTAATGTTCTAATGTGCCATTAGACTTATACTTTACATTATAAACCCATTTGCATCCTACTGCCTTTTTATCTAGTGGTCTGTTAATAATTTGTCACGTTTGGTTCTTTTCTAAGGCACCCATCTCTTCATTCATGGCTTGAACCCAATTCTCATCCTTCAATGCTTCTTAAACTAAAGTAGGGACTCTAATTGCATCAATGGCAAAGAGGAAACTCTGGTACTGCACAAATAGGTTTTTAGTTGTCGCAATTTGAGAAATAGGATACTTGGTACAAGACCTAGTTCCTTTCCTCAAAGCAATGGGCAAGTCATCAAGGTCAGGTTGTTAGGTTCCTTTATTCAGGGAACCTAAACAATAGCTTCTCTGCTCACTCACACACTCCACAATGGAAGATATAAAGTATGTATAAGTATTTTATTCAATCTATAGTGTAAAGAAAGAAGAAAATACAAGTAAATGTTCCCCAAGGAAGCCTCCCTTCCTCCACTGGCCAAGAGGTCCAGTCTAAACCCTAAACAAATTCTCTGATAAATCCTTTCCCCTTATTCTGTAATTATTTATACTCTCTCTCTCTGCTAACAACTAACCAACTTTCTCGCCCCCGACTTTCCTCCTAACATAAATTCTCCACCGTTCGGTATTAGCAACTTAATATCGTTCGGTTCTTCACTCCCTCCTCTCCTGCATCGTCTGTTCGGTGTTAACCGCATTACCGTTCGGATATTCCTTCCACATTACTGTTCGGTCCTCCTCTATCATTCTCGTTCGGCCCTCCTCTAACATTACCGTTCGGTCCTCCTTTGTCAATAACATTACCGTTCGGCCATTCTCTTTTATTCCTCCTCTCATATACCTTTATCTTCCTAACACAGGTTCACAATTAATATTCAAGGAATTTTCAAAAGGTTCAACAATGGCATAAGAAGGAGCACTTACCCTCGAGTCAAATGATTGGTGTTGTTCTTGGAACAAGTTAGGTTGCTTTTGTCTCTTATGATATTTTATACGGAAGAAATTATCTGGACAACTAATTTTTGGAGTCTGGAACAGAGTTAGCCTTGTTAAGAGCAACTTCAGAGATATCCATATAAGATGTGCCATGAGTACCAAGAGGAGTACGAGATGGTTCTTGTATGAAAGGCATAAAAGATGAATCAAAAGATTTAGCTTCAAAGGAACTCTCCCTCTGAAGTTGACGACGTTCATAAAAAGATTTAGTTTCATCAAAAGTGACATCCATGGAGGTAAAAAACTTTCGACTGGGAGGATGATAGCAACAATATTCCTTTTTATTAAATGCATAGCCAACAAATATACATTTAATAGCTCTAGCATCTAACTTTCCACGAAATTGACTATGAATATGGACAAACACAACACATCCAAATACTCGACTATGAAGACTAGCGAGAAAAGGAACAAATGGAAAGAAGGAAGACATGAACTCAATAGGACTCGGACCATCTAGGACTTGAAAGAGTAATCGATTAATAAGACCGGCCACAATGATGACAGCCTCTCCCCAATAAGATTTAGGGACATTTATTTGGAAAAGAAGTGCCCATGTCACCTCAAGAAGATGCATATTTTTTCTTTCAGCAATACCATTTTGTTGGAGCGTATGCACACAAGTAAATTCATAAACAACATCATTTTCGAAAAGAAATTTAGACATGTCATGATTTACATATTCCCTCCCAATGTTTTTATTGACTTCCCAATTTGTGGTTTTATCACATGGAAGAATTTGACAAATAAGTAAAACTTCAGATTTTTATTTCATGTGGAAAATCCATGTAACACAAGTACAATCATCAATAAACGTGACAAACCATTTAGCATATTGTCCCATATAAGTTAATGCTCTATCCTGACGAGGTGTGTTAGAAACTAATTTTTTCTACATTCAATGTATCATGTGAGCATATTTTTCTGGTGTTTGGTTGATGTAACACTGATTTGTTTTGATATGTAGAATTGTTTTTCTTGCTCATAACTCCTTTCATCTTAATTAGAAGTCAAACGAACAGTCGTTGAGATTTAAAATAACCCAATCCAGAAAATCCCTTCATTTAAATTATAAAGAAAGGAAATTTCAACAAAAGATGAAAAATTGAATGTTATATGGATGATAGTGTAACAAGCTTCTTGTTTTTGTCTTTGTCATACTGCTTTGGTCATTACTTATGTGTGTTGATTTTTTTAATTGTTGCAGGTTTTCATCATGACACAAATGAACAGTGGGTGCACATTGATACATTTTCAGCCATGAATGGGATATCTCGCTTTTGTGAAAGTGATTTGCCATGGAGGTATATCTTGTTTCTTTTCTTTGCACTGTACTAATAATGCATCTAGTTAATTGCATGGATCCTATTAAAGATATTATGTAATAAGAAATATTGCATAGTGTTAATTTTATTTAGGGATTACGTTTTATATTTTTTTTGTTTCCTTTGATTGTGTCGTTCTATTCCTTTTAAATAGAAAATCATGTTTGTGCTCATAACACACAATTGCTGTAAATCTTTCTATATGTAGCACGTGGGAGTTGGTTCCCTTACCTCCCATGAAGACTGTTGGTTGTAATTAGGTGTATACTTTGAAGGTTGGACTAGATGGCAATATTGATTAGCACAAAGCTTGCTTTGTGGCTTAGCCATATATAGATCTTTGTAAACAACATCATTCCCCTGTTGCCAAACAGCTTTTGTGCATCTATTTCTTGAAATGGTAGTCATCTAAGGATGCCTTCTTACACGGAGAGTTTCTAGAAGATGTTTACATGTAACAACCTCTGTGTTTCATGAGCTCTGGTGAATCTCACCTTGTATGCTACCTTTGTCACCCTCTGTATGAATTGAAAGAGTCTCCCCTTACCTGGTTTGATCGCTTTAGCTCTACCTTAGTTCATTTTGGTATGAGTCGTTGTAAGATTAATTACTCTGTTTTTCCAAACATTCTTTGCCTGATTGTGAATGTTGATGACAACATCATCATTGATGACAACATCATCATTGATGACGACGTTGTCATTTCCTTGAGAAAATATGCACTGGACATCTTCACTAAGACTAGTAGTATGCTTGATTGTCATCCAAGTGATACTGATGCGGACCCCAATATCAAGCTGCTTCTAGATCTTGAAACTGTAATCCAGTATGTGAAATGTAATTTCCTGTTGCGGAGGCATGTAATGGATGGAGGCCTTGATAACGTTGCTGAAGTATGTAGGCATTTAGTTGACTGCAGGTTTTTTCTGAGCATAGTGAGAATGATTACTGAATGTGTTTCTCATTGCACTAATGAAAACGCAATGAACCTTGATCTATTTTTCCTGATCCTCACCATTTCAAGTTTATTAGTTAGCACTTTATCTATAGTTGAAATGAGCCGTCATTATTGTTCTAGGGTTTACATTTTTAAACATTTAATTGTGAGTGCCTTCTATACTATTTGTTGCTGTAAGAAGTCCAATTCTGGATTTGAATGTTAAGAGGGGGACTCCTCCTAACATTCATTAACTCATGATGATTATGCAGATTGTTGTTTGTATATGGTGTTGACATGATCTATGATGCTCACATGGAAAATCATCGATATACTAGACATACATATGATTAAATATGAATGAAATACCTAGTCATGGGGGAAGATTTAAGTGTTAATAATATCATTATAGCTTTGTTGATTGCTTGCAATTTGGGATGACCAAACTGTTTTGCTTACCAACTATTTTTGAACTCGAAGTTGCTTATCTTGAATTCTTGCTGCAGGTACTCTAAAGAAGAACAAATTAGTTTGGAAGAATTTCAACCCAGAAATTTTACTTTCCTTATAAAGTGAGTTATATATTAACAGATTGATATATTACTTCAGTACATTACTTGACAGACATAAATTGTATGGCACATGCTATGCTTATGATGAGAGATCCTACAAAGTGTTGCAAAAGATAGTAGTGTCAAGTGAGCAAGTTTGTCAAATAAAATTGATGAACTTGATACATTAGATCCCCAAGAAGAGTATGTGTTGTGAAGGACTTCAGCATATGTTATGTTCATAATGGTCATTGCCATGAACTAACTATCCTTGAAGCTTTTGTTATAATTTGAAGACATGTGAATAGTTGTATATTGCATCTAGATTACACCTCGTGTATCATGTCTTCTGGCTTGAGACATAGATAGTTCGCAATCCCAGCAACATTGTGCTGAAATTTATTTTTTTTATTACAAGAACGTTTCAGCATGGATTGAAATCTGTAACACTTGGTCATGGAAATATTGATACCATGTTATGGACCTACTATCCCAAAGCTTAAGCTATTTAAGTGAAGATGCATGAATGATTTTATATTACATCTTTAAGAGACATAATATTTAACACTAGGCACTTGGATGAATAAATTTTATTGATGACTTCGGTCATATTTAACATTAGGCACTTGGAGGAATGAAATTAACATTTCATTTGGAAATCTTGAACTAGAAGTTTATATACGTTTTCAGTGCATTGGCTGATTGCAAGAATTTTTCCAGTTGATATGACCTCCTTGTTGATCTTTTAACAGTGAACATCCTGTGATCAATGGATTCAAGTGCCTATTTACTGAAGATGGGTTCTCAAGAGTCCGCTTGAAATCTGGCTTTCCACCAATTTCACTGGTTGGTAGTTGCTATTAGTATTCGCAGCCAGCTCAAACAATGAATGCTTTGTTCATTCCTGAATTATTGATCCTAGTTTTCTCCCTTTGCAGGTAAAAGAGCCTAAAGTTTATGTCCATGGAAGTTTAGGAAATCAGAATATTGTCAGCCAAAATTTTTCTGGCTGCTCATAATTTGTCTGGTAGTATAGTCTGTTTGAGCTTGACAGGTTTGAAGGGTGTGGTATCCTTTTTGACCTTTTTTCTCTTAGTTACCTACGAGGAAGAGTGGGGAGCAAGTTTGACTAAAGTTGGTATTGTGACCCGTTCTAACAGTTGTGTGTTTTCAGCACTAATGATAATGTACATACGGGTATAATATTTTTCTTGTAGCATTTCAAACATTGATTCGTCTGAGGTAGCTATATCTGATTTTTCAATTACAGTAGATCATACTGGTTCAATAGTCTGATATGGAATTACTTGAAAACTTTTTTGGCTTAAGTTAATGCAGTTAAATATTATTTAAGGAAGTATAATTTGGATTGGAGTCTAGTAGCTCCTTTTCCAATTAGAAAGCATTATGCATTTTGGTTATTGCTAAAGCAAATAACAAGCCCTTTGCATGTACATATAGATCCTATGGTGTTCTAAGCTACTTTTATCTTTCAAGATACTGAGATCCTTTCAAGGGGTTGATCTCTTCTAACAGATTATTTTTGTAAAGTATTTCAATAGAGAATTATTGTTTTCTGTTTACAGTGACCATGTGATGGGCATTAATTTGTTTATTTGTCTCAGAAAATTCATGATGCTAATTAAATTAAATTCTGTTTAGCTTCTAAATGAATGTATTAATCTAGTTTTTAAATGAGACTAGTTAACAAAAAATTTCTTATTAATAAAGTAAATGACAAATAACTTTTGAAAGCATTCGGTGCCACAAAAACAATTTCATTAGTAACATAATTATGTATACTGCTAATTATTAAAATATACTTTAGTCTTAAGCTTTTTATTTCTTTCCTTTGTAATCAAATAAGTCTTATCCTATGAAACAATGAGTTGAATTACTTAAAGGAAAAATGACAAATTAAACCAGATTATTTTCTTAGTCTATGGTTTAAATAAGTAAGCTGATTTTTCAAAGTAATAATTATATTAAAAAATAAAAATAAAATAATACATACATATTAATATTTAAATATTAAATAATTATATTTAACAATAAAAATTATTTTCTTTAATACGACTTAAGTTTTAAAAATATGTTTTATTTTTTGTCTTTGGATATAAGTGAAAATAACCAGTAGATAAATTAAACTTAGAAATTACAATCCATTTAAAATATAATTTTTTACCATTTATTTTAACACTTCTCTTTATATGATTGTGAAAAGATTATTTTAATTTGATAGTAATATAATTAATATAACTCAGTGGTTACATATAAAATGGGAATTATCAAAATATAATTATTAAAAAAAAGTGATCTCAGCTTAAAGGCATTTTGGTTTAACAAGGAAGATAAAGATAAATAAGCAAAAGAAAGAAAAATAAATAAATAAGGTAAAAAATTTCTCAACCATTGGTGAATTATTTTTGAAAATCTAACGGTTATGAAAATTTCCTTCCTGATGCCAGGGTCTCACCCCAGTTTTACCCAACTCTGTATATTGTGTTGTTATTAAATTTATAAGGATATTATAATTAAACTTGCAATAAATAAAATATATTTAAATATATAAATTTTTTCAATTAAAATAATTATTTCATTGATTATTTAATTCTTTTTAAATTTAACTATTTTAAAAAAGTTAAAATAACTATTTATGATAAAAAAATATTTATAAAATAAATCAAAATTATTATTTTTATTTTTAATAAATTTTTTTCACTAGTTAAAATAAAATAGATTGAACTATTAAAATTGAGACATATGATTATTAAAAGCAAATCATACTTATGAAAAAGAATAATTTTAAATATATATTTATAGAGATGATTGAAACTCAGAACAGTGTTAGTTATCTTCAACCCACCATTTCCCTGCAACTACTTCATTTCACTGGCTGAAGGAGAGAAAAATGAGTGTCCTTAGACTTGAATCTTCTCTTCACAACCAAACCCTTTCTCTCTCTTCTTCGCTCTCTTTCTCTCTCCCCTTCAAGCCCTCTTCTTCCACTCTCCGCTTCGCTCGCACGCGCGCCACGTGCCTCCCCTTGGTAACGTGTTCCGTCTCCAAGGTCCACAACTATGGCACCGTGGACTACGAACGCCGCCCCATTGTGCGGTGGAACGACGTGTACCGCCGGATATCGCTCAACCCGGACCCCGACATGGGCTCCGCCGAGGTGCTCAACCGGTGGGAGAACGAAGGCAAAAACCTTACCAAGTGGGAGCTCTCCAGAGTCATCAAGGAGTTGAGGAAGTACAAGAAGTTTCGGAGAGCCCTTGAGGTCAACACTCTATCTTCCTACATCTTTTTCATATGGGGTGCTTTAATCTCTCATTCTCTACGTGTTTGTGTTTTTTACTCTTTCATTTTGCTGACGAGAGGAATGATGTTAGTTTGGTTTTTTTGGGAAACTAATTATCGGAATTGCACTTTCACTTGAAGTCAAAACACTATCTTCCAACCTTTTTTTCGTTTGGGGTGATTTAAGCTCTAGCTCTCTATGTGTTTGTGTTTTTTACTCTTTCATTTGGTTGAAGAGATAGTGATATTAGTTTTTTATTTTTTTTTTGTGAAACTGGTTATCTGAATTTCAATTTCACATGAAGTCAAAACTCTATCTTGCAACCTCTTTTTCATTTGGGGTCTATAATACTTCACTCTCTCTGTTTTTGTGTTGTTTTTTTCTTTTTGCTGAATAGTTTTTTTTGTCTGTTCTAAGGATTCAAATTGCACCTTCACTCGAGGTCAAAATTGTATCTTCCAACCTGGGTGCTATTATCTGTGTTTTTACGTTTTACTGAAGAGATTGTGATTTGTGGGTTTTGTTTTTTGGTTAAGCTAATTATTTGGTTCAGGGTTTTAATTGTACTCGAGGTTAAAATTTTATCTTTTATCCACTTTTTCATGTGGGGTGCTTTTATCTATATGTGTGTTTGTGTTGTTTTGCTTTTTACTGAAGAGATTTTGGTAAGTAGTTGTTAGTGGTGGAATGTGTTATTAGTGGGAGGTTGGAGTGTTGTCTGTTTGAGTTTGTTTCATCAGATTTTACAGATTTGTTTGTGACACATCATTCTTTTTTTGGCAAATCATGCTCCTTGAGATTGGTTAACAACTTGGTTCAATTTTGGTTTTTCCTTGTGACACGACCCAAGTACGATTCTACAGATTTGTTTGTGTATATAGGTAGCATTCTTGATATTCAGTAGTTGATAACCAGCTTTACATAGTATGAGTTGAAATATAGAGCATTGCCATTTGTTCATAATGAAGGATTTTGTAATTTGTTGATGCCATTTTATTTCAGTTTTGCATGTGATTCAAGTTGGAATATAAACACATGTTATAAAGTGTTTTTAAATCTAACTTATCCCTACCAAACCGGCTTGTAAGGTGAACACTAAACAACAGTTGGCACATTCCACGATCTCCTAAACACACAAATACTACCAAAACTCTAATTCAAATCCAAACTGCTAAAAAAATACAAAAGTCGTACAAAATAAACATAGCAGACAGAAGACATAGTCAGTCTGTGGGTGTTTTCTTTTCCTATTCACAAACTTTCCGAGGTATACCAGAGCATGAGCAGCAAAATAAAGAATCTGTTAATTGCGGTTTCCCAAACATGTTTTGGTTACCATCTATCGCTTAGAGTCTTATCTTACTGGATGCAAGGATATGTCCAATATCTTTGCCACAAATTTAGCAAAAATTTCCCTCTTTCTGTTCAACCTTTTTCCTTCTTCCCTTGCCTTGTTTAAAATTTCAACTGCTGTAAGAGAATAATCTTTTCCAAAGCTATATTTTGTTCATGGTATGGAGTGCTGTATATGTTTATCATCATTGGACTATCATTCACTCCGAAGAATCAAAGATTGCTTCATACCCTTTTGCAATGTCAGAAAAGTTTATCTTGTTCTTGCAAAGTTGCCATTAAACTATGCGTAAATGAAGTCTGTTTAACAGATAATCCTAAAAAAGGAGTAGGGATGAGCAGTGAGCTATATGAGACTACAACAAGACCTGATTGATTCCATGGTAGTGCTATTCCCGTCATTATATAAGAAATGTTCCATTCTACACTTCACTTAGGGCACTTGGTTTTATGGGATAAATATACAATAACATAAATCTATGACAACATTCTTAATTGTTAATTCCTTATTTGCAGATACCGTCAGTAAAATTTTTGCATAATCTGGGAAACCATTTTTGGGCCACCGCTCTATTTATTGACATGCTTTCCTTGGAATGAGTGGAATTATGAAAAATCTTGCTGTTTCTGATTATGTTTACTTATTTACTTCAATGGTCTTAATATCAGCCATGTACAATTTTTCAAATCAACGAACAAATGTGCAGGTATATGATTGGATAAACAATAGACCAGAGCGGTTTAGAGTTTCTGAGAGTGATGCAGCAATTCAGTTAGATCTAATCGCAAAAGTTCGTGGGTTTCCTAGTGCAGAAGTATTTTTTCTGAGTCTGGAAGATCAGTTAAAAAATAAGAGAACTTACGGTGCCCTTTTGAATGTATATGTGCATTCCAGATCAAAGGAAAAGGCAGAATCTTTATTTGACACAATGAGGGGTAAAGGGTATGTAGTACATCCACTACCATTTAATGTAATGATGACCCTGTACATGAACGTAAAGGAATATGATAAAGTTGATATGCTGGTTTCTGAAATGTTGGAAAAAAAGATACAGTTAGATATCTACACATATAATATCTGGTTATCTTCTTGTGGATCTCAAGGATCAATAGAGAAGATGGAACAAGTGTTTGAACAGATGGAAAAGGACCCTACCATTATCCCTAACTGGTCTACATTCAGCACAATGGCTTCAATGTACATTAGGATGGATCAGACTGAAAAAGCAGAAGAATGCTTAAGAAAGGTTGAGGATAGAATTAAAGGTCGTGATAGAATACCTTTTCATTATCTCCTGAGTTTATATGGACGTATTGGAAACAAAGACGAAATTTATCGAGTTTGGAATATATACAAATCAGTTTTTCCAAAAAATACACCAAACTTGGGATACCATGCTGTTATTTCTTCTCTGGTTAAAGTGGATGATATTGCAGGTGCAGAAAAACTTTATAAGGAATGGGTTTCAGTAAAGTTAAGTTATGATCCTAGAGTAGGAAACCTTCTCCTAGACTGGTATGTTGAGGCAGGTGATATGCACAAGGCTCTGAGTTTCTTCAAGCAGATGAAGGAGGATGGTGGTTTTCCAAATTCAAATACATGGGAGATTCTCTCGGAGGGCTACATTGCAGATAAGAGGATTTCTGAGGCCTTGTCCTGCTTGAAAGAGGCTTTTATGGTTGCTAATGATTCAAGGAGTTGGAGACCAAAGCCCTTGAACTTGTCTGCATTCCTTGAGCTTTGCCAAGAGCAAGGTGACTTGGGAAGTGCTGATACTCTAACTGTACTGTTGAAGCTGTCCAAATTTAGTAAATATAAAGCTTATGAATCATTCATTGGCTCATCAGATGATGAATTATCAAGCAAGATTAATACAGTAGATAGAACTGATGATATGCATGGCAGTGAAAACATGGATGGTGACTCTGAATTATTGTTGAACGAACTAGAAAGTAGCTTTTGATACTTCAACTGTTTTTCTTTCTAGTGTTAGAAAATGGCTTGCTAGAACATGCAGGGGATTTTGGTGAGTATGATCTCAAAGTTACATGGATTCTGTCTCATTGCAACTGTAAGAAAGTGTAGCTGCTTTTGGAGTTTTTATGCTAAAATGATATGTGATGTTTTGCTTTTCATACGATTGATGTTGATATCAATGGTATATGTGATCTTGGGGTCACCCTTTTGTATGATCTGTATTAGTTTTTGGGCTTTTACTTTGTGCACCCCCACAATTTCATTACGCACCCCCTGAAATTTTCAAAATGACCATTTTGTCCTTCCGAAAAACATATTTTGGAATTCTCTGGAAAAAGCTTTTCTGAATTTTTGAACCAAAATTTTCAGAACAGAATTTCCAGAATAAGATTTCCAAATTGTAATTTTCAGAACAGAATGTTCAAAATACATGAAATGTATTTTGGAATATATTTTTCTGGAATGAGATTTCTGGAATAAACTTTTCGAAACGTATGTAATGTTTTTTTATGAGTTTTCCAAAATACTCCTACATGAATATGTTTCAGAAAGTGTTTTTCGAAACACATTAAATACATTTTAAAAAGAGCTTTTTGAAATATATGAAATACATCTTTAATAGAAACTTTTCGAATTAAGTTTATTTTTTCATATTTTCTCTCTTTTTCCTCTCGGGCATTTTTCCACTCTTTTTCTTCTTATGTAACAGTAACCAATAACCTAGTTTTTGTCTTTTTCAATCTGATTTTTTATGTTTTCATCATGAATGATGGACTTTGAACCATGCACTATTCGCTTTGGGTCTCTTTGAAACAAATTTCTCTAGAGAATTTTAATAGTAAAAAATAAAATAAACTCTTTCATAAGATAAAAATAACTAATTTATGTACAAGTTAAAATTAAAAATTCAGTCAATTTATTTGAGAAAAGAAATAGATCATAAACTAATTTTAGTTTATGAAAACATGTTTATTTTTAGTTCTACAAATTAATTCTTATTTTTCTTCATATGTACAATTGATATAAATGCTATTTGAATCCTTATTTTCTTTTTCTACTTCGCTACAACTAAGCTATTTGACTTACTCATCTCAAAGGTAAGAAAATTATTTTGTAAATACTATTGTCGCATTTGCTAATTTGTATATTTGGTCTCAATAGATGTATTCTTGTGCGAATTTGATTTTTATTTAAAATTATATATTTATTATCGTAATTTAAATATTTCTTGCAATTAAGAGGCATAATAATTATCCGAAATGTGAGTTAATGTATATATCTATTCAGTGTATGGATTATTTTGGTAAATGAAGGATGTGCTTTATTATTATTATTATTATTATTATTATTATTATTATTATTATTATTATATATATATATATATATTCAATAAGAATTTAAAAAACATGACTGTTAAATTTATTTTGAAAATAAAAAAATTTCAAATCTTTTTAATTTTATTTTATTTTCATAATTTTATCAAATCAAACAAAAACAAAGGAATATTGTTTTTAAAGTTAATAATGTCGTATTACATATTTATTATTCTTTAAAAGCTTAATTATCTTTTAAGTCTACAGTGAACTTTCAACTTAGTTTCTAAAAATTTGTATGGTCTATTAAGTACTTAATAAAATTATATTTTTCAATTGAATTTTTGCATTAAATTATTTTGGAATGATGTGGTTGTTAAGTGACTAATACAATTGTTCTCTTTATGTGTTACTTTATTGAGTTATTGCTACGTGGGATATCATATCTATAAACTTTATTACTCATTTGTCAAGTTTAGTTAGAGGTCATGATTCTATTTGGATTATAGTAGATAGGTTGACAAAGAGTGATCATTCCTTGGTAGTGAATTTGAGGATGTCTAAGAAAAAGTTGATACAATAGGAGATAGTGAGATTACATGGCGTGCCTTCTAGTATTATGTCAAATAGAGATCAATGGTTCACTTCTAGGTTTTGGTAAACCTTGTAGGAGGCAATGTGAAGCAAGTTGAGGATGAGTTCTACCTATTATCCTCAAACAGATGGTCAATCAGAGAGAATAATCTAGTCTTTGAAAGATTTGTTGAGAATCTATGTGTTGGATCACTTGGGAGGTTGGGATGAAGTTTTACCTTTGTTAGAATTCACCTACAACAACAACTTTCAAGCGAGCATAAGTATGATATCGAACGAGGCTCTATATGGCAAGCATGCAAAACCCCGTTGTCCTGGTACTAGGATGGAGAAGTTGTGTTGGTAAGTCTTAAATTCTTACAACAAATCACATAGATGGTGAAGTTGATACAAGAGAGAATGAAGGTTTCCAGAGTAGGCAGAAGTCCTACACTAATCAAAGGAGAAGACCTTTGGAGTTTGTAGTTGGAGATCATGTCTTCTTACGAGTAATCTCGACTACTGGTATGGGAAGGGCTATTCGCTTAAGGAAATTGTCTCTTAGGTTTTTTGGTCCTTATCAAGTATTGGGACGCATTGGACCAATAACTTATAAGATAGTCATGCCTCCTCAATTTTTCAATCTTTATTTGGTGTTTCACGTCTCACATCTTAGGAAGTGTGTGTTTGAGCCCTCTCATGTGCTTGAAGTTGAAAATGTGCATGTCAGGGAAGAACTCTCAGTGAAGGTGTAGCTGTTTGGTATAGTTAATTGCCAGACGAAGTATCTTAGAGGAAAAACCATCAGTCTAGTTAAAGTAGTCTCAAATGGAAGAACATGTGACTCTACATGGGAGATAGAGGAGGATATGAGGAACTCATATGTGCATTTGTTATATGGTAAGTCTAGTTTTCGAGGTAAAAAATTTTGTTGTTGGGAAGAACGTAAAAGCCTAGAAAATAGGGTATTGGAAGTGATAGTGTATTCTAAATAATGAAACTCACTTATTTTAATTAAAAGTTCAAGCGTATAAATAAAATTTCAATTAACGAGTTTTATTATCTAAAAAACATACTATTGCTTTAAAATCTTTCTTCTAAAAGCTCTCTACCCTATCTCTAATCCTTCTAACTCGTAGTTCATCTGTTTGAAGATTATAGAGTGTATAAGTGATCACTAGGGCAAGATTTTCAAGTCTGTCTGATCAGTTCTTCTAGAAGAGAGCATATAGAGTTCGTTGAGTTGAAGGAGACGTTCTAAGTCCCTTAGAGCAGTTGAGCTTTTAATGGGTAAGGAAGCTAATTACCCATTTTAAAGTCTTTGATACGTTTCTAGTTTGTGATGTATATGATGTATTTTAGTTGGAATCGTAGGTTGGTATGAGAAATTCTGTTTTGGATTATCTGTGAATGTACCTGGTTTTTATTTGTATGGCATGGATGAAATTCTCAATATGGTGTTGATTAATGTGGTTGCTAAAGTTTTTGTTGTGTAAAAGGATTGTGTGTGATTGATTTCTTTGTTTTGGTGTTGACTTGATAAAATAAGTCTGTAGTCATTTGAGAAAATTGGTATTCAATTTGACATTAAAACATGTTTTTGGATCAAGCTCTGAGTTAGGAATATCAATTTGGTCATTTGAATAAGCCTTTAGTTCATCATATCAAAGTTGGGCTACTGCAAGTTTTCTGATATGGTGTTGAGCTTCAGTTTCACCACTAAGCGAGCCAAATGTTAATGGTCTAATGCTAAGCGGTGACAGGGCACCGTTGAGCGCTAGTTACCACTACAGGTCTGGAATTAAATTTATGTTAATTCGTTGAGTGAGAGGTTGTTTGTGCTAGGCGAAACAAAATGCGAAAGTTTTGGCCTAAGTGCTAGACCTAGCGTTGAGTGCTCCCTGGTACGAAGCTAGTGATGTTTTCTATGATTTTCTGATTCTTGCTTGTGTTTGAAGTGGTTTATATGGATTCCATGCATGCTTATTTGGAATTTGTTTATGATTCATGGATTGTAAACATGACTGTTAGTATGAATGATATGTGATATGATAAGAATTTGAAGGAGAAGTTCTTGTAATGGTTTCAAGTAGTGTATGTATTGATGTGAGGATTCTGTATTGGGAGTTATCCTGACACTCTAATAATCATTCAATCTCAAGTTGAGAAAGATGAGATATATCGGGAAGAGTAGCACGAGATCTTAGTTTATGGGCTTTTCCTTGGCCATAGATGGTTGACGGACTAACCTTGTGTATGGTAACTTGGGTTGACAAGTCGTTCCACCACCATAAGTGCATAACCTCCAAAGTTTGACATCAATACATGTATATGAATGGTCAAGTCTATAATGAACGATTGTATAACTTAGGATTGATTGATATAAATTGTATATGTGTCAATATCTTTGTTTCTGTTATATGCTTTCTCTTTTTGGTAAATTAGATTATCCTTCTATCTTTGTCTTTTTGTATGTTAGTCTTATTTTTTACAATGATCACCTTAATAGTGTGAATAGAGGAAAATCTCTTTGTTGATCATGTATTGGATGGTGAGGGTGTAGAAGAATAGGATGATATATTTAATTAAGCTTTTACTTCAATGTAATATAACTCTTAGTATTATAATATCTTTGTATATATATTTTTGTGTTATAGTTATACCTGTAATAGCATCATGTAGGTTTCTTTAAGTAACTTACTTCTTGTTATTGAATGTGTGATTAATTTCTATAATAGATAAGTACTATTACAATGAAAAATTACAAAAATAACATTGATGATATAGAAAGAAAATAAATACGTCAGTCACTTAATAGTCACGTTATCCCGTTAAAAAGAATTAACAATCATTAAAAAATATAAATCTATCGATGATTCAATAAATCATAAAAATTTATTAGAATTCAAAAGTTATCAAATAAAAGTAAAACATAATCAACTCTCTTTAAATAATAGCAAATGTTATTACTTAAGTTTAATTAGTTTTAGAATTAAAAAAAATGAAATGGTATTTATAAATTTAATAATATTTATCAACAATTATGATTATATATAAACAAGCATTCATTCCGTGCAATTCCAAGGAGACGTTAATCAATTACGTGATTTTCAGGACAAAATTAATTACACAGGACACTGTACTAGTTTAGATTAGGTAAAGTTCCAAAAAAACTGGTTTTGTGTACCGTTCTCAAGTCACAGACATGCAATCCTCTTCTTCCCTTTACCTCAGCAAGTCCTCCTTCACCACACACCACCACCTTGGCTTCAACCACACCCTCTCTTCCACCCACAATTCCCTTTCCTCTCTTTCCTTCACCCTCCTCAAACCATGTTCCACAAGGCTCATAACAGCTCAGGCTCACAAGCCCAGCAATCACAAGAGGAATGGTCCAAAAGGGGGTGTGAGGGTGAGGGGCAACAAGGAGAATGTGTGGAGCATTGACAATGAGCTTGCCAAGGTGGCTTCTTCTCAGAAGGAGAAGAGGAGGAAGAGGAGAGTGGTGAAGAGGAAGGGGGACAAGAGTGGAAGGATCATTGTCTCTGGGGCTATGTTGGTGGAGGTTGAGACTGTTCTTCAGACTCAGGTACCTTTTTCCTTATCTGGGGTCTCTTTAAATTTCTAATATTGATGTAAAGTTGTTAGCTTTTGGCTTGTTTGGGGATGAGAATTGATGTGGGGGGTTGGAGTTGGGTAGGTTTATCGATGAAAATGGGACCTTTGTTCTTTCTGAAACTGTGATTGAATTTGTGAATGGTCTGTATATGCATATGAATTCTGAGATTTTGTTAACTATGTTATATTCGTGGAGGTTGAGAATGTTTTTCAGTCTCAGGCACTCGTTTTCTTCGTTGGGTCTCTTTGAATTTGAACTTCTGACACAAAGTTTTTGGCTTTTTGTCCAGGGAAGAGAATTGATGTAGTGATTTGGGATTGGGTAGGTTCATGAATATGAAACTTTTTTTTTTCTGAAATTGTGTTGGAATTGTTGAATGAACTATGAATGTATATGAATGGTGAGATTCATGTTAACATGAAAGGAACAAACAATTAGTATATGATTATAGAAACATGAATGGTGGTTGGTATTTTATGCTTGTGGCTTCTCGGTCAATAAAAAAATTGATGATTCGGTGTCTTACGACTAAATACACTCGTATTATTGTGCTTCCATGAGGTATAGATTATTTTCTCTACTCCTAGTCCTTTATATTGTGTGTTTGTTCTAACTTTGATAGAAGATGGCGACATTGTGTGAGGCTGTTAGCTGTGGACTAGAAATTGATTAAGTAGGGTTAAATTGAATGTAATGAATAAGTCCTCGAGATCAAGGTCCTTGGGTGATTTTGGTGAATGGTGTCCAAAGGATATATGCGAACACAAGTAAATTTATTCAAATGAATTAATAGGAATCATTTAACGTGATGTATGGTATAAAGGTAGCTGTGTTTCTGGCGATAATTAACAGGACATGAATCACACCAATTGGATGAAACAAAAGTGGTTTTAGATGCTTTGTGAAGTCTAGTATTTTCATTTATTTTTGGTATAAGTGGTTAGTTTTGTTCAAATTTCATGTCAGAAAGTTTTGCTTGGAACTTCTGTTTATCTGTGTAGCAGAATAATTGAGTTTTGATAGTAAGGAATGCTCATATGATGTTTCTTCCATTTCAAAACTTTTTGGTGGAAGAATCTGTGAGAGAGTAAATTCCATCAATTATTTTATTAATAAAATTGCTTCTATTAATGTTATCCTTATACTTTATTGTATGTATATGTTTTCTATATCTGTGCTAAACTGTAGACATGATTCTATTTCAAATTGCAATGAACATTACACTGACAGAGTGGACAATCTTTAAGGAACCGGTGATAAAACCAGTTTGGAATACATTTGCTAGCAGTCTCAGCGGAATATGGAAGGGTGTAGGTGCTGTGTTCTCTCCCATAACAGCTGAAATGGAACCAATGGAAATAGGTAGCAAGAATGAAAATCTATATGACTGCTATACTCTTTCCCGTATAGAGGCAGTACCATCAGTTTCAGGTGATCGAACGTCTCAAATCCAGAGAAAGGTTAACTGGGTGACTTTGAACCCTTATGGCGAAATACAACAGCATACCAAAGGAATCAATGTAACCAAAGACAGAAAGCACAAAACCGGAGAAAATGTGACAAATCGCACTTTGCCTACATTTGAATCCTTTGACCTTAAAAGGGGTGATGTGATGGAAGAAGATGTCATGGGCTGTGAACCAGGCCTTGTTTACTTTGAAGTAAGATTCCTTTCATGCTAGTATAAATTGATTCGTGGAAAGTGAGTTATTATTTGATGTATGTCGTAACTTTTTGAAGTATTTATTTTGTAGTTTTTCTCAGTGAACTATTATGGTCCATATTTCACATTTGTCACTTTTTTCTTTCCACAATTCCTCCCATTTGGGTCATTTGCTATAGCTAGATTACTCATTGGACTACATTCACAGTAACTGTTGTGGACAACTTTGTGTAGTTGCTTTAGGTTTTCTGGTGCAATTCAAAATTATTAAACTAGATGAGAAATAATTGGTTTGGTCTTGCTGACATATATGTCAACTATTTTGAAACATTTACCATATAATGTTTAATATTGCTAGAGTCATGTGTATCAATGAACTATCCTAAATCATATGATAGTTTGTTTATGTTCCTCCATTTGTATTTCATTGTTACTATGATTTATAAACTTCAGGATGGCTCTTATTCTCGAGGTCCTATGGATATTCCAGTGGGTGAATCCAATGATACAAAGTACTATATCTCACCAACTTTCAAGTTTGAACAAGTAAGTTTGGCATGCTTCCTACAAGATATCATATTTGTGGATATTTCCCTCATTTAAGTTACTATTAACACTGATCATGCATTTGTTAATTTTGCCACAATTTTACCTTTTCCAGTGTTTGGTTAAAGGCTGCCACAAAAGAATCCGAATCGTCCATACCATAGAATTCAGTAATGGTGGTTCTGACATACAGATAATGAGAGTCGCAGTGTATGAAGAAGAATGGTCCAGTCCTGCTTCCATCGATGACCTAAGGTATTTGTGCTTTGTTTACATGTGTACAAGTTTGTGAGTATGACACTTCTTGTTAACAAGAAAATACATAAATCATAGTCATGGAAATATGTTATTATTCCTTCTATTATTGTGTATACTTAGAATCAAATTGTTAGTCTACCAATCAGCCTATCGATAAGAAACTAGAAATCATAAGCTGTAAATATCCTTGCATTATATATAGATGAAAAGAAAATCAAAGAAGGCATAAAAAAAGATAAATGGATTAAGTTTCTTTGATATATAAGATTAACTTATTCATAAGTTAAAATTAGTTTCTGGAGAAGTTAAAGAGAGTTTCTGTAAAAGTTGAAGGAATAAGATTAAGTCATTTTACCTTCATATTTTCTGTTCCTATAAGTACTTACTGTGAAGTTCATCACAACAGATCATAACAGTTCAACATTTCCTTTGTCTTCAAGAAAGTGACTAATACCTGCTACATTTGGAACAGTGATATGGAGTTGGATGTGAAGCCATTGTCACAAAGAAAACGAACCAAGCCATCAGATTTGACAGGGTCATGGAAAGTCTTTGAGATCAGTGCGACTCCGGTGTACGGCGAGGAGAGCATGGCCGAAGAAGGAACCGAGACACCGTATGTGTACCTTTGTACAGAAAATCTGAAGAAGAGGAACCTCCCTGAGAACACGAACTACTTCGGCGAAGAGGAGCGGCTTGACATGCAGGATGTGACCATTCTGTGGCTTCCTGGAGGTGTGACATGCTATGTTGACATCAACAAAGATGGCATTCTTTGCATTGGAGTTGGTTGGTATTCAGACGAAGGGATCAATCTTGTGATGGAGAGAGACTATGGTTTGGATGGAAAGCTTAAAGAGGTGAGATGGAAATCAGAGGTGAAGAGAAGGTGGTCAAGTCCTCCTCCCATTGAATAAACTGTGAGAATTAGATGCTTGTAAACTTTTTGTTGCATGAGAAATACAAAGAAAATTCAATGGTGTATACCTAAATCTGAGTACAGTGATGTTCAAGAGAATGGATTGCATGTACATTTTTACCATTACTTGTCATTTTGGTCTATTTTGCTGATAATTTTCTTTTTCAGTGAGCTTTGCTTAGCTCATTGCAATGGTTTGTTTATCTTAGATTATAGCAAGATGGGTAAGGTTATATTCATGGCTAAATGAAAAAGGGATTATGTATGATGTGAAATCAGAGTTTATACATTTCTCTTGGTTAAAAATGACTGTTTGACATTTTTTTCCGTACTTTTCGTCGCTTACAAAACCAAAATTAAATGCAATTTGACTTTTGATGCGTAAAAATAAATAGTACTTAAATTAATCATACTCAAATTGAAATCTTCAATATTTGGATATAGCTAGTATAGACTTTGACCATATAGTTAGGGTTAGAGAAATAATTAAAGGATGAATGCAATTTTGATTTCCTTACAATATACTTAATCAGCTACTTAAGTCTTTTTGTGTGTAATTTCAGTACTTATTTTATTTTGATTTAATCAAGCTTTAGACCTGACATATTAATTTAAGGTATTATTAAGAAATAATTTGATAAATTAAAACAGAAAAAAAAAACGTAGTTGTGATAAATGGAAATGGGTATGAAACAATAGGTTTTAGATTGTGTTTTGAAATTGATTTTGAGAATGCTTTAGAACTAGTGATGTATGGATGAATTTTATGAAAAAAATTTCACCATAAAAGCATCGGACTTTAAAATATGTAAGAATAACTTGAAAGACTTATTATATTAAATAAAAATGAGAATGTTTGAGTAAAGTATAAAAAAATTGCAAATACATTACTACTTTAATATTTTCAATTAAAGACTGTATAGTGATCTAAAATAAAAATTTATATATATCAAATGTTGTAATGTCATTTTTTTTAGTGTTGATAGCAGCTAAAATGTTATGATTAAAACGCTTTAATATGGAAAATTATATATATCAAATACTTTTAAGTGCATGTTTAATTTTTCATATTTTTGTACAGTAAGAGATAGTGTCAATTGTCCAAGAATGAAAATGAAAAAAAGGTTAACGATTATATGATTTTTTTTATTTGGAGAGATATAATAAATTATTCTTAAAGTCCAATTAATCACATCTTTTATATGAACTAAAATATAGTGAATTTAGGCCAACATAATAAATTATGACCAAACCTAATTAATCATGTGCATGTAGCTAAAGACAACTATAATACATTTTAGACCACAGTAAGAGTGTTTACATTTATGCACTCTTTTACTCCATTTTTCGTAGCACACCATTCTCTATTTGATTTCAAAACGCATAAGCTAATTCTCTCTTCCCTTGCACATATGTTACTCGCTTCTACAACAATACTGCATTTTCAAAAGTAAAATGGTAAATATTATAATTTACCGTCAATTGTCTATCACCAAAAAGAAAAATTATACATAAAGTCTACAATATGTTTTTAATGACTTCCAAAAAATTCATTAATAAAACAAACTTATAATTTAATATAAAAATAAAACAGCTTTTTAATAATTTGAAAACAAACAAACATATAAATACATTAAATTTTCTTTAGATTAAAAAATTTATAAAAAAATAAGAAAAATAAATAAAGAATAGTCTAAACCTATACTCGAGGATGACAATACTCTAAATAAGATGATGGAGACTTTACAGTAATAAAAGAATAAATAAAAAAAAAACATGTTGAGAATATATACAACCATCAACAAGTACAGAAATTCTCTTAAGGGTAAACCACCTTCATGTAAAAAAAAGTTAAAACAACTACTTACACTTTATGAAACAAGTCTTAGATTGCAGCAGAAGCTGCTGCAGCCTCTGATCTGATAGCACGTTGCATCATCCTTTGCTTCCTAAGAGAGTCGTTTAATGAGTCAAAGAATTGATGTCTCAAAACATCTTCAGCACTAAGTCTATTTCTTGGATTAACTGTTAGACACTTGTCTATCAAATCAAACAACGATTTCGGGATCTGTTCAAGAAATTCTGGTCTCTTTGTGTGAGTTTTGCACCAGGCTCCCAAGTCCCATGACTGCAAGTATCGCTCATCAAGTAACTCCTGCAATAGAGAGAATATTATCAACTAAGTTGTGTAATAGGCAATCACAATTATTTTGCTTCCTTTACCATAAGATTACAGTATTTTAGCATGTGCATGGTAATATATAAATTTTTATTTTGTTTAACTAAAAATTATAATAAATAATACTTTTCAATACATTAATATTAATTAATACAATTAAAATTTGTAAATTATATATATATATATATATATATATATATATATATATATATTTGTTCTAAATTTATCCATGACTATTAACTGACTGTTATCTGTGATCACTTTACAATTTGTTATAAATATTACTATCATCAATATAATTTATTTTATTAATGTTATTATTTATAAAAAAAATTAACTCCCTATTATTAATAATGAAGATTCATATCATAATTATTTTTTAGTATGCAATTTATTACTAACTTTATTTCTTATTATCATTAAAAAAAATGTATGCACAAACACAAAATATATTTTGATTCATTGTTACTTTTAATTATTGATAATTTAATAAAAAAAGACTAATTTCAAGTAAAAACTAAAATATTAAAAACAAAAAACTTTTCTAGAAACATTTTCTTCAAATGCAGATGAAAAACATTTTAGTTAATATTTATATATAAAAAGGGGCTAACAATTTTACTCTGTAGTAATCAGAATTCAAAGCTATTAAACTAATTTGATTAGAAAAATACTAAAATTTAAAGTAACTTTTGACAAGCAAGATCATCTTCAAATATTACCATAGAATTAATTTGACATTTATTTACTACTACACACTGTACAACTTTACTAATGAAGTTTAACTAATAATATACTGATACAAAGATGGTGGTTAAAGAATTTAATAGTGTTTGAAATCTCAAAGAAATAAAAGAATATTTCATTTATAAATATATTTTGAGCAAAAGTTAATAACATAATAATAAATATTTTCATTGACTAAGATTAATTCAGTTTATTATTTTTCAATTCTATCAAGGAATATGAGATCATTACCTCAGGAAAAGACACTTCACGGTTATGTAGCTTGGCCACTTCCCAAAACTCTTCACTTCCCCGCAATTTTACAATTTCTTTTATGTTCCTGAAACAAAACTCAGTTAGCAAGAAAAGACTAACAAACAAATCATAAGAAATGAATTTGACAGGTGAGTATTACTGTTCCGGGTCGCCAGTGAAAGGAGTCTTTCCTATCACCATGTAGAGTAGAGTAACGCCAGCTGACCAAATATCAATCTTATGTCCCTGATGCTGAGATCTTAACAAAACCTGAAGAAAAGATAGAACCTTTAATTGAAACTCACTGAAAAACAAAGCTTTACATAATTACAAAGCATACCGAAAGTAAGCAAACTTAATTATGTTGCATATTTTGTTTCCTATAAGCAACTCAAAATGGCACTCCCCCTATGACAGCATACTATCCACATTTGGATCAACATAAAATTGAGCCTCTAATTGGGTGAAAAGATATGCAAGTCAACGGAATTGACAGCACGATCTTACCTCCGGTGCACGGAATCCTTTGGTTCCAACACATGAACCTTCTTTTTTCTGTTTTCCATCTCCTGGAAAACACATCAACAGTTAATATACTTAGGGGACCAATAACAGTCTTCAGAACGAAAAATTGTTGTAATTAGAGTCATACCTTTGCTTCTCAATACCGCACCAACTGTAGATGAATGCAGAGGCATTGGGGTAATATGAAAAATCTTGCTATCTACTCTGCTTGAGGGAGCAGTAACTCTTTTCCTTTGAGAGGAAGGACCTGTTATTGAACTGTTGTTTGTATATTTCATAGTATTCACAAAGCTGATAAGTTCCTTTCTTCCGTGGGAAGGTAAAGGTTCCCTGAGCCTCTCTGCAGAAGCAGTCCTAGTGCTAGCATCTCTAGCAGAAGTTATACCCGAGCCGTCTGTTCCTTGTGCTCTAGGAAAACTCCCACCAACCATGTCGGGACGATTTTTCTGAGGACCAGTAAAAGCCTTTTGTTTTACATGCCTATTAAGTTCAGAATAATTCTTATAATCCGCCAAAGCTCTTTTATTGGATGTTAAAGACTTGCTGCCTCCAAGGTTCTTGCCTCGGACCAAAGGAGCAGAACGAGAAGAAAGAGAAGAAACATTATGGGATGATGCAACCAGGTTGGGTTTTGATTTACCTGAAATACGCAAATTAATTAAGCAGATTATATATTATGAAGAACATAGACAGTAAAACTTAGCAAAGAATATTTCAAAGAAAAAAAAAATTATTTAGATAAACTTCTGTAAAAATTAAAATTAACTTGAGAAAAGTTAAAATACTATTACAAGTACTTATAAAAAATATAATCTAAATAAACTTTAAATATAATTGGGTGGTGGAAAGAAGAAAAATGTTATTTATGATCTAAGAGTATGTCATCACCAATGAATCACGCAATCTTTTATTTTATTAAAATTACAAGTATCACGAGAAAACCAAATATTCAATCAGTTATTCTATTGTTCGAAAAATAAGCAACTGATAAGTGAAAAGGAATCTTACTTCCAACTTTGTTCTTCTGCTTCAAATCCTATAGAAAAAATATGAATTCCATCAGTGTCAAGATTAAAAGAATCATGATCAATATGACAAGAAGTGAAAAGAGAAGCACCTACCATGGCTAGGTTGAAATCAATAAGGTAACCTCTGCTTTGCTTTCGAGAGAAAAGGAAGTTTCCAGGTTTAACGTCTCTGTGAACAACTCCCTATATTTTAAAGAGTTTGAATTTCTCAAAACAATTGTACTAACAGTCCCTTTTAAACTCACATCAAATAAATAATAATTGTGCAAAGAGAAAATACCTCTTTGTGCAAACAATAAAGGGCCCTGAACAGGCAATAACCGTACCATTGAATCTGTAATAAATCAATTTCCTTTTTCAATACCTGCAAATTGAGAAGGAAAATTATCTCCATTAAACATGAATGTAGAGCATGTTAGAGTATTTGAATGAACCCATTAAATTAAGATTGAAAAAGACACAATATGTTGCATATCTTTTTCCAAAACCTAAAAAAGTAAAAACAAGCTCTATTAAAGAGGAATTACATAAAACATCAGGTTTCTTATGAGCTAAGCTAATCAACCTAAAGTTGGGAAAGGTTAAAAGGGAAATTCATGAAAAAAATTAAAATGTACGAGAAAATATAAATTTTACAAAGTTTCAGCAATTACCTCAGGTCTCTCGTGCTCAACATGCTCTAAAACAAAGCATTCGGTATTGTTATTTTTCAAAGAACCTTCGTATCTTATTATGAAGTTTTTACCACTGTATGAGAAAGAAATATTAACAAATAACAGAAAGCATTGTGACTTAAATATAAAAAAAATATTGTACTCTTGTGTCTTATACTTACCCAAAACGCTCGAGCATATTCCGTTCAGTAGTTACGTGATTTATGTGAGCATTACTATGAGGACCTGTAAAATCACACGTATATATTGGTACATCAATATCAACATATTAAAATCCATTATGCCAATTATATAGTAAATTAGTATAAGTATAGTAATACCGAAATTATTACATACAAGAGAATAGCATCCAGTTTCTATTATAAGTAAGAAAAATGAACCAAAGAGATATCAACTGAATTGAAGAAAATTATGTAGAGTCACTTTCTAGTATTCTGCAAATAAAGGACACTTCTCCCATTTTACTTTTTTTATAGTAACGCACAGACACATAATTAATATAAAGGATAGGTATCATTTACATTTTATTGCAACCCGTTTTCCATCGGTAGTTCTTTGAGCACGGTAAACAGTGCCATAACCACCTATACGAAAAAAAAATGTCAGCAATTTAAATATTTCTTTTCATCAAGAAGGAAGGAAAGTGTCCAAATACCTGAACCTTCTTCTTCCTCTATTGTAAAAGCTTCAAAGGATGGATATGCTTTTTTCTCCACCTGATTCAGAAAAAGTAACCAAAATGCACAAAAATGAACACACAATGAACCTCTAATCAAATGGTCAAAATGATACTAAAATGCACAGACTGTCAAACTACAGGATACCTTAGTAGTAGCGGGAATATTTTCTGCCTTATTCTCTTTATGATTTTGCTTCCTCGTTGCAAGTTTCTGATTATTTTTAAATTGATCAACATTTTGTGGAACATTATTACATTTGTTGCTGGCTGGTGACTCTTTAAGAATCTGTGACTTGGGATGTAGACCGTTCTTCTTCTGTCCCCCCTTTAATGTGCTAGAAGATTTCAAAGGCCGCTTAGGATTTAAAGAGGAATTAGCTCTTTTATAAGTTATTATGTTTCTCTCACCCTCCATTGTTTCCAAATTTATTGCAAGGCATGAGTTCTTTTGTTGCAAACCATTAGTTAATTCTTCTCCACAGAGTACAGCATTGACCATCTGAGTAACATCTTCCTTGTCTCTATTTGAACCAGTATCAACAAGCCCCTTCTTTGAACCACTTTGCACCTCATCATCTTCATTAGGTCTTCCTGGTAGATTTTTGCATACATTACTTTCACCCGTACCACTTGCCACATGAGTAATACTATTTAGTTCAGTACTGTCATGCGTAAAAGCATCAAAACAATCCATTTTCTTCCCAAATCCAAAGCTATTAACATCAATGCCGTTCTTGCATACTGAGGGTTCTAACATGGCACGATCAACACGGAGATTACATGCCATGAATCTATTTACGTCCGCTAGCTTTGGACTGTTTAAGTTTTTGATAATTGGTTTAGAAACCTCTTCATTAGACATGGTTGGGCTGATATCATGCCTATGTTTAAAATTTGGCATCAGATAACCTGAACATTTTTCATTTTTATCAACACGCAAGGGGAATACAAAATTCCCACTACCTATATTCTGTGATTCAAATTTTATTATAGGGAAGTTTCTTCTCATCAGAGCCTCTGCAGCATCAGCACAACTCTGCACACAAATGAAAAATTCCAGAGATTGAGACCAAATTCAGCACTCAGCAAGAAATACAATGATTTTGCTAAATAAAAGATATATCACTCCATAAGAATGATTAAAGATGAATCTTTTTAAACAACAACTCTTATTAATAAGTAGTTACTATTACTTATAATAACTAATGAGAAATAGACTATAATTAATATAAAATACTTTTTCTATTAAAATGAAAAAAAGACTTCTCTGATTATTATGATATTTAATCTTTCAATTGATTTTTTTTTTGTCATAAAAGACGAAAGGCAACCAAACTATAAACTAAGAAATTGATATTTACTTCTTCGTTAATATTAATATACTAATTAGTAACAAGCATTTATTTTTATAGTTTTATTTTCCACCTGACTCTAATGCATCCTAAATGCAAGAAAATGAGTGTCCCTGTTGAATTTCAAAGACACACTAGCTAAAGCACATTAACAATGTTAATTTATCATTCAAACAAACTCTATGTACATACATGCCCGCAACAAGTCTAAAGAGAACCAATATATATACACAGAAACTGAAATTTACCAACAATACTAATGCCGGATCATCTCAAATAACATTACAATATCACTTAACCTAGGTTAACAAATGTTAGCATGTTTGATTTTCGAGTTAAAACAATTTTATGTAGCTATCATGCATAAATTACATTACTTCAAAATAAATTTTAACCAAAAATCAATATTACAAATTATGACCTAAACACAGGTTCTATTTCTATTTTATTCTCCTGACTATATAATAATAGTTTAAAATGCAAGAAAATGAAATCAAAATTATCATTCCACGTGCGTACAACCATCTACAAGGAGAAGCATTAGTGCCTTTAGATTCGTATAAGAGCCTCTGAGTTTTCACTGAAATACAACCTAATGTGATTTTTAGATTGTCAAACAACAATTTTGACAATCTATTATACAAAGGCAAACCCGGTAATCATTGACCCCCCAGCCTAAATGGTGATATCCCTGCTTTCTTCAGCTGATTATTATGCCTCCTATAAATGAATTCCATGCTTGATCAAGCTCCTCTCATATATCACAAGCACATAACAGTCAATCAAAATAACTTGTCCCAAGTGCATATAACAGTCAACAAACAGCAACAAAACTTGAAACTATCAAATTTGTCATTAAAATAAATATAAGGTATTTGCTATTTTTTTATAAT
Organism: Vigna angularis; assembly: GCF_016808095.1. Classification (NCBI taxonomy): domain Eukaryota; kingdom Viridiplantae; phylum Streptophyta; class Magnoliopsida; order Fabales; family Fabaceae; genus Vigna; species Vigna angularis. Next base: position 30,551,565 of record NC_068978.1, read on the forward strand.
GTTCACCTTATTAGATGCAGTACTAATTTGTTGGTAGAATCAACATAATTCAAACCACTTCAAAATTACTTTCAACCAAAAAGATTTCTCGTACACAAAATGAAATAAGAATGAGAATGAAATACCTGGAACGATATTTCCCGAATTCCATTTCCAATTGCTAACCTTTTGTGTTTTATTCCATCTGCTATCACCAAAATTTCAATCAAATCAAATTAATCATAAAAAACAGTAAATCAAAATCTTAATTGAAAAACATTTAGAGAAATATACCTTCCGCCGAGTCGAACAGCAACTTGCGTTTCCTAAAACGATGCGTTTGCCGTTCAGGGGAGAGACGAACAGAGAAGAAGCTTCCAAGTGCAAAAACCGCACTAACAGAGGGTGTGACGAGTCCATTGTCAGTGACAGAGAGCGGTGAACCAGAAAGAGAACTGACGTAGCAGACAAAGTCCGGCGATGCAGCAAATAAACGACACTCTGCCGCGAGACGTGACGGATAGACTGCGTGGCCAATTCGGAGAAGGAGTGCAAAGAGATGCCATGATTTCTCTTCAAGATCGAGTTCAAATTCACACTCAGCCATGGATCCAGATTCGGATCTCTGCGTGCAATGCAATGTGGTGCTGGTTTGGAGGAAGAGAGGGAGAGAGAAGCGGGAAGAGAAGGAAAGAAAAGAGTGTTTTGATTGGGGGTTTTGTGTTTGGACAAAGTTTCCCGCTTCTTTTTGAGAAAGAATCCTATGCAGACATGAAAACTGAGGCACACCTGTAACCCCAAATGCTAACAGTCCCATATAGTGATAATATAAGTAAGAGTAAAATGTTTTCTCAGTTTTAATCAGCTTTTTAAAATTATAAAATAAAACTGATCTTGGTTTAAAAATTATAATAAATTATGGTAGTAGATTATAAGTTTTAAATTTGAGTTCTATAAATTTTTTCATTGAGACTGTAGTGCTATAATATAAAATTTAAGATCTAAAATTTTAGTGTAAATTATGTGTTTTAAAAGCAACTTTTCTAAAATTTGTTCAAAAAATATTAAAACATGATTTTACAACTCTTACATTAAAATAAAAATTATAATTGGATTTTTATATAATACTAAGACAAAAAATTACATTACGTGTGCATTTAAAGAAATATAAGAATTTAAGATAATTTAGGTTTGTATTAATTAATTGAATATTTTACTACCAAATTAGAATTCAAATTCCTTCGGAATAAAATAATTACCTTTTACTTTAAAACATATTTAGGTTTGTATTATTGTTTTTTATTACAAACGGTAATATGTGTAATTTTAGTTCTTGTATTAATTATTGTTTATTGTTTATTATTAAATTATTAAATTGTAACTATTTAAAAATGTGTTGGTATTAAGAAAATAATAGTTAATTTAACACTAAAAATGTAAAATCGTAACCAAAATAGTTAAAATGATAAAAATATTTAAATTTATAAGAACTAGATAATTATGTAATCACCTTAATATAAAAATAATAAAAAATTGTTTAATCAATTTTTATTTCTACAATAATATATATATATATATATGTAGATTTAAAATATTTATTAATATATTAAATATTAATTTACATTTTAGTATTAAATTAATTATAATTAATAATAAATTTTAAAAATTAGCATAAAAATAGAGCATTAAAATTAAATATGACTATGTTCATAAAAGCTTAAAATGTGTTTTAGTTTAACAACTATTCATACATACACATTTAATTTTAATATAACGTATAACTCAATTGTAAATTTTAATTCTATAACCATCATACCAAATATTACATTCAACATACAATAACTACTAAATCTGGAAGAATATATAATTTCTAATTAGAACAAATATTTTGTATATTTAACCATTTATTTCAACATTACAAAAACATTACATATAGTATATACATAAATTTAATTATTATTATTATAAATTTTAATATTCACAGGCTTATTTATAATTAAATATTTTATATATGTTACAATAAAATTGATTAATTATTTTTTTTATTTTGAAACTCTTTATTTAAATATTATATTTATAACTATAAATAATTATAATATTTAAACATAATTATGTAAATATTTTTTAAAATATAATAATGATTATATTAATTTTTAATACAAGTTTTTGAAAAAAGAGTCACAAACCTAGTAATAGTTTCAACATATGTATCTTCTCTGAATAATTTATAACAACATATTTGAAAAAGATTCTCATTTAGTGTATACAATGATATTTTAAAATTATCCATTTATTTTTTATTTTTCAATATTTTACATCAAACAAGCATAAAAAATATTTTAAAAAATTTTCTTATAATTTTTAATTATAAAGTTTAATAATTCCTTAAATTATTTTTTAATATAAAGAAAAAGAACAGAGGAATTGTACACCCATGTTTTCCTAGACACATTCTAATTTGTTGTTATTATTTTAAGAGTTATAATATTATGTGTAAAAATAAAATATTATAAACAATTTTTTTAGTCCAAAGATGACTATTAGATTGGTTTTTTTTTCCCTTTATTACTAAGAAACCATCTTCTGTAAAAACAAAAAATCATTGTAAGAAGAATACTTACTATAAATATGTCCAAAAAGAACAAACTCGAAAACATTATATAAGGAATTGCAGTTTAAACTTTTGCACGTATCAATAGATATTTTCTCCTATTTTTGTCTCATCTTTGTTGTAACTTCAAGGATTTTGTTTCCTATCATTGCCACAACAAAATCTTTTTTATCCTAAATTTCTCACATTTTGAAATAAACTAAGTAAAATATTTTTCCATCTCAGAAATCGTCATAAAAGTAGCATGTACGCATCTCACGCTGACAATAATTCCAGAATATAACATTCGGGATGATTCAACTGTGAAAGCAAGGCAATGAAAGAATGATAACTCAGTCATGCATAAAATCCGATCAAATCCAATCAACACTTTTAGTACAGGGATTTCACCCCCAAAATTCCATTTCATGAGAATATAGAACCAAATCATACTCACGATTACAAAGTCACTCTATCAGATCTTGAACTCCATTAGCAAGGCTCCAAGAGGAAGAAAGCATGATACTGAAAGCACCTTAGATAGGTTTGATCTTGAAGTGAAGTGAAATGAGAGAAAAGACAAAGCACTTCAAATCCTGTAAACAGTATATAAAAAAAACAGAACAAAAAAAGGTATTAGTTGACAAAATCTGGCATTCACATCTGCTAATAATCACAACACTACCCATCCTAAGACTTAGTGAAGTATAATCAGAAAAAGGGATTTTCAAATATCAGTTAAAACGACATTGGAGTTTTGAAAATGAGATTCTTACATTATTGGCGACTTTCTCTGGTGATCTTTATTAGGTCACTTTGTCTTCATTTTTCTTTACAGTGTTATATAATATTTTTTCTAATTTTCATGGACCCTGGTCAAGGAAGCTGTTTAATTTCTCATTACTGTACTTAGAAAGGCTTTAAGATGATAAGGAGTCATAAATCTGACCTATATGCCAAGAAATTATTCCATAGGCTTATTAAAAGCCAAGACAATGGAAAATTTCTCCCAAACGACTGGAATAATTTTAACTTCTACATTAATTCTCCCTACCCAAAAGGGATCCATGAGAATGCAGCACACACTTTCAGCACAAGGATAATTTTAAGGCCAAAAGAATTTCAGCTTGATAACTAGAGAGTTATTTTCTAACTCAATGCTGACCATTTAATACAACAAATTACATAACCACAAGCCAATTGTTTTTTTATTTAATCTAAAACCACTTGAAGTAAGTTCACAACACCAAAGAAGAGTCATTCATTTGTCTTCAACTGGACACATCATAAAACTGGCCCAATGCAAAGCTCAAGCTATGACCAAGAACAGCATTTCAGAATGATTCATGATGATATATTTCCTCACTCAAAAAATAAATAAATAAATAACAGTAATTACTCAGGATAATTTAGAAAGCATTCTGGAAGGATGTAACAAAGAACAGGACCATCAAGAGTAACTCATGCTCTGATATTATCACCATTAATTATTAGAAGTGATGAAGTATTGTAATAGAAGACATAAGTTTTATCTGCTTCCGCATAAAATTACAGCTGGCCTGTATAAGAACCAATCAAACAGCTTAGGAACTTTGAACAAAGGCAGTAAGTTGATCCCAAACCACATTAGTCAAATAAACAATCTTCCTCATTCTATCGCCTCAGCAAATGGCTCTAAGTTGATCCCAAACCACAAGTAAGGCACACATATTTGCCCAAGGGCCATGAATAATGTGGACTTCATTATTTCAGGTCAACACCACCCATTGTTTGGACTACTACTGAATTTCCTAGTCTCCTTCACAGCCACCTAGATCACTCCAGTCTGTCAAAGATTCAAAGCTCTAAAAAATGGTTTTGGGCAATGCAAGTTACAGTGCTTAAGGTATGAATCATGTCAACTAGAGAGCACATTCAGGCTTCCTTAGACAGGACAAGAGTCAAACTACGTCATATAAACTTTTGTTACTCATTCTAATGTAAAGGGATCAGGTCATGTTCCAACATCATCCGGTATTTTGTTACACAATGATGAATTATACAATTTCCAAGTACTGGGATGCAATAATCCCAACAAACTTCGGCATATTTCCTTTCCTTCCAAGTCTGACAAAGACACTATTAACTGAAACATTAAACATACAACCTTGTCTCAGTGGCATGCGTGGCCAATACCTAAGGCCTATTGCTGTCATGTGTATTGTGTGAAATGAGCATTGCACTCTTACAAAAAAAAAATAATAAAAATTCCTAAAATCTATAATAACCTCTTTATTGGAGTTAACTAGGTAGCTTATATTCATGTATTTCAAGATAAGAAAATCACATATCAAATATTATAGAAGAATAAGTCAACCAAAGAAACAATGAACCGTTGTGCAATCACTCATAGAAGATTGTTGAAACACACTAATATAGTATTTCCATGTATTACTTTATTATACTTGTTCCAGGCCAAATAGGGGTCTTCTATCAGCTGTAGTTTCCATGACCTAGAAGTCTCCAATCCATAGTTTTAACCCTGATTGCTATAAAATCATTTATTCAACAACTACCTAGTTCTTTAGATCCTTAACTAAGATACACCTATTTGTTTTTCTCAACAATCACCCCAATAACCATTTCACCCCACAACAAACAGAGCATCACGGTTATTTGGCATATTTAATTTGGGTTTACATGCTATCATCAAATAACTGTTCCAACATCTCTTAGTCCAACTTATCAAGTCGTGAATACAACAAGTATCAACTGAGAAAAAGAAAGCCTGGAAATTTCAGTATTCATGCTTCTTCACTGAAAAGGTAAGCCAAACACCACTGCTTCTTGCCATTTGTGAGAGAAAATTGTGAGAACATCTTTCATGGCCAACAAATTATTATCCATCAAATTGAGCATGCGCAATTCAAAACCTTAAATAGATCAATCAAAACTCAAAACCACAATTTCACCTGAACAAGGTAGTAAAAGATACGAAGTCCTTCCGGGTCAGCACTGCTCTGAACATCCACCAAAGATCCAATTTTCGAGGTCGTGAACGATATGTGCTCATTCCCCATAACAATTTCCAGCTCCTGTCGCCCCACCCGGTCCGGTTCTGGCCAGTTGTTATCATCTTCCTTCATAATCTACACACCAAACAAATAAACAAACTAACCAAACAACGAAGAATTCACAAAAAGACGGTTAACTTAGTTGGTGAGTCTGTAAATTAGGGTTACCTCGCTTTCGGAGATGATGCGACGGCACTCGCGGAGAACGGCGGGAGTGAGGTAAACCTCCTTGCGGATGATGGTGTCGTTTTTGTAGTTGGAGTTATTAGCGTAGCGAAGCTTCCCGTCGGGGCGAAACTCGAACTCCAAGAACTCGTGACCGAACTTCCCTTTGTGACCGACGTAGTAGCGGAGATAGAATTCGTTGTTCTCCTCTTCGCTCCCCATTGAAACCACCGCGAATCGAAACGAAGCTCTATGAGTTTCGTGGAGAACAGAGAAATTGTGAGCGTCAGAAGCTACTGAGGGTCTCTGTAGAAGGAGAAGAAGGGCAGAAGGGTTTTTTAGGGTCCCCCTTTCTGAACCATTTCAAATGAATTTCAATTTGTCACGTTTTTAAATTTAATTTTAAAATTTAAAAATTAAAATTATTAAATTTTACAATTTTACAAATAAGTGTCATATTTAAATTTAAGTTTAATCACTAAAAATATATTTAACTTCTTTTTTCTAAATTATATTATAACTTCATAAACAAAAATAAAAATTAACGTTTTTTAATTATTTATTTTTATAAATTGTCAACTTTATTTATTTAACTAGTGAAAATACATATATTATTTTTTTATGATAATAAAAAGTAATAAAATTATTGTTATAGTTATTATTATAAGGTTTAATACATCCTTTGATCCTTAGTTTTGGGATTTTTGTTCAAAGTCGTTTTACATTTTAAAAAAGTTCAGTTAGGTCCATATTTCGTTAAAAAATGTTCAAAATGGTTCTTTTGGCTTACGACGTTAAAAACATAATATTGCAGTTGTCTCCGTGCCCAAAACTAAATGACATGTAAAGTTTTTGTAATAAGTGGCACATATGATATATTTGAATGTGTGAATTAAAAAAGAAAAGATATAATGACGTCAGCTAGGTTTAATGAAATGAGTTAAATCAAATTACCCTTATCTAAGTCAAATATCTTTCATGTGGTTTTCGTTGATATCCATTTGGGACCAAAGTACATAGTTTTAAATTGAAAAGGGGACCACATTGCACATTTTTTGATCAAAGGGGAAACTAAATTTAACATTACATATAAACACCTGAACGTAAACATTGAGCATCAGCTTTTGCTATTGTTTCTGTCCCTGAATCGTCTGAACCCTAAACCCTTGTACCGACCACTCAATTGGATTTTGGGAAAAAAATTAGGATTTGGTTCACTCGATCTTGCATCGCCGCTGGTCCACTCCACAACCTTCCCCCTTCCTTCTGGTCTCACCACCGACACACTGTCAACGGAGCCAAAGAATCTTGCGCGTCGCCTTGCCACTAACGGACGGAGCCAAGCACATTTTGTAGCCAATAAAAACTACAACGACGTTGTCTAGCCCTTGATTGCGGACAAGGATTTCACTTTAGGTTCGCTTTTCCTTTCTCAAATTCATTGATTAATTCCACTATAAAAATGCAATTTCAGAAGAGACAAAAGTCTTTCAACAATCAAAATGCATCCGACGTGCTATTTACATACATTGGATTTGCCCCATCTAGGTCATAGGATTGAATTTCTCTCTGGTCGTCTTCATCCTATTAACTATGTAATATACATCCATTAAAGTCTTAAAACTAACAATATTAGGTTTCCACCAAGTCAATTCACTTCACATTGCCTCGCATCAAAGTGCATATGTCATCCAGTTTTGGCCACGGTACAATTGCACCGTTATATTTTTAACGTCGTAAGTCAAAAGGACCATTTTGAACATTTTTTAACGAAATATGGAACCTAACTGAACTTTTTTAAAACGTAGGACAACTTTGAACAAAAACCCTAAAACTAAGGATCAAATGATGTATTAAACCTTATTATAATGATACAATTACAAATAAATAATTTTTATAATTTTATTATAAATAAATTTTGTTTATTTTGTAAATAATTTTTAATTAAAAAATAGTTAAATTTAAAATGACGGTTAAATTGAAAAAATAGTTAACATTAAAAATATGCCAGTTAAATAGCAAAACAAGTAAATTAATTGTTTTAATTTAAAAAGCTTTTATTTAAAGTGTAAATTTAGAAAATAAATATGAATACAAAAGAAATCCACACACACATACATATATATATATATATATATATATATATTATAAAATTACATAATTAATATGATGATAAATTTGAGTGATTCTATTTCGTAGTTATGATATTGTATAAATTAATGAAAAAAAAAATTCACATTTACATTCTTTTTATATTTTTACTATTAAGTTTCTATTAATTATTTTAATTTATTGAGTATGAAAACTTTCTATATCTTTTAATTGAGTAAGTGTTGTTCAATTGTTTTATTAATTATGTAATATGAATGTTATATTATTATCTTTATTAGCTTGTTTATTTTTCTTAACATACTAGTATATTGTGTTTAATATAAAAAGATAATATATTAATGTCAATATTAACTCAACCTGAGTTGTGTTAGAAAAATGACGAAGATGAAGTTTTGATGATGTCCAAATCAAGTCGAGAGATATCAAGTTTCAAGAAGATCCTTTGAAGACTTGCATTCTTATAGAAAGCTTTTTGTAATAATTGTAATTAAGTATTTAGGACTTAGGTTCTTAGTGGTTTTGATTTCATGAACTTTCACATTTCAAATTTAATGTTCAAAGTCAAAAACACATTGTATTAATCGATTAACTTAGTGAGAATCGATTAATCCATATAGAAGCTGAAAAACTCTAACTGCCTTTGCAATAATCGATTAAAACTTGCTTTAATCGATTAGCTAATCAAATAAAATGTGGAATAAACACAAAGCACCAATTAACTGATATTTTCACCAAAGCATTGCCTAAGGATAGATTTTATGAGCTTAGGTGGGATTTAGGAATCTTAGAAATCTCTTAGAAGTGTTTTTCTTGAAAATTTTCGTGTTTTTTCATATTTTAGCGTATTTAATCGATTACAGGATGTTTTAATCCATTAAAAGTGTTGCCCCTGATGAGCTGCAGACTCGCATACGAAATAATCGATTAATTCAAGTTTTAATCGATTAATTGGTGTTTTAATTGATTAAAAGTGCTCCAGTATGTTGGTTTTCAAATTTCTAGCCATTAGCAACAATCTAAAACGGCCATAAATGGCTCTATTTTGGTTCTTGACCATTTAGGAAGCTTTCCTTACCTTATTTATACCTCATTCTTGCTTCCATACCTTACTTTGCTATCCCCAAACTCATTGTGCTTGCTTTCTTCATTTTTCTTCACTTATCCTCATCTACATTTATGCTATAATCTTTCTTCTCCATCACCAATGGCTAAGTCATCCAAAAGAAGGAGAAGAAGAAGTATAGCGTTTGAAAACAACCCTCCTCCACGTGAAGCTAATATTCAAGGGTGGATTTCAGATGTGGAAGAACAACAAGAATTCTTGCAGTTTTGGAAGGAGAGGAAAGTTCTTAAGCAAAAGTTTATTGATCTCTAATGGTTCACCTCTTATGGCTTCAACTTTCCTCAACTTATCATTGAACAAGGAGTTCAATATCTAATGGAACTTCGAGGGAGCTACTATCCTGATCTTGTCCGGGTCTTCTACTTCAACCTCAAAGTTCATAATGGCATTTTCCACACAAGAGTCAAGGGGGTCGACATTGTCCTTGACAACGACATTTGGACAAATGTCGCTCATATTCCAGTATTGCCAAACTCTCAACTTATACCAAGTGATTTTACTGAGTTTAACAAAGTCATGGTATATTGTTCTTTTTTGAAGCATCCCCAACATCACCAGAATAGTAGACTCCTTCTTGTTGGTGGCCTGAAGATGGAAGAGCATCTTCTACATTATCTTCTTGTGTGACTTTTTTGTCCAAGAGGGTCCAATCATGCCCAATGCTCTGAAGTTGATCTTATGATCATGTATGGAATACTTCAAAGTATTCCTATTAATTGGCCTCATCTCATACAGAGCATCATGTATAAGGCAAAAAGGTTGGATTCTACTCCTCTCTCTCATCCACTTTTGGTCTCTCACATCTACGGATACAAGGGCATAGATGTCTCTAGTGAGCGCGCTAAACCTGTCCTCCCTAATCACAAAATTGGAGATAACTCACTGCGACAAATGGGATTCATCAAGCAAGGCAACTCATATATTCATTCTGATGATGTTAGTGCTCAAGTAGATGAAGAAGAAGAAGATATACAAATTCCTGACCAAACAAATGTTACGGGGCCATCTCATGTGCAAGAAGAGTTTAGTATAGCAAGCTTATCTAGGCAAATGTCTGAGATGGAAAAACTGCAAAATGCTCGCCATGAGAAAATTTGTACTCATCTCAAGAACATTGATAAGAGGATCTCGGGTTTAGAGAAACATTTTCAGGATAATGATGAATTTTAGGTTCTCTTGTTTTTAAGATGCTTTATGTTTTTATTTGTATGCTTTGAATGTTCTTGTGTGTTTAAATGTTTATTGATATCAAATAAAATATATTATGTTTGTTTACATATTATGCATACAGGCTTTTTATTAAGGGGGAGTATAATTTTAGGGGGAGATATCTTAACACAACTTTTTAATCATGATCAAAAAGGGGGAAAAAAGTATTTGAAGCTTTGCTTATAATTTATCTATGTTTATTCATTAATGCTCTTTTCTTCCATAAGTTGTGTTTTTATTCAGATTATTACTAAAAACTTTAAATCGAAGGGGTTTTTCATCATCATCAAAAAGGGGGAGAATGTTAGCAAAATGATGAAGATGAAGTTTTGAGGATGTTCAAATCAAGTCAAGAGATATCAAGTTTCAAGAAGATCCTTTGAAGACTTGCATTGTTATAGAAAGCTTTTGTAATAATTGTAATTAAGTATTTATGACTTAGGTTCTTAGTGGTTTTGATTCCATGTACTTTCACATTTCAAATTTGATGTTCAGAGTAAAAAACGCACCGTATTAATCGATTAAACCTAGTGATAATCGATTAATCCAGATAGAAGCTGAAAAACTCTAACTGCCTCTGCAATAATCGATTAAAACTTGCTTTAATCGATTATCTAATAGATTAAAATGTGGATTAATCGATTAAAGGTGACCGTTGGAGTTTTCTAGCGGTTAAAACTAGTCGTTGTACTTATTTTAATCGATTAACAAGAATATTAATCGATTAAAAGCATTAAATGGCTTGAAACGAAGAACGAAAGAGTATTTGCTTGAGTATATCAATAGGCTCTCATTTTTCTTCAACAACAATTCTTCCCTTGTGCTCTAGAACACAGAAATCATTAAGAATTATGTGATCTTGTTCAACTAAAGAAACTCTTGTCTGTGGAGCTGTTGAAGTGCTACTACGGTGACAGAGGAATAGTTGGTTCATCCTTGGTGCGTCTAAGGAAGTGTTCGGAAGAGAAAATCATCCTTCGTGAAGTATTCGAAGGAAGTGTTTCATCCTTTGTGAAGACTCAAAGGAGGTGCAAGTTCATCTCTTGTGGTATCAAGAAAGGTGGTTTCTAAACTTTTAGAAATTGTTTCTTTGTGATTGTAATTTGTAATTGTTTTGTGATTAGTGAACTGTTTATCTTGATTTGAGATAAGTGAATGGATGTAGGATTGGTAAGATCCGAACCAGGATAAAATCATTTGTGCAAATCTCTTTCAACCTCACTCTCTTTACTTTGTCTTTATTATCTGCTTAGTATGTAAAATTGAGGAGAAATATTAAAAGGCACACGTTCGTTTTAAAAAACCAATTCACCCTCCTCCCTTTTGGTTTGTTATTCCACACTAACCATTCCGCTGTAGCCGCTCTGAGAAGCTGAACAACCAAGGATTTGAGTTCTCTCCAAAACTTACAACAAATCCAAAATTGGATTTTCTATAAGATACAAATGAATGACTCTCAACGAGAGGATATGTGTTCAAATACAATACAATCTTAACATTTGAAAGTATTTATCCTTTTACAAAGATTTTTCTCTCAAAAGATATTGAGTGTTAGACGATGTAAGAACACTTTGAGTTTTTCCCTATTTTCTTGTTGCTTTTCTTCTTATGTTATTATACGCTTTTTCATCAATAACGTCTTCTCTTTGAGCTTTCTTCTATGTATAGCTTCTCTTGTAAGATGATTGTTGGACATGATACCACGTACCTCACCCTTCTCTATTTAAAATTCAATGGTTATTAAAGTGACATGATAACTCCCAGTACATAATTCATACATCAATACATACACTACTGAAATCACTACGAGAAACTTCTCATTGAAATTCCTTCCACAACATTCAACATACTTACTCACAACCATGTTATCAATCCATAATATATATTAAAGATACCTCATATCCATATTAATCCATCCCAAACAAATCAAAACATCAAAAGATCATAACGTATACACTAGCACTAAAAAATGGCGCTCCACATTAGACATTTTTTGCAAAAGATGGCGCTCAACGAAAGTTTTGACACTCATCACCAATCCTTTCGCGAAAGGTGGCTCTCAATGATCGTCCTAATGCTCAACCCCATTCTTCTCGAAAACATTGCGCTAAGCGACACCCTTCTATCGCTCAGGAACATGGAATTAAATTGTTGCGGACCTACAATGAAAAGTGGAGCCCAGTGGTGCCCTACCACCGAAGCGTTCACATTTTTGTGCGCTCAGCTACCTAGAGCTAAAATTCTTCCAGACTTACACAATGAACTAAAGTTTAGCACCATATTGCGATTACACGTTGCATTAGATTTTAGAATATTTAAAACTGTGATTTAGAAAAGAAAAAAAAGGACCTATTCAAATGGTCAAATTGGTACTCCGTACTTAGTACTTAGGTTAAAAACTTTCAATGTCAAAGTACATACCAACTTGCTTAAATGATCAGATCCTCAATTCAACACCAATTCAAACAATGCAAACTACATACAAACATTTTCAGCCATTCAAACACCAATATCAACAAATCAATTAATTTTAGACAAACCAAACATGCAAATTAATATTATCAAAGACTTTATAACTTTAAAACAAGATTATTAGCTTCCCTTACATGAAAGATGACAAAACTGTTCTAGAACCTTATAAACACCCTTTGAAGTACAAAATATTCTATTTATCCCTATGAACAAGACAAACATGATTATGACATATCATTAGAATCATCGATCAACAAAAACTTTTAAAGAAGACTCAAACATAACATGTGATAACTAGGTCGATGAATCCAAATTGAACCCATATTAAGTTGGATTAATCTTATATGATGTCGATTATCTCAATCCCATATTGGATTTAATTAATAAAATATGTAAATTTAATTTAAATTAAATTAACTTAAATTAGACTTAACGAATTCAAACCAATATAATCTAATTAAAATAAGTTTAAATTTTATATATAATTTATTTTATTAAATCTAGACCGAATTTAAAATGCAATCCGAAATCACCATTCTACTGTACAAAAAAACCGCCACAAAATATATCTTATTTTGACAACTAAAAACCACAAAAAAAATGTTTATAACATTTTAAAAGTTCTTAAATTCTAAAAATATATATTAATTGTTTTTCATTCATATAATTTTCATAGATACCTTACACATCTTTTTTTATGCTTTTACTAATATCAATATGGTCTAAGAGAAGTTTCTCCTTCTTTTGTATGGTCTTGTGTGTTCCAACCACTCTGCTTCCAATTTCTAAAGCTTTAACATTGTGTATGGATTCATTGCTACAATTATGATTGTGAAGTGTTTCCTGCATATATTTTAAACAGTGATATTGATTTGGAGACATAGTAGACAATATAAAGAAACAATATAAAAGCTAAAAAATAGCTAAACCTTCCCGAGTAGTTCAATTCCCAAAAGCTTGGACTTTTCACAGCACCAGAAGTAAAAAGCTCTGCTATCTGCAGCACTAATAAAGAAGGATCTGCCAGAACTATTGGTTGGAATTTCATCAACCACAACAACAACAGAGCACTTGGATTTGCTGATAAGGATGAATATTCTCTCATTTTTACCATCATCCCAGTGACCAATAGACGAAGATCAGAACTTGTCAGCAGTACAAGTGTCAAGTAATCCGTGTGCAAAAATTGAGGTGAAACGCCAGAGTCAATGATAGTCAAGAAGAAAACAAGGAAAAAATACAAACAATCCATGATTTTTTTTCTATGAAATAATGACCCATAGGCTTCAAAATACGAGACCTATTCCAACTAAAAATTTAAATTTTGGTCATAATTATTAAAAGAAAATAAAAAAACTAAAAAGTGCACTGTATTAGTGTTTTTGTAAAGATTTAAAAATATATTTTAGAAGTTACAATGATTTAATAAAAGTGAGATTCAATTATTTTAATATTTAAAGGTTTTAATATGAGTAATTTTTTTTATGAACGAGTTTTTTTTATTTTAAAACAAATATCCTTTCTAGAAATCACTATCATAGATTTATTTGATTTCTCTTTAAGAGTTATTCCTCTCTATTTGTTTGATTAAAAAAACTAAGTGCGATGAACTCTTCAATTTGGATAAATCAGTTTCTTCGTTCGTGTAAGTTAAGTCTTAGCAAATTTTCTTGGTCTTTTTCTAATATTTGTTGTATGTGTGCATTCTTTTACTTGCATGCATCATTTTAGTCATCTATATGAGTCTTTGTTGATCATAATAATATATCGTGATCATTCTTAAGATGTTTCTATATGTAGATAGAACATCCTACAAATTGGAAGGAGTTTTGCTGGTTGAGGTCTTGCAAGTTGTTTGGTCAAGTAAAAAAAACTAATTGCATTGTTTTTAAGTTATAGATACCTTGAAGTGTTTAATTTTATGATTGTATGAATTGACGAAATGATTGATCTGTGATGAGTGTAATTTGTTGAATTCTGGACAGGTTCTAAAATTGCATGAATTGATGGTATGATGAAATTTGGTAATGTTATGTCTGATTGGTACTACAAATGATTTGAGTTAATGAAAGTTGTATATTTTGAATTTGGTATGTTTTGGAATCTGTGTTTTTGTTATTGAACTGAATTTGCAGGACCACAATGACATAAACATGTAGAATTATGTTTTGTAGAATTATGTAGATTCATTGAGCGAGAATATACTCGATGAGCAAAGTCAAAGTCATACTTAGTTGTCGTTGAGCGAGGATACTCGTTGAGTGAAGTCAAAGTCAGATAGCTACTAACTTGGTTGTCCCTGAACAATAATATACTCGTTGGGTGAAACCAAAGTTAGAGAGTTCATTAACTTGATAATTCGGTGAGACAAGTCTCGCTGGTCGACTTTTGAAAAATTTAAGTTTGAGTTTTAATGATAATTTTTCTCGGCAAGCTATCTATTTGTTTCGCAAATGAGCCTTCAGGCATTACTTGCTTAGCGAGTTTTGACTAAAGAGTTTGATACTATTTTATATGTACTCTAGTTTAAGTGGTTATTTCTAACATATTTCTTTGAAATTCAAATTACAAACCAAATATATAAAAATAAAATAAAAAAACATAGAAAGTGTACTGTACGATCTCCTAGGCACCACCTAGGCCAACCACTCAGAGCTAATCACCAGGCCGATGATCCAGGTCGACCGTCCGGTCAACCACCAGGCCGACCACCTAGGCTAACCACCGGCCGATCATCTAGGCCGACCATCCAGGTCGACCATCGGACCGAGTGGCCGACCACCACCAGGCCGGCCAACCACTTAGGCCGACCACCAAGGCCGACCACATGGTTTGATTATAAACGATAATGACTCATTAAGCCCCTAAAGCAAATTAAATTGTGATTGGGCCGTCATCAGGCCAACGAAAGATAAAAGTCCATCACGACTAGCATAAATAAAGGTTTCAGGTATGACTTTAGGATCACGATGCACAATATACATACATTACTTGCCAACCGCTAAGTTACATTACTAACTTGAGCATCGGAGTGTCTTTGACAAGTGCCCGTCCACACGACTTGAACAAGGAGGAGGGAAAACGAACAACGTAACTTGAAGGAAGGAGGACCACCAGGGAGCCCGTCCATCCTACGTGCCAACTAGAAGACGACTATGTAGCTCGTCCGGCCTTCGAGACGATCTGGAGTGCTTTGAATATGAGACTTCAACCCTATGTTTGAAACAGGTTTGACAAAGAATTATCAGTTCCAAATTCAGTTCGACAAACAATCAATGGAAAATAAAATTTGAAGAGAGTATTAATATTCAAAATGAACGGCTAAACATACCAAAACCTAATATTAAGCAACATATTGTGAAGCCTGCAAGAGAAAAATCCATCTTGTACGCATTCTCCATTATGATGATGCATGCACCAGCTGCTACTAAATGCCTTGGTGAGGAGAAAACCATGTGCAATCTACAAAAGGAGATTATGAGCTACTTCACAACACCAAAAATTTCCAAATGCCATGCATTATACTATTTTACAACACAGAACTTCAAATTCCAATATAATTCAAAGCATACCAGATCAATTTTGGATTTAAACTGAAGTTTTTCGTAGTCATTTAATGAAGATAGAGAAATGTTAATTAATCTCTACACAAGGATTATAATTTCATAAAACTAAAAATTGATTAATACTTTCGCATGGGGATGACAAATATTACTGCTAGAATGTCATTAGCTATTTTGTAGAACCTTCTCTACAAGGGCATATGAAATCCGATTTCAAAATGCATAAACATCCCAGTACTCGATTAGCCTTTACTCATGGCAAGATTATCATCATTCATGACATACACCTCTCCTCGGCAATACTATCAGCATAGAATATCACAATGTTTCCAAACAGAATATATTTAGTGCTGAAGAAGACCCAAGCAGAGAACAACATTTTACTGTTGCCAGGATGATTAGGATTTTGATGGAAGAATAAGACAAATCAATGGAACTAGAAATTTTGATACTGAATCGAAAATAGTTAAGTTGAATAGAAAGTTACCATTGTTTTACGATGAAAGCAAAGAATTGGTCACATGGAGATATCTCAACCTTACATGCTGAAACACACAAAAACTAGGCGAGAGGAGCAAACTAAAAACGATAAAACACAAAAAAATTGAAAAAGTGGGAAAGGCAAAAGTAAATTGAGAGATCTTTCTTGAACTTTACTACAATTAGAAAAGAAAATTCCTAATGCTTTTTAATTTTAGCTTTATAAAAATATTAAATTTGATTGTTCCTTGATTTTTTTTTGTTTGATAATGAATGATGGTGTCACATTCCATTTAATAATATAAAATTATTAAATAAAACATTATAGATATGATAATTAATAAGTAGAAAAGACTAACATGTAACTACTGTATTACAACATCAATACAACTATGTATTGCATAGTCATATTACTAAACTAACATAACTAATTTGTCAAAGGAATGAAGTTATACAAAACAAAATTATCCTAAAATTATGTTGTTGCATCACCATCATTCTGTATTGGATCAACTGTGACATCTTTATCTATTCATACCATTAAGGTGATTATTGCAAAACAAAGAGAACACACATACAAAATAAACACAGAAGAAATGGTAAGCTAATATGCAAAAATAAAAATCATAGGACAAGTATAGAGATATTATCACATGTAAATCATACATAATCATGAACATATCACATACAAAAGAATCATGTAAGACTCGACGATCTATATATGTGTATTGATATCAAACTCTGACGAGTTATGCACTTGTGGTGATCTCTATTATTTTGTAAAGTCATTATCAATGAGTTTCACCCTACCACACAAGGTTAATCCGTTAATATCTTTAACCAAGGTAAAACTCGTAGACTAAGACCTCTTGCTCCTCTCACCACATACTCAACCCTTCTCTACTTGATATTGGATGATTATTAAAGCGATATGATAACTCTCAATACAAAATCCATATATCAATACACACACTATTTTAACCACTACTAATCCTCCTTAGATTAGTATCAACCATTCTAATATTACATTATAAACCAACAATCATTTTAACATCCAAAAAATCACACACATTAAAGATACCATAAGAGACATATGAAAATTGAGTTAAACTCTAATACTTTCGCTTAACAAGAATATCTACTCGTTCAACATGTAGTGCTTGAAAGCACACTCACCCAACCATAATATCACTAGAACTTAAGTATTTAACTTCTCACAAAAGTTGTCAAGCAAGATTTGTCTCACCCAGTTACTGCAAACTCAATGAGTTTGACTTTGGTTGTGCCTAGCAAGATTATTCTCGTCCAACGACCACTAAATCAATAACTCTCTAACTTTAACCTCGCTCAACGAGTCTATTCTTGCCCAATCACTATCAAGTGAGTGAGCTAACTTTGGTTGTGTCCAACAATGAGATATTCTTGTCCAATGACCATCAAGTTAGTAGTTCTCTAACTTTAACCACGTCCAATAAGTATATTTTCATCTTGGGAGTCTGCATAATTTTACAAAACATAATTTTGCATATTTATGTCGTTCTAGCCCTACAAATTAGTCTCACAACAACCACAAATGTCAAAACATACCAACTATCATATTATACACAACTCAATAACTCAATTCTTCTCAATTGCAATATCAATCATAAAACATACCAAATTTCAAAATAGAATTCATGTGAGCCAAATTGAATCCTAACTCAACTCCATACATCATATTTCATCATACATCTTAATCACACAAACTAAATATCATACAAGCATGCAATTAGCAATTACAAGTTATCTATCAGTTAAAAGCAGCACAATTAACTACCTTTACGTGAAAGATAGACTAAACTGCTCAAGAATTTTGTAAACACCTCCAAAAGTACATAAAGGTCTATCTACCCCTATGAACAACACAAAACGATCATGACATATCATTTTGACCATTGATCAATAAAAACTCTTATAGAAGACTCAAACACTACATGCGAACCAATATGGTCCAATACACACAAAGGACATACCAACCAAGAAAAAGGACCGAAAACCAAGTTACTTTATTTGAGAAATTGATCAAATAGAAATGGAAAGCTTACCTCAAGGATCACCCTAACGATCTCCGATCTTCAAATAAATGATCTGTGAGAAAATATAGAAAGAGTTGAGAGAACTCTAGAAGGAAAATTATTTAAAGAAATGATATACTTTTAAAATTATGAAATCCGTTTATAAAATTTTTATTTATACTTTAAATTTTTATTATTAAAATAATCGAGTTTCATTATTTTAAACCAATGTAAATTCTAAAGAAAACTTGATTTTCTAAATGGTAACATATTGTTAAAATGAATAAACTTAAGATTTTGGTGAATGGAGAAGAGAAATGGTAAATGATTAGCTGAAAATTAAAGAACCAACTATTAGGTAAAAAAATCAAATTAGATGTCTTTAAAAAATTAATAAACTATTGATGTTTTTAAAAACTTAAAAATTAAATTTGATATTTTAAAAATATTATATTGAAAAGACTAGTAATTTTTTTTTAAATTCGAATAAAATTAAAAATTAAGTCATTAAAAAAATTCGTAATCGAATTCTTCGGACCAGAAGACTGGGACTGAGCTAGCTTAGCAAACAGGGTAAATATTTGCTCTCTTTCAAACGGTGTAATAAAAATAAAAAATATTAAAATAAAGTAAGCTTTTGTTACTGTTAACATAAAGTAACAGAAATTATAATTTTTTAAGGGTTAAAAATAAGAAAGAAAACAAACCACTAATTAAATTTAGTTTCTTTGGTAGTGTTGGGAATCTAGGAAGATATGTAACCAAAAAAGCTCTTCCAAACCGTGATAGGACTTACAATGAACAACACAATACTAGTTATTATTTTTTAACCAAACATTTCCCATAACTGTGTTGAGTTGAATTCTTAAAAGAGACATATAGAAGTGTCCAGAAATGTTGATATGCTTGGATTTGGGAATCTAAGAAGACAAAGTGACAAATAAGCACTTCCAAACCATGATGGGAGTTACAATGGCAGCATAATACTATATAATGAAAAATATTGGAGACAAATAATCATGGTTGGACTATGTACAGAATAGGATAATATATGTAGATAGGGACATTACAAGAAAAAACAAATACTAAGAGGTTTGTTAAAAATATTGTTTTTTTAAGATAAGAAAGCTAAAAACAGAGTTATGTTTATTATATTAAAAATTTTCTTTAAGTAAAACTAACCCAAATGAATTGGTCAGTTATTAATAAATGAAGTTAATGTTTTAATAGGAGAGCAAAATTTTAAAATGATATCACAAATAAAAAAAAACAATTTTTAATCTATAATCTAGTTAATGCTATTCATTATAAAACTGAAATTAAAAGTTAACACTAAAAAAATCAATGAAATATCAATATTTAATACTATATGAAACCAAAATTTTAACGTTATACAGTAATTAAGAATTTCTGTTATTTTATAATTGTTTTTTATCATATAACAAATTATCTCAAATTACTTTGAACAAATCCATCAAATATAATCATTATTTTGTGTATAAGTAATTTTCATATATAATCTTTTATATTCTCAAACTCATTATTTTAATACAATGTTAAAAAATAAATTTTAATTCTAACTTAATTTTACAAAACCGTAATATTTGTATTTATTTGTATATTTTAAAATCATTTTATCTTTGATCAATATATAATCTAAAAAAAATTATTAAATAAAAAGTAAAATCTATCCAAATATGTGTTTTCAATAAACTTTAGCTAATAGGAAATCACACACGTATATTTTGTAACGAAATTCATATTTGAATTCACTAAATTTAAGTAAATGAAGAATAAGAAAGACTTAAAAATGTGAGATATGTAATGTGAAAGAAGACATATAACAAAGATTAAAAAATATGTTAAAATTAGTTGTTGTTTAACATCCCAAAAATATAGTATAACTATATAATAGAGTCATCACAGAGAATGATACAATAGATCAGTTATTTACTAAGTAATAAAGTATTAACATTACAGTTATCCTAAAATAACTATAAAATTAAAACTTTACAGAATTTAGCCTAAGAAACAAAACTATAAACACAACCGATCGGTCCAAACAAAATCTCCACGTGATCGATCGATCCTAGTCTAAACAGCTGGGTCCTCTCCGTCCAACGCTTGCTCCATCGAAACCTCACAATTCTATGCTCACATCCATCAGATGATCATTACACAAAAGAAATGTCGAATGGACAACATTACAAAACAGAAAAGAAGGGTAAGCTAATGTAATTTAATAGTCATGTGAACATACAATCCAAACACACCTAACAGATAAAATAATTAAACACAAGTATAGAAAAACATGTAACACATATTAACCGACCACTTTAACCGACCGTCCGGACTAGTATGAATATGTAGCTTTGGCCGTTCGTGCACTCGTGGGTGTAGTAATTGGAAACCCATCAGTTGCCACATGAGGTTAACCCGTTATCACTCACCATAGGACCCCCCTCGGCTAGGGTCTCCTGCTATTCTCACGACATGACTTACCCATCTCTACTTGAGACTTGGTAATCATTAGAATGTCAGGATGAACGCCGTAGATTTCGCTATCCATATTCATACTATACCACCACCTTGCTTAACCGGTCACTAAGACATTCCTCCTTGGAATTCTCTTTCATACCAGTTGAAATATCATACTTTATTTGAATATTAATACAAATTTCTCATACAAAATATATCAATACAACTCTAATAATCAATCCGAACCAAACAATGAAATCAACAGTTAAAGACCGAATAACATTTCATAGAGCAAAACCAAACAAACAACACAAACTCTAACGACCGAACGGGAAAACTTAACATAACCAATGCATAAGACCGAACGATAAAACACTCACAACACTTCATCATGATTGAAACGATCCTTTAACGAGCAATGCTCGAACAAGCGCCTAAAGCACTTGAAGGGCCGAACTCTAGCTAAACCAAATACTAGTACGAAACCGAACGTTGTAACTAAACTGAATAATACTAAAATCGAACGTTAAAATAACAGTGAACCCTACTCAGACCGAACACTAATACAACATCAAGTACTTCTTAGACCGAACACGAATACTAGACCGAACACTACTAAAACCGAACGAGAATACAAAACCTAACACTTATAAGAAACCTAGCACTACTAAATTTAACGATAATACAGAACCGAGTACGACCATTAACGAACGCTAATATCAAACCGAATACTGCCAATACTGAAACTGAACGTCAGCACGAAACCGAGCAACCCTAAGATCGAATACTACTACGAAACTGAATACCACCTAACGAGTAACTGAACCTGACCGAACGGTCAACAACGAATGCTCGATTTTCTACATAATTCTGCAGAACTTCTGCATAATGAAATACACACTAGAATTTACCAAAACTGAATATTTTTCTTAACCCAGAATTCACTCCAAAGTATGTATAATCTACAACTCAACAATCATAGCATTTAACATGTCAAACAACCAAAGTCGAACACCCAAACATTCAATTTCACCCACATGCAAAACCACCAAACAACGTTTTCATACATCATCAACAAAACAATTAAATTAACTAGCTTCACTTACCTCTTAACCAAATCAAACAACTTCTACCCTTCCAGAAATCTGATCATTTCCAGAAAATCCTAAGAACACTTTTAAGTCATTGATTGGTGAAAAGAAACCAACCAAAGTACCAAAAAGAAAGTTAGAAAGAGAAAGAGAAGACTGATGAACACATGCAAACAACAAGGTTTACTTGCATGTGCCAGAAATTCCAGAAATTCACAAGAATTATAGGAACGAAACTTACCAGCTCTAATCACTACACCGATCAGTGAAACAAAAAGCTCTTGTCTTCCATATTACTTATGCACAGTCTAATCTTTAAACAGATGAAGTGAGACTAAAGAACTTTAGAGAGAAGAAGGAGAAAAGAAGAGAGTAAAAGTTTTGGAAAGATAGATGTATTAGAGAAAAGAAACGAAACTTTTGAAAATTTCATCCTCTGCTGGCTTCTCCACTAACTTGGTTCTCACACCTTTCATTTGAGAATGGAAGCACAAGGTTAATAATTTCAACAATATTGTCTCAAATATTTATATATACAACATTTTTTTAAAGAATTTTGATTTATTTTACATAATAGTTTTTTTTTATATATAAAAAATATACTAAATAAAAATAGGAAAATGTTAAAATAATTTTTATATTAACATAGCTATAATCCAATTTTTAAATACAATTTTGAAATTTATTTTAATTATGCACATAAATATTCATGATAATAAAAACTTGGATAAAAAATAGAAAATAGTGTTATTTGTAAAAACAATATTTTTATAAATTGTTGATTTTTTAATAAAGTGTTATTTAAAAATATAATTATTACATTTATAAATATTTTAATTATCGTATCTATTATTTACAAATCAATACTCTAAATTCTATAAAACACTTTTCACTATATTACTTAAAATTTTATTTTTCTTTACTTTTTAAAAAAAATTAAAATTAAAATTGTTAAATCAATCATTTACCACTAGGTATAAAACTATATTTGATACTTATGGTATAATTCTTTATACTCGAGAGTATAAATCCTTGTTCTTTCATTTTTAAATGAAAAAAGTTTTTGAACTGATTTTTTTTTATACCAAATTACACGTCAAAAATTCAATTTCTTGAAGATGGAATTCCAAAATGTTATAGTAAATCGTGTTATTTGGATAACCATTTGATACAATATTTATTTTTTATCCTTTTACCTTTTATAAAATGTTACATATTGCAATAAATATTTTGTTTTTCAATTTAAATTTCAGTCATACTTAATTGACTTTTTTTTATATAAAAATTGCTTCCTACATAAATCAATTAAAAATTTCTTAAAAGTTAATATACTATATATATATATATATATATATAATTAGTCCCATAAATTTTATATGAGCATATATAACAAATAGAATGGTCCAAATTAGTGTGGACAAAAAAATCAAAGTTCTGGGATGTTCGTGTTTACGCGTGGCACCTTTACTACCTTTGCTATTTGTTGTTTTATTGTTGTTTGAAATGAGATACAGAATATATGTAGGTATGCTTTTCAATTCACATTTTAATCATGTGAATTCAAATTATTATACTATTTATAAATTTATTTTATTTCTGTTAACTTTTGAAAATTTAAAATTATTGTCAAGCTTCGATAAGCAAATAATTTCGGTTAAATTATTTTCATCGGTTCCCATTTTTTTTTGAAATCGCAAATTGGTTTCAATACTTTTATTTGTTTCGACTTGATCTCTAATTTGAAAAAATTAATGTAAATTTTTTTTAGTACTTAATTAACATTATTAAAAAAGTTTCACATAGCAATTTATAATTTTCTTTAAATATATTTTTAATTATTTTTATTTTTTAAATTTAAAATATTGTCATGTGTCAATATGATATCATACCTTATGAGAGTAATAGTGTGATGTTATTATCATGTCAAATGTCATTGTTTTAGTCTTAATTTGATTTTTATATTATTGTTTTGTTTCTCCTAATGTTTTAAAATTAAACAATTTTGTCTATTTTCAAATAGAAATTATAGTAGCACGATCTTCTTACCTCACACCACCAGTTTCCTCTTCTTTTTCTTCCCTTCTTGGATAGCCCCAAAGGTAACCCTCGAGACAACCATTAAAGGAGGAGCGACAACAAGAGGTTATGGTAAGGAAACCCTCTCGTCAAAAGAGGCAGAAGAAAAACCCTCATTCATGGGGATAATTTTCCTAGCCATCAAGGAACAACAACGATTGTAACCAATATTGGGAGAAGAAAAAAACATACCTAGAATGAGCAAGTAGACTTGAAGAAAAAGAAGAAGGCAAGGAACACAAACTCAGCACAAGCATGACGAATGCTCGAAATGATATGAGAACAAAGAAATAAATCAAGTACAAGAGTAAGGAGTTCGAAATGAAACGAATTTCATTCACATTTCCCTTCGTGGGTAACTCTCTACATTTCATCCCTCGAATTTAACCGCTGAGATGTAGCCATGTCAACCTTGATCAGAACCAGTGCAAAAGAACGTTTTGCATGGTAGGACAATCATTGCGATGTTTTAAAAAAACCCCTCATTAATGTTTCATTGTCATCAATAAAGTGATCATCAAGGCACATCACATGAAAGAAAGCTTGCCCAAGCCTATAGCACGAAACAAAGTATGCCCAAGCTGGCAACACAAAACAAAGCCTGCATATGCAGGTAGCTCTAAGGTTGCTTAAGTCGATAACACTCATATAGTCTAGCCAAACAACCAATCCACCTACAAATATTAAAACTTGACTACAACGTGGCTAAGAGGTCAGTCATAGTCACAACGAGCACATCTTATATGCTAATCAAACTCTCAAGACTGAGAGACTTATGTACTTACCGACCCAAGATGTGTTAAAGAATGTGGCTCAATAAGAACCAATAAGTCTCATTGTCTTTGAACAGATCCAATATATATCTATTGGAGAAAATATTCACATATTAACGATAACCATGGGAAATCTCGTTAGTTTGATTATATCACAATACTATTATTGCTATTTGTGATAAGGTACCATATTATTGTTACCATTATTATTACTATTATTATTATTATTTTTATTATTGCTATTATTATATTTGAGGTAAGTCTTTATTTTATTGATATTATTTAATATCACATTACTGATTTTATAACATGGATCTTATATATACATATAATATTTTTCTATATATACATATGATATTTTCCAAACAATATTCATTCTTACACTTATATTCATTCTTTCTTACTTATAAATATTCAAACTTTCTTAGTAATCTAAGCTTCAATGAATCTTTTATAGATAGATTTACATGTATTCTAACCCTCAAGGACTACATGTCAAATTCTTTCTTTCACTAAGATCCTGGAACTTGTGGTGAGGATCACGTTCTAATAAGAACAATTATTAATGATAATATTTGGGGTATTAAGAATATTATATAAATAAGATTTTCCATTTTGGTTTAAACATTTGTTTTTCATTTTTATTCTTTTGAATAGCATTTTTTTTTAAAATTAAAATAATTACTGTCAATTTTACATTTTTTAAAATTGACATTTTTTACTATTTTTTAACTTTAACTATTTTTTAAAATTAAAATAATTAACTATAATAAAATTATAAAAAATATTTATATATACTTTTATAATAATAATAATTTTATTATTTTTTGTTATTATAAAAAAGTGAACATGGAGTGCATATACTTTCACTAGTTAGTAATCCACATGGTTAATTTGTTTTTGATGATGTTAAATAATATTTAAATGTTCTTGTTTGGTATGATTAACAAATTGATAGACTACGTTAAAATGAATGCAAAGCAAGAAGCCAAATTCTCTATTTTAATCAATTAAGTTATTTATCTAATCAATTAAAACTGATAATATTGCGTCTTTGATATATATATATATATATGGTTAATTTCTTTTCCATACAAGAAAAAAATATTAAAAGAGGTTTCATTTGTTGGATAAGAACATCTTTTGAGAAGTTTTGGAGCATTCTTGAAAGAGCAAAGAAAATCAAGGTTAAAAGCTTTCAAGAATAAAAGAAAGGATCTAAGAGGCATCTGAATTTCACCATTAAAGGTGTATCATGTTTTATTTTTCTTGTAAAAACTCTGAGAATATTTGTTTCCTTAGTGTTGGCAAGGTTCTTGGTGTAAATGTGTGGAGTTAATTTTTGTTTGGTTAAAGATTTAGATTACATAAAAGAATCTTGTAAATCTATAATTTTGACGTTCTGGTATACTGAATTTCCTTTTAACTCAGATTGAACAAGTATAAAATCTTCTATAGTTTCTTTCATTTTCTTTGCTCGATAATTTTTAATTCTTTAAAAAGTTCAAAAGCTTATTTAAAACAGTTTAATACACAATTAAAGAAGAGTAAAACCAATTTTAAATCAATTCATACCTTTTTGGTTGAAATATTACATTTTTAACAAACATGATAATATATATTATTTAGAATATAGATGAAAGTAGAAAAATATAAAATAAAACAACATCTATAGGAGGCAACAAAAATAACATACAGCATTGTGTATACACATCTCACATTGTTCAAGATATTATTGTCACAGTTAACAATTAAAAATACATCTTAACTTTATTTATGCATGTTTGTTGTTCAAGTAGGAAAAATATCACTTCATTTATATATGTCATCATCATAGGTACGTGGCTCAAGTACAAAAATCTCACTTGAATGAGTAGCATAACATAAAATAGCCAAGGTCTCATCAATTTTTTTTTTGTTTAAGCTAAAATTATGCTAAACAAAAGAAAGAGATTTAATTTGTTAGAATTTTCGAGCTAAATTTGTTCACTTGAGCAGAAAATACACAAAGGAAGGAGGAGACTTGCCTCTCTTTTTTACTTGACCAGAAATCTAGCGCTTAAAAAAAATACTAGAAAATAGAAATCATGCAACATTGCTATTAAGGAAATTTTAGTTAATTAAAAGATGGTGATAATATGTTAAAATAATTTTAAACATTTTAATTGATTAAGTCTTCTATTAAAATAGCTTAAAACCTCAGTCTATAAAACTCTCATTGGTCTAAACATTTTGAGTACCAATTTTTTTAAAATTTTTTAAGAAATCTGAGAAATCATTTTGAGAGTTATTATTGGAGAAAAATAAGTTCTTGATGTTTTTGGAGAAAAATAAGTTATTATTGGAGTTATTATTGCTGCATATTGTGTAATAACTCTCTTTTCTCTATTTCTTTGGTGTGTTTTGGTTTTCGGTTTTTCTGAATAATGTTTTTAGAAGGTTTTTTCTTGAGTAGGATGGTAATGAGCCGCCTCTTTTGGCATGTAAAAAGTGGACCGGTTGGGTCTATCCTGAATCGATGCGAGTTAATTTTTCTTTTTCATCCGGCATAATGTTTAGTTCACGAGTACGTGAGTCAGCCCGTGACTTGTATAATGTATATTTTTTTTATAAAATACTAAGGTGTATGATTATAATAACTTTATTTTTATTTAATTAAATTAGTAAGAATATAATTTTTATAACTTCATCTCAGTTAAATATGATTTTAATCCAAACTTTAAAAATGAATGGATATGATCTATTTAATACATTTATGTTAAATTTCTTTGATATATTAAATGTATTTCATGTTAGAATTTGACTTGTTTAGACAGTTTGACATATTTGCGTTTCAATGTCAACTAGGAAACACGTTTGACATATCAAACAAATTTAATATAATTGAATTAAAAAAGGTTATATCCATTTACTTAAAGTTTGAGAACTAAAATATATCAAAATTTCAAAGATGGATGACTTCCAATTTCGCATCAAAGTTGAGGGACTACAAACATACTTAATTCTTTTTTAAAATAAGTAACATTCATAATTTTATATGATTTCTGACTTTTAGGTACAAACTTGTTGAAAATATAATTAAGGTTTAATCATTTAGA
The DNA here is from genome assembly GCF_016808095.1 of Vigna angularis. Lineage (NCBI taxonomy): Eukaryota > Viridiplantae > Streptophyta > Magnoliopsida > Fabales > Fabaceae > Vigna > Vigna angularis. Next base: position 30,579,881 of record NC_068978.1, read on the forward strand.
TAGTCCCTATTTTTTGTGACATTTCTCAAATAGGTCAGTCACTTTTTTTGTCAAAATTGAGTTCCTATTTTTGAAAAATTGTGGTCATTACATCTTTGACATTAGTTTCATACTAACACCGTTAAAGAGGGCGCCACATGTCAGCTCGTAGTTTTTCTAATTTTTTAAAATATTTTTTTAATTTTTTATCTATTTTAATTTTTTTAATTTGAAAAATAAAAAAAAATATGCCACGTGTCAAGTTAACATTGTGCCACGTGGCAATGATAGTGTGACATGACACTGATAATGCCACGTGTCACTGTTAGACCACGTGTTATTGTATTTGTCTCAATTTGGTCCCTATATTTTTATTTTGTCTCAATTTGGTCCCTGTATTTTTATTTTGTCTCAATTTAGTCTTAATGTTTTTGAAAATTAAACAATTTTGTTCCTCGTAAATTCAAACAAAATATTATTTGTATATAAATCTTTACAATTTTTTTTATACAAATTGATATCTTTTTATTTGAAAAATAAAAAAATTACGAAATAACATGACACATTTTTATTTATGTAGCGAAAATAACTTAATTGTATTAAAGTTTGCAAAACAAAAACTAAATTGAGACAAATAAAAATAAATAAACTCATTTAAAATTTTTCTACAAAATTAAATAACAAAAACCTTAAAATTTTTCGTTGCACCAAAACGCAATGAAAACACATTTTAATTGGTTCAAATGAAAGATAATTCATCAAAGAGTAATGTAATCAGAGTAAAATTAATTTTAAACGGTGCAAAAATGAGAAAACAAACCTTAAAATCGTAGCCCGTAGAGAGAAAACGCGAAAAAGATGATGAATAGTGAGTGCGCGTAACTGCTGCCTCGCATGCAGGTTTGGTAATAGCAGACCATTAGACGTCGACTCTCCCCCCTAGCCGACGTCTAAATGGCTTTAAACATCAGCTCCTCTGCCTAGCTGATGTTTAAAGCATTTAAAAATTTATTTTGGCACACACTTTAGACGTCCGAGATGGGGGTGGCCGACGTTTAAACGAATGTAAACATCAGAATAGCGATATCAAACGTCTAAATGGAGTCAAAAAGTGATTTTTTAGATTTTGGACTGAGTATTTAGACGTTGGACCCCCATAGCCAACGTCTAAATAAAACAATTTTTCTTTTACTTTTTCGTTTAGTTTTGGCGTCCATTCAGGGGAACCGACGTATATGAGTATTTAGACGTCGGGCCACCCATAGCCGACATCTAAATAGAATAAAAAATTAAATTATTTTACTTTTTTGTTTAGTTTTGGCGTCCATTCAGGGGAGCCGACGTATATGAGTATTTAGACGTCGGACCCCCCATAGCGACGTCTAAATAGTTGTTTTATTTACAGAAATGTCACCGGTCATTTTTCGTTCGATATTCGAGTGTCAGACGTCTAAAGGGTGACGTTAAAGGTCTTTTCTACACTAGTGTGATCTATTTAAGCCATTTATGTTAAATTTTTTTGATATATTAAATGTATTTCATGTTAGCATTGGACTTGTTTAGACAATTTGACATATTTGCGCTTCTATGTCAATTAAGAAACACGTTAGACATATCAAACAAATTTAATATAATTGAATTAGAAAGGTTATATCCATTTACTTTAAAGTTTCAAGACTAAAATATATCAAAATTTCAAAGATGGATGACTTCCAATTTCGCATCAAAGTTGAGGGGCTACAAACATACTTAATCCTTTTTTAAAATAAGTAACATTCATAATTTTATAATTTCTGATTTTTAGGTACAAGCCTGTTGAAAATAGAATTAAGGTTTAATCATTTAGATAGTCTCTATTTTTGGTGACATTTCTCAAATAGGTCCCTCACTTTTTTTTGTCTCAATTGAATTCTTATTTTTGAAAAATTGAGATGATTACATCCTTGATATTAGTTCCGTGCTAACACCGTTAAAGAGGGCGCCACGTGTCAGCTCATAGTTTTTAAAAAAAATTTAAATATTTTTTTAATTATTTTTATTTTTTATCTATTTTTTTAATCTAAAAAATAAAAAAAATTCCTAAGTGTCAAGTTAACATTGTGCCACATTGCAATGATAGTGTGACTGACACTGATAATGCCACGTGTCATTGTTAGGCCGCGTGTTATTGTTTTTGTCTCAATTACATATTTAATAAAAATACTTGTATATATTTATATACATATTAAATTTTGTTTGAATTTGGAGAGGGACAAAATTGTTTAATTTTTTAAAAAAATTAGGACTAATTTGAGACAAAATAAAAATACAGAGACCAAATTGAAACAAAATAAAAATACAGGGACTAAATTGAGACAAATGCAATGACATATGGTTTGACAGTGTAACGTGGAGTGACACGTGGCATTGTCAGTGCCACGTCACACTGTCCACTAGTACAAAAATAGCGTACAACGTCGAATATTTTGGGCTTTTAACGACTAATTCGCGAACAACGTCATATTAGGATACATTAAATTGACGTCGAATTTTTTAAATTCGACGTCAAATTAACGTCGAATTTTGTAAATATACGATGTTAACTTAACTTCGAATTTTGTTAATATACAACATTAATCAATTTGTTTTTTGTTTTTTTTAATTAAGCTTAAATGCTTATTTCATCCCTATGTTAAGAGGTGAATTTCTGTTTAGTATTCGGTTTTAAAAATGAAGACATTGGGTCTCTATGTTATGAAAAGTATATGAATAAGGTCGACAAAGAAAGAACAAGTTCAACAAATCATAAAAAAAAAGATGAACAAGAGAAAGAAAAAGCTGGATAGCAGAAAAGAGAAGAGAAAAAGTACGGTCACATCAACATGGACTTAATGTGGTTGCTGTCAACTTAACGGACATGACCTTATTCATACACTTTTCATAACATAGGGACCTAATGTCTTCATTTTTAAAACCGGGTACTAATCAGAAATTCACCTCTTAACATGAGGACAAAGTAAGCATTTAAGCCTTTAATTAATTGTGATCATTTTTTACAACTCTACGAGACCTAAAAGTAGAAAAACACAACAATTTCAGTTTTTGGTATTTTATTAAGCAAGAACTATGAACGTAGTATCAACAACTAACAACAATAATGAACAACAAACAAGTTCAACCAAACAACAACAAACAAGTTCAACAAAAAACAAAAACAAGTTCAACAAATAAGTTCTTCAAAACGAAAATGAAAACTAATCTTCAAACAGAAAACCAACTTACTTTATTTGAGAAACCGATCAAACAGAAGTGGATAACTCGTCTCAAATATCACCTTAGCGAGCTCCCATCTTCAAACAAATGTATGATGAGAAAATCTAGAGACAAGGGAGAGATCTCGAGAGAAAAAATGGTTTTAGGAAAAAGGTTTAGAGAAAATGGTTTAAAATAATGAAAGTTGTTTATAAGAATTATATTTATACTTTAAACTTTTATTATTAAAAATAACCAAGTCTCAAACACAAAATCAATTCTAAAACATAATTTTCTAAACTCTTATAAATGCTATTGAATTGTTTTTTATATAGAGGTATCTCAAATACACCCTTTAACATAATTAGATGCTTATAAAGAATGATCTTTCAATACTTTACCATTTATTTGTTATCGATGAGGAAATTAACTACGATTGTACTAGAGAGATTAAGGTAATAAAATTTATTACAGAGGATTATTGTATATGATTGGTATTTTTTTTATATGTATAGTTAAACGAAGTGTTAGAGTTAAATAATAATTCACAGTCGAAACATTTGGTTTAGCATGATTTTAGTGTTGTCAAAACGGGTCATCCGACCCAATCTGACCCGACCCATTACGGATTGACCACTTAGTGAGTCAATATAGCCTGATTTATTTATTAATGTGCCTAAAAAGTTTAAACTCTGTTAGGCTCACCACGGATTTGTGGATTAAACAGGTTGGCTCAGTGACTCAGTTAATTACAAGTTTTTTTTAAATAAAAAAAATTACAATTTTTTTTGTAATTCAAATTTAAATAATCTCACTTTAAAATGGTATTAAATTTCAAAGACAATTCAAAATAAAAAAATTAACATACAACTCAAATATAATCCAAAAGACACAGGCAAGCTTTTTATGAAAAATTTATCTTTTCTTCAATATGATTGATAATTTTAGTTACATGTAAAATAGTACTCCTTCTCTTTCTTAATATGTGACATTTAAAGTTTGATTTTGCAATTCAATAAAAATATTAATTTTCATAATTATTAAGAAAAATAATTTTCAATAATTCCTTTATTATTTTGACATTTTTTTTACAAAGAAAATAACTAAAGTATCAATTGTTTTTTTTCTCGATGTAATAACTTATCTTCTTTCTTTTGGAATAAAGTTTCAATGTTCAATTTCCACCAAAGAATAACGTGTGCAATAGAGTATTGAATTTTTTTTTCATTTCAACTAATTTTAAACACTACTTGACACCTAATGTATTATTGTGACTGGGCTTTAAATATTATTACAATCCAAATGTATTTCTATTTTATAAAAGATGTCCATTCAAAGTTTGACATAAATATTAGTTCTACTAATAAAGCTTAATTATACTTTTTATCCTTTAATTTGTTTGAAAATTAATAAATATATGTAATTTTTATTTGATGTAATTAAGTTTTTTAGTTTTTAGAAATGATCTTTTCATTAAATTTTCGTTAACTTTAAAAAAATTGTCACTCTCTCAAGTCATTGTCATGCTATGTGATAGCGGTATCAGTATTTGTTTGTAGAGTGTCCCATGTAAGTATTAGTGTCACATAATTGTGTTTTGTATTTAGTTTAGTTTCTATATTTAAAATTTTGACTCAATATAAGAAAATAATGTTATTCTTCTCTAAAATTAGATCAAATTAATAATTAAGCTTAATTAGAACTTACATATAATTAATAATTTAAATAATTTTTTTAAATTTATACATCAAATCACTCTTTTTACATTTTGAAACTAGTTTTATTTTATATACGTTTTTAGTTTAAAAAAAATCCTTATTTTAAAATTATAATTTTTTTAAAATATTAAAAATGTAAATGTAAAATGATACTTGTAATTTTAAAATTTTAATATGTAAACTAATTTAAAAAAATGCATTTCTTGTTAACTTATTTATAAATTTAATGTGACAAATATATTTATATGTTTTAACTTACTATATAATGAGTTTAATATTATTATATATTCAGCGTTGAGGGCGTGGGAACATTTTGCAGATATATAAATTGAAAAGACGAACAGTACAAAAGAAAATCTATGAACAAGACTCTTACAGAGAAAGAAGAGTATCTTAAACTAAAATTACATTTAGATCCTTGTTATAAATAAATAAAATAAGGTGTAAAATAATTCCAAAGGAGACACTCTAAATGAACACAGTATATATGGATTTCAAAACTTTTAATTTTTTTAAAACACACATAAGTAATATTCAAATGCATAATGATTTTCCAAGAGTGTCTAAGAAGATTGTTTTCAAAATGATAATTAAGTATATATATATAAAAATGTATTAGTATTATTATGAGTGAAAAAAACGTGGCTAATGTTCCATTGGTTTAAAAAGTCTATAAATAGGGTTGTTATTTGCAAAGAAGAAAGTGAAGGTTTTGAAGGAATTAGAGGAAATCAATGGCTCCTTTTCTTTTTCTTTTTCTGGTGTTATCTTCTCAGTTGGTAGGTGGAATGAACACAAAGCTTCCATCTCCATCCTATGGTAACCTTATAACCATTCTCAGCATAGACGGAGGTGGTGTAAGAGGTCTCATTCCTGCTGTAGTTCTTAATCACTTGGAAAAATCTCTTCAGGTCAATCACTCTAATAATATATATATACACACACACACACACTTTCTTTTCTCAACTATTACTCAACTTCATTTATCTTTTTCTATACATTCTTCATGATCATCATATATTTTACACACATATGTACACACACATATATATATATATATATATATATATATATATATATTTTTGTGGAAATAGTTTTTCCAAACATTTGGATTAAGGTAATTTTAGAGAGTTTTCTAGGAAACTTTGTTAAAATAATACATTGTTATGAGTTAATTGGTTTGTATATTATTAAAAATAAGAAATTAAAGAAATTGCATAAGAGTTTATGTAAATAAGCTTATACATAAATTAATTTTAACCAATGATAGAATTTATTTTATTTTACTTTTCTAAAAGTGCCTGTGCGGAAGTTGTCCAAACAAATAATTACAAACACATAAAAAGATTGGACGAAGCTATTGTACCAAAAGTGGGAGGAAAATGAATTAGAGATCACATATGGTCATCTCTATAATTGAATTCAATTATTATATATTATCATTTTATATATCGTTTATATAAAGATGAGAATATATATATATATATATATATATATATATATATATATATATATATATATATATATATATATATATATATATATATATATATATATATATATATATATATATATTCTTTTGCCCTAATGAAAAAGAATTACAAAGTACACTGTCATAAAACCTGAATGATAACCATAATTTATTTTCCAACAGCATCTCCTTTACACTAAGAAACAACTATTTGATCATCTATCCTATAATCTTTTTAATTGTTCTATAAGACTCCTTCCTTGACCAATCCCAAAATATGAAAACCTAGTTTTTCATCATCTACTAAACAACCAAATCCAGATCTAAAAATTTAATCAATTCTCACACAGTTTCAAGATTTGAGACTTCATTTTTCTTAAAGCAATATAACACTGTATTCTACGTAGTCACAGGACCATAAAACAGCCAAACAAATCACCTAGGAATACTTGTATTAATTGGTTTCTTTAATGAACAACTAATGTGAAGATTCAACTGTAATTCTCTATATGATGATGCATAATGATGATGATGATGCATAATGATGATGATGCATAATGATGATGATGATGTGCTTCATGGTTCATATATACTTTTTTCCCTTTAACCCTAGAAGAAAATAAGAAGTTAGTTTGGTTGAGTTGCAGGCATGGGATAAAAGTGCATTGCTAGCAGATTATTTTGATGTGATAGCAGGGACTAGCACAGGAGGACTCATGACTGCTCTGCTATCTGCACCTAACCCACAGGACCCCACTCGTCCTCTCCTCAACACCACTCAAGTCATAGACTTCTATCAAAATTATGGCCCTTCTATCTTCGACCAAAATAGGTATTTCAAGTCTATATCATTCTCAATATACTTGTATAATCAAAATCACCATGCAGAATATTTTATTCAATATCAGCACTTTACAACAACAGATCTTTCCTTCTGATTCTATAATGTTTCAGTTTTGGTGTTTTTTTTTCTCATGTATATGGTCAATGTGTATGTATATGTAAGCATGCACTTTTAAATGTGTCTTTACACACGTTTTTTTATATGTATGTTTAGTCAAGACTCATGCAGACATTGTTAGGTTATGATATCATAATCTTATGATATTTAAATGTTTATGGTTAGGGTAAAAACCATTAGAAACATTTGATTAGTTTTGTTTGAAAAACATGTGCAGAGTTTGGGATAATTCATTCCCAGGTCCCAAGTATGATGGAAAGTTCTTGCATAATTTAGCAAGTGAATTACTGCAAAACACACGACTCAGCGAAACACTGACAAATGTTGTGATTCCAACCTTCGACCTTAAGAAACTTCACCCAGTTATCTTCTCAAACTTTCAGGTTAGTAGAATTCATATTATAGTACTATTTTCTTTTCACTTCAAAAACTGATGTTTGATGATTTTAAGGTGTAGATCGCATAAAATATAACATTATATACTACAATAGTTCTTATTTTATCTGCATTTTTCTTACAATTTTGCTAATTGATGATGCAGCTTAAGGAAGTTCCTAGCTTTGATGCAAAACTGTCTGATATATGCATTGGAACCTCAGCTGCACCAACTTATCTACCACCTTATTACTTCAAAAATGGCGACACTGAATTCAATTTGATTGATGGTGGAGTTGCAGCAACTAATCCGGTGAACTATCTCCCTTTCAAACTCACCTTAATATGAGTGATTTCACTTGTTTAATAATTGTGATCCCAGAATGAATATCTGGTGGAAACTCAATCATTTGCTCATGATGAAAAAAGAACACTGTTTGCAGGCTATGGCTGCTTTGACAGAAGTGATAAAGCAACAGAAGGAGAAGAATCCTTACATGACTCCTAAGAATTCAAAGGAAAACATCAATATCTTGTTGCTGTCTATAGGTTGTGGAACTGCAGAAGCTGTTGGTGTTGATGCCCAAATTGCAGAGCAGTTCTCAGCAAATCAATGGGCAGCGACAGGCCTTGCAACTGGTGCTTATGATTATGGTTCCAAAGACATGACCGAGTTTTACATTTCCACTGCCTATCCTGGCCTCCAATCTTCAGACTACTACCTTCGAATTCAGGTGTGCTTCATCTTTGGATTTGTAAAACAGTGATCATTACAGTGGAAAAGTTTGTTTGTGATACTTGAAAAACATGATCAAACGTAGTTTCTGTCAGTTTTTGAAACTGGTTTTTGACAGAAAATAGGTTGTTCAGTGTTTGTTTGGAAGAATCTTTCTTTGCAACCTTTTGTAAAAGGGAAAAAAGTAGTTTATGGATAAACAAAACCCGTTTTTCTAAACTAAAATTAGATCATATATGAGTTAACAAATCGGATTTTAAAGAGTTTTTACTGTAAAAATATTCAGTCTTTGTTTTATATTTTTTTCTTTGGAAGTTTATGATGTTAAACTTATTCATAATCCATCTGAATTTTTTCATTAGACAAGAATCTTGGGTTTGAAACCTAATTCCTGATATAAATTGTTCAAAGTTGTTGTGGATCAAAGATACCATTGATTTGATTTGAGATGGAACTATATTAGTCTATATATGATCATTGAATCTAATCTTTGACGTGGTTTGAACCAGTTATGCATGAGTGTTTCTGTTATGTTAATGAATAAGGTTAGGTTAACGAAATTAGAGTGGGGTTCTAAAAGTACAAAGATCAAAACAATTTACATAATAATGTAACAATTAAGATTAAGTTTAATAATTGAAAATGGAAATATTATAACATTGGGAAATATTGAAGTGCATATGGAATGTTGATGTATGCAGGAATATAACTTGGATCCATCCATGGATGCCCTTGACAATGCCACTGCTGTGAACTTGAAAAATCTTGAAAAGGTTGGCTATAACCTTCTGAATGAACCAGTTTTGAGAAAGAATGTTGCCACTTTTGTCCCAGAGGAAGAAGAAGAATGGGGTACAAATGCCCAAGCTCTTGAAAGGTTTGAACACTGTGTTCTTGTTCTTTCTTAACATATATATATATATATATATACACACACACACACTATATTGAGTTTTCTTTTATTTAACAAAGGGACACTGTCATTTTTCTTTGAAAAGTGTCAAAATTTTGGAAATGTTTAATTATTTATTTGTGTTTTTTAAAGTTTAAGTCAATATTAATTATTTGTAATTTTCACCTAATAAAAGAGAATTAGTATGTATTTATTGCAAAGTATAAATGATAAAATAAACGAAAAATCTTCATTAGAAGCCAGGAAGTTGATTAATATATGTTTACTATTTGTGGATAAAAAAATTAAACTACATTTATGGGGAAGCTAGTGTTTTCTAAATTCCAAGTGCCATTTAGAAAAATCTCAAAAGAGATAATTGTATCGTTTTCCCAAATATTTTAACTATATAGTATATGTTTTTTTACCAACATGATTCTAAGTCCACCGTTAAGTAATATGTATAAGTTGTTGTGGTTTTTTTGATGTTGATGTTCAATCCTCATAAAATAATTAAAAACCCTAATATAAGAATTGTTTTTGTTTTGATAATTTTTTTGTGAAGGTTGGCTGAGGTTCTGTACAGAGAGAAAAAGCTTCGCACTAAGAGAAAGAAATCAATGGAGAAAATGGGACGACCATTTATTAAAAATGTTGTTGGACAGACAAGTTATTAGAAAGGCATGATGAATAAATGTACTAGGTGCATAGACTTGTGAGTTCTATGCTTATGGAAAATAGTACATGAAATAAATCATGTATGGTGAATGTTTTGAGGACATTATGGAATTGTTCCTTAGTTTCTTTCTTGTTTTTTTTTTGTTAATTTCATTCAATGGAAGGTAAACAATAACACCAAATAAAGCTATAGATGGAAAAGACAAAAGATAATAAGTACAAAGTTACTCAAAGATAGATGAGAAATGAATTCTTAAAGAAAGTTTTATTATGTGATAAGTGGAAACCATGGTTCTGATTTTAAGATTATTCTTAACAATGCACGACAAGAAAAGTGGAAAACACAAGACAGAGGAAGAGGTAGAGGAAAACAATGCATTTATTGCAACAAGATGAATAATACTGCATATGAATGCCATTCTAAACATGGCTATTTACTATGAATGAAGCAAACAAATAGAAACAACGTTAATCATGTAGGAACTGAAAACAATTATGTCATGGTGAAATTCAGTGTAGTGAACAAATTCAACATTTTTTATAAATACTTCAATCCTATGAAAACAAAGTAAATCAGCTAATGTTGCTATTGGTGAGTCATCGATTTTTTTACAAAAATGGTGTAGTTTTATACCAAAATTATTGTAATGGGTAACTTTTAAAAGAATTATGACTTTTATGTTAGTAGTGTAATAAGTGTCTAGATTCCTTTATGACATATGATATTGGTATTTAAAATGCATCTAATTGATATATTTTTTAATAAATAGCAAACCCTTTTAACTTATAATTATAGAATGAGATACTAAGAAGTAGAAAAATAAGAAATTTATGAATCTTTGATGATTTGCAGCAATTTCTCATGTAACTGAACAGTAGAAAAACGATTTGAAAAGATTTAGAATATTTTGCAGTCAAGTCATAAGAAAGTGGATTTGAGCACTAAAGGTTGTTAAGAGGAAAAGTCAAATATAATTAAAGAAAAGTCAAAGGTGTTGCACAACTTAAGCAGTAAAAAATGACATTGATAAAGAAAGAAGTAAACCATACATAGAAGAAAATCTCTCGATTGAGTGTCAAAGACTGAGGTGAAAAACTTTTATAAATAAAGACCTCATGTCTTGATTTTTAAGCATTGAGGAGAAATAAATAAGTAGTAGTAAAGTAGAAATAGATTTAAGGTTAAAGAGACGATGTCTAAATGTTAATGAATTTGTATTGCAACACTATACTTCCTGAGTAGTTGATTTCTCTATATGGTGATATCAATGGAATAGTAACCTTCTTATGCCATTTATGTCTTAAATGTTTTTGTTTTACATTTATTTGATTTATGCTTAACGTTTGTCTTGGAGTATGCTTTAAAGCATGAACTAGTTGTTGGGAGTGGTAGGAAATGGGTTTTCAACAATTGAAATAACTAAATCAAACCAAATAAAACCACATGCCAATGATGAAACTGTTTTTAGACCCTAACTTTAATGCAAGTATTATTGAAGAAAATTACATCTAATTCTGTTAAAAATTCAATTTCTTGAAGATGGAATTCCAAAATGTTATAGTAAATCGTGTTGTTTGGATAATTATTTGATATAATATATCAGTTGGATTAAAAAAAATAAAAATGTTATTTTGGAAAAAAAAATGAAAATAAGTATAAATAACCAATAAATTCATAAATATTATTCAAATTCGTTTTCATTCAATAAAAATAACAAATATCTAACTTCTTTTAATTTGGATATAAAAACGAGTAAATACATACTTATCTCGTCTTCATTTTCATACTAATCCTAATGTTTATCTATGTAAATAACTAAAGAACTCATTATTTATTACATAATATAAAAAAATTATATATATATATATATATATATATATAATATTCTTATAATCCTACTTTTTTGTTTCGTTACACAGTTAAAATAGCTTGTTTTCACATCATTAGTAAATGAAAGACGACGTTTCAATAAAAGTAAAAAAAAAATGGTAACATTCATGGTTGGTCATTTGGCCATTGAGCATTTCTATTACACACAATTGCAGTGGCACTAAAGACAAAAAATGCATACAAAATCAATAGTTAATAAGCATGTATTAGACTATCGATTCCCTTAACAAAAATAGTATGTCCAATCACCAACAAGAAATAAAACATGAATGAATGACACAGCACATGTTCACAGTTCTGCTTTTCCTCTCATTCCTTCTAAGCATCTCCTCTTCCCACAACCAAACTCATTCCAACCCCAAACCCAAAACAACCGTCCAACCAACACCAAACACCCAACACTGTCACTCATTCATCATCAACAAAATGAAAACTAAAACTAGTCCACAGAGACAAAGTTCCCACCTTTAACACTTCCCACCACCACCACCAGACCCGATTCAACGCCCAAAGAAAGCGAGACGCCAGAAGGGTCGCCGCCCTCCTCCGCCTCCTGGCCTCCGGAAAACTCACCTTGGACTTGGAGGCATTCGGGTCGGATGTGGTCTCGGGTATGGAACAGGGAAGCGGAGAGTACTTTGTCAGAATCGGAACCAATACGTGGTCATAGACTCAGGCAGCGACATTATATGGGTCCAATGCGAACCCTGCACCCAATGCAGCGCTGGCTGCCACGAGGGATGCTGCCGCTACGAAATCTCCTACGGAGACGGGTCCTACACAAAAAGGGAACACTCGCTCTTGAAACACTCACCTTGGGACGAACCCTGATCCGAAACGTGGCAATCGGGCACCGCAACCAGGGAATGTTCGTCGGCGACGCTGGGCTTTTGGGCCTCCGGGATGGGCCCATGTCCTACACAAAGGGAAATTATTTAACTTCACTACCGATGGGTGGACATTGCTGACATCTTTTTCTGTTTTTTCTTTTTCTTTCTTTCACATATAGAGATTCCCCAGTGTGAAGACTGGTAGAGCAATTGGATGATGAGGGAAGGGGAGCCACCACCAAACCATCAATAGGTCTCTGTTCTCTGCATTTTGTTGGGACCTCAGATTATTAGCACCAAATTCAGCCTTACATGTTTCCATTCACGTCAATGTCAAGTACATAAATAAGGTGTTTAATAAAAATTCTAAATTTTGCAAACAGTAAGTATATTCATTTAAAGTTTTGAATTTGTTCTAAAATAAGAGTCCACATTGAGTGGGTCAATCTATACAGCTCGACCCACAGTATAATCAGTAATTCAAATCTAGCTAGAAAACTGTACACTGCAACAAAAGGTCATATTTTCATAAACCATATTATAATTTAATAAGAATATTTACAGACGGCCTTCAGCTATATAATAGCATGGAGGACAAAATTGCCCTTGTGGGCTTCAAAACAGATTAAATTACCACTTGGATCAACCAAGCCTCTCCTACCAAATTTTGCAAAGGGTGTAAGCAGGCACCAAAAAAAGTCATACCCTCCTTCAGAACAACCATTCCAACTCCATGCCAAATCGCCCAAAACAAACCAAAACTTCAAATTATCCATCCGTCATATGAGAAGAAGAAGCAAGGAGAGGTCTTGAGTCTAGACCATGAAGAGATATTTCAGATCATCCACTGTAAGGCGAGTTCCAGACCCACCAGCATGGTCTTCCCCAAAAGCAGATGCAACCATTTTTCTCTTTTCTTCCTGCCAATGGTACAACACAAGAACACTGGGAATTTATTTGACAGATACATTCTATCTTCATCTCAATCACACAAACTCCCCCCTCCCATATATATCAAAGCCTACTCGATAAATAACCCTTTTTTTAAAAAAATATCACTTCATGTGCTAACTTCCCCTTAACTTTTTACAAGATTGACTTTTCTCCTTGAACCACAATAGAACTTCTGTTAATTTCGCAAGTCCAATTTTGTTTAATGAATAACAAAAGTAAGCAATATTAAAAGGAGGTTAAATGTGAAAGCGAAAACAACTAAGGACTTGTAAAGTCCGATTGGCTGCTAAAATCACTCCTGCTCACCTAAATTCGAAATGGCCACCATGCATGAACTCATTTTGGCACATATAAGAAAATTAAACTGACGGATATTGTACCTGAAGAGACAGTATCCGATCTTCAACGGTATCTTTTATAGTAATCCTTGTCACAGTAACAGGACGAGTTTGTCCAATTCTATGGGCTCGATCAATAGCTTGATCTTCAGTAGTTGGATTCCACCAAAGATCCAAAAGAATAACATGACAAGCAGCAACCATATTCAAACCAAGGTTTCCCGCCTTTAGTGACATCAGCATGACAGTTATCTGAAACAAATTTCAATTAGTCAGCCAATTGAAACACTTAAAACACAGTAGATAATCGAAGTCCAAGTAATAGCAAAATATACCGATTAAAATTGTAACAACATGATTGATATAGCCATTAAGAGGATTAAATTTCATACCACTTCATCTACTACAATAGTTTCTCATATTGCTTTATCCTATTTATTGATTCGCATATAAAAGTTACAGCTATAACAATGTTGGGAAGGGCCTAACCTCAGGTTCAGAATTGAAATCCCTAACAGCTTTGTCCCTTGCACCCAGAGTCATCCTACCATCAAGTCTCCTGTACACTATACCATATTGACACAATGATGTCTCAACTAAATCCAACATGCTAGTCCACTGGGAAAAAACTATAGCCTTTATCGATCCTTCGGTTGTAGACCCTGAATACTTTCTCGTGTGTTTTGCAACCCTAGCCTCTGAATCACTGTCATCAACATCTAGATCAACAGAAGACGACGGGGAATTTCTACAACATCCAGAGTTCTGTAAGTCAGAATTGGATATTTTCACGTTACAATTTGACTGCAAAACCTCAAGAACAGCTTTGATTTTAGATGAAGTGTAATCATCCCGCTGCACTTGCGAATAATCACTAAGATGTGAATTTGAAGAACTAGAAGTGCCTCCCTCATCAGAGATACAACTCTTCAAAGTAACTTTGGAGAAAACAAGATCATCACCGATTGTTTCTTTACAATTAACAGCAGGGCAAGTATTATCATCACCAGACAAATATTCCTGTACACATTCATAACAGAAGACATGGCCACACATGGTAATAACAGGGCGATCAGGGTGATCCTGTTGAAATCATAGAGCATATCAGCCAGAGCCATTATTGACATCAAATCACCACTTACCACCCATTATAACAGGTTAAATGAGTAATCAAAATCTAAAAATTACTTGAAGTATGTAGGGAAATAAAGAACTATGTTAGTGATACCAATCACACAAATCACATTCTCATCATCACCTCCATTTGTAATTATTAGACTCTCTAAAAAAAGAAATACAAATGCTGAAATGAATAAACATATTTTGAAGATATTTTTTCCTAATCAATATGGAGATGTTGATGATATTTTTATCCCAATAATCTGTTATTTATATTACTCTCTCAAGTCGGTAAATAAAGATCCATCATTTCCAACTTATTTACAAGATCCTAGAATCTATCCTGAAGTAGCTCATTAATGAAAGTGTCTGCTATGTGTTATCCCATATCATGTCGTATTGGATTGTCGGTAATAGTCATGTATCTCCTCCTTCAAACATGAGAATCCTCCAAGTTTCTTCTACCCTTACAATGAAATTACTTTTGGTAGACGAGGTAATTTTTCGTTCCCCTAAGATTTGTAGGTTTATTGGGTGGGTCATATTCATGTAGGAATTTAAAGATTTTACCTCACGGCTTCAGCATGTGTGGTGACATCTATTTTGTATATCCTCAAATTTTGGTGCTAATGATTTAGTTCAATCCACAACCCATTCAAAGTTCTATAATATTCCAATGCAGAGAGGGAAACACGTTAAGAATTAAACACCCTACTCTCGCAATCTCATAGCATGCAACAAATCCTTCTTCAAAGAAAAAGTATTATTCAAGTCATCACATATCCCTTTAGCAAAGAAATCACAAAATTAGAGACATTGGACATCAACCCTCCACCATTTTCTAATCTTGACTGTCCCTTGAGAATCCTCTAAATGTACTGCAATGTGATGAACTTTACCACAAACAGTGAAAGAATCACATGACAAAGAAGACTTGTTTGACACAAAATGAAAACTCATATTTACTCTGATCAGAGCCAAAAGGGAAGCCAGTACCCCGTGGAATAGGCTCAGGACATGACCCTGTCTGTAAAGGCAGGGGTGAGTGACCATCAAAAAGCAAGGGGCTTGGGCTACACATGCCGGTACTAATAGGGCATGTGACAACATTTGGCAACTCTGTCGGCAAAACAGTTGTCTACATTGTGATCGCCAACATGAGTTGCACCTTTCTAGGCTGCCATTAACCTCAACAACAACAGAGGCAGGGCAGACACCAGCTGTGTCAATGGGTTAAGTGATAGCGGAAACAGAACTCATAATATGGGGAGCCCTAATACCAACTTGAACTGTGTAGGGCAATACAGAATTACTTTATTGACAACAATCAAACAAATTACATTTTCATCCCCTTTATTTGTAACAATCAAACTTAAACTAATTAAACAAAAATAAGCTTAAATGAATATGAATATTCTAGAGACTTCTTATCCTAATCAATATGGAGATATTCAAGGTATTTTTATCCTAATAATTCTCTACTACCAACAAAATTCAACTAAGCAATTATGATAAATGTCACATAGATACAACAATCAATCAATAAAATATAGTACCACTAAAAAGCAGATAATATCCTTGTATAATATCTCTCCATCTCAATGAACTTTTCTTTTATCAACAAAAATGTCAGTTGCATGAAAAAATAATATTGAGACACGGATAACAGCAGTAAACTTAAGATTAAAAACAATTAGGTGTGAAATGCATTGAGATGCAATTGACAGTTGTGGATGTTTTCCTGCACTACTAAAACATCTTTAAATAGAAAAGCATTTCCCTAAAACTATTTCTTATTTGTTTGGGATAATAAACATGTCTATTTTTGAAAAACCAACAACTTTTGCTAAACTCATAACTATATTCACATTACTTAAATAGAACACAGGTGTTCAACTTAACCCAATTTAGTAAACAAACAACGTCCATGGGAAGTGCAAAATGCACCATACTCCTAAAAAAATACCCATACAAATTTCAGTTAAAAGTCCACTTTTCAAACCACATGAAGTCCACTTCCAAATGTTAAAAATCGCACAATATAGGAAGAAAACACCATAACTTATATAAGATATAACCAAAAGGATCTAGAGTACCATCATATTCATGACAAATGATACAAATACCAAAAAATATAGCATCTGAACTTAACTCACATTGCAAACATGACAGATAGTAAAGGTTGCATCCAAACAATTAAACAGATTAATCAGCAATTCCCTTGGAAGAGTTTTTGCCATTTCAACAGAATCCTTCCCAACAGGATCCGAATCAATATCTTTAACAAGACGTGGATGATCACAAGCCTGTCGGAGACGTAAGAGCATTAAAAGAATATTAGCATAGTTTTGATTGACTGTCCCAGCAGCAGCATATGCCTACAAAGCACGAGCTTTAAGTGTCAGATCCACAATACTTTAGAAATATAAAAATCAAATGAACCAAAAAAATTCTATAATTTACACAAATGTATGCTACATTTTGATAAATTAGATACAAAGAATGATATGGAAAATTTAAAAACCCCACCAACCCAGCACTTCTTATATATTAAGTGTATGACAACCCATAACTGATTCACCCATGCAACAAGGTGGGAATCTGACAGAAATGCACTTATCAGGCTTTTAATAAGTACAAAACTGAAGCTTCTGCCTGTTTATGGAAATAAAACAATTTAGTAATCATGCAAGATTTAAGAAAATCACCAATGAAATTATATTAATTGCATAATCATATGCATTTCAGAACTAGTTATTCAAAGACTCAACAGCTATATTAATTTAAAATTTTACCATTAAAAGTATCCTATACCTGAGTGCTCTAAACATATGATCAAACAGTATGTGATGTGTGATATCCAAGGTATTTGTGTTATGTTCTAGTTTCTTAAATAGGATGTGTGATGGACTTGATTCATTCTATTAGCTTGTTAGAATTTCGAGAATATACACACATATACATACACACAAAATACCAAATGTATTGGAATATCTTAATGTTATTTTAGAACATCTATAAGAAATAATCTGACATCAATTTTGTTAAACTCCACAGAAGAGAGAAACATTGAGATGAAACCGTGTTTCTAAGACAGCACAAAGTGCAATATTTATATTGAGAAAAGAAATACGATAAATAAAGAAGAGTTTATATCCTCTATTAACAAATATATGATACGGAATAAATTAAACTGTTCCTAATGATACATATCTAATCTAGATATTCTTGATTTTATAATTATAACACTACCCCTCAACTTGAAGCATATAAGCCATTTATAGATGTTGCACTTAAAAGAAACAAAAAAGTATAATTACAAAAAGTCTTGGTATTAATATAAACCAATTTGAAGAACTAACATTAAATTGATTGCGTGAGTCTGATTCCAACTTAGTATAGAAGGCTCGCTCCTCAATGGAGAAATCCACTTTACTGAGCTCAATTGTTTTAGGAGGCAAATTGATTATTGGCTTCCCATCAAGCAAAGTTCCTAGACAAATGCAATAAATTGATGTTATAGAACAGAAAAGACCAATACTCATACTATATTTGACTATAAATCAAAGGGAAATTCGCCTCAAATACACAAATCAAAACCTAGATGGCTGAAATGTTCTGTCCACACCCTAAAACAAATAATATTACATTCATAATCAAACATAAAGAAAAAGGATTAAGTTATTACATTCTACACAGTGGGAATGGTAATAGAAATTGGGATGAGTTCGGTAAATAAAAGGAATAATTCCATCATATAAAAACATCTGAAAATCTTCCAAAAAATGTAAACAGACTGACAATGCAATATTATGCACAGACTATACTTTAATTGTAAATAAATTAAATTCACTAATCCAGCAGCAATGAAGGAAAAGTATCCTAGCAGATCTGCTTTTATGTTATGGTCTTTGATTAAATCCCTGTCTGATCCTGCATTGGCAGGTCATCCGAAAACTACCCAATATAAGCCCACGTAGCTAACTTACAGTGGAGCAAGTTAAGAGAAAAAAAGATTTCCCAAAAAACAGTGTTTTAATATGCTATAGAAGGGCTTGCAACACTACACCAAAGTGGCTACCTTTCTTGATGCAGGAATAAGTAGTCCCCTTATCAGATGAAGTGAGAAACCAAAACTGACATGCTACCTGCTTAGACTTAAGATTATTGAAATAACATCTAGACTTAAGTAGAGATCAATGAGAATTTAGCAATGAGACTGAAAACCCATACCACCGGCAAAAAGGTAAACATGTACAATCTATCGTCAATTGGTGCATGAGAAATCAGAATATAGTAAATTCACCTTTTGTACGACGTAGCATTATGGCCCTTAAAACTGCTTGAAGTTTCTTGTAACCTTGAATGGAATCTCGGGATATAGGAACCTTTATGGTGTTGTAGAATGATTTATATACAGCATAAGGATCATACTTCAGGAATCTAAAGTAGCTATACAAATCATCAATAGTATTTTGAATAGGTGTTCCAGATAAGCACCACCTTCTTTTTGCTCTAAGGCTGCAGCAAGCTCTAGCCACCTGAGTTCTGTGATTTTTTATTGTTTGAGCCTCATCTAGAATAACCCTAAACCAACCTACTTTTGCAAGAGGACCAGAACCACATTCCGTAGAACTGTCAATTCCTTTTCTACCCTTTTTACCCTTCTTATTTCCGTTAAATTGTTTTTTCCTTTTTTTAACAGAAAACTCAGAAGATAACCCAAATCTTTCCCCATTTTTGTCCTCAATATCGTCATCCTCAACTAATGGTTGCTTAGGAACTTCATTAGTCACAATAGAGTATGTTGTTAGAACCACATCAAATTTTGCAAGTTCAACATGATTCTTAGTCCTACTGCCCCCATGATAAACTAAAACAGAAAGCTTTTCATCTCCAACTTTCTCATCAAGTTCCCTGGCCCACTGTCGCATAACACTGGCAGGGCAGACAACTAGGGTACCAGCAGCTGGCCTTTTTCTACCAGGTGTCTGTGTTGAACTGCTAGGTTCTCTACTAGGAAACAAATCATCAGCTTCCATACTATTTTTATGCTTTTCCACATCTATACCACCATTGTCATCATCGTCATCCAAATTCAAAGCTTCAGTTTTATGATTGAACACATCATCTGTTTTTGATTTTGACTGTAATGACCTCAATGCCAGAATGAGGGAAATCATTGATACTGTCTTTCCAAGACCCTGCTTGAACAAGGTTTTCATAGTCAGGTAACAATAATCAGAATTAAAGATAAAGTGCTGTAGCTTAAAAAAATTATCACCAAACATTGACCTGATCATCAGCCAAAATCCCCCCCAAGCAATGCAAACTTTTGGTTTCCCTCTGAAGCATCCAAGCCAATGCAATTTTCTGAAATATAAAGTACTCAGAAATAAATGGTCCAGAACAGAAATAATAAAAGAAATTGAATACACAATCCAGATACCTGATGTCTCAGAAGAGAGACAGACAATACACCAGCAGGTAAGTCATATTCTGTTTTAGGTTGACTGATATCCTGTGATAACCAAATTCACAATTGACAATTATGATTCTCTACGAGTACAACACATACTGATGCGAGCACTGAAAAAGAAAATTTGAAGCAGCTTCCACAAATCACATTGATGTAGGACAAACATCAATAAAGCATAAGATTAAACACTAAACCAAGTGAAACTCAACATTTGGCTTAACTGTTTTACTTTAGAACTAATTGTCCGTTCCACACTAACTATTGTTGTGGGGTGTTACTTCATTTAGAGTATGTTTGGTAGAGGTGAGAGAAAAAGGTAAGATAGAAAAAAGCAGGTAGATTGGAAATAGATGAGAAATAAAGTGAGCATTAGAGGTGTTTGTTTGAAGAAAAATAGAAAGGGAATAGGAGAGGGAAAGAGAGATGGGTAGAAATAGGTGAGAAATAGTAGATCCCACGAATTTCCCAATCAGTCAACTTTGACAACCCATCACATATAAGTCCTAAACATAGATTCAAACTCAAGTAAATAATTTTCATAAAACTTGAGATAAAATATGTCAACTAGTTGATTTCTACTCAAACTAACAGAGTGATTATCTTCTTCATACAACTTTAAGAATTTAAGGTGTTAAATATACAAACACAATGATAAACATCATGTAATACCTGTAATGCTGCCTCATAAATAAGTCTCTCGTCATTTTCGGCTGACCTTTCATCACCTATTCCAGAACGATACGCAGATTCACTAGGAATTGCAAAGTGTGGAGTTATGGCCTTTCCAAACACCAAAGATGATGGAAGAATCCTGTTCCCACCATTTTGATACAATAAATGACCTTCGTCATAGCCCCTGATAAAACTATCACGAATGTAGGCCCTATCACCGGATATGCTAGGCCCTATTCCCTGGCGACGATTCTTATATGTATCATGAAGATGACTATTGTCTGTGCTATCTTTTAAGTTGCTTAATCGGATGTCTGGTGCAAATAAAGGAGAAGGAAGAGCCCTTGTTACAGAAGGCTGAAGAGTTGAAGGAAGGGTCCTCTTGAAAGCTTGATGAGATGACATTTTCTCATAATCTTCACCATGAGACTTTGAAATTCGGGAATTAACTGGTTGTTGCGGACTTGTATTTCCATTCTGAGCATGGTATGAAGGTTCATCTCTTCGCACAATTCTGTGGTTTAGTGCATTGGTACTGGACACAGGTAGTGTAAGAGGTTTGATTTGTGAATGATTATACAAACTAGAAGAACTTAGGTTTGAACTATTAGCCCCTGTTGAAGAATTATCCCGCCGACCATAATCTGCATATATTATTGCAGGTATGATGATTACTACAAATTATATATATCACAAGGGAGCTTTACTAAAGATCACGCACCTGAACTCCTTTCATTAGTTGTTGGAAGAGTTCTCTTTTGAACATCTATCTCCTCTAACTCATCATCATCTGACGAACTAATAATATATATCTCATCCATGAAATTGAAATAACAATATATCTTCCCTCAGCCACCCTAGAATCTACAAACAGAACCATAAAAAGTTGTGCCAACCTGCAGTCATAAAGTATCATGAATATCCAACTCCACATGACAACACACGATAAAGCCATAGGTACCAGTTACCAGATACCCATACATAGATAAATAACCCTCTAAAATCACTATAACAGGAAGCACACTGACCACTAATTTGAATATACTGCAAACTAAAAATGTGTACTACTCCATGCAAATATAAAATACTAAAAAAAAATGAAAACAAAATTAAAGAAACTCAAGATAAATAGTCAAGGTTTGCAAACAATCACAATCAACGTATGAGCAATAAGAACATGTTAATGAAGTAAAAAAGAAAATAAGGAAAATGATTGTGAAATTAATAGAAAAAAGAACATGACAAATTAGATGGAAAAAAAAACGTGGCTGTAAATCTAAAGGAAGAAAAAACTAACTCAGTATAAAAGTAGTCCTAAAAGGTGGGAAGGAATAGAGTCAGAAAAGAGGTAGGTTATGTAGAATACTTCCCCCGAAAATACCCAAACAAAGTTCAGGGTGTATAAATGGATTTCTGGAGTCAAAATATATCATGATAGAGCCACAACACAATGCAAAAAGACACTTTTGTGGCTACTAATGCAGCCATTATGACTACTGTTAGAAACCACTGCATCAATTGACCACTATAGATAAGCCTTCCCAAAATGAAAACACCTTCCCTCAGATACTCAACTGTTCTATACACCTTTGCTATTAAATCAAATACTCAACTGCCCATAAGCATTTATCCTGTAGCAAACCACACAAGGGTACACCTTGAGTTCTATATAATTTCTACTTTTTTCCGACAAACAAATGCAATTAAGATATTATAAAAATGTGGTAACAATCTCATTATTCCTTTTACATGTAAATCCAACCAGTAAAGGGGAGCGGGTAAGAAAAAGAAAGTATAACACGACATAAATATCACTATATTATAAGGGCAACCTGTGAAATAAGTGTTGAAGCAAATGAGTTCCACTAACAAAACTCTTACAGATAAAAATGATGATAATTTTATTGGCAGAAGATAATAGATATCGCAAAATAGTTAACAATATTATTACTTAGATTGAAGTACAAAATATCCAGAGCAACTTTCCTCTATTTTGATTGAATATGAGTAAGAAAATGCACCCAATAAAGTATTAACAGCTCCATTGCAAATGAAGTATGAACTAAGATGTATCAATGAGGATAAGCACGCGGTTAGATCTTTTAAGTGAAGAGAATACTACAGATTATTAAAATAACTTTTGCAAATTCATAGACCTACGCAACTCTTTGGTCCAAATTGTATGTTACTTTCATTTTATCTCATCCTTCCATCCCTCTTAAAAGATCTTTCCAACAAACTACCAATTAAATTCACAAGTAGAGTTCAAATTCAAACAATCACTGAAATACCTAAATTTTTCCCTCCAGGTAAAAAACATAAAATTAAGTAATACCAAAATCAAATCCTTTCTCTTCCTTCTATCTATTAGTGTTCCACCCTATCATCAATCAATTAAACAAAAGTACATCACCAATGAAATTCACAATAAATCGAAACTAAAAGAAAATTGTAACTACCATACACACTGCCATTCTATATAAACAATCAAACAGAACTGCTCTCTCACATTAAAACGACCAAGTTCATGTATTTCCACTATTTAAGAAATCCATGCCCCAAACGACGGCAACAATTGTAAAAGAAGACCAACGAAAATAAAAATCCGAGGCAGATCAACCACATTGCACAGGGAAGAGCGAACCAAAATTCAAAAAGCGTGCAAAACCACCAAAACCTCAACCATTGGGGAAAAATAAAAGGTAAGAATATAAAATTGCTAGAGAGTAATTGAGGGTTGCCTTTTGAGTTGAGAAATGCGTGAAAAAGAAACGATTTTTGGAGAAGAAATTGAAGAACGCAGTAGAGCATTCACAGAGACTAGGGTTCTCCCTAGTTTTGCACCTAAAACCAGCAATCGACAGTAAGAGAGGATCAAAACGACATAGGTTGAAGATAGTTTGAGTTCACTTACGCAAAATCTGAGAAAAACACGGAATGAGAAATTGCAGTTCCTACTTCGTTCAGGTTCCAATTCTTTCCCTCTTTCAAAGTATCTGTATACTTCAACTTTGACCTTTACTACTGTAATCTCATTTGTAAGTTAAGTTGTTGTGATTTACTTCATCGCTAATTTATATATATTAATTTATAATTAATGAAACCAATTTATTAAATAACTTTTTGTTTAAACATTTATTTTTTATCATACAAATACATTAATCTATTAACACAACAAAGATTTCACACATTTATAAAATAATAAAAGCAGTTATAAGTATTTACTGATACAATAAAGATAAAATTATACGATAAAAAAATAGGAGTCCATCACTAAAATATGTATACCAAATCAATTATCAAAATTGATATCCTGAAAATCAGGATTTTTAATATTTAGTTTTAGTGGTTTATGTACCAAATATAAAGTCAATACTTCCATATCAGAATAAAGAGTAAAGTAATATAAGAAAATATATAATATGGCATAGATAATTTATGGTAACTTTTCATGCTTTAACAAGTGCATTATAATTATTTTTTTTTTTATGAATTTATGTTGATTTTATGTTGTATATAAGTTACATTGATTTTATTGTTTTGTATTATATTAAAAAATAAAAATATTTTAAAATATCAATATCAATGTAGTTTTAAAAATATGACAAATGGACATTAAACAAAACGATATAAAAAAAGTAGTTGAGAAACACAATTTTTGAAATATTTTGTTTGATATTACTTTCACACGTTATCTATTTATAATAGACTGAACACAAATGGACATAAAATAGATAGTGTTAATTATTAGCATATGACTCAATTATTAAAACTGATATTTAAGAGAATAACATAATTACCAGTTAGTTTATTTAAACATTAGTTTGTATGTTTTAAATTTATAATTTTTTATTTCTCACAACTTAATATTGTAACATAAATTATGTACACAATTATTGAAACAAAAGAACTTTTGTTAAAAGTAAAATTTCATCATTAATTCATATGATCACAAAAATAATTAACATACCATTTTTAATATATAATTTTAATTAAAATCACATCATAATTATACATAGTGCATAATTCAATCAGCACATTAAAGCGTCATGTAGTTATTCTTACGTTTAATTTGCAAATAAATAATGGCTTAAACATAAAAAAAAATGTCTGTCACTTATATATAAGAAGATTAATTTAAGAGAAAGAAAGGAATCCGAAAACCTTTGTAATAGATTTTATATATGATTAATCTCCCTCTTACTATATAAGCGGTTATTTATAAAAAAAATATATAAATATAATCTATTCATTATCTAATTTTATATGGAAGTTTTGAAATAATATTTTGTACATTGAGATCGAAAATAGTTCATTTTGCTTCACGTTAATAAAAAAAAATTATTATAGGAAACTTATTTTTATTATTATCACTATGTATAAAGATATTTATCATAATAAAATCAGAAATACATTATACCAATATCCCACAATGATTAACATTAATTCATAAATGTATAATAGCAATTTGAAAAATGTCTAAAACAGTATACCATGTCTTTCGATAAAACACAATTTTCCATTGGGACAACCAATTAAAATAAAAGTGAATGATTTTTAATTTATTATCATAAATTATTATAATAACACTTTGTTTTGGGTATAGGATCTCGGGTGTAGGATCGAGGTCATCGTTTAACATTTAGATAATAATTCAAAGGATCCAAATGATATCCTTCGCTTCTAATATTTTATATTTATTCTAAATTTAAAGGATTCAAATGATATCCTTTGCTTCCAATTTTTTATATTTATTTGTCCATTCAGAAACATATGTAAAAGATGCTTCAGTGCTAAAGTTAGTTCAACATTTAACAATTCAAATATTAATGTCGCAGTAAATGCAAAATCACTTACCTCTTTAACTCAAACCTATATTTATAGATTTTGGAGTGGGCATTTAATTATCAATGGCCTAATTGCGATCTAATTGGTGGTAATCATATTTTACTTTAAGTTATTCAACACTAGAGTTAAACTCTCTGGCAATTGACCATTTAGTTCGTCTTTATGGTTGTCTGGTCACGAGGATGGTTTGTGGAGGAGTCCGACTAACGATTGACTGTCTAGTTTGTTGTTGATCGGACGATCATACGATACACAGGCCTCCTAAGTCTGAGCTTGTCATGACAGATGAAGGGGTTTGTAATAAGATGGGACTTCTTCCTTTCGATCTTTTATGAAGTAGCCTCGACCCTAGTCGCTTGTTTGGTTAGCCTCTGGACCATTCAATTAAGCGGTTAACAATTTTCAAAAATTTCAAATATTACCATTGAGGTAAAGACGTATGGCACTTCGAGTCTTATGACAATCATAATTCACAAAGTCTAATGTTGAGAGCCGTTGGATATCCAACGGTTGAGGATGGTTGATAGGGAGGTTCCTTTTGGATATAAATACGAGTGGCCTTGCTTGTCATTTTCACCTTTGCCTTCAAATTTTCTTTGCCAACGATTGTTTAACTCTTCTTTATCTTTTAGGTAATAATGACAATTGTTGATTTATCATCGTTTTCTGCATTTTTCCTTGTTTTATGTTGTCAATGGTTGTTTTTCTCCTTTCCTCTTGGGTTTCTAGACTATGCTTCACTACCGCTCAAAGGTATGGTGAGGGCACTCAGCACTCACGTTCCAAAGAACCTTTGTTTGGTGCACGCTCAACAGCCTGTTTGAGGCGCTCAACACCAATGGCTCAAGACAAATTGGCCCTGGCCCTTCTGTGCTGTCCATTTTTTATGTTTTTCTGTGTTTGCGTTTTGTTTTGAATATTTCTTGTTTTCTAACTCGTGTACATATGTGTGTATACTTATTTTGTGAAACCTTTCTCTAGTTGCTTACCTAGAAATACTACCTTTGCTCTGAATGTCTTTTTTACATAATGGCATCTTCCTCTTGTTTTAAAAGGATCAAAATAACCAATAGCTAGCCCTCAAGGGGTCAAAAGAAGAAGGAGAGATTTTACTCCCATCGTTTCCTTACCAAGGAACATGAAAAGAAATTTGCTTTGGTGTAAAACTGAAGATTAC
The DNA here is from genome assembly GCF_016808095.1 of Vigna angularis. NCBI lineage: Eukaryota > Viridiplantae > Streptophyta > Magnoliopsida > Fabales > Fabaceae > Vigna > Vigna angularis. The sequence continues at coordinate 30,607,230 of NC_068978.1, forward strand.
TTATGGAGAGGACGAAAGCTTTGAAGCTTGGGGAGGTATCGGAATTTATGAAGGAATTTCTCAAAAGAGGTTGAACAACTTAGGAGCCTACCCTGCCCCTACCAACAATGAAATAATAAAAAAGTTTTATGCAAATGCAAGAACTTAGTCTGATGAAGTTGAGCCTCTATTGAGTTATGTGTAGAGGAAACATGTTCCTTTTGATGTAGAAGCAATTAACTCTTTTTCTGGCACAAATTTGCATATGGGCGACAATATATGTTAGTATACCCAATTAGTTAAAGAAGGAGCTAATTTTGGAGAGATTGAAATAGTAGTTTGTCAACCAGGGGGTACCTTTCAAAGAAGCAAACAACAACAGTCTGTCCATATCAAGAGATTTGTTCTTACCCCGGTGAACAAGTTTTAAACAATGTTGATTCTTGCTAACCTCTCTACTTGCTTTCATGTCTCTAACATCACCGTGGGTCGGTCTCTCATCCTATACAACATCATTTTTGGGAAATATGTGGATGTAGGCTAACTTATTCTAAGGAGATATGCCAGTGCACTCATGTTTCTGGTACAAAATCTCCTGTTCGACACCCTTCCTTAGTCAGTCATCTTTGTCAGCGAACAAGGGTGAATGTCTTCATCCCTCCTTTCGACTGACATCATCGAACGATTGATGTAATTGAGCCTGATGAGGAGGAAGATGACTAGGAGTGGAGAAAATATTTCTTGAGTTGTAGCTGGAGACTCTTTTCTAGGATTCTTTTTGTGCATAGACTTGAGTTTTAATTTCATGCTTTATTTTTTTTTTAAAATTCTAGTTTTAGTTTTTAGTTTTAATTTTGGAACTCTTTTTAACTTGCTTGGTGGATAGTTCTGATGCATTTGGTTTAATGACTTGAGTGAATGATATGTATGTTTGATTTGATTGAAAATCTTTTATGCTTGCTTTTTACTATTATGAGTTTTTCTTTAAAAATTTGATTGAGATGATGTTGATTGAGCTTGTTAAGCATAAATTGTGGTTGCTCTTATTTATCCTAACTTTGATGGATGTATTGTTTTTATTGTGATCAATATTCATGACTTTGTGTTTGACAAATTTTGAAACCCTGAGTAAACTTGTGAGAGATATTGTGCCTTAGAATTTTTGTTGAATGTTATCACTTTGGAGTCACAATTGATTTTTCTTGAGTTTCTCTCTTTGAACCATTCACTTGCATGTTACATATGATCAATGTCATCTTTTTCTTTTACCTCTTCTACAATATTTATCCAAAAAGGAAAGTTTTCTCATTCTTGGAACCTTGAGCTAAATTAAAAGTTCTTGACCACCATACCTTAAGTTAAGAAGAGATAAAATTCAAGATTAGGGAAGAAGTTCAAATTTGAGGGAGTTCATGTAAAAAGGGAGCATTGAAATAACAACAAAAAGAAAGAAAGAAGAAGAAAGAAAAAAAAAAGAGAAAGAAAAAAGAGTTTAATGAACGAAAGTTGGGAGATAAGTTGGGAAGGGTATATTTGGTTTTGAGTAAAAGAGAAATCTATGTTATATCATGATTTTATTTGTTTGCTCTCTTAGCTCAAGGTGCTTTTGTATCTAGAAAGTCTAAGTTTTCTTAAAGCCTTGCCACAATACAAGTCATAAAAGTTCTTGTGATGTAACTTGCTTGTAAATGTTAATTTTTATCATTATCTAAGCCACATTTTATTCACAAAATCAATTTTTCTCTAACTTGTAACTTAATCTTCACTTTTATTTTGCTTTTATAAATACCTTTATTTTGGGCTATGTTTATTAATTTATATCTCTAATTTTGTATCTTATTTTGTAATAGGAAAACCCTCAACCAAATCGGAGAGCTTGGTAACCCAGATAATCAAGAAGAACATAAAAAATGGGAGATTCTAAAGTCGAGGTAGCTCAAGGTGTTTTCTATTTGAGTTATTTTAAATCTTAGACTTTTATTTTATTTCATTTTTAAACATTTATTTTATTTTTATAATAAAAAAATTATGAAATTAAAAACAAAAAATGATTTTTTTTTGTGTTTTTAAAGGTATGAGTATTTGTATGATCGTCCGCATCATATATTAATACGTAATACTTTTCTTTTTCTAAATAATTAAATGGTATTTTAAAATATATGAGTACAAATGTATGAATACTCGTGTGATGTCCTAATATTTAATACCTTTATTTTTTACAAACATGCCAAAATTCCTAAAAGAATATAAAATCTTCAAAAATTAAAAACATCAACATTTTCAACGAACAATATTTTCATTGAGAACTACGTGATCCTAAGTTTTTCATCATAAATAAAGATATGTAGGAGCAATGTTTATCTTTGTCGAATTCACTTCTAAAAAAAATAAATCATTTTCCAAAATAATTTTGTAATAGTTTCTTATGAACTAGGTAACCCTTAAGGTCAATCCTTGGTAGGCCAAAAACCTATTTTTGTTTCTTTAGAGTGTTGTTTTGGAGAAAATTAAACATTTTTTAGAACCACATCAATTTCATATATTTAATTAAAGATATTGTTTTCGTGGCAAATGTAATAAGGTACTAATACCTTATTTTTGCATAACTAACTCTCGGACTCAAAATCTAATTTTCATAAATATGTCTTATTTTATAATTTTTCATAGTTTTTCTAAAACAATAGTGGCTATAACAAAAATCTTTTTTTAAATTTGTTATTTTTATGATTTTTCGTCCTGTTATGATTTCGGTTGCAATTACCTCAATTATTTTACCAAATATTATACGTGAATAAAAAATTTATTTAAATACTATATTGCTCCAATTATTTAAATAATATTCTTTCTAATTATAATTTTTTTTTAAAGAGTCTCTGAAGTTTAATTGAAAAGAAATTGGTTGAAAGAAAGTTGAATTCTCTGTTAATTTTTTTTTATTTTTCAATTAAAGAAGAAGAATAAACGATTACTATCCTGAAAAGTTCGAAAATGTTCTTTATAATCATTGATTGATTTATAAATAGTACTATTTGTTACTAATATGATGAGTTGATTTTTCTAGTATATATATATATATATATATATATATATATATATATATATATATATATATATATATATATATATATTCTGGTCTTCACTTAAATATTAACATTTTATTAGTACGTATCATAAAAATTAAAGATATAAAATAAGCTAATGGCAACGAAGATATATTTTTATTTTTTGTAATATTGCAAAATCAAAAGAATTTAGAGAAAAGGAACATTAAACATAAATTTATAATATAATTTTTATTTTGATTTTAAAATGGGAAGTAACCATTTCAACTTTTCAATAACCAATTAGTAGTTAAGGTGACATGAGGTCTCCATTTTTTTTTCTTATCAGTAAAAAAAATATAAAATAAGATAATTGAATTCTCTCAAACTCATACAAAGTAAAATATACATATAATCAATCTCCATATTATGTAATGATAGATCTTAGAAGAGATCAATTATCATGTACATTTTCATCTTATAATTGAGAGTGTGATTTATGTGAGGGACTCATAAGCTAAATAAATATATAAAGAACTTCTTAAAATTAACATGGAACCTTTTTATTTATAATAGGAAAATGCTTGGTACACTATTCATGGTTCTAGTGTATTATTATATAGATATTACAACAAGGTCATATAATTGACATTAATCTGCTTGAGCAAGGGTTTCAAGAAACGGTCTTCCTCCTTTTTCCATATATTTGCTTCTCCGACGACGTTGTCTTTCTCCATGCAAAATATCAGCAATCCTTCACAAAATTATAAAACCAAAACAGAATTCGATATTATATATAATTGAATCGAAAAATACAGCATAATTGAAGCCTCAATCACTGTAGGTTTTAGCCATTAAAATTATAATTAATAATTAATAATTAAATATATTAATTAAAAGGTTATTTGTTCATTTTTTTTTTCACCTGTCAAGAGCTTGAGCATATGTTTCCAAGCCTTCGTCTAAATCAAAAGTATCCAAATTAAACGTCACCATTTTTTTCATTAACAGTTGTTTTCCAGTCTCTTCAAGACCGTCCAAGCTTGCTTTTGTAACATTAACTGGGTCGGAGAGATCAGGATTCAAGTCGTATTCCTGCCATTCATTACCTTATTCATCAACTTATTATCCAAAACTTTATGAATATGGAATAAAAAGTATTTAGTTAAAGTTAAATGTAATTAGTTTAATATTTTGTTGTAATGAAAAGAAATATTTACTTGGACTCGAAGGTAGGTATTGCGAGATTGAAAACCTGAGAAGATTGAAGAAAGATAGTATTCTGTGATTGCTGTATAAGCACGACCTTGAAAATTGGTATCAATAACAGCCCATGTTTGTTTCGGCCATGTGGCAGCCTGGTCAGCATCATAAATCTCTTCAATTTCTGTTGCTCCAGTCCCCAAAGACAACACTAGAATTTCAGGATCCTCATTCTGCTGTAGCACTTCACTCACTACTATTTGTGTCTGCTCAAATTAAACATAACATTCTTAAACTTCATACATAGATAATATATGGGACATGTATAACATAAACCTTATATCTACCAAATTAACTTACCGGATTCACAGCTGCTTCACCACCATCAACCAAATTGAACTCAACACCATTATTCTCAAAATAGTAAGGTGGGAACTGAGTGGGTGCAGTTGAAGTGGATATGCATATATCCGACAAAAAGGCATTTAAGTAGGGAACCTTCTCAAGCTGCATCAGAAAAAACATTATATTAATTCGTGTTTGGAGTTTAATGTAGGAAGAAATATATGCATATGCTGATAATAACCTTGTAGCTTGAGAATACAAATGGCTTTTGTTTCTTGATATCGAAAGCTGGGATTACAAGATTGGTCAATGCTTCACCAACTCGTGTTTCCTTCAATGCTTCACTAGCTGCGCCATGTAAACCCTCTCCGTCGAACAGGGGACCGTTTCCTGGTCTGCATGTTAAGATTGTTGTTTCACTTTATTATGACAGTTCCATCTAATAATTGACACATTAATTACGAATTAAGACAAAACAGATAGAGTTAATCCGCATTAGAAACTCTAATATTGATATTATTGTACCTAGATGGGTTGAATATACGAGGGCCATTTAGTTTGTAGAAGTCTAGTATCTGTGCAGGAGTATAAGCAGGACGAGTAGGATCGTCAAGGCTTGGGGTGGCTAACATGGCTGTTGTGATTGAACCAGTGCTGGTTCCTCCCATCACATCAAAGTAATCTGCTAAATCTGCAGTTGGATCCTTAGCCTGCAACTCAACCAAATTCAAATTAACCTCGTAAACATCATTCATTCACGCCATTTCAAATTCTTACGTAGTATTAACAATAATAATATACCTTAAGAGCCTTGTCTAAGTAATCAAGAACTGTTGCTGGAATGATGGCCTTGATACCCCCACCATCAATGCTCAGAATTGTTATCAGTTTTCCATTGTTGGACGGAGGCTGCTTTTGGATACTGAATCCACCAATCAGTTGCCCAGCAAACACCAAAACAAACAGAACCAAATGAGCCATTAATGGCTTCCCAACTTATAATATAGAATTAGTTGGAGAGAGCTATGTGTTTTTGGCAGAAATGTAAAGTGTATTTATACTGTGAAGATACATGCATATACTATGTTTGAGAAAATCCTTGTACTGCACTTCTCGTACAGCTTGGTGGGAGGGATGATCCGATGTTTTACTATCAAACAGAGTGTAACATTATTGCCATCTGACCTAAATATTATTGCTTTTTTTGATCTGAGGTAGTAGTGAAAAGGAAAAAGGAAGATGAAAAAAAAGGTAGAAAGTTATTATAGCTTCTTTGGATTGTTGGATGAAAGGAAAGTGAGTGAATTTTAGTTAAATGTCAGTGAAAGTTAATTTTATATTCAGTAATTATATTATATAATAAATGACTAATTTATTCTTGATGGTATTTTATGAATTGTGTATATAAAATAAATTTGAACATTGAATAATTTTGAAGTAAATCTTTTTAAGTGTTATATATATATATATATAAGTAATTAAATAATGATTTGAAAATTGGGTTGGAATTCTTTTCTTATATAAATATAAGAAAAGATGAAAAAAATTCACTAGTAAAAAAAGAGGATTTAAAATCGCACAATATGTTTCGGTTTAGGAGCAACCGAAGCTTATCAGAATGCGATGGCAATTTTGTAATTTAGTCGAACTTTTCTGCCTCGGTTCAAGGAGAACCGAGGCATATACATCATATAATCTCGGTTAAATATTCAATCGATGCATAATATCCTGCAAAATTCCTGCTAATTTAACTTTTGCCCTGACAACTTTTTTAATTTTGATCTACTGCCTCGGTTTATTGGGGACTCGAGACATATACACATCATGTGACCTCGGTTAATATTCTAACCGAGGCCTAACACCCGTTTTGAATTCCATGCCTAACAGGACTTCTCATTTCTTCACGGACCAACCCATGGGTCGCGTCCACCAGGGAGAATTTCTCTCCTTCTCGCACATCCAACCCTAAAAAAGCTCACGAAAAAAGCTCTCGCAAATCCCGCACAAGCCAGGGAGAATTCCTCTCCTTCTTCCATTTCTCTTCACCACAGACGACCACGTTGGAGCAAGGATGATCTGCAGCGACGGTGTGGAGATGGCGCGACAGGCGACGTTTGTGGTGGCTCGCAGCGGCGCTCGTGGTGGCTCGTGGCGGTGGGATTGGTCATTCTTCTTCTTCCCTCTTCTCTTTCTGGTTCTATTCTGGTTGCAGGGAAGAGGATGCGAAATCGACGGAGTAGGCGTCTTAGTGGCGGAGGCGACGAGAGCACGGCAAAAGTGTGCCGGAGGAGCGGCGGGACACGACGATTGAGAAAGTTAGGGTTTTTAGTGTGGGGAATTTCTTTTTGGGGATCTGGTGAGGGTTGTTGATGGTTGCACCAGTGGAGTAGGCTGTGTGGGCTGGATTGACAGAGGCGCATGGTGGTTGTGAAGCGTTGAAGAAGAAGACTTCACGTGGTGGACTGTGGTGGTTCAGTAAAGGTGGCACGGTTGTTGGGTGGTGGTCCGATGTGAGAATGGAGTGTTGAAGATTTGTGGTCCGATTGTGCCGATGTCATTGATATGTGCCCAAAATACAATCTGGTGTGTTCATTTGAAAAGGTTTGACATTTCTGTTTAATCTGAAAATAAAATCTGTCTGGCTGGGATTCTAAAGAGACACTTCAACAACGCAGAGGAGAAGATGAAAGCTTTTTGAAAGATCCCAAGTTGAATGCAAATTAGGAATGAGTGGTTGGAAGGAAAACCTGGATGCTGCAACTGAACGTTTTAAGCTAGCAGGAGCTTCTAAGGCAGATATTTCCATTAAACCCAAATTGTTCTCAGAGTTGATTCTTACAAAAGCTCTGTTATTTTTTTTTCTGTGTTATTTTGGGAGCGATTTTGTTAAGGCTGATGTAGTTGCGTGCTGGTAGAATTGTTGATGGATGACAAGGCTGGACTGTGAAAGGGATTGAATCACGCTGGACCATCCAAATGCATATTAAAAAAAAAACGCTATTGCCTCGGTTATCCAAGAACTGAGGCATAATCCTATCTCGTTTTAACCCGGTTCACAATCGAGGCATAAAGCCTACCACTTTTTACCTCGTCCGTATATGTCTTGGTTGCAAAACCGATGCCTATAAGCAAAATTAACCGATGTCATTTTCTCTTACTGCACTAGTGATTGTAATATATGAAATTTGAATTTAAATAAAATTGTAAATTGTGACTGAAAATAATGTGACATGAACTAATTTTAATTAATCATGAAAAATGTCGACAAACAATATATAAAGAAAATAGTTTCCTATTTAAAATTTAAATAATTTATTTTTGAAATATGTTTATAAAACAAAAAGGTTTGACGTTCAGAGTTACTAATTTTGAAAAATATTTTTAGTTGATTACATGTTATAAAATTAGATGAGTTGAAAAATAAATAAATTTTCTACAGTAATTTTATATTTTTATAGAACTTTAATTTATTTTTTAATATTTATTTATAAGAAAAAAGAAAAAAAAAGTATTAATATCAAATTAATATTTTAAGATCAATTTAAATTAATAAAATATCAATTATATATATGTGTGTTTTACACTAAAATATTCTTATGTTTTATTTTTGTTATGAAATTTAATTTTTATATTAATTTATGAAATTAAAATTTTTTATAAGAAGTATAAGAAAATGTATATGAATATTTTTTCTTTGTAAGTGCAATATTGAGTTGTGGAGAACGTAAGAATTAGGAAAAATAAAATATCTAAAAAGAAATGTAAGGGCGCATAGGGTAATAATTAAAATAAAAAATGATAAGTTTTACAAAAATAAAATGTAGCACAATTGATTAGAGATCCTTATAATGAGTTACAATTAACTCATTATATATCATATAGTCATATAGTTATGTACAATTAATGAAGAGGAAAAAACTTGACCCATCATATCATAGTTATATTCTAGCCACACATATCTATAATTTCTATTTCAAATTATCTGTGTTAGGAGGTGGATTTTATACTTATATTAACCCAAAAATCTGATTTGGGCAAGGTAAGGTTTGCATTTATATAAACTTTTTTATTTCTAGTCGATTTGAAATTTTCAATAGAGTCCTTCATGCCAAGTCATATACATATCAAGAGTGTGATTAAGTATTAATTGATGATTCGATAATGGATGATACGATATGTTAAACAAACCACAACTCAGATAAGATTAAACAATTGAATATCATATTAAGAAATGAATTTTAAGTCTAATTCAATCTCACAAAATTAATTTATAAAATTAATTTATACAATGAAATAGTACTTATTTACATAATGTAAACTTTCCTTATTTCTAATCAATGTCTATGCTTAAATAATTTTCATAATCAACATGATTCTCATAATTTCAAATCATACGATTAAGTGTATAGTATCTAAAATAAATAAAAAAATAATATACATCAATATTAAGAATAAATTGAATTAAAGAGTATGCAACATTGAATTAATAGTGGTATAGTTAGGTGGCATGTTTAAAGAGTACTCTATTACACTGCGTCAGCGTGGACGTGATCAGAACTAGCACATTTCAAACATGTCAATTAAATTTAAACTATTATTTATAAATTTATTTCAAGATTATTTAATCTTTCTTTAACTCAAATTCTTAAAATGATTTAATATTGAGAATTGGTTAAGAAAAGTTAAAAGTTATATTATATTTAGTTTTATGTAAATTGCCAATATAAAAAATTACAACAATAAAAAGTATGATAATTGTCTTTTGTTGAAGGTGAGATCCCATTTCTGTTATTTTTATAGAAATATTTTTATGAATCATGCTATTTTTATGGAATTTAATCTCTATATATTTTAATATTATTTTTGTTAATTAAAGCAAATTTAAACCAATTTTTTTATGAGATTCTAAACTACAACTCCTAAATCAGATAATATTATTAATAATTTAAGGTACCTAATTTATTATTAATATTTTTCACCAACCATCATCTTCCCCGTTATTCATTCCTTTCTCTCCGTACTGTTGCTCATTCAATTCGACAGCCTGCACCAGTTACAAATTATTGAACGCATTTTGTTTTTCATGGCAAAAAATACTAATAATGGAAGACTTTTTGTTTGTCATAGAAAAAAAAAATGTTGTTGAAAGATTTTTTTATATTGTATATATTTGTTCAGCATGACATAAGCATGACATAAACAAGCTAGTACAATGTTATCATTCATTTAACTTTATAACTATTATTTTTTTTCCGTTATGATGACTCTTTTTTCTTTTATGAATTTTTTTTCAATAACTATATTCTTTCTTTTTAGTTCAATAAATATACTAAAAAATATGATTCGATAAAGTTTATTGAGTCTCTGAACACTATAAATATACGTCTATTGTAACAATACTTATATAATAACTATTTTCGATACTTTGATATTATGGTTATTATTTATGATTAGAGGTATCATCTAGTTAATATTTATTGAGAGGAAGATGAAAGCAATTAACATCATCATTTGTGAGAAGTCCAAAAAAGGCTTAATGAAAATCGTTCCCATGTCATCGCAACTGTCATTACTTGGAGAATGATTTCCTTAAGGTTGAATTCGGAGACTAGGACAACGATGATGTCAAATTCAACAACAACGTCACCACATGAGGTCAAACTCAGCTCTCCCATGAGATGGAATATAACTCGGTGGTATCCAACACACCAATGAACAATAGACAATACGATACCCAACTTCAGGCCTTACGTGCTCAACAAAGATGGACCTCAAGAACTCCAAGGACTTCAGCAAAGGTTGACCGACTTAAAGAATGAAATATCATCTCCCCGACCTTGGCCATACTCCCGTATATAAGGCCCCCACAATCCCCAAATGGAGCACAACCTACCAGCTCAGCAAGGTTCACATGGGAGTTGAGACCGTTGTCTTTAACGATTGGCTCAAAAGAGACTAAAGCAAGTCAACCCAGCATAAAATAGAAGAAACTCGTGGATGCTCTCACCACTCTAAACGAGAGTACTACAAGCACAAACATCGAAGCCTTTGTCGAGATGCAGAATGAGTGCAATCTTAGGATTCCACAGAACACCCCGGAAATTGGATAAATAGACAAGAGTCGGGAAAGTGGCAGTCGATCTGCTTAGGACAAACCCCAAAGATTTTGAAGCAAATCAATTTGATGCGTGATCAAGAGACTCATGCACGATCCTACCACTCAAGACGATATTGCAGTAAACAAAGGCATTACCACTCTTACCGGATGAAGAGTCGACAGAGTCAAAAAGATATACCAGACATCTCGACAAACAAGTAAATCAAGAAGAACATCAGACTCCTCAGGCACACCACCAGACACTTTGACAAGCGAGTTATTTAGGAAAAAGAGAATTATTAACACATAGGGAATCATCTACTACAAAAGCACACCCAAATATATCATATGCTCACAGCGACAAGACACCCCGCAACAAAGCAATCATAGTGCTTGAATTAATAACAAAGTTTTACAACCAACCGTTATAAGAAACATCTCAATCATAATGGCCACTACATCCTATCAAACCTCACTTTTGCACATTAGGAAAACAAAAGAGGTAAGCCTGGTCACAATGCTCGAGTAGTAGAGGTTAAGCTCAACTAGGAAGCTCAACCAACATAAGATAAGCTTGACCACGAAAATCAGCCAAAAGATTATAAGCTCTGCTAGCAAAGGAAAAACTTGACTGCGAACCTTGGCTAGCATAGGATAAGCTTGAATATGGTATTTATCAATAAGGAAATGGTAATTTCAATATGGATTATAAATCCATAATGTAGTAGTGTTGATCGTTTTCTTAGGAAGAAATTAGCAGGGTTTTTCGGTTTCTTAGGATGGAATTGTTTATGTATATGACGATGTGAAGGAATGAAATTGTGTTACTCAAGTGATAAACATAATAAATTGAGGTTTTGGTTTAATGTAGCAGGTTTTAAGGCCTTTTTAAAATTGTTTAATGTTTATTTTATTCACAGCAATGTTACAGGCCTTTTGGTTTTAACGCTCGGTCGGGTCGTCCTCCCTTGTCTATCGCTCGTCCAACTAGCCCCCTGTTCCCAACCGTTCGGTCTGGTCGTCCTCCCTCGTCTACCGCTCGTCCAACTACCTCCCTGCTCACGACCGTTCGGTCTGGTCGTCCACCCTCCTGTATCGCTCGTCCAACTACCTCCCTATTCCCGACCGTTCGGTCTGGTCGTCCTTCCTCTACCGTTCGGTCACATACCTCCCCACCTTCTACCGTTCGGTCCCCCTCTCTCTCCCTCCTACACCTTCTTCTCTTGTACACTTTGCAGCCCCTAACATGTGCTCCCTGCCTTCCAACGTTCGACCTTTACGATCGATACCGTTCGGCCTCACTTCCCTCCTACCTTTCTTCTCCTTCTCATTACCTCCCACCTTATACCCTAACATATACAGTATCAGATATAAGACCTGCAAAAATTTCTAAACATAACTGTGCCCACCAAACTATTAAAAAACAGTACTTATGCTTTAGTGATATAGCAATGGAAATACAGTTCCTGGTCATTGTAATATATAAGACGTCAAAGAAGGAAATTCTAATATATCCAAAACATTGTAATACATCCAAAACAGTTCCTGGTCATTGACAAAATAGTTCCTGGTCATTGTAATACATCCAAAACATTGTAATACATCCAAAACCATACATAGTTGGCATCATTGTCATTCATTAAATTACATAGCAGTAAAACCATAAACATTGTTCCTTAGACTATTACATAATAAGATCCTTAAACTTGGCATCATTGTCATTTATACACACATCTATAGTTGAGCTTCCTGGTCATTCATACACACTTCAGATAACTGTGATGATGGCATGATTGGTTCTTGGGTTGCTTTGGGGCAACGACTCTGTTGTGCCCAACCTCCCTACATAGCCCGCATCTTTTCCGCAAACCACCCTTGCTCACTCGTGAATCATCCTTTCTGATCTCCCACTACATGCACTCTGCCGCTTCCAACTACTTCTTCACCGACGAACCTTGTCGCTTCAGCTTGAACAAAGATCGCGATTTTTCTTCCCTCACGCGAACCCTAATAATAAAACCCCCCAATTTTTTTCCCCAATCTCAGTTGCATTCCTCAATTAAAACGTCTTGCCCTTTAATTTTTTTCTTTTTTCCAAGTATACCCTTACCCAAAAGTGATTATACCTTTGTTTCTTCTTCTTTATTTAATACAAAAATGCTTTTAAATGTCACGTCTGCTTAGTAACTGCAATGACCATGCCACGTAATCAATACTGTAACGGTCGTTTGTCCAATTTAACGGCAGGCCTGTAATTGATTTAATTTTACAAAAATAAGGACTTAATTGATACACCGAAAAGAAAGATGACCTATTTGAAATTCATGACCAAAATAAGGACCTACGGAGACATTAAAGTTAAGAAAAATTATTCTTTATACACCTAAACTTTTTACAATCAATCCTTATTTACTTTTTATTTTTCTTTTTAAAATATACAAAATTTTATACTTTTATAATCATTTTATTTTATACTATGTGTTAAATAAATGTAAAAGTATGTTATAATATCATTACTTAAACGATAATGCAATCAGTTATAAAGAATAATAAATAAAATATATATTATTATCTTTGAAAAATAAAGTAAAATGAGAAAAGGCAGCACGTCATATTGTGTCATCATGATTACTTTAACGTTGTGTTTGGATTTTAGTTTGTTGATTCCTAATAGTAGTTACAGTATCAAACGTTGAAAGTGGTGCAAAACTTTACACATGTAAAGGTTTTGAACCTTAAAATAACTAATTAAAGATTGGGACAACAAATTCCTTTTATTTGTTGCATAATTCTAAGTCAAATTCTTGCATAATTCTAACTATATAAAAAGAAATTAATTCCATGTCTGCACACATAACCAAGCCTTTTTTTAATGTTTGTGTGTATTCCAACCAAAAGATTGACATAAGTAGAATAAAGAAACGTATACAATAGTAGAAGTCACTACACACATGTTTCATTTCGTGTTTTTTACATGCTTTTAAAATTAGTATATTTGTTGTTTAATCCTTAACATGTCATTTATTTATTTTATTAATATAGGTTAAATATGTTTGAAATATTAAACTAATTTAGTTTTTATATTTAGAATTGTAAATTTATTTCTTTTAATCATTGTTAAATTTATTCAAAATTTTAAACATATTTTTAACTAATATTAAAAAAATATCAAAATAATTAAATAATTTAAATATTATCATAAAATAAAATATATTTGGAACATAAATAAATTTAATAAAATTTAATTAAAGAAAATAAACTTATTTATTATAAAGTTGAGAGACTAAATTAAAGTAAAAGAAAAATTAATTTCAATTTTTTTACTAAAAAATTAAAAATAAAAAACATACTTAACTTACTAATATATTGTGTGGCATTGCATCATTTATTAGTCTAGAAAAATAAATTCTGGTCGAAAAATGTTATTGTTAGTATGTTTTTACAAGTAAAAGAGTTAAACTTGTAATTTTTCTCACTAATAGAAAGAATTAAACCTACCATCTCTCTTATTCATTCATGTGTTCTAAAAGAATGAGCGGTAAACTTATAGCAAAGCAAAAACTATTCATATTAACCTATTTTATCTCACTTTTTTTAGTTCTATATTGTTTTGGTCAGGTTTGGTGGGATCCTGCTAAAACACTTCTGATTGTATGGAAGATTGGTAGATGTTAAAGGTCGGACGGACGAACATTGTTCAAAGCGCTTTAGGATGAAGACCGGGCGGGCTTTGTTCCAAGCGGGCGACCGTTAGGAGCTGGACGAGCATTAAAGTGGACGGACGACTCTTGTAGCAGACGAGTGCTGAGGCTTGGTCGAACGTAACTTGCTCTTCCTCCTTCTCCAAGCCGGGGGACGTACCTGTTAAAGGTGCTTCGACGCTCAAGTCAGTAAAGTGACCGAACGATTATAATAAGTGGTGCAAGTAGTGCATAATATGCAGCGTGTGAAGTCCTCTCCGAAATCATACCTGAGACTCTTATTTATACTGATTGTAATGGGATTTTACCTTTCGCTGGCCTAATGACGGCCCAATCACGCCTTAATCTTCATTAGGGGCTTTAATGACCTATTATTGTTTATAATCTAACCATGCGGTCGGCCTGGTGGTTGGTCGGCCGGGATGGTCGGTCGGGTGGTAGGTCGACCTGGGTGGTCGGCCTGGCTGTGCGCAAGAGACCGTACGGTAATATGGGGACCGTATGGTACATCAACCCCCAAGCCCGAGCATGATGTTAATGATGTGAAGGGGTTTTGTGCACGACCTTCTTGATGCGGACGGGATCTCCTGTTTTGCTTTTGTCTTTAAGTCCTTTGAGTGCATAGGAGACAAAAACGAGTCGTGCCTTCGTCGATCGAGCTGGTTAATCTACTCATCTTTAAACAAGTCGTGAAGAGCCCCAGTCTCCTACTGTCGGTGAGGCCAGTCGGGATATCTTTGTTGAGGATCCACGGTCTCCTACCTTCGTGGAGGCCGACCGGGATTCCTTTGGAGAAGAACCATTGTGAGGCCAAATGATCAAATGCCTAATGTCAATTTTGGCAAAGTACTTGAGGCCATGGATAGTCGAGCCATTGGAGCTGAAAAGCTGAGGTCAAGTTATGACCAGACGACCGAGGGCGGGGTGGCCGCTATCGAATGTGCGGGGTCAGATGTCTGGTGCCAAATTTGGCTAAGTAAATGTGAGGTCGTGGACGGCCAAGAAAAGGAGGAGTTGAGGCCTTTGGAGGCCAAGTTGAGGCCTATGGAGGCCGATAAGTTGAGGTCGAGGAGGCCAAGAAGTTGAGGCCTATGGAGGCCAATAAGTTGAGGCCTATGGAGGCCGATTGGTCGAGGCCTTTCGAGGCCGAGAAGTTGAGGCCTATGAAGGCCGATAAGTTGAGGCCTTTCGAGGCCGAGAAGTTGAGGCCTATGAAGGCCGATAAGTTGAGGCCTTTCGAGGCTGAGAAGTTGAGGCCTATGAAGGCCGATAAGTTGAGGCCGAAGAGGCCAAGAAGTTGAGGCCTATGGAGGCCAATCGATCGAGGCCGAGGAGGCCAAGAGGTTGAGGCCTATGGAGGCCGACAAGTTGAAGCCTATGGAGGTCGATCGATCGAGGCCGAGGAGGCCGAGAGGTTGAGGCCTATAGAGGCCGATAAGTTATAGGCCGATAAGTTGAGACCGAGAAGGCCAAGAAGTTGAGGCCTATGAAGCGCTCCAGACGGCAGGGTGTCCCGTTCACCGCCTGACCAAGTTGACAGGGCGCCCCTTTCATCAACTTGGTCTTAGCCAAGTTGAGACCTATAGTCGATCGGGTAATAGGTCGACCTGAGTGGTCGACCTAGGTGGTCAGTCTAAACGTTCGATCTAGCCTGACTGTGTGCAAGAGACCGTACGGTACATATCAATAAAAGAATCCTAATTAAGAAACATGACATCCAAATCATAATATTTCTCATTTGATGAATATCTTTTCTTTAAAAAAGAATCACATAAAACTTTTACGAATATTAAGAATTATACGTTTTATCAAAATAATTTGGGTGTTAACATAATCATGTTGCATTACGTTTACAAGTGAATGATTTGTGATGGTAAAGTCTCCACACATAAGCTTCCATTATTAGTCATTTTTTATGATAAAAAAAATGCCTTCCATTATTAGTAACTGGTGCTGGCTGTATAATTGAATGAGCAACGGTACGGAAAGGTAGGAATGATTATTTAATCGAAGTATATTTAGGTAAAAAAAAAAAATTTAAGTTTTTTTCGTATGAACCATATTTTTTATTTTATATGTCAATTCTTTTTTAAATTCAAGTCTATTATTTTTTTTTTTAAAAAAAATTATTATTTTAATTCTTTTCATTTTTATTTTTTCTAGCATTTCTTACTCTAAAATCACGGTAGAACTACCGTATTTTTCATCAATAAACAAAGTTATTATCACCTTTCTCATTTTACATTGAATTAAAAACATTAAAAAATACTTACATAAAGAGAAAAAAATTATGAAACAAGAAAAAAAAAATGAGATAATAAACTTCTCTCTTCTCAGAATGAAAAGGAAAGAAAGACTTACCGTGATAACACGACAACATAAAATGTTGACAATAAAAAAGACGAGGGAAGAAAAATGAAAGAATGACAATGAAAACGGCAACATAGTTTGCGTTTGATGACCATGAAGGAGGATATAATATCAAATGAATTTATTTTTTTATTCACAATTTGTTTAAAAACTAAAAATAACATAACTTTTTAACTTTTTTTTATTTAATTTTCAATATTAAAATCATTTCAAGGATGTGAATTAAGGAAAGATGCAATTAATCTTAATATAAATTTATTAATAATCTTATAACTTGACATGTTTAAATTTGCTAGTTCTAAACACCTACGTTTAAATTTATTAATAATATTATTTGATTCTCAATATTTAAAACACCTACGTCACGCCGACACATTGACCCAATCCAAACAACAACAAAATATCAAATGGCTATGGTTGTAATGGTGCCACTCTGTAACCAGGAACATGCGACATAACTAATTGTACCACTCTATTAATTCAATGTTGCACACACACTTCTACCTAACTCATTCATGAGATATAAATATAAATTTTAAATTTTTATAACATTATCTATTGCATTCAATTTTTAAATTTTAATCATAGAATCTTAATTTTTATATATTACATATTGCTAAATACATATTATAAAAAAAATGAATATTTAACATTAGTAAAAGAAATTCATACTACCATGCAAAAACTTGATTTTGAATAGATCTGTTTGCACAAACTGCACTTAAAAATATCAAAATTAAATTAACAATGTACCATTGAGACAAGCATTTCCAATTTAGAACAAATATTGTGTAAGGTTGGGGTAAGAGCAATATCGGCTTGTTGAAGACTGGAGCATATAGGAATAAATTTAATATAGTTAGATGGGTTTTTAAAGACATTTTTTTTTGTCAAGAAAAACTTGATACATATATCATACTATATTTGTATGAGTCGGTAATTAAGGTTAATTATTGACTTAGCTCTTATGAGTTTTCACGGGAGAGTTGGCTAAGGAGACAAACAATACCAATTGGATTTAAGCTCAATTTATATAAGAGATTGAAACTATTTTTAATTTAAAATATTAAGACAACAAATTTATGTTTTTATCCTTGTGAGATATTTAATTTTTTTATTTTTATTCGATGTGAGAATTAATTAGATTCACACTTAAATCTCGATAAAGTCTTGTAAAAACTTCTCTCCAACAATGGAATAATAGTCAATCTATATATTTTGTACAAATGTGAAAATTTTGATAGGAAGCAATTTGTATAGCAGATTGATTTTCATCCTATAAAACATCTACTATTGAGAGTGAGATGTATGTTTATCTATTATAGAGAGTTAGGCATAAGTGTTTTAATTTCTCACTATGTAACACCCCAAATATTTTAAGGGTATTACTAGTAGTAAAAATTTTAATTTGATATTTGATCAAAATAACCAAAACTTTATTTCGATTCAAAGTATGGTTCCAAACTTACAAACTTTAAACAATATAGTCTTCGCTACTTAACATAAGTTTGAAATTAAACTTACAAGTCTTACACAACATATTTTTCTGATACAAATTTATTCTTTTTACAAAAACCCCTGAAAGTTTTTCCCAGCATGTCTCCATCATCATCCTTCTCGTTTCCATAAACCTTACAAGTATACTTTGCTTACTCACGAAGTCTTATGTTCAGATTGCTCTCTACATGCTTCCTTAAGCCTTACAAGTATACTATGTTTTACTTTTCAAAGCCTTATGGTAAGACTGCTCTTTGCCTGCTTCTAAAAGACTTATGAGTATTTTGTTTATGTCAAAGCCTTATGGTCAGACTACTCGATGTCTTCTTTCATAAGCCTCATGAGTCACTCTGCTTATATCAAGGTCTTATGGTATAAACCAAATATACTACTTCCAGTAGTAGAAAAAACTTAAACATCATTTCATAATTAATGATTCCTTATATCCATCCCAACATTTCATAAAATCAACAAATCATATCATCTCATCCACCTAAATCAATCATATTCATTCTTTAATCATAAATTGGAAATAACCCATTTCCGTGTCAATACCCATAACGAGTCAGATACACCTATAATTAGATATCGTACTCTTCTTATAATCTTATCTTACCCATAATGAATACAACCTCAACATAATTTTACCAATCGAAATATATATATATATATATATATATATATATATATATATATATATATATATATATATATATATATATATATATATATATATATATATATATATATATCAACCATTTAAATTGTTATGACGTTACATAAAATTATGTTCTTAATACATGTGCCACGTTGAAGATCTAAATGGGTAAATTGAATCATAATTTACCTAGAGTCTAGGGTAAGAATTTCATTCTGATATAAGAATTAATAAAATAAAAATTGAAATTTCTCATCAGTAATTCAGAAACATATAACTACATTATTTTGAGATCTTTAATAAACACGACCTAATTTAAAAAAAAAAATTGAACGGTCAATATACATCAACATGTCTTAGTAACTACATATTCAAATTTTAGGTTAATCTAACGGTTAACTAGGTAGAGATTGAGATTTTAGTTACACAAATTCAAGAACAGTATTCAAGTGAGTTTCAACTCTATCTAAAATAGGGAATTGATTCCTCTAAGTACATACATCCAGTTACAAATCCGAGTGATCAATTTATAGTGATATATCTCAGGAATAATCTATCAAAATTTCAACTTAATCTAATGGTAAACGATGTGGGAATTTATATTTTTCCAAGATAACTTAGAGAGATATAAAGTGATAGTCCTTCTGCCCAAAATTATAAGATTACTTCCTCTAAGTACAGTCCCCAAATTAAAAATTCTGACGGTCAAAGTTAATTACTATGTCTTATGAACCATATATTAAATTTCCAGATTAAACTAACGATAAACTAAGTGGCAATTAGAGTTTTACTAAGGTAGCTTCGAAAATTGAAAACATGGTCAAAAATTTAAATGTCGCAATTTGATTGAGTATTTATCCCAACATTTTTATAGTTCACATATTCAACATAATAGAATGCATTCATCACATATTTCATATTAATTGAGTATTATTACAAAATAAATTAGCGGCACTTAATCTGTTCAATAAGAATTAAGTTAAAAATTCGTCGAGTAGACTTCTAGGAAAGAGAGGTGCGTCACAATTGACAACTTAAGTACCGAGTGTTTCTTAGCCAAAGTGTTCCAAAACTAGTTCTTAACAAATTTCTTATTCACAGATTCAAAATAATGACATAATTTTTCATTAACAATACTAACACATAAATTAAAGGGATAAATAGTTATACAACCAACACATAGACATACACCAAAAGTCAAGGCATGGACAATATTAAATCATTAATATAAAAGCATAGAAATGTTACCTCCTCTTACTTGATTCTCTCTTCTTCCTGAATGAAGAGTACTTCTTCAGAAACTATTGCTACCTTCTCTACAACTCATATTCTATCCCTAAAATCTTCTTATTTTCTATAAAACTCTTGCTTAGTTTCACTCTCCTCGTGAAAAACTTCATTTCCTCATCCCTATTTATAGTTGAAGTTAGGGTTACTATAACAGTACTGTAGCAGTACTACATTTCACTGTAGCAGCACTATAACTTGTACTACATTTTTACTGTAGCAGTACTGTAGCAACACATGATTCACGAGATATTCTCACTGTAGCACTATACATATTTCACTGTAGCATTTTACTGTATGTATTTTATTGTAGCATTTATACATAATTTTTTTTTATATTTCTAAAAAAATCTAGCATCTTAATTACAACTATTTTCAAGGGTCTTACAATCTCTCCAACAACAAAAAATTTCGCCCTCAAAAATTGACTATTTAACAAAAGAGATATGGATATTATTTTCTCATAAATTCCTCTAATTCCCAAGTCATTTCCTGTGTGTCTTCATTCCAAAGTAGCTTTACCGTGCGATTTTTTTTTTCCTCTTAGCTTTTTCATTTGAACATCTGGTACTTGCACCGGTCTAACCTCCACTATTAAATTCTCCTTGACCTAAATCTCATCAACTTCCAACACATGCTTTGGATCTAGAATATACTTCCTTAGTTGGGATACATGAAAAACGTTATGCAAATTTGCCAATTGAGGTGGTAGTACTATCTCATAAGTCACTGGTCCAATCTTTTTGAGAATTTGATATCGTCCAAGAAATTTAGGTGTTAGTTTCCTCATCTTGATAGCTCTTCCGATTCCTGTAGTTGGCGTTACTCGTAAGAATACATGATCTCCTACCTCAAATTCCAACTGCCTTCTCCTTTTGTCAACATATGAAATATTGAAGGAAACCAGCCAACAACGTCCTTTTAGTGCCTAAACTAACAATAAACGTGATTAATTTGCATGAAAACAATTTACCTTTCTAATGACCTCATGTTGAGTTATTAATTCCTTTTAAGCTATAGATTGTGTTGCTTTACCCATCTTGCTACTTGAAGGTTTTGACTGAAAACATCCTAAAGTCCACTCAACTATGCAAATGGCCCTTTAACATGTTTGATTTAAATTATGAAGAATGTAAACGTGTCATATTATTCTTGTTTTTTTCTTTGAAATTATCTCTTATTAATATAACCTTTTATTATCTTTTGTATTGATGTCGCGGTAAGATCCGGAAAATATCATCTGAAACCAGAGAAAAACAAAATTCTGAAATAAGTGTTTTAAAAAATATTTCGTTTTTTTTAAAAGGACGACCCGCCGACGAAGCCTTCACCATCTTCGATTCCGGTGAGCGGTGGGTTTCGACCCGCCGACCATCTTCCATGGAAGCCTGCATCTCCTCATCATCGTTCCCATTTCCAGCGTCAATGGAGCTCTGGTTTTGTGAATCTCGTTAGGAAAACATGAAAGGAGAGGATTGAAAAATTTGCAGGGTTAAAATAGGATATTGAAAATTATGGGGGTGCAGGGAGAAAAAAATAAGGTGTAGGATGAAAGACTCCTGCTTCCGATATTTTTGTTTTTAGTTCAAATGTTTTTTTCTTTATATTTTTGAAATAAGTAATGCCATACAAAATCTAAAAGAATACTCCTAATTAGTGTCTTGGACACTGGTTAAGAATAAGAAAAAAAATATATTTTTGACAATATTTTATATAATATTTATGTTCTTGTCTTATTAGTTTATTATTTATTTGTTATTGTACTGAGATATTCTAAGAATAATTAATAAACATTAAAATTTACAAAATTTCATAATTAATTGTGACATTAAATGAATTATGACATCAATAATTATTAATGTAGTTTTTACTTTATTATAAGAGGATAAATATATCCATATGTTATATTGTAATTGATAATTTATTTGATACACACAAAAAATTAAAAAAATAATTAAATGATAATATAATTTTAAGGCTTTATTTTTCTTTTTAACTATTTTGCTTTCATTTTAATGTTACTAAAACTTATAATATAATTAAACGTAAAAAAACAGAATATGGATAAAACTCATATATTCAATCAATCTTCAAGTTCAAAACTGATTATATGTGGTTTGTTTTCCTCAATCCAACTAAGCAGAAACAAAACCAATATGAAAAATGAAAAAAAAAATTGAATTTTTTTTATCATTCTATTAATCATTCATACAAATTTAAAACAAAAAATAATAATTTAAAAGATTGAAAAAAAGCAATATGAAGAAAGAGGATTTTTTTTTCATAAAAAATGCAAATTTTCTATCACAGAAAAATTTAGAAAAATGCTAGAAATTTTAAAGAGACCCTTTTCATTTTTGCAAAAATTAAAGAGACGTTCTTTTTTTTTTTCCCAAAAATTAAAGACCATTCCTTTCAAACGTTTGAAGCATTCATCTTTTAAAATCTTTCAGATTTTCACATTTCAAGCTTTCATTAAAATACAGTATTTAAACGTTAGAAAGATATTTTTACTTACTTATTGATAAAGACGTTAAAAAATTCTAAAATAATTGTTTTTGTGTTTAAAAAATATTATAAGAATAAAAGACAAAATAAATATTTATCTTTAGAAAATCTATTATATTATATGCGTTTATACTATTTTAATTTAATTATTCTAAATTTTAATATAAATATAATAAAATCAAAGATACTTGAAACAATATCCTAAGGACATTGGTTAACATTCTCCAATCCAAAAATATATGTTCTTGTCCCTACTCTAATTAAGAAACTCAATTATCCAAATGACACAATAAAAATCCTCTTAATTATATATATATATATATATATATATATATATATATATATATATAATAATAATAATAATAATAATAATAAAGGAATGTTACAATTATCACTTTAAGAAATTATATTTAAAGCTTAATAAACTTTCCATTTCATTAAAATGATACAATGAAAATCCTCTTAATTTTAGTAAGTAATTAAGAAAGAACATGACGAAATGGACCAACCCAAGTTTGTTTTAGTCTAAGTTTTCAAGATTCTAGGTTAAGATCTGCCAAAAAATAACAACAACTTGTCCAACCTACTAAATTAAAAAGAGGACATTTTTCATAGAACCTTATTTTTTCAAGAAATGTTCTTTTGGAATGCCCAATTTGCTTGAGCAAGAGTTTCAAGAAATGGCCTTCCTCCTTTTTTCATAGATTTCCTTTCCAGACGACGTTGTCTTTCTCCATGCAAAATATCAGCAATCCTTCACAAAATTATAAAACCAAAATAGAATTCGATATTATATATAATTGAATTGAAAAATACAGTATAATTGAGCTTTAATCACTGTAGGTTTTAGGCATAAAAATATTTAAGTAAATTAAAAGGTTAAATTTGTTCATATTTTTTTCACCTGTCAAGAGCCTCAGCATTTGTTCCCACCCCTTCTTCTATATTAAAAGTGTCCAAATTCATCTTCACAACTTTTTCTTGTAACAGTTGTTTTCCAGTCTTCTCCAGGCCTTCCAAGTTTTCTTCTGTAACATTAACTGAGTTTGAGAAATCAGGATTCAAGTCGTATTCCTGCCATTCATTACATCAATCATCGTTATACAATTCAAACTAGAAATAATTCTGAAACATATGAATAATGATATCATGACACAATTTTATATTTATGTGACACATAGCAAAAGAGTAAAATAGTTATAAAAGTGTTGTTTTTTGTATTTTTTCAAGTAAAAAGAAAGTAAATAATAGGGAAGACATTCATTTCACACTACCTTTCCTAAAAATACAAAAATTTATACTTTAATGATCATTTTATCCTTATAAAATGTGTCAAATGAATATAAAAGTGTTATGATATCATTATAAATTTTGTATTTTTTTAAGAAAAAAAAAAGTAAAACATAAAGAAAGGTAGTATAAATTTTTTTTGTATTTTGACACTTTCTTTCCTTATTATTTACTCTTGAAAAAATAAAAAACAAATAAATGAATGTAAAAGTATATTATGTTACCCTATAATAATAAACATAAAATAAAAGTATTAATGGGAGTCAAATGTGAACTAGATTTTTACATACATACATCAATTCGAAGGTATGTACTCGTAGAAGGTGGGAATCTTGAAAAGAGTGAAGCAGGATAGTATTTAGCCATGGCTGAAGAAGCACGACCCTGCATATCTGTTGCAATAGCAGCCCATATATCTTCTGTCCAAAAGGCAGCCAAGCGAGCATCAAAAAAGTTACTCTCCACATATTTTGTATGTCCAGTCCCCAAAGACAAGACCAAGATTTTCGGATACTCTGCGTGTTGTAACACTTCACTTACGGTTACATGTGTCTGTCAAATTTCACTTCACATGGTTAAACTTAAGACATTGTGTTGTGTGTGTATATATATATATATATATATATATATATATATATATATATATATATAAATGCATGCATCATAATTGACATGTGATTTTATCGTATTTTAATTTACCGGATTCTGAGCTGCTACACCACCATCTACCATATTGAACTCAACTCCATCGTTCTGAAAATAGTAAGGTGGTAGCTGAGTGGGTGTAGCTGAAGTCGATATGCATATATCTGACAACAAGGCATCTAAGTAGGGAACATTCTCAAGCTGCATCACAAAAACATTATGTTAATCAGTGTTTGGATATCAGTGTATGTTGCCGATATATGAAGAAATATAAGCATATGCTGCTGATTGAAGAAGAGTAGAGCGAATGGAGCTACTTAGCAAACTCAAGTTGTTAGATCATAAAGAAACAAAAGGGTAGGATTAGATGGTTAGTGCAGGGGACAGCAACTCTAAGTACTGTCACAGTAGGATTAGTTGGAGAAGAAGAAACAACGATGGCAAGGGAGTTCAAGTGAATGGTAGTTGGAATGAAGCACCAAAGAGGTCTGTCAAACAATCAAGAAAATACAAATAATTTTCCTTTGAGGATGGAGCTATAAGGATCGAATGATAGCTTAGTGTAAGGACCGGTAGTAGTACTTCTTTTCGGTTATGTAAGCAAATCGAAGAGTGCTAGGGTTATTTTGGGGCTGTCCTATCAAAGGAAGTTTGAGAACATTGTGATGGCTTGAATGCTTACTTTGTTCCCATGTTAAGAGGTAAATTTCTGTTTAATATCCGATTTTAAAAATGAAGATATTTGGTCCCTATATTATGAAAAGTATATGAATAAGATCCACAAAGAAAGAACAAGTTCAACAAATCATAAAAGAAAAAGCTGAACAAGAGAGAGAAAAAGCTCGACAGCAGAAGAGAGAAGAAAAAAAGTACGGCCACATCAGCATGAACTTAACGTTGTTGCTGTCTACTTAACGGACAAGACCTTATTCATACATTTTTCATAACATAGGGACCCAATGTCTTCATTTTTAAAACCAGGTACTGAATAGAAATTCACCTCTTAACATGAGGACGAAGTAAGCATTTAAGCCTATTGTGATAGGTCGGTTGCCATTAGAAATTCAAGTATGAGTCTAAGTCTTAGTTTGAATAAAAAGAAATAAAAAAATAGAATACTACATAAAGAAGAAAAATCCGTTAATTTATTATTTTAAAGTTTTGGATATTGGATAGTGTGAATTTTTTATATGTTTGGGTTCAACTCTTATCCGTGTTTATAATAGACTCAAAATAGTAATATATGATTTAACCCGTTAAGATGAACCTCCTCAGGAGATCCAATACGCATAAGTACAAAAGTACAATGTCCCATAACAAACACAAGTTCTCAGTCGTAGGCTTTAAGAAGTTACTGAAACAGCTACTATTGTGTGGTGTGTAGCCTAAGAAATTAGTCTAAGTGACAGAGCAGCGGGGATATAAATACAAAACTTATGCCTGCTAACCTTGTAGTTTGAGAATATGACTGGCTTTTGTCTCTTGAGGTCGAAAGCTGGGATTACAACATTGGTAAGTGTTTGACTAAGTCGAGTATCCTTCAAGAGTTCACGAGTTACGTTATGTAAAAACTCCCCATCGAACTTGGGACCGTTTCCAGGTCTGCATGTTAGTTTGTTTCGTCAAGAGGAAACACAAAACAAAAGCATGTTATAATTAGTTGCCTTTTAATCGTTAATATTGACGATGTTCTGAGAATATTAGTGCTATTCTTACCTAGATTCATTGAATATATGAGGGCCATTTTGTTTGTAGAAGTCTACAATTTGTGCAGGAGTAAAGGCAGCACGAGTAGCATCATCAGGGCTTGGGCTGGCTAACATAGCTGCTATGAGTCCACCAGTGCCAGTCCCTCCTATCACTTCAAAATAATGTGCTAAATCTGCATTTGGATCCTTAGCCTGCATTCAAGTTAACCTCATAAGCATTCATTCATTCATGCAAATTCAGTACATGCATATATAGTATTAACAGTAAGAATGAACCTTAAGAGCCTTGTCTAAGTAATCAAGAACTGTTGCTGGAATAATCCCCTTGATTCCGCCACCATCAATGCTCAGAACAGTTAACGTCTCTCTATTGTCAGATGGAGTCAGTTTCTGGGTACTGAATCCACCAGTCAGTTGCCCAGCAAAGAGCAAAACAAAGAAAACCAAATGAGCCATTAATGGCTTCACAAGGTAGTATAGAAGTAGTTGAGAGAATTGTTCGATTTGTGCTGAAATGTTAAGGTATTGTAGAAAGTTTTTTGCAGGATAGATTCATGTACCTTTGACAGAAAACTTTGTTCACGGATCACCCTGATAATGGTGTTGGAAGCAGATGAGGCTGAAAACTTTTCTTGGAGATTTTGTTCGGATAAGGCTGAAAATTCCTTACAGATGATGTCTGTAACATTTTAAATTATTTAAATTGGTGCATTATGTTTTTCTTTTCTAAATTATTATAAAAATTATATTTTATTTTTAAATTGAATTATAAATATTTTATTTGTATATTTATAAAACTTGTATAAAATCTCCTCTGCAGAGGTTATAATATAATTCTTATAAAAATATTTCACACGTCATTTACTTAAAAAAAAATTTATATACTTATAAAATATGGAAACAAGATACTTTATAATTTTATCTATTACTATAACATATATTTTTATAATAATTTAAGTTAAAAAATAAATTTTTATTAAATAATTATATTGATTAAAGTTTATTTTGAATTGTAAAGTTATGAGTAGGACAGATGAATTTTCTGTGAAAATATTTCACACCTTTATATTATATTTCCTCTTCCTTTGAATGTAAAACTATTGAGAGTCCTTACAAAGAAATCTCTAATTAAAAATCTCTTCCTTACAATGACAAAGAACTATTTTTAAATACATATTTTTATATCTTGAGTGCTTCAATTATCTATATCTTTAAAATTGAATTTATTTATGTAGATAAAATGTTTAAAATAAAAATTTAATTTAAAAATAATTTATATTAACTAAATGGGATTTTAAAAATTCTTTTTGGTTCATCTCCATAATTAGTATTCTTTAAATCCTTAAACTAAACAGAAAAAAAAAATACTCGATCTCTTCTAAGTTTAGTTTCGGAAATTTCTTTTCCAGAATAAAATTATGCCTAAAATGAACATTGTTTTTATTTTCTTTATATATATAAGTTCTCAAATTATTTCAAATTTACTTACTTATTTTTAATTCAGTTATCTATTTATCTTCATTTAAGCTTTGTTTGTTTTAAACGTAAAGCGTCTGCAAGCATAAGATAGATCTGTTAAGAAAGTTTGAAAATCAATACAAGATACCCAAAAGTAATACAAATTCTTTATGTAAACAGTATAAAATATGTAGGTATACATATTTTATTATATTTACCCCTCTCTTTCTTTGTATATAAATGATAATTATAATAATAATAAAAAATTAATAATTATCTATAACTTCTATATATGTTCTTTTATAATTAATTATAGAAATAAATATATTTTCATTTCTTAATTTTAAGTAAATTTTTTTTTAATTTAATTTTTTATATTTAAAAATATGTGAAGTTAGTTTTTAAAATTTTTTTTATTAAATTTATTTATTTCAAACTTACTTCTCAATTAATATATATATATATATATATATATATATATATAAAATAATTTAAATTTTATCATGAAGGTGAAAATATATATAAGAATGTAAATAATTCAAATACTGTAATAATGAAACGTATTTAAAATGTTAAATAAATTTAATAAAGTTTAAATTGAAAAAAATTAAATTTAAATATTTTTAAAAATAATAAGATAAGGCTAAAATTTGAAAAAGAAATTAGTTTTAATTTTCAGATAAAAAACCAAAAACATATTTAATGTTTAATTATAAAGAGATGCATTTTTTCAATTTTATCATCTTAATTACTCCTTTTTAAATTTAAATAATTATTTATAATAAAAAAATATTTTTCTATTTTATCATTTTAGTAACTATTTGTTTTAATTCAAATAATTATTTATTATTAAATATTATTTACACTTATATCGTTTTTGTAACTACTTTTTTAAATTTAAATAATTAATTTTATTTTAATTATCCAATTTTATCATTTAAAATATATAATTTCTTAATTTATTAAATTCATATCACTGGTTAGCTTTCATAAATTTTTATCTTAAATTCTTGAGTTTCTTATATTCATTTTCTTAATTTAAACATCATTTTCACCGATTTTTTCCTCACTCAACTCATGCAAATCTGTTTGAAAACAAACCAAGCTAACTGATAAAAATATATTAATAATGTACCAATCTATTTGGGTTTATTTTATTTTAAATTTTGAAAAATAAACAGATTTCTAGTTGTGTCGTCTTTATCTAATGCTTACTTTAGAAATAAATATCTTTAGACTTATTTTAATAAGCAAATTCTAGGTGAAAAAATAAGCAAACTTTAGGCTTCTTTTTTGTATTTAATTAATTTAAAAATTACTTTGATATTAAAAATATTTTCTTCTTACCATTCATTTATCTAATATGCTTATTTTTAAAATAAGCAGTTTTGAGGTCCTGTCTCAGTTTTCAAAATCACTTTATCATCTTTGATTCCCAAATCCAAGTAGCGATGTCGTGTTGTATGTCGACACGCACTGGTGCAATCGATTAAAAACTTGCCTTTTTTATGTATTGTCATTATCACTTGTTTTTTTAATCTTTTCTTTAACTCATAAATCAAATATTAAATTATATTTAATTTATTTTATCAATCAACTTATTATCTATCTTTTCACATTTTTCATTAACATTTTAATTTTACATTTTATTAGCTAGGTTTTTTATTTACATATTTTATGACTAGAGTAATACCAAAACGATGTTGTTTCAATATATACATGATGAAATAAAAAATGAAGTTCTTCAAATCCAAACAAAAAATAATACAAAAATATACAGACATTAAATTACATAATTTGTTTTTATTAAAAATAGTAGGAACGAGATCACACCTTCAAATAAAATTTTAAAAATCAAAATATAAATTAAATTCTAAACTTTTTATTTTATTCTCAATATTTAATCATTTTTAAGGATATGAATTAAAGAAAAAATTTTAAAATTATAATTTAAGTCAAATCGCTATAATTGTTTTTCTTTTTTTTATAATCAAAAAGTATAACTCATCACATTCCTCCTAGACATATACACATACACAGTGTACACAAGTATATATTAATTCACATGTTATCTATAATAAATTATATCTTAACACTTAGATTATCAAAATGACATTATTTATATTTATGTAACATCTCATTTTAGTAAAATAAAATTACTAAAATAAAATATTACATATTTGTTAACTTAGAAAATTTTACTGACTATCGAAGAAGAAGATCTTATACTTGGATAACAAAACTCTATCTATGTTACTGTTTCATTCTCGACCATACACTAAACGATTGAAAGATGTCTTTGCTAAGCTCACACCATTTAAGACGATCATTGCAAAAGAGAAAACACACACAAACAAAAGAAAGACAAAAGAAATGGTAAGCTAGTAATACAAAACATTTTCGTAATACATCAACAACATGTTAAACAATTAACGTCTGATACATATCTCACAGCAAATCAACCAAACACTTTATGCATGTCAACCCTTTGACTTAACTATACAGATTAGTATAAATATTGAGTTATGCCAGTTCGTGCACTTGTTATATAAGGTTAGTCTGTTATCACTTACCTTAGGCCATGGTAAAGCCCTTAGACTAGGACCTTATCCTATTCTCACGACATGTCTTACCCCTTTTTACTAGGGCTGGGTATGATTAACTAAATTATACTAAACTATGGATTATCTATACTATTTTGTACTATAAAAACTAAACTATTTTTTATAAAAACTGAACTATACTTATTTGTAGTTCAGTTCAAAAAATCTGAACTTCTTTTATTAATAGTTTAGTTAACTACTTCAAACTATGTACTTTATTTTACTTTTGCTTGTTTAATTGTTTTGCTCTTCTTCCATTTCCAACAACACAAACATAAGAAATAAATGCATGGGTATATATATATATATATATATATATATATATATATATATATATATATATATATATATATATATATATATATATAATTTAGATTTTATTAATTTTGTTTTCTGTGACGACATGAGACAATTTTTTTTACGTCACTTATATATATATATATATATATATATATATATATATAGATAAATAAATAAATATTCTTTTTCAAGTCTCTTAAAAAGTTAACTATTATTATAATAATTATTAAAATAAAATGATATTATTAAATTTATACTAAAATAATTATATATTTTAAAGAAAAACTAAATTTTATTATATTGTAATTATATTTCAAAAACTGGTAATTATTTTTATAACTTAATAAAATTAACTATAATTGTAAAAATAAAAAGATAAAAGTATTTATGTAAATAATTATAAAATATAATATTACATATATATATATATATATATATATATATATATATATATATATATATGAGAATTCAGAAAAAGGTGAGAAGAGAAGAAAGATGAGAGTTTTTATATTAAACTAGATAATTGTCAAAATAAAAATATTTCGAATAACGCAAAACAGATATAAACAGAAATATTTTTTAGAGATTAAGTTTTTAATCTATATAAAATAATATATAAACAAATTTATATTATTAAATTAAACTATATTTAATATGAGAATCAAATTTTAGACATTTTATATTTTTAAATTAATAATAAATAGTAATGATAAATAATTATAGTTATTAATTTAATTTTAATAATATGATAAAATAGTACCAATAATATTTCATTAATTTTTTTAAATTTTTTATTATAATTATTTACTAATTCTAATTATATAGATTTATAATTTAATTTTTTTTAAATGCTGTGATGTTATTGAATATTAATTTATTTGTTTGTAATTATTAAAAAAAAATCAAATTGAACTAATTCTTTTAACTCTATCGATGATTAGCCATTGACAGTTGTACTAGTGCAAAACTACATTTATTTATTAGAAAAAGGTGCATTGTAGTTAACTGAATTGTTTTGTAGTTAACTGAACTAAAAAATAGTTTAGTTCAGTTTTTTTGAACTATTTTCTAGTACAGTTCAGTTTTTTTAAACTATTTTATAGTTAATTGTAATAGATTTATAGTGCAGTGCAAATAGTGCAGTTTGTCCACCCCTACTTTTTACTTGAGAATGAATGACCATTAGAATGTCATGATAAACTCCAAAACTGAGTTTCCTATATTCATACTTACAATACTTGAAACCATCACTAAGAAGTTCCTTAACTCTCTTCCATACCTTGGAAACACCCTTATAAGTAATCATAAATCATACAATAACATAATTTTCTTTATGGCATCTTAATACTTACATTTAGGTAAGGAAAATAACTTGAAAATCCTCGTTAACAGCCTCTTCCCCTACACTTTTGTTTTCTCTTTCCCTACATTTTCACAATCGTGGTGAGTCACAAACTGTTGCTTCAGTCGTGAAATAGTGTCGATCTTTATGCCACGAGTCTTCACCGCATTGTGTTTTGTAAAACCTACGCCGTGAGGCTCTTTTATAAAACTCTCCACACTGCACTACGAGGCTCCTCCACAAAGCTCTTCACATTGTGTCAGAAAACCCTTGTTACGAGTCTCTTTTTCAACTAGTGGCACTTTGAAACCCCATGCACTCTCGGGAAGATGTATTCTTTGTGCTCCATAATATAGAATTTTTTACTTATATTATTTTCTTTATTTAAGATAGGAGAAGTAGAATGTAGTAATTATTTTTTTTTTATGCTTTCATAAGAATGTGGCTTTCTGCTACACAATCACGGGTATGCTCGTTAGTATGAACATAAGTGACATATTCACGGTTAGATTTTTGATAAAAAAAAGAGAGGATATGTTAAGGGTACTATTAGTGGAATCCCTACTTTAAGTGGAGTTGATAGATTGTGGTTGGTTGCTTAAGCGCTTGATGACATAGCATTCTCGTATCCATTCCTAGTAATTTTTATAAAAATATAGAAGTGACATAGAATTAACCTTCTTAATTAGAAGTGACATAGAATTAACGTTGTTTTTACAATAGGGAGGATGCTTGGTATATTATTCATGGTTCTTGCTGGCTGTAAGAGTTGCACAGAACTCATATATATATAAGCCATCAACCTTATTCTGTAGATAGTACAACAAGCATGGATAACTAATACAAATGACATCACATAACTTTGCTCTTTTGAAATGCCCAATTTGCTTTAGTTTTGTCTGAAGGAACCCTAAGAGTTTCAAGAAAAGGTCTTCCTCCTTTCTCTACAGATTTTTGCTTCAGACGATGCTGTCTTTCTCCATACAAAATATCAGCAAGCCTTCATAACAACATAAAAACATTCCCCACAAAATTAGAATTAGATATTATACATATCTGAACCATCAGCCACGGTAGGTTTTAGGTATAAAATTGATGTATAAAATTAATAATTGAGTAAATATTTCACCTGTCAAGAGCCTCAGCATTTGTTCCTACGCCTTCTTCTATGGAGAAAGTGTTCAAATTGATCTTCTTAACTTTTTCTTCTAAAAGTTCTTTCCCAGTCTCTTCAAGACCGTCCATGTTTTCTTTTGCAACTTCAACCAAGCTGGAGTGAGCAGGATCCAATTCGTATTCCTGTCATTGATTACTTGAGTAGTGAATTATTCAAAGATAAACAATTCAAACCAATAAATAATTTATAAGAAAGTGTTGGAAATATTAGAATAATTTAAAAAATAATTTTAATGGTATTGTTATTTCTGTCTTCTTTGTAAACCTGAATTCGAAGGTAGGTAATGGCAGGTTGTTGGAAGAGTGAACCATGATAGTACTCTGTCATGGAGGTAGTTGCACGATCAATAAAAGTGATCCCATGAATAAGCCATTCCCAATCGCTCCATGTGGCAGCCATTTCAACATCCAAATCCGGCTGAGTTTCTTTTGTTCCAGTTCCCAAAGACAATACAAGTATTCTGGAATACTTATTGTGTCGTAGTGCTTCACTCACGGTTGCTCTAGTCTGATAAAAAGTATAAGTATCCATGCATCATAATTTACATCTAATTAATTTTATTATATTTGTAATAAATAGCGAAATTAATTTACCGGATTCCCATTTACTAAGCTCTCATCAAGGATACTAAACATACTCAAGTCCGCACCGCTAATCAAATTGAACTCAACACCATCATTCTCAAAATAGTAGGGTGGTAGAATAGTGGGTGCTGCTGAAGCCGATATGCTTATATCCGACATCAAGGCATTGAAGTACGGATACCTCCCAAGCTACATCACCAAGAATTTTATGTTACTTATTTTTTTCAGTAAGGAAATATATAATATATGCATACGCTGCTAACCTTGTAGTTTGAGAATGTAACTGGTTTTTGTGTCTTGATATCGAAAGTTGGGATGACAACATTGGTCAATGTTTGATTAAGTCGTGTATCCTTAAACACTTCACGACTTATGTTGTGTAAAAACTCTCCATCGAATATGGGACCGTTTCCAGGTCTTCATGTTGCTCGTTTACAAACACAAACCAAAGCATGTTATTATTTGTTGCTGTCAATTGTTTATATTGATGATGTTGTGAGAATATTAATTGATGTTATTATTATACCTAGATTTATTCAATACATGAGGGCCGTTTTCTTTGTAGAAGTCTAGAATTTGTGCAGGAGTAAAGGCAGGACGAGTAGGATCATCAAGGCTTGGGGTGGCTAACAAAGCTGTTATGAGTCCACCAGTGCCAGTCCCTCCTATCACATCAAAGTAATGTGCTAAATCTGCATTTGGATCCTTAACCTGAATTCAAGTTAAACTCATAAACATTCATTCATACATATACAGTTTCAGTACATGCATATATAGTATTAACAGTAAGAATGAACCTTAAGAGCCTTGTCTAAGTAATCAAGAACTGTTGCTGGAAGAATCCCCCTGATACCACCACCATCAATGCTCAGAACAGTTATAATGTTTCCATTGTTTGGTGGTGGCAACCTTTGGGTACTGAATCCACCAATCAGTTGCCCAGCAAACAGCAAAACAAAGAAAACCAAATGAGCCATAAATTGCTTCACAAGGTACTATAGAAGTAGTTGAGATAATTGTGTGATTTGTGCTTAAATGTAAAGCCTATTTATAGATTTTCTTGCTTCACAAGGGTTCTCATTGCTTACATAAGCTGCACAATTTTAAATGGTTCCCAAAGGAAAGGATAACACAATACGTATATCTTAATGAAGAATACGTATATCTTAATGAAGAATACGTATATCTTAATGAAGAATGCGTAAAACGTTTTCTCTCCATTATAAAAGACAAACTTACTTATACATTTATGTTATGTTTTTATTTTGAACAAGTATATGATATCATGCATATAACAGGTAGAGAATACTGAATAAGTTAATTTGAGTCTAACTTTCATTCTCTGCCAACCAAGCACACATTATCCAGTGTTGTCGGTAATTATAAATATTTTGAAATAGAAAAACATACATCATGCATAAAACTTTAGGTCCCCAATGCAAGAAAGAACAAAAACTACGTGGACACCTACGAGTCTACATTTTTTGACATTTTTTCTCACTAGTAAAAAATTAGGTTTTTACAGCACACATTATGCCATGGTTCACTAGAAACCGCAGCATAATGGTGCGCGGTGACAATTTTGTAAATAAATCGAAGGAATATGCCGTGGTTCAGCGGGGAACCGCGGCATATACGCCAGTCAACCATCCCCTTTGACGCCACGTCTGAAAGAAAAATTAAATAACAGCGTATATGCCGCAGTTTTCTGGAACGCGGCATATACCCCTGCCAATTTATTGCAGGGGCTGACTGAGTCAGAGAATTTTAGAAGTTACAGGGGTATATGCCGCGGTTTCTCAGAGCAACTGCGGCATATACCCCCTGTCATCTACTGATATTCCCCAAAAGGCAGTTGGGTATTCAGCACGTTATAGGGGTATAGGCCGCGGTTCTCAGAGTAACCGCGACCTATTCTCCTACCTGAAATAAATTTAAAATGAATTTGAAATATTTAGAGGAATATACCGCGGTTGACCGCCGAACCGCGGCATATAGTTTAAAAATAATTTCAAAAATGCCATTTAGGTTATTTTTTTAATGAGTATAGGCCGCGGTTCGTTGTGAAACCGCGACATATAACCATATTATACCGCGGTTAAGTAGTGAACCGCGGTAGATTCCCCAGTCAGAGTTAAAAAATAAAACTTTGGAACAGTATCGTCTTGTTCGCGCAGACGCTCGCTGGACTTCGAGTTTTCTTCTCCCGCCGACCACCCATCTCAGTTCCCTCGTTTCTTCACCGTTTAAACTCAAAATTTTTCGGTCATTTCCCATTTTGACGATAAGAAACAGTTTTAGCCGATCAAAATCGTTTGAAACGCCTGTCATTCCTCTCCGCTGCCATTCCCCTTTGTTGCACCAAGCTTTTTCGCCGCCCCTGTTCCAGGTATTTATGCCCTTTTGCATTCTTAACATGATTTCTTCATTAGTTTTTGCATAATAACAATTGCTATAGTTTTGGTAATGTATGAAATTACTATAGTTTTGGTAATGTATGGTATAGTTTTTGCTAAAATTTTGGTAATGCATGAAATTGCTATAATTTTGGTAATGTATGGTATAGTTTTTGTTATAGTTTTGGTAATGTGTGTTGTAGTTCTTGCATTATTTATAAACCTTAAAATATTATTCACTAAGTTTCAATGATATGTATGAAATTGCAAGTTTGATTTTTAGTAGCTTATCTTTTTATGTAATATTTAGGAATATGGATCGAAATTGGATTAATTTACCACGTATTAGTGCTGAGTACGAGAGAGGTGTAGAGGAATTTATACAATTTGCGCAACGTAATGAGGGGAGAAGTGATGATGAATCCATATCTTTATGTATGAATTTTCAATTTCTGTATAAGTATTTTATTAATATAACATAAGTTTTCCTTTTATACATTTCCTATGATTACTATTACATGTTTTGTTAATTTATATGATATTACATAAGTCTTGAAATAATATTTAATGTTGTTATTTATTTTGACAGATATATGGCTGATCATCCACATTCTTCAGGGGATGAGGCTCCCCCAACCAGATCCACTAGAGGACCCACTAGGATGAAACAACTATTGATCAGGAAAAATAGTGGTGAAAGAACTCCGGTGAATGTGAATGTCACCACGGGTGTGGCAACTGGCCTCCATGCAGATGACTTCCGATGATACCTTGGAGTGGTGGCACGTGATAATATTAGCATTCTCATTCCATCTTTTGATCATGTGTCCGAGGTTGATCGGAACATTATTTGGAACGATATATTGGTAAGTTAGTTAATAGCATTTGAATTAAAATTTGTTTATATTGATAATTTTGTACTAATACAACTTTATTATGTTTTTTTCAGCTGACATTTGACATTCCAAATGTCACAACACTTAGAAATAAGTGT
The DNA here is from genome assembly GCF_016808095.1 of Vigna angularis. Taxonomy (NCBI): domain Eukaryota; kingdom Viridiplantae; phylum Streptophyta; class Magnoliopsida; order Fabales; family Fabaceae; genus Vigna; species Vigna angularis. The sequence continues at coordinate 30,644,414 of NC_068978.1, forward strand.
TTGTCAACTGTTGCAGAAAATTTCAGAAACTTTAAAAGCAAGTTGACATCAAGATACATCTTTGGACACCTTAAACATAAAAGTCCATGTAGTTCATATAAGTCCATTGATGAGGAGACTTGGCGGCTTTTTAAAGAGAGTCGGATGTTAGAGGAATGGCAGGTTAGTGTAGTTCATATTATTCAATTCCTCATTAACAAATATATATCATATGAACTAATTAATTAATGTGTATGTGACAGGCAATTAGAAGCAAAGCACAAGGAACAAGTGCTCACAACAAAAACCCCCACCTATTCCTCTATCTGAGGATGACCCTCTTTCTTCATTGCATGTACTTGTTGACATCCTTGATGATAAGCCTTTGGAGGTTGAGTATGATGCTAATGTATTTGGGACAGGCTCTGAGGTCCCAATATACCTTAATAGCCAAGATGTCCGTGAGCTTGCGTCGGGAACACAAGAGTTGAATATTTCAATTATTCAACTATGGACGATGTAATTCTATGACCAATTATTTATATATAAAATTGATTTATATATCAAGTATCCTTATATCAAAGTTAATTTTTGATTTCAGGTATATGTCTGGGGTCAGTAACAAGTTGGGGCGTTCTGATGATTATGGATTCATTGATCCCCAATCAATTCATGAATCAAATGATTTTGAGCATATCAACATGAATCTGATAAGACGTTTTGGAAGGGGCAAGAAAATATACTTTTTGCCTTATATATCCGGGTAAGTGAACTTTGTTAACATAATAATGTTCCATATGTGATTTTAATATTTAATAGTTACGTTATTATGAATTTCAGGCGCCATTGGCAACTTCTTGTTATGTCTATGCAAGACAACTATGCTTTGTGGTTCTGTTCATTGCACATGCCTCCTCCCACACAACTCAGACAAGCAATTGATTGGTAAGAACCTCAATGTTTGGACTTTCTTTGTTATATAAATGAATGCTAAAACCTTTTTTTATATACAGTTCTATTCCAGCAAGTATGATGATGGGTGGGAGATCAATTGTTAATAGTAGAAAGATTGCTCGGATTTCTCTCAAGGTTTGACATATGCTAAAGCCATACTTTGTTATAATTGTTTTATTTTAATGTTATTCACTAACTATTATCAACTGTGATGATATATTGTAGTGTAACAAACAAAATGGGTCATATGAGTGCGGATACTATGTAATGTATTGGATGACCCATATTGTTCGTTCTCACATCACAAGTCGCTGGGAAACGGTAATATTTAACTTTAACAAATTTTGATTTTTTCCCAAATGTTGAATTCATATACACTAATTAATATGAATTGTCTTTTGTAGAGATTCAAGACTACTACACCAGTTCCTGAGAAGTCACAATTATTCATTAGGAACGCTGCTGCGAAGTATATAATTAGATTATACAGTAGCTCTTAGATTTAAACATTGCATTTGATTAGATTGAATTTTCTTAGACTTTGTACTTTATTTGATGTTCAAATACATTTGAACATTTGTTTGTTATGTTCAAATTGAATTTGTGTACATGTTTTTATATGCAGGTCTGTTTTTGTGGTAGTGGATATCACAAAAACAGACCTGCAATTTTAAAAAACTGCAGGGGAATGTGCCGCGGTTGTAACCACAACCGCGGCATATAATGTTTCGTTATTTTTTAAAATGAGACATATGGTCGCGGTTAGTGCTAGAACTGCGGCATATAGTGGACAAGTTTTTTTTTTTTAAAAAATGGATTTAGGCGATAGCCGCGGTCATAACCGCGGCCTAAAGTCTCTGACTTACTACCGCGGCTGAATATGCCGCGGTTCGTAAACCGCGACGTATAGTGAAAAATAACCACGGTAAAAGCCCCTCGCTGCACTAGTGTCTTAATCATTTTTGTAAAGAACTATTTTATAATTCTGAATAATCCAATTCTAACTTTGTTTTTTATGACTTTTATAAAAATATATATTAAAAATAATCACCTAGTTTTTAAAATCATTCAAATTTTGGAAAATCTTAATTGGAGAATCTTATATTTTTATGGTTTTGAAAATCATCACCAGCGACAACTCTATCTAAGGCTATCGGCGGTGTCATTTATTAGAGTCCTAGTTTCAAGTAACGATCAAATGGTTTTGGTCGTTTCTGCCATACGATCACCATGTCATCAAGGACGCCTTCATCGAAACTCCTACGCGCTCTAAACGCTTTTTGAAGTAGTGGATTTGCTCCATTTTTCGTCGTGCATGGTGGCATGTCTATTAGTAATTCAGAGCGTCGAGTTCTCTGCCATACGGTCTCGTCTCCTCTCAAGCAGCTATTCAGAGCATCAATGTTGCTCTTTTTTCTTTTTGAAGTACCTTGATTGGAGAATCTTGGATTTGTATGGTTTCTCTCCCCTATTCATCCATAACTTCTTCGAATGTCATCTCTTCTAACCTCTTTTTTGTTACCTTTGCATTTGACTTATCCATATATTTTTTTCTCCCATTAAAAATATGGCTTTTCGTAGTTTATTTATAGTCGCGTATACTCTCCAAAAATGATCTCTTTATTATCCACGAGATGACAACAATGCATTCCTCAATAATGATTTGCAAGAAGAGATTTACATGGAATAACCTCTCACATTTATTGCTCTGGGAGTCTTTTGGGTTGGTATTTCGTCTTGCAAATCATTAACAATTTGATGTCACTCGAGTGCAAAAGCAAAAATATTTTCACTAAGTTTTATGAATTATATTAATAACAAGCTTGGTATATACTATTTGTATACATTAGCTTGAGGTGGGGTGTTAGATATGTTATCTTTATGTTATCTTTATCTTTTATCTTTAGTTAATTTATTATTATTTATTATGTGTATTTTAGGCTTATTCCATATTTTTTCTATTACAAATAAAGGATCCTATGTCTATATTCAACCAAAGAAGATTAATCCCAAACATATTTTTCATTATATTCAACAAAATTAAAAAATATAAATTAAACTATTTTAGAAAACCTTTAAGATATTTTAAAGGTTTTGTAAAACCGTTTAACATATTTTTTAATTTTATATTCTAATTTAAATTTTAATAAATAATTAATTTATTTTAATAATTTAATATAAATTTTTTGAATTCACAAATTTTTAAAATTATTTTTATTATAAAATGTAAAAAATATATGGTTTATTTTAATATAATTTAATGTATGTTATTATTTTAATAATTATTATAAGAAATTTAGTAGTAATAATAATAATAATAATAAAATATTATTAATAATACTATAAAATAAAATTTAATATATTTTAACATATTAAAATATTAAAATTAATTAATTATCTATTAATTTTAAATTAAAAAACAAAATTTCAAAAAATATATTAATCCCGAATCTATTTTCGAAAACTGAATCTGTTAACATAATTTATTTCGAATTTAACAAATTTTTAAAATTATATTTATTATAAAATTTAAAAAATATCGAGTTTATATAAATATAATTTAATATATATTATTATAATTATAACAATAATAATTGTACTAAATATAATAATAACAACTGATAATAATATTAATAATAATACAAAATCTAATTTAATATATTTTAACATATTAAATCATATTAATATATTAAAATAAATTAATTATTTATTAAATTTAAATTAAAAAAAATATTTTAAATGGTTTTCGAAAACCATTTAACATAGTTTTTAAAATTTAGTATTTTAATTTAAAGTTTAGTAAATAAATAATGAATTTTAGTATTTTAATATATATTTTTTTAAAATTTAACAATTTTTTTAAATTATTTTTATTATAAAATTTACAAAACATTTATTTTATTTTAATATAATTTAATATAATTTACTCTATGTTATTATTTTAATAATTATTATAATAATTGTAATAATAATAATAATACTAAAAATAATAATAATATAATGAATAATAATATTAAAACTAATTTAATATAAATTTATCATATTAAAATATTAAAATAAATTAATTATTTACTAATTTTAAATTAAAGAAAAAAATTTAAAAACAAATATATTAGTCGGTTCTCGAAAATATGTTAAACGATTTTAAAAAACGTTTGACATATTTTTTTCTTTTTTTTTTCAATTTAAAATTTAATAAATAATTAATTTATTTTAATATTTTTATATAATATTTTTGAATTTAAAAAAATCCTTAAATATTTTTATTATTAAATTGAAAAAATATTTAGTTTATTTTAAAATAATTTATTATATGTTATTATTTTAATTTTTATTATGATAATTTTAATAATCATAATAATAGATAATGTCAGAAGTCATTTAAAACGCACCAAAACCCATCTGAGCGGACGCCAGGTGTCAAGCAAAGGAAGTCTGAGATTCAGAAAGTGGAAAACATGTGTGTGTGTCGCAAATTGGATGAACATTTTGACAGTAGAGTAAAACTTAAATTTCATAAGTTTCGTGCCACTTCTCTGTATGCACTAGCCATCTTTAACCTTCTTAAATCTCCTCATTCTCTCTAAAATCTCTTCATCCTCTCTCTAAGAAACACTCACTTTCTCTTCTCCGATCACCACTCAGGGACCGCTGAAGCACTCCCGGCGTTAAGAGCTTCCGTTTAAACCGATTGGTTTATGATTCTGAGCTGGTGAGTCTCTTCCTCTCTAGTACGTTAGTTTACATCTGGCATGCAACTCTCTAATTCTGGTTGCCTGATGGGATAGTATAATTCTGACTGTTCTGGTCTCTCTGTTTAGTCTAGTACTCTTAAAACAGGATTGTCGAACGTTAGGTCTTTGGTAGTGGGGAGCTACATTTTGCCTCGTTAAGCATTCGGTTACGTATAGAGGTAAGGGAAGCTTATATAATTTGATTTATATTCTTGTTTGAACGTTGGTATGTTTGCATGCTATGTTGTTTGGATTATTGGTTGAATATGAAATATGTATGTGTTGCTTGTTTAGAAGTATGCATGGATGACTGATGCATGTTGTGAATTGAGATGAGATAGAATTGATATTCAAATGTGATAGTATGGTCGAACGTTATTAGCGAGCGTTCGGTGATTCTTAGGAGTATCTGGTCTTACCTTAGTTCTCATGTCTTGAGGATAGAGTATAAGAGTCTTCTTGTAATACTATATAGGAGTGGTTAAACTGTGACCTGGAGTTCATGTTAACCATTCTGTTACTCTTTAAGCGTCCGTCTACATTAAGTTCTTCTACTACAAGGAATTTCGTTAGTGGAGTTCGTGTTATAATAATAGATATATATAATGAGTGTTCGGCTTAAGTGTGGTCCTTCTTTAGAATTCCTAAACAGCTTTATGTGAGTTTATTAGTGATCAGTCTTGGATCAAGCATTCGGTCTCAATAGCGTTCGTCTAATAGTATTCGGTTTTCCACAGGGCTCGGTCTTAAACCAAGCACTGGGTCTCGTTTCTGTAATATATTATTATTTGTTTAGAATCAGAATCTCCATTTTAAAATAGATAGCGTTCGTTACCCCATAATTTCTCGTCAGTGTGAGTATTTCGTATAAGTCATTATTGGTCTTTAAAAAGTGTTCGGCCTAGAGACTTAGTACTCAGCCTAGGCTTCGTAGCGTCCGGTTAAATTCTTAGGAGTTGGTTTATTGAGGTAGATGAGTAGTGTGACATCCGGGCACTGACGAGGGCGGGGAGTGACGCCGGTGCAAGAGGCATGGTGCAGGGGGCACAGACAAGGAGCGGCTCCTGGCAGCTTCGAGTGGAAGGGGTACATGGACGAATCGAACATACACTAGAATGAGAGAGATTTGGAGACTGTGTAGGTATGAGACTATACAGTTGAAGGATAGCTTAAAGGAATTGATTTGACTACTCATATCACCAAAATGCATTTGCTTTTTGGTAGCTTGACTCATAAGAACTTCATGGTTAAGCGTGCTTAGCCTAGAGTAATTCTGGGATGGGTGACCTTCTGGGAAGTTTTCCCGGAAAGTGTGCGAGTTCTATAATCTTATGTAAGGTCGTTCGGTAGTAATTGTCTCGTATAGAATTAAAATATCGTAGTATATTAAATCATTTTAAACTATTAAAATAAATTAATTATTTATTAATTTTGAAATAAAAAAGAATTAAAAAAATATGTTAAGTGGTTTTCAAAATCATAACGAATTTGAAAAATTATTTAACATATTTTTTTTAATTTTGATGTTTAATTTAAAATTAATAAATAATTAATTTATTTTAATATGATTTGATATATTAAAATATGTTAGCTTTGTTTTTATATTATTATTATTATTATTTGTTTTAGTATTATTATTATTGTTATTGAAATAATAATTAATAAAATAATAACATATATTAAAATAAACTAAATGTTTTTAAAATTTTATAATTAAAGTAATTTAAAAAAATTATTAAAATTGTTAAAATTATAATTAATCTATTAAAATATAAAAATTTATTAATTATTTATTAAATTTTAATTTAAAAATTAAAATTTAAAAAATATGTTAAAGAGATATGGAAGTCCCTTAACATAGGCTTCAACTGAGACTGTTTAAGTCTTCAACAATTTTCTAAAATTTTGAATAGTTTTCAAAAATTGTTGATGATTTTTAATATATATCTTTATATAAATCATAAAAAACAAAGTTTGAATTCAATTATTCAGAATTATAACATACTTCTTTACAAATATTATTAAGAAAAAAAGTCAAAAAATTCGGTTTCTCATAAACCCTAACCTTAATAGTGTTATTTTCGTAAATAAAAGAAACTGCACAGAAAAAAAAACGTGCGGAAGATGCCGTGGAAAGGATGAGATTTGGACCATAAAACCGCTGTGCGACCGACAAATTTAGTGGCATACAGGGCAAGAAATACGAATGTAGACTCCTACGTGTCCACATACTATATGAAAGGTTACAAATATTGAATGCTTTAGTTTGTTTGTGCTTGCATTCGGGACCTAAAATTTTATGCATGATGTATATTTTTCTATTTTAAAATTTTATGCATGATGTATAATTTAATTAATATTGTCACTACAAAAATCTCTATTCTGGGAGTTATTTTTATTAAGAAGTATATTTTTCGCAGTTGTAAAAAACCGTTAGGAAAAGTTATGTTCCTAAATAATTATTGATGGATTTTTTTTAAACCGTCTAATTTTTAGGGATTTTAAGAAAAAACGTTAGTGTAACATCCCAATTATATAATAACAATATTACATAATAAAGACGTCATCATTCAAATATAGAGAACAGTCATAATACGACATGTAAGAAATTACAGTCATTCACCAATAACAGACACTGAAAATTTAAATTAAACAGTGGAAAGGATTAAACACTACAAGTGTTTAATCAGGAAACTATAAGAAGACAACTCCGCAACATCAGCAACTTCTAGCTCTTGCTTCAAGGGAAACCTCTTCGACAACGCCTGCTCCCATCCAAGTGGATGATCATCGCCAAAGAAACATACCCAAACAGTACATAGCAAAAACAATGCAAGGGTGAGCTAGATATAAAAACATGTTATATAGATAGAACAGTTAAATTCAATGTTATCATACTTAGATTCGTATAAAAGAACAATTAGAGCATATTCAATAAACCATAATTCCATCCACTCATACAACATGCAAAAGTCATCCAAGCATGGTAAACCAACATTATAATACTTGTTACTTTATACCCCGACTTGTTACTTTATAGACCAACTCGTTACTTCATAGAAATACTCGTCCGGACTAGAATGAATTCTGTGTAGCTTCGATGTTCGTGCACTCGGGTGATGTAGTAACTGGAACTCTCATCAGCTGCCACCCGAGGTTAGTCCTATCTGTCCAGATACCCTAGGACTAGGACCTCCTGCCGTTCCCACACATGATGTACCCCCTCTACGTGAGGACGAGTACTCACGGAACATCAGGATGAACAACCGGCTAAGCTTCCCACATTCATTCTTTACACCAACTGATCTCACCGAGAGATCTAAATTTCCGATTCAATCCGACCATTTTAAATCTCATGATATTTCTTTTGGATCAACAATGTACATCATAAACCACTTATAACCATACTCCAATTATGAATAATCAGATACCACCATATTATCCCAACAATTCCAACATATTTCATACACTCACATAATTCATGTCATAAATAATATTCCAAACATTTGTACACATAATTCAGTCCAAAAGCAAAAGAACTTAAAATTCAACATTTTACAGAACACTATTCATCCGAACACTATTCACATACTTCCCACATAAATCATATCATATCATGCATTCCAAACATTCCTCATACATGACAATATGTTAAGCAAACAACAATAATCAATCCAAAATAAAAATAAACTTAGATAACATACTGAGTAGAATACTATTTACACGAGCCAAACATTAATTGGACGAACACCATTTCCGTACACCTGGACGACCACGATTTTGGACGAACGTCATATTCAGAACGGACGAACGCTCCTTGAACAACTTTGGACGAACGTTCAATTAACAGGCCGAACACTTCTTTGGACGAACGTTCAACTATTCGGACGAACGTTCAACTATTCGGACGAACGTTCACTTGCCAACTGAAGGACGGACGCTCATCAACAATTCTTGGACGAACGCGCCACTACGAAGCTTGGACGAACGCGCAACAACGAAGCTTGGACGAACGCGCGACAAGCTTTTGCGGACGAACGCTCATACCTCAAAAACGAACATACGCGGACGTTCGTTCATAACCGAACACTCACTCCGGAACAATGCGGACGAACGTCCAATTTCACTAGAATTGGACGAACGTTCTAAACTTGGCCGACTGGTCGAGCTTTGTTGGGACGAACGTCCCAAACTTTTGGACGAACGTTCATTTGGCTAAGCCAATTTAGGGACGAACGTCCAATTTGAAACCAAATTGGACGAACGGTTCTGCAGAATTTCTGCAGAATTGCAGATTTCCAGAAACATCAAATTCAACCCTTTCTTCCCATATTTTTACCCAGATTTGCATCATACAAAGCATATACAATCAATCAAATCAAAGATCTAGCTCCCCTTACCTCTTGAAGATTTCCTTGGATTACTTCCATAGAGTTTGATCTCCTTCCAACTTCAAAAGTTCTTCACTTCTCCTCTTTCCCAGAACTGCCAGCCACTCTTCAACTCTTCCAAATGCACCACCAAAGCCTCCTTGCAGCGTCAACAGCAGCTCCCACTTCTCCCCTCTCAAATTTGGCAGTAAGAATTTCCCTTCCCGGCAGAACCCATAGCTCCCCCCCTTTTAACCTCCCAAACTCTTCCCCTTTTAAGAAGTAGAACCCATGCACTCCCCTACCCCTTCAACAGATGCCCCCCGTGAAGCCACTTCCAAGTAAAACCAAATTCTCCTCCTTTTTCATGGCATCCCGTGACTCCCTAAAGGCTTCCCCCACTCCTTTAAAAATAATAAAAGAAATACGAATGTAGACTCCTACGTGTCCACATACTATATGAAAGGTTACAAATATTGAATGCTTTAGTTTGTTTGTGCTTGCATTCGGGACCTAAAATTTTATGCATGATGTATATTTTTCTATTTTAAAATTTTATGCATGATGTATAATTTAATTAATATTGTCACTACAAAAATCTCTATTCTGGGAGTTATTTTTATTAAGAAGTATATTTTTCGCAGTTGTAAAAAACCGTTAGGAAAAGTTATGTTCCTAAATAATTATTGGTGGATTTTTTTTAAACCGTCTAATTTTTAGGGATTTTAAGAAAAAACGTTAGTATTAGTGGGGATTTTGTACAAACTGCCATTATTTGCAGGGATTTCATTAAAACTATTGGAACTAATTGGGGTTTTCAAAACCGTCTTTACTCGCAGGGTTTTTTTTTTCAAAAACCACCAAAAATGTATATAGATCAATTTTTTTTTTCGTTTTTGATTGTTAAAATATGATTATGATAAAATTGTTTTAAATAACAAAATAAACAATGAAATAATATGAACTAAAATTGAATATTATTATATAAAATAAACTACATTGTTTAACATATTAACATGATTCATACAACTATAAAAATTAAAGAGAAAGATGTTCAATAACAATGTTTAACACTAAAAATATGGTTAAGAAAGATGTTCAATAACAATGTTTAATTTTTTTCTTCTTCATTACATTCATCGTTTGACATGCTTCTTTGATATACCTATAATATAACATAATAGTTAGTCAATAATATATTTAACAGAAAATAAAACTTTGAGTTTTAAATATATATTTAATATATTTAAAACCTAAAGTTTAATGCAAGAGGGTGTTATGTCTAGTGCCTTAGATAATGTTATCATGTAAGAAGGTGTTATGTCTGGTGCCTTAGATAATGTTTTAATACACAAGCCACCCCATCTATTTAACAACAACTTTGAGAAATTTGTGAGTTCTTAAACACCAATACTACACCGCCACAAGATTTTGAGACATGCAAAGGATGGGTTTTAGGCAAAGAAATCAATTCCCAAAACAAACCATACACATAAGAAGTCTATAAAATACCATGATAAGACCTTAAGCACCATTAGTTGAATATAGTGAAACTATATATGAGATTAATCTCACTTATGTTGAATATACACATAAGGTCTTTTATTTATAATAGAAGAAATATAGGCTAAGCCTAAAATACAAATAAGAAATAATAACAAACTAACTAAAGATAAAAGATAAATATAAAATAAAGATAACATATTTAACATTCCCCATCAAGTTGGAGCATACAAATTCTATATAACAAGCTTGGAACAAATAAACTCAATTTGAAATATATGATTTGTCTTCAAGAGTGCGCGACAAACAGATGTGCAATCACATGTCGACGAACAACTAACAACAACTTATAGATTAAACAGTGGTGGAAAACTACGAAACTTCAACTAGCACCATGAAACTTCAAGTAGAATGACTTTGACAAAGAAGGACAATGACAAACTAAAGGGGTTGGATTGCCATCAAGTAAGTATGGGGCCTGTAGTGACTGAAAGCGACAAAACTGCAGGGAGTACCATCTTTGACTAGTGGGGTCTGTAGTGGTTGAAAGCGACAAAACTGTAGGGACTGCCATTTCTGACTAGTGGGGATTGCAAGCCTGTAGTGGCTGGAAACATACTCCCCTTCACAGTGAAGGGTGCAAATGACGGCACACCGATGACAAATCGTGAAAGTGGAATATCATAGTATTCTCCTTTATTCATCAAAGGACCCAAAAACAAATCTGACAAAGGCTTGGTGAAATTGTTGACTAAGATTTTGAATATCGCCAGAAATATACTCCCTAAGCAACCTTCAACCCATGACTTTGGTGTTGAAATTCCTTGGTGTTAACCTGACTGTCCTTGGAGACTTGTAAATAAATGAAATCCAACAGGAGCATCACAACTACTATGGAGGGAGAGATGGAGGTCTGGTGTGGCACAGTGTGGTTCCGTCACCAAGAAGGTGGCGCGTGACAAACACGTGTTTGAGCGCAGCTGAAACAAGGCGACGTGTGGCGGCGCGTTGAGAGGAATCTGGTCCTGTCTGCGACGGGTTTGGCTTTCGCTCAAGGAGAAGACCTAGATCCATTGGTCATCAGACAAAACTGTGAGGGTGGCCGGCGGGTTTGGCCATCGCTCAAGGATACGATCAAGATCCACTGGTCACCGGACGAAATTGTCACGGTAGCTGACAGCGTATGGAGGCCGGCAGTGAAGAGTTGACAGATGTGGTGCTCATGGTGGCACATGGATGAGAACTAGTCTTTGGCACCGTTGGGGATGGTTATTTCTCGAGGAGGCGATCTAGATACGCTAGTCGCCGAACTAAACTGTGTTGACAAAGACGACGACGGCCGACAATAACCGATGGCCCGACGGTGGTCGACGATGAACGAAGGTGGACAATCGGAGGTGAACGACGACAACTGTGACATCCCAAAAATACAGTCATAACTATAAATTCAGAAAAATCACATTTAATAATAATTCAATACAGTTTTCCACTAAAAATTAAAAACCGAACAAACGCTCAAAGACGAACGTCCTTGAGTACAGATCCAACATTTAAGAACGAGCGCGCACGTCCATAGAGTTTACAAATTAAAACCGAACGTACAAATAACCTGACCGAACGGTTTACACAGGACAATACCGAACGGTCTAACATCACTTAAAACGAAAACATGAAGTGGTCGAACGACCACCCAAACCAACAATTCAAAGCCGAGCGTCTCATTGCTCGGTCTTCACTTCAACTTCTAGTAGGTTCTCTTCGTTCAAGACCTCTTCCAAACGCTCGTCTCCCTCTGCTCACATCCACACGGATGATCATTGCAATGACAAGACGGACGTACATGACGAGACAACACAAGGAAAAACGCAGGGTAAGCTTATGTAATTTAACTCATGCATCAACACACAATTCAGATAAACAGTTCATTGCACCCAAACATATCAACGCATGCATTCATCAAATATCAACACACTTAGACGTATGTACAAAATAAAACTCAACACGACTGACTGTCCGGACTGTATGAAATCTGTGTAGCTTCGGTGTTCTTGCACCCGGGTGATGTAGTAACTGGAACTCTCATCAGCTGCCACCCGAGGTTAGCCCTATCTGTCCAAATAACCACCAGGACTTGGACCACTTGCCATTCCCACACATGACGTACCCCCTCTACGTGAGGACGAGTACTCACGGAACATCAGGATGAAAAACCGGTTAAGCTTCCCACATTCATACTTTACAAATCTCAATAATCAAATTCTGAGTCATTCCTCCCCGGAACGCTCTTTCAAAAGTCATAACTTTCCATTCATCTCATATACTCTTCATCATTTACTATTCATCATTTATCATTCATCATTTATTGTTCATCATTTAATATTCATCATTCCATAATCATTTTCATCATTCATAAGAAAAACCACCAAAACCGAACGTTCTGTCCCCAAGGACCGAGGACGAACGCTGTAAGTAAGACCAAAGGACGCTCGTTCGAATAAGAGTACGAACGACATAATTTCAATGACGTACGGGAATAGCTGCACAATATACTGTTCATTGGACAAACGTTATTTACCTTGAGAATCAGTTTAAGGGACTGACGCTCGTGAATATTCCAGGAGTAATTTAAGTGTAGAGGCCCTAGGCCGAATGCATCAAATGCGAACGTTTCAAGACTTCAAGGGAACGTTTATAAGACTTCTCAATCTGGAAATTCACTTCAAGTCAATGACCGAACGTAGCAAATATGAAGTTTGGACGTACGCTAATTTACGATAAGAGTACGAGCGCTCAAAATAATACCAAGTGTCATTCAGGACGAACGCTCAGCATAAGACCGAGCCTCATTTTGAGCGAGCGCTCAATGTAAGACCGAACACCATTAAGAGCGAGCGCTCATTATAAGACCGAGCCCCATTTTAGGACGAACGCTCAATATAAAACCGAAAACACTATTTGAACGAGCGCTCATTATAAAACCGAGCACCCTTAAGGACGAACGCTCAGTGTGAGACTGAGCACCAATTAGAGCGAACGCTCAGTTCAAAACCGAGCACCATTAGGGCGAACGTTCAGTTCAAAACCGAGCATCATTAGGACGAACGCTCAGTTTAAGACCGAGCCTCAGTTTCAACGTACGTTCAGTGTAAGATCGAACGCTTTCATTACGAACGTTGGGTGTAAGACCGAACGTTCAATATCTCAGATTGATAGATCTTGAAAATAAACTAAGGGACTTTTGAAGAAGTATTACAAACTGAAACATGCACTATTACATATACATTTACAAGTACAAAAGAAAGAAGTTTATCAAAAGTACTAGACTCAACAGTGCCAGACCGAACGCTCAAACAGAGCATTCTAGGATGAGGACGCTCGTCCTCAACCAAGGATTTAGCCAAATGACAGAATCAACATTTCAACCATATTGCTAAGGAAAAACCGAACGCATATTATCAATGGAAATAAAAACATGGAATTTGTCAAAGAATACTCAGATACAACAGTGCTTGGCCGAACGCTCAAGCATAGCAATTTAGGACGAGGACGTTGATAATGCTAAATTTTACCATATTCTAAGCATCATTTTAGTAGCAAAATCAACTCCTTTCTAACTTATAACTTGTTAAATCCTCTTCTTTTGTCTTGTTTTCTGAATATTTGTGTTTTTGGCTACTTTGATGTACTTTCATCAATAATCCCTTATTTTGTAGCTAAAAATGAGCTTGGAAGAGTCTCCAACAATGTATAGAGCAAACCAAAGCAAGCACATGCAAGAGGACGCTCGTCGCCAGAGAGAACGCTCGTCCTCGTCCAGAAAAAGAGAAGAGCGGACGCTCGTCCAGGACGAAATGGACGCTCGTCCAAGCCAGGCAGAAGAGGACGCTCGTCCAAGCCAGGCAGGACGCTCGTCCACCGGAGAGAGAATTGGACATTCGTCCAGCTAGCAGAGTGGACGTACGTCCAGCTAGCAGGGAGGACGCTCGTCCTGTGGACTTACGAGAGGACGCTCGTCCAGCGAGCTAAGAAGAGGACGCTCGTCCAGATAGAGCAGAGGACGCTCGTCCAGTGAGAGAAGAGGCGCTCGTCCATAGGCGCTCGGTGAACGCTCGGCAGCGAGAAGTGACGCTCGTCCAGGACGCTCGTCTACTTTAGTGGACGTTCGTCCACTTTTAGCTTCCAGAGAGTCTCGCGCCCGGGCGCGACTGACAGAGGGCGCCGGGCGCGATTTTTCTGATGTGGCAGACAGTGTCTATTTAACCCTAAAACACGAAGGGGTTTGGGTCTTTGGTTCTTTGGAGGTGCGATTTCACGTTTGGAGCTCATGGAGGGCGTGAGGAGCTTGTGGGAACATCTCCTCCTCTTCCTTTGGGTCTCCTTCTTCTTCCATCTTCCATGTTTGTAAGCTTTAGGATTCTAATGGAGAACCAAACCCATCTTGTTGGGATTAGTTGTAGCCTTTGAATTCTTGTGTAATTGTTGAATGATTTGAATATATATATGCCTTTTCTATCAATTGCTAGTATTCTTGTTTCTGATCTTAAAGCTTGCATGTAATGGGAACGTTGATGACTTGATTTTGGGGTTTTATGGATTATGGGAACGTAAGATGAAACCCGGAACTGAAATAGGAGTCCTTGTGGGTCATTGATTCTAGGAATGGAAGATGATTCACATGTTGTCTTAGATCCCAGCTCTTTAATGCGGGTTTTGCTTGTTAGATTGCCAAGGAATTGGGGTTTGATAAGGAAAACCTAGGCTCTTTCACCTAAGGAATTAGGGCTAGAGTGTTTTAGTGGATTGACTTTAGTAAATTGATAGAGAGGAGACGAAAATTGGTTATACACAAGAGTGCATTGGTGAAAACTAGCCTTAGCAATGTCATTTCATACCTTTTCTAGTCTTTTCCATTTTCAAGTGCCTTCAATACCAAAGTCCAACCTTGTAATTATGTATGAATTTATCTTTCTGCACTTGTTCTGTAAATTGATGTTATGTTCTTGAGTCTATATGAGTTGTTAATCGCACAATTCTCTAGTATTACGAGTCTCTTGGGAAAACGATACCCGGTCTTACCGGTTTATTACTTGAACGATTCGGTGCACTTGCCGAAATCGAGCCCAACAAGTTTTTGGACTAACAAGTTTTTGGCGCCGTTGCCGGGGATTTGGGGATTGAACCCGAGTCCTAGCAACGGCTAACAAGTTTTGGGTTAAACAGACGTTTGTCCTCAACCAGGATCCTATCCAGATGACAAAATCCTATTTTCATTATGTTGGCCAAGAAAATCGAACGGTCAATGACCGTCCAGAACGAACGTACAATATTTCATGGGAAAATTCATTTTTCATCAAAGTCACATGATTTCATTCGTTCATATCAAACCAAAATCTCAAATTTCATATATCTCATTTCATCCAACGTCTCATACGTCATACGTAACGTAATCATATATCATTTTCATTCCATAAAACGAACGTTCACATAAATCAAGCATAACAACCTCATACAATCAAAATAACGAACGTTCATGCAATCAACCCTAGCAACATCACACAGTGAAATAACGAACGTTCATACCATCATGTATATCATTCATCATGCATTACTCCCATACAGTAAAATAACGAACGTTCACACATAACATGCATCACAAACAGTTAAATTAAGTAAGCTTCCCTTACCTGGAAATGAACGAACGTCCACAGACGCACCACACTCTTCTTCACTACGTTTCCCCTTCCCCCGCTCGTCAACGCTCGTTAACCAAACTACAATGAACGAGCCCCAACGCCAAATCAGATCTAACCATTTCTAAGAATGATGACGAACGTATGAATCTCGTAATTGGGTTTGCATGCGTTATACTGAACGTCAGCATGAAGGAAAGACTTACCAGCTTAGTCTTCACGAAACGAACGGTTCTTCTGGAGTCCTTGACGCCGTGCGTCCTTCAATGTTGCCGGAACACTGGTTGGAGGAGATGAATTGGGTGGTTTTCCTTAGGGAGAAGGCGTAGAGAGTGTAGAGAGAAGGTTTAGAAATCAAGGAAAGAGGGTGAAGAGGAAGAACACTTCAGAAATAAAACCTGGAGACGCGTGTAAAAGGGAGTGGGAATATTCCCGAAACATGTTTCCCACTCAGCCGAACGCTCGTCCCCAATCAGCCAGCGCACGTTCCACTCGGACAGCGCACTCTACTATGCTTCTGATAGCCCATGCCGGACGGTCGTCCTCTCTTAGGCGGACTCCATTACCGAAAACGCACGTTCACACCCTGGCAGCCATGCTGGACGTCCACTCAGCGGTCGCCACGTGGTTTCCACCTCCAATTCCTGACTCAGCTCCGCGTGCGACAGTCTGGCGTCCGTCAGTGGATGTCAGGCGCTGCTGCTCGCCCTCCTGCTGCCACGTGGACTCCACCGAACGTACGCATTTTCTGAGGCCTGACAACAACCAATGACGGACGGGGGGAGGGGAGGGATAGCGACAATGGAGAGATGGTCTTGTTGTCGGAAATACTTAAGAAGGGCGAGGTCAGACACTACAAGCCTGATCTTGAGGCTGAGAAAGACATGATTACTCATTGAGGTATTTCAAAAAAGATGAGATTTTTAACGTCACCGGTGGCAGCGACCACGACCATCAACAGTAAGAGACTCAAACAACCTTCTCTGATATCAATTTGAATATAGTGAAACTATATATGAGATTGATCTTCCTTGTGTTGAATATGGGCTAAGTCTAAAATACAAATAAAAAATAATAACAAACTAACTAAAGATAAAAAATAAATATAAAATAAAGATATTATATCTAACAAACTACATTTAGAATTCTTTCATGACATCTAATTATAATTTTCATGAACACACATAGGTTATTCTTTATATATGAAAATGTGCTTGAACCTAAACTAAAAGAGAAGCTACAAATATATGAAAGTCTGCATATATATATATATATATATATATATGTATATATATATATATGTATATATATATATATGTATATATATATATATATGTATGTATGAAGTGTCTGTTGTATTGTGTAATATGGCAAAGATTAATTTAATGTTTTAACTATAACAGTGGCAGTATCTTTAATTTTTTAACATTATAATATATGAATTAGTGGATTACAATGGATAGATTATTCTTAAATGTGTGGAATTAAAATAAATTTTAATCTAAAATTTAATTACATCGTATTATTTTTGGTTAATGCAAAAATTATATATGTGAGCAATTAATGTTTTTAAAATGATAAAAACTAAAAACTATATTACGTGTTCAATTATACATTTGTGTAATACTAAACTACTGATTTATTTTTAATGATCTAGAAGTAAGTTTTGGCAAAGGAAATAGATAATGGGTTCACTAAGAAAACTGGGTCTAAAGAATGTAGAAATTTAATGATCGAGAAGAAACATTGTCACAATGCTTTTGGTTTAGCATATAAGCAATGTAGTCGACACTAGTTGAATGAAATTAAGAAGCAAGTAAACAATACAAAACAAATTATCTACCCATTGCATCCTATTGAACAGAAACGAAGCTGCAAGCAATGTACATACATAGATATATGGCCTGCCCAAGAAAAAGAAAAGGACATGGTTATGAAATTGAGAGGTCAGGAAGTGCTAATACATTAAATTAGGTGTTCGTGGGTTCGGCCCCATGGTGATGTCAAAATGTTCCGATAAGGTTGAGATCCCATAATCCAGTTGCGTTATTCTCTCTCTTCTCCTTGTCCTAGCCGTGGGGAGGGTGCCTGTAGAAGACACTCAAGTCAGCTAGTGACTTTGCGTAATAATATTATAATTAAGATTGGTCATGAGAGTTCGTTACCTAACAATCGATTAAACATATATTTAAAACGAGTTTACCAACTTTCATTATTCCATTAATTGTCAATCAATGATTGTTATTATTATTGATTATCCTTTAATTACTACTGGAGATATGTTCACCACACTCTCTCCAAACTTCAGGTTCATAATCTTCTCTCTCAACTTGGGGTTCACCACTATCTCTCTCAACTTGGGGTTCACCATCCTCTCTCTCAACTTCAGTTCACCACTCATAACAACTTCGGGGTCACCAAAATATTTCAACATATGAATATACTGAGGCTTTGACACCATGTGTACAACGTACAAGTGAGCTTGACCATTCAATATGACAATGTTGACCAGATGACATGCATCTTTATCAGATTATAGTTCCAACCTTTCTTCTAAAATAGAAACACCACCCACTGAATACCACCTTTAACACAAATCTGTATAATGCAATTTCAAGCTACGATGATTTTGTCTTTGAGATATGACTTATAAGTATTAATGTTGAATATGTCTTAAGTTTACAATACTTCTTGATTGTTTGGCATCTTATAATTATGTTATTTTTACCACACTCACACTCGATGATTCACTTTCGTAAGATCACGGTAGGATTGCCAAGCCACAGATAATAGAAGTGGAGTAATTACCTATCTTTAACATTCTATAGTTTTGCCAATTAAGCAACACTATTTGGCACTATTGTTTTGACTATGATTATAATCTCCTTAGGTAATGAAAATGACATGTTTTCCTTTTAAACTACAGTAACTACTTAAATTTACTCCAAGCATTTGCTATCTTAATCTATGCTTATCCTAAACGCTATCTAGACTCTAAAGAAAACCCATATGAAATAAGATATACTCCCATAAAAAATGCCAAATGTGCTTCGAAATCCCTAAATACGCTTCTGTTTTTGAAATCCCCAATTGCGATTCTTCTCTCTTTGTAATGTAGATCACCAATTCTTTTCAATCACGAACTCAACAATCCCTCTATCAAAAATACCCAAATTCATTTTCTTTGCTCGAAACCCCTAATTCTATTAACATTAAGTTTTTTTCCCAAATGTAAACCCTAATTCCACGTCACCCTTTTATTGGCTTAAGATCACACAATCAATATCATACGACAACAAAATATGCACAACACAAATTCAAAAATAAGTCAACATTATCTATTTAAACATCGTGAATAGAATTGGACTTGATTAATACACATACCAAGTATGGACGAAGTTTAAACTTCTTTAAAAGTGGAGACAAAGTTGAAACACTACAGTGAAACTAGGAATAAAGTAAACAATTAAACCTAATAATAATAATAATAATATTGAAAATAATAATAATAATATGACTAATAATATAAAATCTAATTTAATATATTTTATCATATTAAAATATGAAAATAAATTAATTATTTATTCATTTTAAGTTAAAGAACAAAATTTAGAAAAATATATTAAACGGTTTTTGAAAACATATGTTAACAATTTTAAAAAGCGTTTAACATATTTTTTAAATTTTGTTTTCAATTTAACTTTTAATAAATAATTAATTTATTTTAATAGTTTAATATAAATTTTTTGAATTTAAAAAATATTTTACATTATTTTTATTATAAAATTTAAAAAATATTTAGTTTATTTTAATATAATTTAATACATGTTATTATTTTAATATTTATTATGATAATTATAATAATCATAATAATACTAAAGATAATAATAATTTTCAAAACTGTCTTCAACAGTTTTCTAAAAATTTAAAAAATATGTTAAAGAGATTTGGAAGTCCCTTAACATAGGCTTCAACAGTTTTTTCAAAACTGTCTTCAACAATTTTCTAAAAATTTAATGGTTTTCAAAAAATAGATGATTATTTTCAATGTATATTTTTATAAAAATCATAAAAACAAAGTTAGAATTCGATTACTGAGAATTATAACATAGTTCTTTACAAAATTGATTGTGAAAAAAAGTCAAAAAATGTAGACTCGTAGGTGTCCACATAGTTTTTGTTGTTGCCTCAACGGGGACCTAAAGTTTTATGCATGTTTTTCTATTTAGAAATATTTATAATTATCATAAAAATCCAAGATTCTCTACTCAAGACACTTGAAAAAGGAAAAAGAGCAACATCGATGATGATTTGAATAGCGGCTTGAGAGAAGAAGGAACGTGCGACAATGCACAATAAACATGAAAGAGGAAAACGAGCTACCTCGACACTCTGAATTGCTAATAGACATGTTACCATACACGACGAAAAAATGGAGCAAATCCACAACATCAAAAAACTTTGAGAGCGTGTAGGAGTTTCGATGAAGACGTATTTGATGACATGGTGATAGTATAGTAGAGACCATCAAAATCATGTGATCGTCGCTTGAAACTAGAATTCTAATAAATGACACCGCCGATGGCCTTAGATAGGATTGTCGCTGGTGATGATTTTCAAAAACATAAAAATATAAGATTCTCCAATTAAGATTTTCCAAAATTTGAATGATTTTAAAAACTAGGTGATTATTTTTAATATATATTTTTATAAAAGTCATAAAAAACAAAGTTAGAATTGGATTATTCAGAATTATAACATAGTTCTTTACAAAAATGATTGAGAAAAAATGTCAAAAAATGTAGACTCGTAGGTGTCCACATAGTTTTTGTTCTTGCTTGCATTGGGGACCTAAAGTTTTATGCATGATGTATGTTTTTCTATTTCAAAATATTTATAATTACCGACAACACTGGATAATGTGTGCTTGGTTGGCAGAGAATGAAAGTTAGACTCAAATTAACTTATTCAGTATTCTCTACCTGTTATATGCATGATATCATATACTTGTTCAAAATAAAAACATAACATAAATGTATAAGTAAGTTTGTCTTTTATAATGGAGAGAAAACGTTTTACGCATTCTTCATTAAGATATACGTATTCTTCATTAAGATATACGTATTCTTCATTAAGATATACGTATTGTGTTATCCTTTCCTTTGGGAACCATTTAAAATTGTGCAGCTTATGTAAGCAATGAGAACCCTTGTGAAGCAAGAAAATCTATAAATAGGCTTTACATTTAAGCACAAATCACACAATTATCTCAACTACTTCTATAGTACCTTGTGAAGCAATTTATGGCTCATTTGGTTTTCTTTGTTTTGCTGTTTGCTGGGCAACTGATTGGTGGATTCAGTACCCAAAGGTTGCCACCACCAAACAATGGAAACATTATAACTGTTCTGAGCATTGATGGTGGTGGTATCAGGGGGATTCTTCCAGCAACAGTTCTTGATTACTTAGACAAGGCTCTTAAGGTTCATTTCATTCTTAATGTTAATACTATATATACTGAAACTGTATGAATGAATGAAGGTTTATGAGATTAACTTGAATTTTGTTGAGTTGCAGGCTAGGAATCCAAATGCAGATTTAGCACATTATTTTGATGTGATAGGAGGAACTAGCACTGGTGGACTCATAACAGCTATGTTAGCCACCCCAAGTCCTCATGATCCCAGTCGGGCTGTCTTTACTCCTGCACAAATTGTAGACTTCTACAAACAAAATGGCCCTCATATATTCAATGAATCTAGGTATAATAATAACATTAATTAATATTCTCACAACATCATCAATATGAACAATTGACAGCAACAAATAATAACGTGATTTTGTTTGTGTTTCTGATGACGAAACAACCAACATGCAGACCTGGAAAGGGTTCCCTATTCGATGGAGAGTTTTTACATAACATAACTCGTGAACTGTTGAAGGATACACGACTTAATCAAACATTGACCAATGTTGTCATCCCAACTTTCGACATCAAGACACAAAAACCGGTTATATTCTCAAACTATAAGGTTAGCAGCATATGCATATATTAATTTCTTGATACAATAAAATCGAAACACCAATTAATATAATGTTTGGGTGATGCAGCTTGAGAATGCTCCGTACTTAAATGCGTTGTTGTCGGATATATCGATATCGACTTCAGCTGCACCGACTCAACTACCACCTTACTATTTTGTGAACGATGGTGTTGAGTTCAATATGGTTGATGGTGGTTTTGCAGCTGGGAATCCGGTAAATTAATTTAGTTATTGGTTACTTAAAATCACATGTGAGTTGTGATAGCATGCATGGATATATCAAGTTTAACAAAATCAAGTTTGATTTGATCAGACACAACCAACAATAAGTGAAGTGCTACAACACAATGAATATCCGAATATCTTGGTGTTGTCTGTGGGAACTGGAACAGAAAAAATTAAGGAGACCTTTGATGCTCAGACGGCTGCCAATTGGAAACCATTGGAATGGATATCTCCTGCGATTGGTTTCCTTGGTCGTGCTCCTACACCATGGACTGAATACTACCTTGAATCACTCTTCGTAGGCTCCCAACCTGGCGATATATACCTTCGAATTGAGGTATATATTTCTTTTTATTTCTGGACAGTTATTTATAGCATTGGATTATATATTGATGAATCATGTCATCCATGACAGGAATACGACTTGAATCCTGATTTCTCCAACCAAGTTAATGCCTCACAAGAAAGCATGAACGGCCTTGAAGAGACCGGAAAACAATTGTTACAAGAAAATGTTGTAAAGTTGAATTTGGATACTTTTGATCTTGAAAAACTTCAGCTGAAAAATTCTGAGGGTCTTGACAGGTGAAAAGAAAAATGAATTAATTACCTTTCAATTTACTCAACTATTAAATTTTACTAGTTTTGAGGGGATTGCTTTTATGTATTTTTATGAAGGATTGCTGATATTTTGCTTGGAGAGAGACAACGTCGTCTGAAACGGAAATCTATCGAAAAGAGAGGAAGACCACTTCTTGAATCTCTTAGGGTTTTTTCTGACAAAGCTCAAGCGACTTCGGCACTCCTAAGGAACCTTTTTATTTAATGTCAACTGTATGACCTTGGATTAACTCTCTCTTCTGTCCTTTATTCACGCTCGTTGTACTATCTAGAATAAGCAAGGCATTTGAGTTATATGTAACTCTTGTGGCTGCCAAGCATCTCTGTTTAAGAAAAGGTTCACACTCCATGAGAGTTCTATGCAGCTCTTATTGAAAGAACTATGAATGTAATAAGTGTCAATGTATAATATTATGCTCTACGTATGAGTTTTTTTGTTTCTTTTTCCTTTGTGATTTAAGATGAAAACAATAGATTAACACAACTACCATCGTGTGAAATTCGTTTTTGACATCAAGATATTGTATCAGTTCCAAAGGAACCATTGTAAAATCAAAAGTGGGACAAATTAAAAATTTTAAAAGACATATCGCGTCAGTTTCATAAATTGTATATATTAGGTTGGTCCGATGGAAATAATACATCTTGAAAAGTTTCACGTTGTCTAAAATAAATCCCAGAATAATGAATGTTGATGACTATATAACAAACTCTAAGTCCAAGGCGTTTCTTATCCTTAGTCTAAGATACTCTTAACTAGTGTTTGACTTTTCTTATACTCTTGTAGTAGCATGTTGTTAGGTGTAGTTAAATTCTTACTTTAGAGAATACATGGGTCAAAAGGTTTGAGAGATTTTTCGATTTGTTATGCAAATTTTTACATTGTTATTCTTTGGTTGTCTTCTGATGATGGTCCTAGATTTTTCTTGGATTTGGAGCTCCTACTTATATTCTTGTGTTAATCTTATTTCTCCATTAGTAGGCTGATTCTTGTGGAATAAAGACAATACGGTTTTTCCCAAAAATTGGTATCATAGCTTTTGATTTGGTACAATTTTTCTTAGTATGCTCTATGGTTGCAATTTAGTTTGATCTTCTACATCAAAAAAGATAAATTCCTTGTTGTTAGATAATCATTCTTGTTTGGTAAAGTTGCAATGAAAAATTTAAAGGAAGGATTATTATGGGCCGATGAGGACTAGAGTGCTAGAGTTTTCGATTAGCTACATGGATGACTAGTGTTGGTTGTGAGTGTAAGGATGAGTCTTCCCAAAGAATAATTTAACACGAGCATTTGTTAGCATTGATGTAGAATGTATGATAATTTTACATGGATATTGGCTAATATTAATGCAAGGTATGATGTGATTATACACATAAATTGGTTAGCTTTGATACAAGGTGTACGATGTTTATGTATGGACATTGACTTTATGATGTTTATATATTTGTTAGTTTTGATGGAAGGTTTACTATGTATGTACACGGTCATTGATTAATATTAATGTAAGGTTTGTGGTGATTATACAGTTATTCCTGTCACATGCACTGAAATTATAATGTCTAACTAAATAGTAATGATGATAGATTTATAATGTTTAGCTATATTGGTTTTCTTCATTCATATTCCTTTATTTATTTTTTCTTATTGTGTTTTCATTCATTCCTAGAAATTCAGCTTTAAAAAGTTGTAACTATGCTGACTTTTGACCTTTTATTGTGAAACAGGGTGGTCATAGAATATTGCGAAACAGGATAATGTGATTAATTTAAGAAAGTTGAATTTATATAAAAAATTTATATATTCTTTAGTTCATATTTTAAGAGTTTAAAAGTGATCAAATATTTTATTTTATTTTTGTAAAGATAATCTTTCAATACATTGAATTGAGATATTTAAGTGTCCTTAATTTGGATGATTGAAAATGTATTGATAAATTGTATTTTATAATGAAATTTTTATTTAAAAATATATTAATTTTTTAAATTTTGTTATTTATGGAAGAACAAATATTATAGTTTAGTTCAAAAATAATGTAATTCAATTCAAAATTACTACAATTTAAAACTAGTTGAAGTACAGTTTAATTATATAGAATTAAATTTTATAAAATAAAAAAATATTTCAGTTAAATTCGTCTAAATTAATTTTTAGTTTCATTCACTTCAAACAAAGTATTTTTTATTTTAATATAGTTTTTAATAATTCAGTCCAAGGTTAATTTTATCCACTTTTATTTAGAGTTACAAGTGAAATGAGAAAAACAAATGTCTTAATTTTGATCACTAGTAGGTATACCTCACCATAGTCAATTTCCCTTTTTGCACCCTTTTGTCACAAGAACATCTTAGGTTTCAATTTCACCGGATTTACTTTCTTTTTGGATTTACTTTTGTAATATTTTATTATTTTTAATTGAATTTGTACAGTTTGGCATCACTTTCATAATTAATGCAGATTTTTTAGCAAATACAGCAGTCAGTAAGAAAGAAAATCTTGCTTTTTGATTTTTTTTTAAGCTCTGATTCTCCCAAATACTTTCTCCTCATCAGTTTTTGCATTCATAAATAATATTGGACAAGGAAATCTTATAAAACACAAAACAAAAACACAAAACAAAAACACCAAACAAAGGATCACTTTTTATAATACATGGTCCTAGCAATCAAGTTACATACAACTCAAAAACATTCAACCTTATTACATGATCCACGGTTCCTGCAAATGGGAGTTACATAGAACCCCAAAGCATTCAACCTTATCCCACACATCACACATATATTACAACAAACGTACACAACATAATATAATATCACACACATAACATTTATTCATAATACTCACTTCTTCAATCAGAAAGAACTTGAACAGTTTCAACCAAAGGTCTTCCTCCTTTTTCCATAGATTTCCTTTTCAGACGCAACTGCCTCTCTGCAAATACTTTCTCAGCCAACCTTGAAAACAAACATCCTCTCAAAATTAGCATTCAATATATAATCAACTTATTAAATATATATATATATATACATATTAGTTACTGTGGGAAAAAAAAATCTACAGAAAGTGAGTGTACTCACCTGTCAAGAGCTTGAGCATTTGTGTGGTCTAGTTCAAATGGTTGAAATGTATTCACATTCATCCTCTTGACTTTTTGGGTCAACAGACCCTTTCCCATCTTTTCAAGGTTATCCATGTTCTTTTTGTCAGTATTATCCAATGCTTGCAAGGATGGAGGGAGGTTATACTCCTGTAATTACATATATATCATTAATAATTTTAACTTGTACATGTTAAATTCATTTATTGTTTTGTTTTCTTCTATAATAAGTATATGAAAACATTATGCCGAAAAACCTAACCATGCATATACCTCAATTCGAAGATAGTTTTTGGCAGGTAAGAGGCCAGGGAAGATTGTTGCAAGATAGTAACGAGTCATGTCTGTGCTGAATGCAACTTCACTGATAACATCAATGTGAAAAGGTAGCCATGCAGCTTGGCACCCAATATCAAATATGCCACCTAACTTCTCCTTAGATTTGGGTATTCCAGTTCCTAATGACAGCATCAAAATTTCCTTTTCCCCATTGTTTTGTATCACTTCACTCACAGCAACCAGAGCCTAAAGTATTCAATCAAACATCTTCTCAAACTCTTCAGATATTTCTCCATATTTATTTTAAAAAGTTCACTATAGTCTTAACTAGGTTCAAATCTTACTACTACCATTTGTCAATATATGTAAAAAAAATATATATTTATGCATAAAGAAGATATTAAATTACATTTTATTAATGGTTTTAATAAATAACTCATGTTCAATCATTAAAGTAAAAAAAGTAAAAACAGATAATAAGTTACTCTTAACAATAACTATGTTTGTGGGTGTATATTTTTTTTCCTCCATGTATGTGCATAATCAAACAAATTGTATTTCTTTTGGTACATACATAAAATTCAATTTTATATTCAACCATCTACACACTATTTTAATTGTGTTTTTTTTATACACATGTAATTAATTTTAATCTCTTTTAATTCCTACAAATTATAAAAAATAGAAGCACTTAATAAGTGAATTTCAAGTTAAATAAGAATTTACAAAATTAATTATAAGTTGAAATCTGAATCAACTTATATATATTATGAAGTATGAAATAGTTATATTTCTAGTAAATGTTTATTCTCCAAAATAGTATAAATGTACTAAAATAAATTCTTTCTAAGTAAAAACCTAAATAAAGTTTATTTAATACAATTAACATAAAATATAGATTTACATATAAAAATGTGTAAAAATATCAAGTATTCATCCCATGTTATATAATATACCATAATATACATACATACATATATATATATATACATACATATATATATATACATATATATATATATATATACATATATATATATATATATATATATATATAGTTAGTGAAGAATATTTACTGGATTGTTAGCGGCCAGACCACCATCAATCAAATCAAATTGAACACCATCATTCTGAAATTGGTGAGATGGAAGATAAGTTGGTGCAGCCGAAGTGCCAAGACCTATATCTGACAGTTTCGCATTCAAGTAACTTTCTGTCTTCAGCTGCATCATCCAAGAATCACCAAAAATATTCAATTTTTTAACACATTTTCATGAAAACATGTACACAATTTTATTATAAAATGCTAACCTTGTAGTTTGAGAATATAACTGGTTGGATTTTCTTCTCGTCAAAGGTTGGTATTACCACGTTCGTCAATGTCTCATTCAGTCGTGTTTCTCTCAATAACTCAACAGTTTTTCGTTTTAAGAACTCTCCATCGTATTTGGGACAAGTTATCAAATGTTGTCTGCATATTGTTGCATCGCAAGAGTCAAAACGTTTAACAAAAAAGTAAAAGAGATTCATGTTTTAAATGAATTTTTCTCCTACAATACTTTAATTTGAAGAGTGTATTAACTCTAATTAACACCATATAACATAAGAATCCCATAAGATATCAACGAAAAATATACATTTTGCTTTGACAGATTCCTCATCAAACACATTCCTCAAAACTTAGGGATCAGCGTATGAACATAGTTATACATTATTGTTATACCAAACCCACAAAGTGACATAAGATAATTAATTTGGTCTTAGAAAGTTGTTTCAACTTTGTAAGATAAACATAGTTATATCAGCTAGTGTTCCATTATTGTTTAAGGTTTATACTTATACCTACGAAATATTTCAGGACCATTTTTCTTGTAGAACTGTACGACTTCCGATGGAGTAAAGAGAGGTTGATGGGAGTGAGATGAGTTTGGAGCTGCCAGCATAAGAGTCATGAGTCCACCAGTGCTTGTTCCTGATATTACATCGAAATAATCTGCCAACGATGTTCTTGGATCCTTAACCTGCATCAAAAACAAAATCTCATATGTTGCAATTAACGGTAGGTTTAAACTTAACTCAATTCTACAAAACCGATACAAAACTGATTTATAAGGTGAAGTTTGTACTTCACTTATATATTATAATTTGACCTTATTTCTGATCGACGTGAGACTTCCAACAAATTCTAGAATATATTCAACAAAATCAAATTGTAGATTCACTAGAAAATAACATCATTCGAATTATACACAAGTTATTAAATTCATACAAGCAGTGGTCTTCTGAGTGATATAATTATCATATCTCACTTTTTTTTCTCCCCTATTTTATCTTTTTTATTTTCTTAAGCAAACTATATAAAGCATGCATGTTAACACTCCAAAGAGAGCACTAACCATTCCAAAAAGTTATTACAAGAGTTTGCAATGAGACATCTGTTTAAGGAAATTATATATATATATATATATATATATATATATATATATATATATATATATATATATATATATATATATATATAATGTGTGTAAACACTTCCATTTCCTCTTCAT
This sequence comes from Vigna angularis, assembly GCF_016808095.1. NCBI lineage: Eukaryota > Viridiplantae > Streptophyta > Magnoliopsida > Fabales > Fabaceae > Vigna > Vigna angularis. The sequence goes on from NC_068978.1 coordinate 30,673,463, forward strand.
ATGTTTCTTCTCGGGGAGAGTGAACTAAGTATTAGTTCTATGTAGCTTTTAAGGAAAAGTTTTTCATAGGCAAAAACTATAAGGATTATTAATAACTTTGCCTAAAAAGCTAACATTCTTTCATGAAAGGATATAGTATCAACCAAATCTTTATGGGAAGAATACATACACAAATTTTAAAGCTTAAAAGGTAGGAATCCACACACAGTGATAATATATATAATAGAAAAGGGACCTTAAGAGCCTTGTCCAAGTAATCAAGAACAGTTGCTGGAATAATTCCTCTTATGCCACCACCATCTATGCTTAGAATGGATACATGATCTCCATAGCTTGGAGGTGGCAATGGTGTATTGAATCCACCATTGAAGTGGCTCAGAAACACCAAACCAAACAAAAGCAGTAGAGACATTGTCTAAGTGTTATAAGAGATAGAATGGAAGAAGGGTGTGGAGAATGAAAAACTTGAGAATTCATCTCTAATGTGGAGGCTATTTATAGACTTCTTTTGCCACCATGCAATTAAAAAATTAGAAAAATAGTCTCAAATTTTATTATTATAATGCTGGTTAAGGCTTGCACAATGTGAAGGTCATGCCTAATTAATTGGGACCACTTAAGTATAATTATATTATTTAAAAGTTAATACAAAATTGTGAACTAGTAAGAAATGAAGAGAGTTTTGGACTAATATTAACATAAATATTGTTCATAAAAATCTTCTTAGATACTTAGAGTTTTTTCTTATCAAGAGAAAAAATAATTCACATTTGACGAGTTTATTCACATATTGATTAGATGAACATACCAAAAAATATTATACATGTCTAACAATATTTATTAGACAAGTTTTTTATATACTAATTAAATGAATATAGCAAAAATATTATATGAGTAATTTCATACATTAATTAGATGAGTCTAAGAATACACATTAGAAAAGTATGTCCATATATTGATCAAATTTATGATTAGACGAGTCTTTCAATATACATTACTTAAGTTTTTCTATACATTAATTACATGAGTTTAACAATATACATTAAACCAATGTGTCCATATACTAATTAAATGAGTCTAACAATACATATGAAATGAGTTTGATCATGTATTGATTAACCTAACAATTTACATTATATCAGTCTGTTCAAACACTAACTTATATTTTTAAGAAGTCAGTTCTACATATTTTTGCATATTATTCTTTATTATACTTTTAGAGTTTACTCTATTTTTGCATATTTTTTATCTTTTATATTTATTCAAAGTCGTATCTATATATTTATAGACATATTGACTTTCTAAACCGATAAATTATTTTTAAGGTTAATTTTATTCAAAACTCAATTATAAACTTAAAAATATTAATTATTATTTTTTTCAAACTTTAATTCTCTTTTAATAATATACAACTTGTAAGAATCTAGATATATGTATTTTAAAAAATGAGACAAATTATTTTATTTTAAAATAAGTCGATAATATAAATAGAATTTCATACACTCGTCTCATTACTTAAAATATAGTTCATCTCTCTAGAACTCATTCTATAAACTCTCTCTACCTTCTCTCTAAGTTTTCTTACTCCTTGATCATTTTATTTGATGATCCAGAAGTTCCTAGGATCACTATTGAGTTGTCTTCAATATCTACCGATCAATGTCTACAATCACTAGTAAAAAAAAGGTTTTTTAACGCGCTATATACGTCTCGGTTTTACTGAAACCAAAGCGTATAAAAGCGTGGTGACATTATCGTAGTTTTAACGAAAGTATATGTCTCGGTTGTCCGGGAACCGATGCCTAAAGGAGGATACTTCCTCGGTTCTGAAAACAACCGAGTTAGAAAACTCGGATTCCACTTGTAAAAGGGACTTTTCACCTGACAACTTTTCTGATATAGAGGTTCTACCTCGGTTATCTGACCAACCGAGGCAGTAGAGGAGGTGAGAGAGGGTAAATATAATATTATCTTTTCACCTCCACATTTTCTCTCGACCCAACCACCTCCCTCCTCTCCGACTCACTCTCATCAACCACTGGCCAACCCCTCGTCCCTCCTCCACTCCTCCTCCATCGGCCCCCTCCTTTTCTTCACCATCGCCTATGTCTCCCTCCTCCATCGCCCCCCTCATTTCTTCACTGCGCCCCTCCTTCTCCCTTCCCAACCCCAACGCCGCCGCCGTCACCACCAACAACAACCCCAACACCACCAGGCGACAACCCCAACACCACCAGGCGACGCCCAATGGTGCTCCCTCTACGGCCTCTTCTACCCCTTCTTCAAAAACGTTGTCGACAAGCTCAAGCCACACATCGCCCTCTCCAATCTCTCCCTACCCTCCGACTGCACCATCGCCATGGTCCTCTCCCGCCTCGTCCACGACCTCTCCGCCAAAACCCTTACTGCCCGCTACTCCCTCGATCTGTACCTCGTCTCCAAAATCACCAACATGGTCACCCGCCTCCTCGCTACTCCCTTAATCCGCTACCTGTTGGTCACTACCGCCTCCTCGAGAGCATCCAAGCCTTCGAAGAACTCACATCCCTCCCCAACATGTGTGGCGCCATCGACACCACCCTCATCCACCTCCAACAACAACCCTAACCTCAACCCCTACCGCTGCCACTACGACTACCCCTCTCTTTTCCTCCAGGTTGTCTCCGATCACAAGATCTTCTAGGACGTCTACGTCAAGGCCCCAGCGACACCAACGATGCCACACACTTCTGTGATAGCCTCCTCTACCGCCCTATGCTGCCCTTTCTCCTTATCCTGATCTCCCCCAGCGGATGGGCACCCCCACGCAGAACCTGTTCGATGGAATGCTCATGAAGGGAAGGAGTGTATGGGGCAGTTTTTGACTTTGCCAATCCACCGAGAGGTTCAATCCTGCTGAGGTTTCAAGTTGGCGTTAATTGGATTACACCAAACATCCCTATTCCTTCTAATTTGAAGCCTTGAGCTACTTATGACACCAAAATAAGAAGGTACTTTGATTCTGTGTTACAAAGTTAGTGTTGTTAAGGCTGGTGTAGTTGTTGTGCTGGTAGAATTGATGGTGTAGTTGTTGTGCTGGTAGAATTGTTGATGTAGTTGTTGTGCTCTCAGCCTCATCATTTTGTTTGATGATTTCACACTTGTATATTTTGTGAATGGAATTGGTATACTTCAAAAGTAGCTCATCATCTCTTGTTTACAATTTTTGGTTTCAATGCTTTGGAGCTTTGCCCAAATGATTGTTGATTGAGGAAAAAAAACTCTTATACTACATCGGTTCAACTAAAACCGAGGCATAAGAACCCTCTACTACCTCGGTTGTATTTCAACTGAGGCAAAAGCATACACCTTTTTGACTCGGTTCAGAACCAAGGCAAAAAGGGGTAGACTTTTTACCTTGTCAGTATATACCTCGGTTGCGAAACCACTGTCTATGGACAAAAATAACCGTTGTCGTTTCCCTTGACTACACTAGTGAATAGAGCAAGTTTCTATCCTTTTTCTCTTTCTTTTCTCGGTCTTTGATCATACATGTATGTTTTGCATGTACAAAAAAAATTTGTTCCTCCTTTGATTCCTTGTAAATTTGAGGTTCTAAGGTTCGTTTCCAATCATCAACTAGTGATTTGTAGGCTTTTCTAAAACTCTTTGTCGTGGAAACTTCGGGCGACTGTATTAGAGATGTCGTAGTTTTCCCTAAGTTAAGGGAAGCTAATTCGTTTTCATACATATATTTATTAGGAAGATTTGAAATTTTTTATTCAGTGTGCATGTAATTAGGTGATAGCTTTTATGTGTTAAATTAATAAAAATAACAAATTGTGTGTGCTTAATTGGTGTGTTCTTGAGATTGATTAATATTTAATTATATTAGTGTATGTATGCTGAAATGAGAATGATTTAATTGTAAAATTGTGTTGATATTATTTTTGGTAAAAATGGGAGGTTGATATCCCACTTGTTGGTTAAATTGAGGATTGGTATACAATTCTTGGGAATATTGAATTTAATGTAGAACATACAATTTGGTAAGTGTTAGGGGGTGGTTTATGATTGGTTGACATCCTAAAATTCTTATATTATGAAGTTAGATTGAGAGAGAGCAACTGAGTTCATTTTCTACTTGTTTTAGAGTGAAATTAGGGGGTTTTGGTAAGTGAGTTTTGAAGAAATGATGGTTGAAGAAAAATAGAAGTATGTGGATTGTTTTGAAGTCATTTAGGACTTGTTGAGACCTTAAACTAGTAAAAATGTGGTGTATTATGGAGTAGAGGAATTATTAGGGTGTATTTACATGGTTTTTGGTCCAAAAAAGGGGTTTTGGGTAGTGAATTTCTAAGTGAGTAGGCCTGGGTTGAATTGGAGAGTTTATGGTCTATTGTTGAGTCCTTTAAGACTTGTTTATGCAGTGAAATAAATGTTAAAAGAGGTAGAGATGAAGTGACACATTTGAGTACAGGGCTTAATTTGGTTTGAAGTGACAAATTTAAGTTATAATGGTGTTTCCAGGGGTTTCTTAGTGTTTCTAGGGTACTAGAGAGTATTAGAAGTTAGGGGTGAAGTGTTTAGGGTCAAAGAAATAGAGTTATTGCATCTATCATTGCACTGAGGGCTAGTTTGGGCCCCAACTGTCGGGTAGTAGGGCGTTGAGCGCTAGTCTGGGCGCTGACTCTCAGGTTGCAAAGCGTTGAGTGCCAGTTTGAGGCGTTGAGCACCAACCAACAGGGTTTTTCTCAAGGTTTTTTGGTGTTTTGTAATACTTGTCTCGACTATTTTTTATTCTTTTGTTGATGTTTCATGGTTGCATATGTTTAGATGCAATATGTAATGAGGTTATTAAAGAATTAATGAAATATTGTGAATGGGAATTCCAAGGAGGAATCTCTTATGGGTGGTTATATGTGGGACTAGTATAAGTTATAAGTGTTGGGTCTATCGAGGAGGAGGTTACCCTGTGGGTTACACAAACACCAATAACATCTGAGCCAACTATATAAGGGATCGACACCACTCTTTACCCAAAACCTTAAGGCAATGAGTTAATGGGTCTTTCATTTTTTATATACTGCTCTACTTTATCATTTCTATCCAATGTGGGACTTAGACTCACACTTGGATTCCCAACATCTCCCCATTAAGGGTGAGTCCCTTCCACATAGGTACACTCCTCCTCAAGCGGAAGCATTCCCAACCAACCACAACCACGAGTAACCCTTTCCAACCGTCGTATCTTAACGAAACTCACTTACTTGGATATCCTTTGCCAGGAAGACTTTCGATATAGGGATCATTATACTCGTCTTAGCCGGTCACCAAGACAAACCATCGACTTTTATACCACTTTTGGGTCTATCGAGGAGGAGGTTACCTTGTGGGATACACAAACACCAATAACATCTGAGCCAACTATATAAGGGATCGACACCACTCTTTACCCAAAACCTTAAGGTAATGGGTTAATGGGTCTTTCATTTTTTATATACTGCTCTACTTTATCATTTATATATACTACTCTACTTTATCATTTCTATCCAATGTGGAACTTAGACTCACACTTGGATTCCCAACAATAAGAAGTCGATATAGAGTTTATCCTTATACTCTAATGGTCATCCATGCTTAATTCGAGAGTGAAGAGTCATGTCGTGAGAGGAGCAAGAGGTCCTAGCTTGGGGTCCTTTCTTCTTCATTGTTGAAAAGGGCGTTTTTAAGGACTAACCTTGTATGACAGCTTTGAATGGGTCAGTTGTTCCACCACATATGTGCAAAACCTTCCATGGCTCAACATTTATACTATATTGTAAGGGGTTTTGCCTAGTCTAAGTCAGTAAGTGTGAATGAGAATGATGTTCTACTAATGGTGTGCTTGAAATTGTATGTTGAATTTATCTTAATATGTATAATCGTTTTACAATTAGCTTATCCTTTTTGTATATTTCTTGGTTGTTTGTTCTATATGTGTTATCCTCTTAGACGATGATATCTGGTGGGTGTGAGCAGAGTTTGATGATGTGATGGTTAAGTAGGTTTAGGTGGCCCTAATGTTTAGTAGATTTAGTATTTTAATTTTCTTAGTGTTTATCCTTTTTTTGGTGATTTTTGAGACACCATTCTTATACTTAGTTTTGATACTTGTAGTTGCTATATATAAAGTTAGTTTTATAATTACATTGAATGATTATAGAAATGATTTTATATTTATTTTCCAATCAGTTAACTGATCTATCTTATTAGCTATGCTATGTTTCCTTCATGGTTTCAATAATGTATTTGAGATATTACATAACTCAACATCTAGTCTTGTACATAATCAATTATATTAGTTATATAATTTAAAAGTTAATACAAATGGTTAACTAATAAAAAATCAGGAGTGTTATTAGATTAATATTAACATTAATATTCTTCTCAATTGAAAATCTTTCTTATAGGATATTGGATGAGAGTTTTGTATTATAGGAAAAAAAAAATCATAAATCTAAATATATATAATCAAAGTGAAAATAGCGTCATTCCCTAATTTTATCGAAGAAAAAAAATCATTAAAATTTGAAAAAGAAAAGGAATAAAGAAATTAAACATGTGAAAAGTTTGTTTAAATATATTTTAAGTATCTTTCGATTCAACTTTTGATTTTGATTTCTATATATTTTTTATTCTTCTAAAATTTTAATTATTATTTTTTAAAATTTTAGTTTTAGCCATTGAATATTTTGTTTTTCAAACTCTAAAGGCACTATTCTATACATAAAATTAATATTAAATTTAAGATAAATAAATAATACTTGAATTCGAAAAGAAAAAAATGTAAAGGTACTAGCATGCTATATAGAAAAATAATCAGTCCGGGTATAACATCGGTTTCACTCCGCGTATAATTAAAAGTGCAATAGGATAATGGGAAATTAAAAAATAAAAGAAATAAAAATAATGATTTATACTTTTAGAAAAGATTATAAAAAGTTTTAAAAATAAAAATATAATTATATGATTTTTTTATAGTGGTTAAATTTTTTTTTACTTATATTCTGATATAATTTAGATTCCTATTTAAAATTTACGTTGATTTTATTTAAAAATGTAATGCATTTTTTTAAACTCTGTTTAAAATTTTCAAATAAATAAACTTTTGAGGGATGATTTTCATTTTCATGTAAATAACTTTTATATTATTTAAAGTTGAAGTAACATAGTCTCAAAGCTCACCAAAATCGAAGAACGTTCCAAGATTCATACACACATATATATAAAATTAATCTGTACTAAGATTTTAAAACATTGATGAATTATATTCATGAAGTAAAACAAATAACCATTTAAATCCGAACTCATTTTTTCTTCTCAATATTAGCCCTATTAACACATTTTTATTACAAATAATAAATAAACTAGTATTCATAGCTATTTTTTGAGTTAATCCTTACAACTAGGAAAGTGTGCAGATTGATTATAATGTATAAATAAATAACATTTGACTTTTTAAAATAAATATATAATTTTGGATGATTATAGTACAATTTTTTTTCCTTTCTATATTCATATTGTATTTATTTGATATTTTATTCAAACTTTATGGGATTATTTTTTTTTATTAATTTATACTATTATAATGGAAAAATATCTTATTTCATCGTCGTATTTCTTTTACATGTGATTAAATAAATAATTAATAAATATTTAGAAAATAAACACATTTTTTATATAATTTTGATAGAAAGATGAAAGATAATTATATATATAAAACATATGACATAAAAGTAAATATAAAATTTTACTTTCAATACATAGGTATGAGTATTAAAATTGGCATAGGAGGTTTGGTAGATGAAGTTAATATTTTCAACTCATCTACTCTAATTAGGGATGACAAGTCAGATTCGTTTAATAAGTAAAAAGTTAGGATAGATAAGATTAACGTGTAATATTAAAATAGATTAAATTTTTGACTTATTTTTTTAATGTGTTTCGATTGGTCAATTTTTTTTCATTTTTTTAAAATTATATATTAATATATAAAAATTTAAAAATATATTTTATTATAATTACGTTACAATGTTGTTATATATTTACATTTTTAAATTAATTTAATATGAAAAATATTAAACTTTTAAAATATATTTTTTTTAATTTTTAATTTAAAAAAAAACGAGCTAATAAGCTTACTAGTTAAAAAATTAGGCAGAGTAAACAAAATAAACTCGACCTATCAAATTTTAATGGATTTAGGGGCCCACCTGGTGAATGGTGGCCTGGATTCCCATCTCCGCCAATAGTTAGGGTGAGATGGTAAGATTTTTTTTATTAAGTTAAAATATTCAAATCTATACGCATATATAAATATACAGAGAGTTTCTCTTTCTTGTGTTTACATTTCTTTTAAAATTTTATTCATTAAATAAATATTTTTTTTCGAATTAAAATAATTATTTTATCAATTTACTTTTTAAGTGATTATTTCTTTAAACTTAGCAATTTCTTTTAATTATAAAACTACTTACCAAATAAATAAAAAATATTTACAATTAAATTATAAAAATTATTTTTATTAAAATTATTATTATAAAAAATGTGAACATACGCTAATGTATTTTTATTAGTGAGAGATAATTTAAGTAACCAATTTTTATTATATTATTTAAAAAATAAATATATATTATTAAAACCTAAATTAAATATTAGCTATTAATTATAATAAGGTAATTCAATATTGAAAAATAATAATGCTTTTAGTTTACATAATTAAAGACATTATAATTAATTAAAGGCTTACAAATATTTATACAATTAAATATATTTAATATATATATATATATATATATATATATATATATATATATATATATATATATAACATTATAAATAAGAAAAAACCATAATTATACAAGAAAACTAGAGAGTTGTCAGTTTATTCTTTTTGAATAAAGTGATCAAAATTTTCAAGAAAAAAATCAAAATTGAGGGACAAGTTCTTACCAAGTGTTTCTCATTTTTCTTCAATTTTTTCGATAACAATAAACATATATTTAATGATGTTTTCTGTCTTTCATTCTTATTATAAACACAAATGATCATAATTTTCATTTTAAAAAATATCCCTCACAATATATTGCAATTAAATTCATCGTAATGTATCCAACCAATCTTGACCTAATTTTTCCTGAAAAAAACTACTTTGGTAATAAGATAAATTTTGAGCGTTTCTTCATTTATAAACCAGATTCATAAATGGTCACCACCAAACTTACCCTATTATATAAATTACCTTATCTTATGCATAATTATATATAATAAAAATACTTCAGTTTAATAAATATAATATTTTCTAAAATTATTTTTAAATATAGCTATATACATATAATTATTAACTTTCCTATAATAATTCTAATTAGTATTTTTTTTTCAAAATCCCTTGCAAAAAAAAAATAATAATTATACAATTTCTAAAACTGTCAAAAGAAGTTAATGAGAAAAGAAGCAACCAGCTCATTAACTGCATAGGATGTGGCTGAAGAACCATGTATATAGTAAATAACCATGTCTGCTTTATTACATTAATCAGATATTATCTTGAAAATTGATGTAATTACGAGTATAACCATTTTTACATTGTTTCATCATCAATTAGGAGATTTAAATTCTGACAAGTGACTGAAATAGATTAGACACGTAAAACTTTATAATTATGTTAAGGTTATATTTATGAAATAGGTTGTATTAAGTTAACTCAATTTAATTATAAAAAAATATAAAGATTACAATTAAACCTAAAAGTTATTTTTTTTATATCCTGTAGTCTTATTTAAGATAAAACGCTTAAAAAAAATATTATCAATAAAGATAGTATTATATAGTTATATGGAGATATTAAAAATGCTATAACCTCTATACAATATTTTAACTTTTATGTATCTTAATATTTATACCATTATATTATAAGGATACCTAGTTTTATACTTATTTTTAATGTTATTATTTAATTAAACAATTATACCCTTCAAACAAATAAAACATAATCTTTTTATTTAATAAAATATCTAATTGTATAACCATTTTACTCAATAAATTACGTAAATTCTTCACTTAAAATAATACTACATGTAATTTTTAAAATAATTATGCTAAAATGATATGTTTTCTTGAAAAAACATTTGTTAATGTGATAAAAATACATAAGGTTTAGTGTTATATAAGAAGATTTTATAAAATAATTTCTATGGTATAAATTCAAAACCTAGAATTTTAAATAATAATATTCTGAATTATCATAATAGAGAAATAAATGTTTTTTTAAATATAATTTTTGGAATGGAAATTTTACCATGGAACAAAAATAAAATTATAATAAAATATGAAAGTATTGGGAGAAAACAAAACTTATGAAAAATGAGTTTTGCAATGCAAATACCTAAGACCCTAATCAATATTATTATATTTTATTTCAGAACCGTGTGAGACACGCATTTGTTAATTTTACGCATAATAGAAGCTAATAATTTTATTAAATTAGTCACACATTTATCAATACTCATTCCTCTTTGAAAGGTCTTTGGTATTGTATAATAAAAATACTCACACATTTGATAAAAAACATAAATGATTTATAACTTTAATATTAATTTACATGAATTTTGGTCAATAATTTTGACAAAACCAAAATAATATATTTAAAATTTATATATTTAACTATTGTGACTAACATAATAAAATGAATACTTAATTTAGTATAATTATAACCATAAAGAAGTTATACATGTTTAAAGATTTCTCCTTCTTTTGTTTAAATTTTTAATTCTTCAATAATTTAATTAAAATTAATTTTTTAATAAAATTTTTTAATTTAAATAATCATACTACCTATACAAAAAATTATCTTTCATTTTATTTTTCAATCTTGTTTCGACAATCTTAATTTTAAAAAATATTTTTTTATAATTATAGAAACATAAAAATTAAAATCAGACAAATTAAACAATGAATTAGAAAATATATAAGAAATTTGAACAAAAATAATGTGTGATTTTTGGGTTTAATTTTTTTTTCTCTTTTTAAAAAAACATGGGAGAGAGTGAATGATGAACAAAAACAGTAAAAACACTCAATAATTAAGAGGGAAGAAATTAAAAAAATATCTAAATAAATTATTTTTATTTTTAGTTTTACATTTCACTATTTATTAACTTTAAATTATTTGTTTTATAAAATAAGTTAAAAATTAAATAAATTTAATTTTCATAAATTATGTGTTTTATTCATACACCAAAAATTTAAAAGTTTGAAAGACCATGACACTCTTCAGCTATATATGATTCACACGACACGTGTATTGAATACAACACATATATAATACAATACGTCAATACATTTATTTTTAAAATAATAGAATATAATATGTAATATAAATATTAAAAAGTATACATTAATTCTTAAAAACATGATAAATATATAATTATTATTGTGTGAATCTAAATTAAAATAATATATATTAAAATTATCAAGTAAAACATTATAAATTATTATCATAAAAATATTACTACTTTATAAATTAAATATCCATAAAATATTCTAAAACATCGGACACCAATATGTGTCAAACACGAATTAATAATTCAAATTAAAGTATCAATGGCTCAGTCTTAAGAAGATTATGCCCTTTTTTTTTATTTTTTTTTACAGTAATTTATAAAATATAATCTAATATAGAGAACACACATAATGTGATCAGTTATCCATTAAATTTTATCGTTAGCTATAATTTAAAATAACTTAGTGTAAATATACCTAAATATTTTATAGAAAATAAATTATTCAAATTAAATAGAAATACACATTTCATATAATGTATTTCTTAATTTGTATAACTATTAAAATAAATTATTATGAATTATTTTAATTTAACTGCACATTTATAAAGTTATTTCTTTTAATAGGTATCTACCAAATATTTTAAAAAACCAAATTAGAGAAGAAAAGCACAACTGTGGATGATAATAATTTTCAATTTATATTTTAATATATTATACATATTTAGAATTTAGAGAAAAACACACATTTGTTTTACAAAACCCACATTTTTAACCCATGCATTCAAAATATTCAATAATCTTCTGTAATATATTTCTGTAGCAAGCCAAGCAAAGTTGAGCACAATTTGAGTTTATTAATGCTTACCACTTTTGTTAATATGTTTACTGGATTCTTACTCTCAAGAATCTTTCAGTATTAGCACCTATATTTAAGCAAAAATCTAATGAATTGATAATGATTATCAGTATTTTATCCTATAGTGAAATGCTAAATTCTTTGTTAGATGTATTGAATTATTACTATCATTATACAAAACACTAATCTTTTGGATGAATCCCAACTATGTTAACAATCCTTGAAAATGTAATTAATTGGTACTTTTTTGGTGATCTACTTCACCTCCTTGTACTCTTAACTCTCCTTTGCTAGAGTGCAAACATTTCTTTGTAGTGTCTCGTAGATATATTAAAATCCATTAAACAACTTCCCAATAACCTTTACCTAGATTTTACATAAACTTGCTAACAACTCCCACTACATGATCAATGTCTGGCCTTGTACAGACCATCGCGTACATCAAACTTCCAATAACTGAAGCATATGAAATTTTATCCATGAACTCCTTTTCTTTCTCTGTTTGAGGGGACTGTTCTTTAGATAGATGAAAATGACTAGCCAAAGGCATGCTAACTCCTTTGGCGTCGCTCATGTTGAATCTCTGCAAAACGTGGTTAATGTACTCTTTTTGAGATAATTGCAAAATACCTTTTTGCTTATCTCTTGTGATTTTCATTCCAAGGATCCTTTTTGTTGGACCCAAATCCTTCATGTCAAATTCCTTTGATAATTATTGTTTCAAGCTTATGATCTCATTCATGTCTAAACTAGTTACTAACATATCATCAATATTGTTAATAGGGGGAGTATATACTCCACATATATTGGTGGTTTTTGATGATGAATGGTTTAAAATGATTAGAAATGGTTTTAATCATCCTTGCACAACAAAATGACATAACAATTGTTTAAATCATTAACATATTACTACTAGATGTATTAATCATGAAAGAATAAATGAAATAGGCCTAAACATATCAAGAATCTAGTTTTCTAGTAGTATTAATTGATTACATTAGTAATATAATCCATTAGATTAAGCCAAAACACTTGGAATGCAAAACAGGGTAAAACACTCTGTTATAATCGATTACATAAGTTACATAATCGATTAAAACAAAGAGAAACCATAATCTGTTATACAAATAACATAATCTGTTAGAAAAGGAAAATGGAAGTAAAACTAGACATCGTGTTAAAATAATTGATTATATAAGTTACATAATCGATTAAAACAGAGACAAAGGTCTAATCCATTATGTTAGTTACTAATCTGTTTGGTTAGTTGAAAGAAGCAGTTATAAGCATAAATGTCAATATAATCGATTATATAATTGACATAATCGATTAAAACAAAAGCAAAAGCCTAATCTTTTACAATATTAACATAATAAATTAAACTGCAACAAAATATGGTTTTCAATATAAACTAGACTTGAGACTTGACTCTTTAACGATTTTAATTGGCAAATACAAACATTCTCTTTTGAGTATAGGTTTTCTCAAGAAGTATTCTTGGAGGATTTGAATCTTCATTGGTGATCAACCGATCAAGAATTCATTCAAGATACATTGTATTTCATATGTTATGATTTTTCTGCACTATAGGAGTGTGATCAAATCAAGTTCTTATACATTGTATTTGATTTAGCATCTATGTTGGGTAGACTAGGTTAGAGATTAACTGAATCATCTCTTGTATTGATTAAGAGTGAGTGTATCCTCTCTAATGTTGTTGTTTTCATATTAGAGTGGTGTAAGGATAACAATTGAGAGTATCATTGTATTCTTGTACTCAAATCTTGATTAGTGAATTACCCCCAACTAAGGTTGTTGAGGGAAGACTAGATGTAAGCTTGTGAAGAGTTGAACGAGTATAAATCTTTATGTGTTTTGATCTTTCTTTCATCTTTCTTTACTTGGTCACTACAAGAAAAACTAGAGCTACCTACCGATAGAGAAAGTGCCTTATAGCGAAAAAGTTTCCTAAGGACTGAATCTGTGTGTAATGGGCTCCAATCCGTATGTAATTGAAAATGAATCTTTCCTATGAAATTACATACGAATCTGAAAAAGATTTTATTAAAAATAAAAATAATGAGGTATTTGTCTTACGAAACCCTCTTCCCCCCACTTTACTGATTTTGTTTCCTCTTCTTTCTCAGCTCTCTCAATGAAGAACCTTTTTGACGGAAGACGTTCTAAGGAGAAGACCGAGTGGATCGAATCAAATGTAGTTGGACGCCTTGAACCTTCCTCCACGAGTAAACGCAGTGGAATGTAAGAACAATAGTTTAACAGCAAGACAACGACCGAATTTGATGAAGGACCTTAGCAAGAGAACTCGAAAGAGGAGGAACGCGCTTGGAAAACCCGAGGTTTGCGATAATACTCTAAGAGCGGAAAGGATTCTAAGTGGAGTAAAAAATAGGAAGATTGTTCGGTGAGAAATGCTATTTAGGTCACGTGTTCGGTGGAAAGGGAAGATTGAACGGCGTAATCGGTGAAACGGTGCCAAAGATGTAATCGGTGGATTCGGTGCCAAAATGAGCACTTTGTTTCATTGAAGCTCGTTTGAAAATCTAGGCGTTGCTCCACAGTGTTGGGAAAAACGTGACCTGCACAAATAATAATACTCTTCAATTCACTCGTGTTACTTTTCATTGAACCTTGACAACCTTTAAATATGTGCAAATAGGGTCTTGGGCTAAGTACAAATAATAAAAACTGACAATAGAATATCAACTAACTTAAAATAGAATCTACTTAATCTATCTCTATCTTATATCAATAAAATAAAATAATACTCTCCTAAATAAGAGGAAAATCAAAACTACCTATATCTATTTTATCTCTATCAAAATCAAACTAAATATTACTGGACCCAAAAACTAACAAAATAAGATTTAAACAAAATTATTAATAAAACCCTAAAATTTAAGTTTATCCCAACAAACTCCCCCATAAACTTAAATTCTTCCTTCCTTCGTTCGACTTTCCATGTGCATCATCCCACTTCGGGTTTGCATCTTCTCTCCAAGATTTTCAACTCCAGTTCATACAACCGGTTCTTCTTTGCTTTTACTTGGGTTGTTAGACGACCATGCTTATCCTTTAAATACAATACTTGATTTTTCTTAAAAACTGAATTACCTTTTTCAATTATCTGACTCATGCTTAAAATATTGCTCTTCAGCTCCGGAACATAGTAAACATCCCTAATCTCTCTAACTCGTCCATTCTTTTACGTATGTCAGATTGTTCCACGCCCTTTCACGACCACCTTGGAGTCATCTCCGAAAGACATAAATCTGGACTCACCTTGGTGAGTTTATAAAAAAAGTTCTTGTTTCCACACATATGATTGCTTGCCCCAATATCTAGATACCATACCGAGTTGGTAGAAATCTCATCAGCCTTCATCTCTTCTTCATCTTCTTCTTCCTTATTTTTATCTGGTTCATAAATGTTATATGCTTTCTCTTCCTTTTCAAGAGCTTCTTTCTTCAGTTCCTCAAGCTCAACCCTCTGTTCATCTAGAAGTCTCCCTATCTGCTAAATCTCTTCATCTTTTTGTTTGAGTTCTTTCTCCAGATTTTCCTTCTCCACAATTGTTGCATCCTTTATCGAGATCACTTCATCCATTGTTGGGATCGGGCTCTCCATGTCCATTGCATCCGAGCTCTTTGCCATGAACAGGATTCCACACTCTTCTTCAACATCTTCAATAAGGAGATTAGTCTCCCCCTTTGTCTCGGTGTTGCAATACTTTGCAATATGGCCTACCTTACCACAATTGTAGCACTTGTTTGATCTACACTCATTTGCATAGTGGCCATACTTGCCACACTTAAAACATTCAACTCTTGACCGATCTCTTCGGCCTTTCCCTTGTCCTCGGTCACGCCAATTCTGCTGAACGGTTTGCTCTTTATCATCATCCTCAAAATTACCTCGGCCACGTCCACCTCGTCCTCAGCCTCCTCGCCCTTTGTCGCTAGGATGTCGGCTCTAAGTAATCCGAGATTCGAGTCAAACTGTACCTGTAGTGCTTGATCGTCGGGTTCCTTCATTTTGTTTTTCTTCCTCAATTCTTGGGCTTTTAATGACCTAGCTAAATCCTCCATAGTTAGAGTTGACAAATCATTTGTCTCTTCAATAGTGACCACGATACTTTCAAAATCATCTATCAGATTTCTCAAGATCTTTTCCGTAACCCGATTAGGAGGAACCTCTTCTCCATTCATTACGAGTTGGTTGGCCATCTTCTGCACTCGAGTTATAAACTCGACAACTCCCTCATTTTCATCCATCTCCATATGTCAAACTCTCTTCTGAGAGCTTGTACTCCGACCTGCATCACGCGAGTATCTCCTTTGTATGCCAACTTCAGAATTTCCCATGCTTCTTTTGCTGACTTTGCATTAGCTATTTTCTCAAATCCAAATTCATCCACTGCATTATATAGAAAGTACAATAAGGTTAGCCAATAGAATTATTGAAGACAATATAAAGCAATCCAATGACACTCACGAATTGGAATAATGCAAGAGAAGCCCAGACAAAAACAGAAACATATATTAAGAAAAACAATTTTGATTTTCTCATGTCCAAGTTCTCTTTCTTCATGTTTCATAGTGATTTGGGATCATATTCTTATAAACATATTCCTATAAACAGTAATACCTCTATATATATATATATATATTCATTTATTTATTTGAAAGTTTTACATACGAATTTTTGTCTGTATGTAATCCGTAAGTAATACTACATTACATCCAGATTTTTGATCTTATATACGGATTTTGGTTGTAGGTAACAATAATTTTTCTTGTAGATTCAAAAATTTTTAATTATTGATTTCAAGATTCAAGATTCTTCAAAAATTTAAAAAGCTTCTAAAATCCAATTCACCCTTCCTCTTTGCTTGAGATATAAGGGTTACTTTTCTAACAAATATAAAGTATCAAAATGATATAACTGGACTTATATCTCTTGAAGAAATAACAATGATAAACATTACACTTTTGGAAACCTTCCTTGTGCATGATGCTTTCAAACTTCTTGTACCACTATCTTGGAGGTTAACCATACAAGTTTTTCTTTAATCTGGACACCATGTTCTTTTTTTCTTTCTTCTAAGAAGCCTTCAGGTTATGCGTGTAAATCTCCTCATCTAAGTCTCTATGAAGAAATGTTGTCTTCACATCTAGTTGTTCAAGGTAATCTTTCACTAACAACAATACTTAAACAGATCTAATAGTATTAAGCTTCATTGGAGCAAAGATTTCAGTGTTGTCAATTCCTTCTTTTTGTTGAAATCCTTTGACAACTAGTCGGACTTTGTATCTCTTGGACCCATGATGATCCTCCTTCACCCGATACATCCATTTATTGTGAAGTGCCTTTTTCCCAGTAGGTAACTCTACTAGTTTCCATGTCTGATTGGACATTAAAGATTTTATCTCATCTTTCATGGCAAGCTCTAACTAGCATTTGTCATTTGACATGCTTCCTCAATTTTCAGGCTCCTCTCCATCAGTTAATAATATATAATTAAGATGTTTCTATTAGGTACATGAGGTCAAGAAGACCTTCGTAAAACATGAGCTAGAATAGAAAGTTGTGGTGTATCAAGTTCTTCATCATCATTATTTTCAATTGATTCCTCTCACTGAGGAGTATCAATTACAAGAGCTTTCGGGACATAATCCACTTCCACATACATGGCCCTAATCTAATATGAATTGTTATTGCATGTGTTGTCCTTATCCTTATACATCAATTTTTCTTAAATATCACATCTTTACTACGAATCATCTTTCGATTTTCATTATCTCATAACTTGTAGCCAAACTCATATACACCATAACCGATGAAAGTGCACTTCTTTGATTTAGGATCAAGCTTATTTCTACCTTGATCACTAATGCGCACATATGCTAGAAAACTGACAACTCTAAGATGTGAAAGTTTTATATTTTTACCACTCCATACCTCTTATGATATTTTGTGCTCCAATGAAACTGATGGACCTCAGTTGATGAACAAAGTTATTGTGTTGACTACTTCTTCCCAGAACTACTTTGGTAAGCATGATTGTAAATGCAAGCTTCTGTCTCTTTCTATCAATGTTTGATTTAAAGCTCTATACCACACCATTGTGTTGAGGCGTAATTGGCACGATCCTTTTCATTCTGATTTTGTGCTCATAGCAAAACTTCTTAAATCTAGTGTCTTCATATTCACCACCATTATCTGATCAAAGTTTTTTTATCTTCAATCTTGTCTCATTTTCTATCTTGGCTCTCTAATTGAAAGCCTAAAATACTTAATACTTATTTTAAAGAAAGTATGTCCATACCTTCCTAAAGTGGTCGTCAATAAAAGTCACAAAGTATGTTCCACCTTTGCACAATTCCAACACTCAATTGTCTTTGAGTTTTGGAAACTACGATGATTCTTAGATTTGGACCTCCTCTCATTGGATTTTCCACATCCATATCCTCTAATCAAATTTCTTCCTATTGACTCTATATGTAAAGCTGAAGAGGTTGAAGATTGTTCGGTCTCTTTCTATTGAATATTTTCACTGAGAATCAGATCACAAACATCCATCAAACATTAATTTATTACTACCTAATGAGCTACTCACAATCTTGACAATAACATTCCAACTTTTCGATATAGAGAAGACAAAAGTATCAAGGTTCATACTTCATCATCAAATTCGATTACAATGAGCTCAATTGGAAATATGTTTGTTTTGGTGTGTTTATAAGCCTTACATAGGATTACAGAGGATAAAAACATTATTGGAAAAAAATCTCCACTAAATAATAGTTTTTTTAGTGTATAATAAGAAATATGTTTATTTTGGTGTTTATAAGCCTTACATAAAATTCCTTATATAGTAAAATGAAGAGCACCATCTCATCATCTAAGCCACATGAGACTAAATCAAACAAAAAATTTAAAATAATTGAACAAGATTATTTATAAACCTTGTTGATAACAAGATTATTTATATTAAATCCTTTCAATATTAAAATAATTGAGTGTCATTATTTTTATATATTATTCTCACTTTTAAAATATTATTTTATATATCTTTACCAGAAATGGATGTTTATAAATTTTGTTGTTGATTTTGTAAGATCCATGAAAAATAATTACCTTAATAGTAACAATTTTATTACTAGTAGTAATAAATTTCTTTGTGAATGGAAAATATAATAAGTTTATGTAAAAAATAAAATGTGGAAAGCTAAATAAGAAATTTTGGTAGCTTAAATGGTAGAAAATTGTGGTGATTTCAAGAACATGGGTTCAAACTCTTTTCTACCTTTTTGTTTTAAACAAAAAAAAAAAAAATTAAAATATTGATAGTGGATAAGCACTCCACGTTTGAAGGCATTATTGAGGGATCAAATATGTCAAGTGGTGATTAAAATATTAATATAATAAGATAATATTAAAATAATAAATAATATTAAAAAATTGTTAAATAGTAAAAATTTTGGACTATAAATAGCCATGAGAGGGGAGGTTATTCTGCACAAAGAGAGGAAGAATCAAGTGAGAAATCTTGAGAACTAGAGAAGAAAGAGTTAGGAAGAAATTTTTAGTTGCAAGAAGAGTAGAAGTTCTGGAGGGTTTTTGGGAAAACAAATTCTGAGCAAGAGATTAAGTCTGGAATAGAGGTAGGGGAGCTAACATTTCTAAGCTTTTATATTATGATTTAGTATTGTTTTATTACTATTCATGTCTTGAAATTCTGTGTGAATACTGTTAATGAAAAACATATGTGTTTACTGTATATCTATCTATATTGAATTTCTGTGTTAATATTATATGTTGTTGTTTTGAATCTGTAAATAAGAAATTTGTTAAAACTAGTTGAGGAACACTTTGGCTAAGTAAAGACTTGGTACTTAAGTTGTCCATTGTGACGCACCTCTCTTTCCTGGAAGTCTACTCAACAAGTTTTTAACTTAAATCTTGTTGAACAGATTATGTATTGTTAAATTATTGTGCAATATATCTTGTTGGAATGAAAATTTCTGATGAATTCAGTTTATTGTGGTAGATATGGAATTATGAATTATAATTGTGATGGTAGGATAGAGGAATCTTAAAAACCGGAGTTGGTACATCCCTGATCATAGAGCAGCTCTGGCAAATCTAGTAAGTTGTGACTAGTCATATGTACTGACGTTTATGGTGAGTTTGATTCGTCAAACATTTGATTCTTCTCCGATGACCATTTATGGTGATATTTTAGTATTGTTAATTTATTTTGTGATATATTCATTTTGTATGATTTCTGTGATGATTGTATTTTATTATATTGGATTTGAATTTATGCATCTGAACATGATATGAGTATTATGGAGAGATTTTGTAATGGTATAATATGAGTTGAGGAATATGAGTATGGTATGAGTCTCGTGGAGAGATTCTGTAATGATATGGTATTAGTGTATATGTTGATGTTGAGGGTCTTGTTGTTGGAGGTTATCCTGAGACTAGTATTATGGGGAGATTTTGTAATGGTATAATATGAGTTGAGGAATATGAGCATGGTATGAGTCTCGTGGAGAGATTCTGTAATGATATGATATTTGTGTATATGTTGATGTTGAGGGTCCTGTTGTTGGAGGTTATCCTGATACACTAATAATCATCCAGTCTCAAGTAGAGAAGGCTGAATTATGTGTGAGAGGGGCAGGAGGTCCTGGTCTATGTGCCGGTTTTGGACATAGTGTTGAGGACTAACCTTGTGGATGGTATGGAGTATTTTGGAAGTGTATTTGTAAGAAAAAGTAGAAGTCATCACAAGTGCATAACCTCCTGTGTCCGCTCATCAACGTATCATCCGAATGAGTGGGTATTGTGGGATGAGTGTCTATTGGGTATTCTGGAATGAGTGTCTAGTGGGTATTGTGAAATGAGTGTCTATTGGGTATTGTGGAATGAGTGTATATTGGATATTGTGGAATGAGTGTCTATTAGGTATTGTGGAATGGGTGTATATTGCGTATCATCTGAATGAGTGTCTATTGGGTATCGTGGGATGAGTGTCTATTGGGTATTGTGGAATGAGTGTCTATCGGGTATTGTGGGATGAGTGTCTATTGGGTATTGTGGAATGAGTGTCTATTGAGTATTGTGGGATGAATGTTTATTCAGTATTGTGGGATGAGTGTTTATGGGGTATTGTGGGATTAGTGTCTATTAGGAATTGTGGTATGATGGGATGAGTATCTATGGTGCAATTGTTGTATGATGGTATGCGGATGTCTGACATAATTATTATATGATGTTTGTTGAGTGTATCAAAGTAACTATGCATGTTTTATGAATGATTTGTTGCATGTTAGCTCACCCTACTTGTTTGTGTTTGTGTATGTGCGATGATCGTATAATTCGTTATACGGGAACAGATGAAGGAATGTCGTCTCATTCAGTGCCAATGAAGAAAGAGATAAAAGAATAAATTAAAAGAATTCGAGTTATATTTATGAGTTTGTAATTGAAATCTGAGTTTAAAATATATATATATATATATATATATATATATATATATATATATATATATATATATATATATATATATATATATATATATATATATATATATATATATATATATATATATATATATATATATATATATATATCAACTATGAATTATCAAGTGTAAGATTATGAGATGTTATTTTAGATGTAATGCTACAATATATCAATTATGAATTATCAAGTATGAAATTATGGGATGTTATAGATTTTTTACGTCTATGTAACGTGCAAGGATGAGCTGTATGTTGAGTCCTTATTAATGTGCGTTATTGTGTTTTTGTGAAAAGAGTGATTGTGAAAGTGCGTAGAGGGTTCTTGTGCCTAAGTGAATGGTTTTATCTGGAGAAAGAGACAACATTAGAATCTTAAATGTACAGCCAAAGTTACGAAGGCAATTTACTATTTTTTATTAGGGATGAATAGGTTCATCCGACATGCACGAAAACCTAACTTTCTATTTTTTTTCCATAAAATAAAGGAACACGACAATGCCCTCGATCTATGCATGGCAAAAGAAAATTGGACCACAAATTGATTGCTCAAAATACCATTCCAAGATACACCAGAGAGACCAGTTTCAAAAAATATAAATTTAACTTATTGTATAGAGTTTTGTGTGGAAAAGGCAACACGTTTTTTAAATTTACTTAATTTATTATTTTAAGCAAATTACAAATTAATTATATTCTAATTTAAATGATATATAAATAAATATATATATATATATATAGAAAATAATTAGTTAATTATTACAATAATTAGTTTATACTTACAATATTATAAAAATATGATAAAAATCCTAATTCGTAATATACATGCATACAAACATATATATATATATATATATATATATATATATATATATATATATATATATATATATATATATATATTCTTACTATAAATGGAATTCTAGTCAATTTAACCTTGATTTTAAAATTAAAATAATCATCTTACCCATTTTATATCATTTTTATGATTTTATTTAATTTAATTATTATTTTTATTTTAATCCCCTTTTTTTAAAATTTAACCCCTTTTATAAAGTAAAATAATTAAAAATTACCTACAATATAATTATAAAAAATATTCATATTTATGTTTATAAATAATTTTTGTTAAATTTCCTTTTTTGAGTATTTAATTCAAACTTTTTATTAATATAAAAATAATAATTTTATTATTTTATAACAAATACATATATTTTTACTAGTATATATATATATATATATATATATATATATATATATATATATATATATATATATATATATATATATATATATATATATATATATATATATAGTGGAGTTTAATAGGGTTTGGATTCGTATGCTTTAAAGCTACAAACAAAAAGATGTATATGAAGACATGAGCAAAAGAAATAGATGTACAACAGCGGAAATGCTTTTCTTTATGTCGGGAAATTCAACTTATGGATCCTTGTTTATTGTTCATAACTCACTAATAACAGAAAACCACCTTTTAATTATCATACTAATATATATAAGAAAAAATTAATAAAGTTCTTTTTTTTATTGCAAATATAAAAGAAAAAAAAGCATGTATAAAAGTAAGTTAAAAATGATACTTTCAAAGAGGTTTGTAAGAATGTGGAATTAATAAGATAGAATATTAGACGTATGCTTTTTACTGTTTCACTGCTAGTTTTAACTTTTTTTGTGTTCATTTCTTTTAGAATAATTTTCTCAAGTGTTTTTAGTTATCTCTCTCTCTCTCTCTCTCTCTCTCTCTCTATATATATATATATATATATATATATATATATATATATGTATTATTATAAAAGTTGAAAATTTATATTTTTTATTCTTTTTGCCGTTAAAACATAGCTAAATACCTTATGATGTAAATGTGGAAAATAGAAGAAAAATGAGTGTGTGAATGATAGAGTTAAAAAATACGTTTGAATGAATATATAGTAAGGATTTGAATAACTTGAATAAAATGTTATATGTAGTAATTATTTTTTACAGCAATAATTTGAAACTTTTTATCTCTTTGTATATGTAATAGTAAAGATTGCGTACAAAATTTATCGTTCATTTGGATAAACTGTCTTCTGACTTTATGCTATGTTGATTGTTGATTTTAAGAAATAAGGATAGTGATGAGTTGGTGTTATTTTAACTCGGAATCATGAAAACAAAAACGATTGATAAAAAAAAAATATTCATTTTGACTTATTTTAATCGAAATTCTAAAACTAAATTAGAACTTTTGAAATAAAAAAAAATATAAGTTTTTTTTTTACTACTTGGGTCAACATAATAAACTTAAATAAATGAGTTCCATTTTGATTATAGTAAAACAAATAATATTTCTCCCATTAAAATATAAATTTACTACTTAATTTCATAATGTCTATAACACATTATTTAATGTAAGATTCATTAATAACACTATTGTTTTCACTACTCTACTAAGTTATGTATTTTTTTTTTCAACGATAAGAATTATATTAATCGTAGAAAAAAGAAAAAAAAATACAAGAAAAATTATATCTAGATTCTAAAATAAAAATGATTTACCTTTATTAATTTTTATCATATTATATATGTGTGTGTGTGTCTAAAAACAGATATTTTAGAAAAATAAAAAATGAAAGAAAATTCATTTAAAGAAGTCAATAAAAAATCACTCTTTTTATTTGGACAAAAAATAATTTTAAAATTTATAAAATGAAAAACTTATTCTTTTACAAAATTTAACACAGAAACTCGCTCTTTTAAAAAAAATATATTTATATAATAATTATAATTACGGACTTTTTACTGGTTTGATTTATTATTGTTTTTGTTTTTATTTTATTTTTTTAAGAAATAATTTTTCGTTTCTCTTACTTGTCTTGTCGACAGAAAATTATGTGTTCACACACAATATTTATATATTAATATATTATTGCAATGTATAATTCTTATTTCACGTAAAAATAGAAAGTCTAACTTAATAAATCACCAATAAGTAGTTTGCATTATAAGAGAGCTTTTGGTTCATAAGAAACAAAAATCAATAAATATGTACTATCAGTTTATATTCAAACTTTTGACAAAGAAGATAAATATACATTAGTTTATCATTTTTTTTTAGTTATGTGATCCTTGAATTGTATAATATTTTGAAGGGTTTTCTTTATAAGAATTGAGACATTTTTAGTGTCTTTATATATATATATATATATATATATATATATATATATATATATATATATATATATATATATATATATATATATATATATATATAAATCTTTGCTGATAAAAAAAATTCTATGATGATATGATAATGATTTGGAATTTCAATTTTTCACAATAATATAGAAGAGTTTTTTATACTTGATACAACTTTCTTTTCATATATAAGGATATGGTGTGCGAAATCTATCAACTTTAGAAATTGAGTACAATAAATATATCTCTTTTTTAACTTTTAAATGGTCAATATTAGAATATAAACTAAATATAAATTTTTTAAAGTGGTTAGTGAAATAATTTTTAGTCTTGATGATCCATTAAAAGAAATCATTTTCCAAAACAACCAAGTGTTCTCTCTTTATACACATCCCACTAATTTATTATAAAAATAAGAACACTAAATATACAAGATTAAAGTAAATTTTTCTAGTTAAGATTACACGTTATGTGGATTGAATTTAGTCGAAGGTCACGAAAAATATAGTGAAATAACATTCAAAATCTCATCGGAAGAACTTCGTGTACTATTGTTCGATCAAATCTCAATCATATCTAAAAAGATGATGACCTATGGGAAACAAAAACAAAAATTAGTCACGTAATAATTAAATAACTTTTAGTTTTAACACTTGATGTAGGATCCAAATCGATTCTTATCTTTCATAAAAACTAAGATTTATGATCAATATTGATAGCTGTTGTAATAATTGATGGTATAAAAATCTCTATATAATTATATGAACTCTTAAGTTATATACATATGAACATTGTTTTCTAAAATGGTCTTAATTTACCGATCAATTTGATTTTGTCGATAAAATTTTATCGATAATTTTACGAATTTTTGTCGATTAGGAATTTTTTGTACTATTTTTAATCAGTTCATGACATAAAAATTTCTATATATTATATTAACTGTTAAGTTATATACCTATAAACATTATTTGCGAGAGTGGTCCTAATTCTACTTCACATTGTTAATAAAAAATTGTGACTACTTTCTAATCTTTTTTACTTGCATTGTGAAAAAAAAAAATCTATAAATACCCTCTACATTTGTGAAGAATCCTCAAGCTGCTCATTCTCTCTTCAACTATTCTCTTATCATGAGACACACTATGTCTCCATTTCTCTTGTTCTGTTTGGTGTTTGTTAGCCAATTGATGGCTGGATTCAGTTCATCAACACCACCTCCATCCTATGGAGATCATGTATCAATTCTCAGCATAGATGGTGGTGGCATCAGAGGAATTATTCCAGCCACTGTTCTTACTTACTTGGACAAGGCTCTTAAGGTTCTAGATCTATTTCTTTGTGTTTTTTACTGTTGCAAAAACTTTTATTATACCTTAAATTATATATATATATATATATATATATATATATATATATATATATATATATACTTTGAACTTATATTTTTACATTTATAAACAGTTCATTCCAAATTCAACTGTACAAAGTACTGGATAACATCAATATGTTGTGTTATGTATATTTTTTTGTGTTCATGGATTTTTCCCAGCAGGATAAAAACATTTTTATATAATTTCTCGGAGATGAAAGAAAAGTGAGAAAATTGATATGATGGAGAAATCTAAGAAAGTTAAAAGAAAAAATATTAAATAAGTTGTTATATAATGTTATTGTATGAATTTGAATGTTTCCGACAGTGATTTCTTTTGTATGAACAATATGTTGATAGATTTAGTGAAAAACCTTAGCTGAAACTATACTGTAACATTTGAGTTTTGTGTTTTTGTTGCAGGCAAAGGATCCGACAACATCATTGGCACATTACTTTGATGTGATATCAGGAACAAGCACTGGTGGACTCATGACTGCGATGTTAGCAGCACCAAATTCATCTAATTCCAATCATCCTCTCTTCACTCCATCAGAAGTAGTGCAGTTCTACAAGAAATATGGCCCTGATATATTTAGAGCTAGGTATAAGCATCAAACTCATAAAAACTATTCCAAACATGTTATAACATCATAGTTAAATCCTAAACTATGTAGTTGAGTAATGTTTAATAAAATTGGTTTAGGTATTAGGTTTTCCTTAATTAGTTTGCTGTTCTTGTGATGCAAAACCATGCAGAAACTGGTGGGATCTTGAAAAATGTCCCAAGTACGATGGAGAGTTCTTACGGGACATAACACGTAAGATTTTGAAAGATACACGACTGAATCAAACGTTGACGAACGTGGTAATACCATCTTTCGATGAGAGGAAAATCTACCCAGTTATATTCTCAAACTTCAAGGTTAGAATGGTAGAAATTGTGTATATTATGTATTGTGATATGAATAACCCTTTTCTTATGGCTAAGTGTTGAATATTGTTTTTGATGATGCAGCTGAAGACAGAAACTTACTTGAATGCGAAACTCTCAGATATATGCCTATCCACTTCAGCTGCACCTACTTATCTGCCACCCCACCAATTTGAGAATGCTGGTGTTCAATTTGATATGGTTGATGGAGCTATGGCTGCTAATAATCCAGTAATTCATTTTTACTGACTTAAACTTACAGAAATAGTTACTTTTTTTTTTGTTATCAGCAATAACTAATATATAAATACAACAATGAAACATTAGAAATGGCTCAGCCTATTTATAACATCAATAAAAACAATGGAGATAAAAAATTAAAACCTATGAATATTATATTTCCTTTTCAATATACAAAACTCACAAACAATATTTAAACCACTCAAGATACAAAACACTAATGAAAATATCTTATGATCTCTACAAACTCAAAATATTACAAAAGAAATATATTTATATAATTGTATTGTTGGATCATTTTCCACTAAAATAGATCTAACATTCTGTATCTAATTAATATACAATATATTTACAAACAAATGAGATCCAATAAACTTTCATAAATTATCTTTTCTATTAGAGTTAACAAGAGATAATTTCTTTTTCAGAATATCTTGTTTATGATAATTCTAAGTTACTCCTTTACAATAATTATCTTTTAAATCGTTCTCTAAATAAACCATGATTTTACTACAGTATATAAGCTGAACCAAAGCATTAATTTTGAGGACTAAAAACATGTTTATTGAAGTTCATTCAAAAGTATTCATTTATAATCCTGCCTTTATCTTTGTTTAGTGTATAATGTCAACTGATTCACACTCTTCAAAATATTAATTCTAATAATTGTTTTCAGTTAATTTCTTCTCACCTATTTAGCAAATGTTTAAAGAGGATATTGACTATGTAGTTTATGATTATCCCTGTTTTCTCTACCATAATAAGAAAGAGACATTTTTAAGTAAAAAAAATTTATTAATTAAAAGTATATATATACATATATGTGTGTGTTTATAAATCTTAGTTTTTTTTTTTATCAGCAATAAAAAAAAACATAAATTAAAGGGGTATTTGAGTGCTGTAGCCTTTTACATACCTAAAAGCAAAGGTTAAAAACCATAGATATAAACTAAAATGTGAATGTAACACCCACAACCTGTTATAGTATGCTAACATGTTTCTTTTACATAATAAAAGTAACTCTTAACTGAAAGGTTGCATTCAGAATTAATTGGAATGCATATGAACATATATGATGAATGAGAAGTTTGGGAAGATGAAATGAAATTTGATAACAGGCTTTGGTGGCTGTGAGTGAAGTGATACAACACACTGGGAACAAAGAAATCATGTTGCTGTCATTAGGAACTGGAATAACAGCAACTAACAAGTTAGGTGGCATTTTTGATGGCGTGTGTCAACTTGGATGGCTAGTGAACAGCTTTGATGTTTTTAGTGAGGCTTTGTATAGTACAGACATGACCCATTACTACCTTGCCACACTGTTCTCTGGCCTCGTACCTCAGGATAACTACCTTCGAATTGAGGTAAATATATCAGTTACAAAAACAGATTTTAAACTACACAATATGAATAATTTTTTGTAGTGAGACTTTTCTTAGAACAAGTAGAGATTGAATCTACATGATGACGATGTAATTACAGGAGTATAACCTTGATCCATCTATGGAAGAAATGGACGATGCTTCACCCAAAAACATGGATAAGCTTGAAAAGGTTGGAAAGAACCTGTTGTCCCAGAAGGTTCGCAGGATGAATATTAATACTTTTGTACCAGTTCCACTGGACCAAACAAATGCTCAAGCTCTTGACAGGTTCGTACACAGTGTGTTGTGCAAAAGTTTAAGTCTTTTCTCTTGCCATAGCTAGAAAGAAGTAGAAATTCTATGTTTTTAAGGTTGTGGGTGTTACAAAATGACCCAATTGATTACCCATCATTGAATGCTGACTGTGAGAGACAATTTCTGTTTTTGTTTTTCAATTTGACGAAGGTTGGCTGATAAACTGTATGCTGAGAGGCTGTTGCGTCTGAAAAGGAAATCTATGGAAAAGGGAAGAAGACCATTTATTGGAACTGTTGAAGCAAATTCCAATCGAATCTCAGCAGCTTAAGCTCTGTTAATTAATGAGTTGTATGAATAAATGTCACTATGATGACCTTCTATTATGCTGTGTGTTACTGTCATGTTTGCTGTAATAATGTTTCAATGCTTTTAGGGTTCTAAGCAACTCCTGATTGCAAGGACAATGGATAAAAGAATATGGATGTTTTTGAGTTCTTTGTAACTCCTATCAATCAATGATATTTCATAGTTGATTATTATTGCTTTTCTTTTGTGTGAGATTGAGATTATTTATTTAGGGCAACATAGGCAGTCTGCATATGTCACTACACAATTTTTGCAGTAATATTAAAAGTAATTACTACAATTTGAACACAGTTATGGATTACTACATATATTGATAGAGTTTTAAGAAAATTGTGTATAAAAAATTGTCTTTATATATTATATAAAACAATGATTACATTAAGAAAATTAGGTTTATGGGAAAGTAATTATAAAAAAATATCCTTAAAAAAATACAGTTTATATTAATAAAATGAAAGTAAGAAAAATAATAATTAATGATGGCCAAAATAAGTAGTGGATAATTCGTTACATCTTATTAAATGTGATTTAGAAATTATAAATAAGACTTTGAGAAATAAATTATATTAGTAATTATAATGGTAAGATAGAATATATATATATATATATATATATATATTATTTTTCCTTTGTTTATAAATAAGAAAAACAGTTATCATAGAATAAAATAAACAGATTTCAAAACCTTGACAAGAGTCTTTTTTATCAGTAAAAATTAATCTAATTGAATGAAATAATTTGGTTATCCCAATATATATAAAAAAATTGTGAAAAACAAAATAAAAACTCTATCAATATACAGAATATGTGAAATCAAGCAATACAGAAAATTTAGAATTGGTCAAAAGCACATTTTCCAGAAAAAAAATTAATATAGTACATCAAAAGATATTAAAATTGATGTATATACAGAGTCACGAGTTGCCAAACATAAAATTATTTGTACTATGGATATTCCTCAATGCAGCTATTCATAGAACGTGAAGTATATAAAGGACTAAGCATCTACTTCTAGAAAAACATTGAAGACTTTCCTGAAAATTATCCACCAGTCACTTATTGTTTCTCTTTTCTAAGTGATCAAAATTTCACCTAGATTTATATATCCGCTACTTAAAATTCAGATTGATAAACAAAAAAGAAAAAAATATATTTCTAAATAAAATCTTTTTAGTTCGGAAGTAAACATTCTATTTTAATAATATACAATTATTAAAAATGACATCATATATAAACGATTGAAAAAATAAATAACTATTACAAGTATCTATTTAATAACTATAATATTAAATATACACTAATATTAGGATCTTATACTTAAAAGAGTTTTATTACACTGAAAATGAAAGTGCAGTACTAATTTCCAAGTTTGATAAAACAAAAAGCGAAAGTTGTCTATTTCTAAACTTCAATACTACTTTCTTATTAAGGTGATCATCACAAACAAGAAGAAATCTATAGGTAAATAGAAAAGAAAATGGTAAGCTAATGTACCAAACATAATCCTATAACATTTTATAAAAGCATACACGTAACACAGATAAATCAATCAATCTTAAGACATACAATCATTTATTTTAGATCTCCACATCTAGATACATGTATTGATGTCAAACTCATGGGGGATCTACACTTGCATGATGGAACAACTTGCCCACCCAAGCTACCACATCAAGGTTAGTCCGTCAACCACCTCGAGCCAAGGAATAACCCATATATTAGGATCTCTTGTTACTCCTTACGACATAACTCACTCTTTTCTACTTGAAGTTGGATGGTTATTGGAATTTCATGACCATTCCCCATTTTGGAGTCCCTACATCAATATATGGCACTACTAAACATCACCATAGAATCTCTCTACTAGCTTCATGGAATTACTTCAACCACATATGACAAGCCCATCACCAACAACATACCCATCCTAACCACCACCATATCATGTATTAAATATATGCCAAACCTACTCATGTTCAAAATTCAATTCATGAAGCATCACACTAGTAAAAAAATAAGATTTTAACTTGCGCATTTGGCATCGGTTAAGTTGTAACCGAAGCAAAAAATAGCACGGTGGCATTTTTGTAGTTATCACAAATGAATATGCCTCGGTTCAAAAAGAACCGATGCCTAAAACTGGTGCGGTGGCATTATTGTAATTATCGCGCAAGGTATATGCCTCGGTTCAAAAAGAACCGATGCCTAAAACTGGTGCGGTGACATTTTTGTAATTATCGCGCAAGGTATATGCCTCGGTTCAAAAAGAACCGATGCCTAAAACTGGTGCGGTGGCATTTTTGTAATTATCGCGCAAAGGTATATGCCTCGGTTCAAAAGGAACCGATGCCTAAAACTGGCGCGGTGACATTTTGTAATTATTTTTTTATTTTTTTGAGAGCGTTTATAAAGAACCGAGGCCGTAGACCCTTATTGCCTCGGTTAAAAAAATAACCGAGGTAATAACATGTGTTTAGGGTTTAATTTCGCAAACAGAGAAAGAAGTTGCGCCGCTCTTCTCTTTTCTCCCTTTTTCTTTTGTTTCCCTTCCTTCCTCTTCTCTGCTCTGATGGAGGCACGACGAAGGATATTCAATGGCGTGATTGAGGCGCGGCGAAGACGCAGTGGGGGCGCAAGGGCGATCATTCGCGTTCTTCTTCTCTTTGTTCTGATTTGCAGGGAAGGAGGAAACTTCCTTCCGTCTCCTTTTTCTAATTTTGTTTGGGTTGTTTTATGTTTAATTGATGCTTTGCAAGAGTGGTGGAGTTTGATTCTCTGTAGGTGGTGGTGGGAGCACGTCATTCTCGTTCCAATTCGTCTAGGGTTTCGATTTCAATTTTTGGATTTTTGATTGCAGTTTCTGCTTGAGTTTTCTATTGGATTTTTGATTGGAGTTTCAATTTTTGGATTTTTGATTGGAGTTTTTGAGTGGCGGCAGAGCTGAGACCTCCAGGAACAGAGGAAGAGAAGCTGGTGGAGAATCATTCTTGTTTCATTGAAAATGTGGAATTGCGTTGTTGTGTTGGTAGCTCTGAAAGTGGGAAATCATGCTGGTGGCAGTGGAAGATAGGTGATGGCAGTGGAAGATGGGTGATGCATAAGAACAAACATCAACAACATCCTGAAGCTTAAAAAAAAAAAAACAAGTTACTGCCTCGGTTACGTAAAAACCGAGGCATAAATCCTATTTTTTTTAACTCAGTTCACGACCGAGGCATAAAACCTACCCCTTTTTACCTCGCCGGTATATGCTTCGGTTATAGAACCGGTGCCTAAAAGCAAAAGTAACCGGTGCAGTATCCTCTTAGTGTACTAGTGTCACCATTATAATAGTACACATGCATAGGATCCAAAATAACTTAATTCAAGCATAACCGAAATCAGATCAACACATAAAACATGAAAAAACAATTGAACCAGGTCGCCCTTAATGTCCTTTCCTATCGTTTAGTGCTAATGTTCATATAAGCAACCTCGCCTAGCAAGAATAATCCTCTCGCCCAGTGAATTGTAGACTAAACCTGCATAGAAGAAATGACGCTTAGCGTCCAAAAAACAATGCCTAGAAAATACAAGCCCACTAACTTCGTAGTGCTTAACACTCTAGAGCCCAATGGCTCTTTGACTTTGTAGTGTTCAACACCACACAAGGTCGCTCAGAACTACACCAGAAACTAACAACTTAGATTCTTGATGTGATTGCACTCAATATCTATCCAAATGACCAAATTAGTATTCTTTGTATTATGATTGATAAGAAAACATGTTTAAATCTCATATTGAATACCACTTTTCCCAATAAGCTAGCAATTCAGTCCATCATATCAAACTAAAAACAACCAAAAACCCAAACAACAACTCAAAATACCAAATGACTAAATATCAACAATTTAAAACGCTAATCAAGTCCTAAATGACACAAACACCGACTCATAACATCAAGCTTCTTTAATAAACACTCCCCATTGAATTTCACCTGTCAAACCACTAATTGTAGATGAATTCCACCCACTACTCTAACCTATTATAAAACCACAATTCAATATCAATTTCAACTAATGCTAACATAAGTTTCATGATTCCAAATAGTCAAAATAAGTATCATTTAACAAATAATCACATTATGACATACTCATACTAGACAACAAGATTTCAAACCAAAATAAAGCAATCATACCACTACACAATAAAATTTTAGTAAGCTTATTTACCTAAATTTAATAACTCGATCAATCTAATCCAACTTAAAAATCCCAATTCAAATTATCAAAGTACTAAAATGGTAGAAACAAGGTATTTAGCTTCTCTTACCAGTCAAACGACCAAACAAATCTATAAAATTTCAAACAGCTTCCATAGATCAAAGAACTCCATTTGCAACTACAAATCACAAAATTATGATCAAGGTATGCTGTTAGAACCACTAATCAACATATAATCTAATGGAAGACTCATATGACATATGCAATGAAAAATTGTTCACATGCATTGGAAAACGAGAAAAGTAAAGAAAAGAGTAAAAATTTACTCTTTTAAAAGAACTGATCGAACATACTTGAAAATCTCATCACGAGGATCACTCATGCGATCTTCGATCTTCAAACAAATGAACAAAGTTTTAGAAAACTTAGAGAGATAAAGAGGTTTCAGAGAACATGTTTTAGAAAGATAATATATTTTTAAATAATGAAACTTGTTAACTAAAATTTTATTTATACTTTAAACTTTTAATATTAAAATAAATGAGTTTTATTATTTCAAATACACTATTATTTTATAATACACTATTTTTTAAGTCTTTACACGTGCATTGAAAATTTATTACATGATTCAGTATTATTACAAGTTCAGTTAACATTTATATGATAATTAAATTTAGTCAAATTTTTTCTTAAATTAAAACTCTTGTTTACACCAGTGGCAGATTATTGTTTAAAACTTTTTAATAATTTGTTATTAAAAATTAAACCTACTATTATACACATCTACCAAATCTTCAATAACAAACACTCACAAATTTTAATTTTAGCATGTAGGACCTGCACTGTAGTAGAGTAGGTTTTTGGCATGCTTATCATTGTGTTTTCTGTATGTAGGACAATTGTATGAATTGCTGTCATGGTCTACACAATTTGTCTTATCTAATCCCTCACAATTTCTAAATTTTGGCTTTTATTGCATTATAAAATGCCTATGTGTGTTTCTTTTCCTTCATCCACCCATACCTTCTCATAAAAATATTTCATCTCACAAAAAAAAAAGTTTATTTTTAGTAGCTTATAAACTTAAAAAATAATATATATATATATATATATATATATATATATATATATATATATATATATATATATATATAATATTGTTGAAGGTAGAGACAAGTAATAACTTATTCCTTTATTTACATAACTAAAAACCCTAAATTAGGTACACACAAAAAAAGCAGCTTTATAAAAGCTATAGAATGATTAATTATTTTAACACTAAACAGTTTTAGAATGCTTTTAGTTCTGTTTTCTTAACTTAAAGCTCTGGCTAATGTTTCGCTACTTCTGATATGATATTTTGCAATGATAACAGATGCTGAGAAAAAGAATCTAATAAGTCCAGGAAATGTTAGCTGATATGACATATGCAACAATTTTGCTAAGTTATTATTCACATACAGAAGCTAATAGTAACCTTAATTGATGTTGGAGACAATTTTATTTAATGAAAGTTCCATATCAACTAGAGATAAAGTCAATTTATAATATATAAGTGAGATATAAATTCATTACAAATTCAGTTTTGTGGGATTGCATTTTATAAAATTGAATTTTATAAAGTTGAATTAGATTTAAAAATCAATTTCTAATAATTAAGTTGTCTTGAAGAGATACCAAATGGCTTTGATCATGCCCTCTTACACAATCTTAGAAAGAAGGGTGACCATAAGAGCATTTGAAGCTAAATTAATCCTCACTGATCAAACCAAAGGAATGAGAGAAATAGTAAAGAAGGTAAATGAATCAAGACGAGCATGGAGGATATTTGATATAATCATCAACGATACTATTTTCAATTGGCGTAATTGTTTTCGATTATGTTATAATTTTTTTTTTTGTTAACTATGTTCCTTAAACATTATATTTTTTTCATATTTACACTATAATGGTCAATGAATGTATTTATTTTAAATCATCAATAAAATTAATTTTGATTAATTTTTTGTGTATTTTATAATTTTATATATTTTATTTATTTTTTATTAAAATATATATTATATTAAATTATGAAATATTGAATGCAGTGGATAATTATAAATAAAAAAAGTTTTTAACCTTCACAAAATAATAATTACTAAAAAAAGAAGTTAAAATCCTAAAATAAAGATATTGCAATATAAATCTCATACCAAGATTATGTTAAATCTCCCTAAATTATTGTGAGGACTTTAACCATGAAAGATTAAAAACCCCACAAATTGTACGGGAAAAAAACCTCCTTAGAATATCAAGTATGTTTTGAAAATAAAGTTTGAATGTATAAATATTATATTATTATAATAATATCTTTCTGATGACTCGATTAATATAATTTATATTTTAAATTTTTTATTTCTTGAATGTTAAATATAAAATGTTTTATTTTAATAATTTTTCACAATTAAAATGAAATGGTACAGTAATAATTATATATATTTTAGTTTTTTCAATTAGTATCTTCTTAACCAATACCAATTTAGATAAATATAAAAGTTAAAAATAAATAAAATCCCTTCCTCCTCTCAAAATTTTGGACTACATGCGCTTCGTCGTTCACCCTGTTGATGAAGGGTGACTAGGGTTTTGGTGGCATCCTCTCTTATATTCTCTGCAATCTTCAAACAATTGTTGATTGAATTTATGGTCTATTCAGCCTTGTAAATAGCATAACTCTCCAGTTCTTGAACCGATTGATTCTCTAATCCGCCTGAATCGTGAAAATTATTCTCGTACCTGTTCTGGTTGGCCGATTGAAAGACATACGATGTAAATGATGATTTCTTTGTGGCATCAATGTCATCATTATAGCTTTTCGGTATGCTTTTCCTCCCCATCATAATCAAATGGATTAGTCCAAGACTCAATAAAACTAGGTTTAGCATCCTTGAAATGAGTTTCTTTGCACCAGACATTATCTCTCTTCTTGCAAAATTGATTCAAAGGCAGATTAAGAAGTAAATTTCTCAAAATCTGGTTCGACCAAAAAAGATAACCTAATTTTTCTCTATAAAGACAAGCAAGTTCTATTCAATCCAGAAACATGTAAATAAAAGTTTGAGATAAGAAAATAGGTTATACGCATTTACCGTTGCTAGGACTCGGGTTCAATCCCCAAGTCTCCGGCAACGGCGCCAAAAACTTGATGAGGCCCAATTTAATTTGTTAGTCGTTGCTAGGACTCGGGTTCAATCCCCAAATCCTTGGCAACGGCACTAAAAACTTGTTAGCTCAAAAAATACGTCTTGGGCTCGATTTCGGCAAGTGCACCGAATCGTTCAAGTAATAAACCGGTAAGACCGGGTATCGTTTTCCCAAGAGACTCGTAATACTAGAGAATTGTGCGATTAACAACTCACATAGACTCAATAACATAACATCAATATACAGAACAAGTGCAGAAACGTAAATTCATACATAATTACAAGGTTGGACTTTGGTATTGAAGACACTTGGAAATGGAAAAGACGAGAAATGGTATGAAATGACATTGCTAAGGTTAGTTTTCACCAATGCACTCTTGTGTATGACCAATTTCGTCTCCTTTCTATCAATTTACTAAAGTCAATCCACTAAAACACTCTAACCCTAATTCCTTAGGTGAAAGAGCCTAGGTTTTCCTTATCAAACCCCAATTCCTTGGCAATCTAACAAGCAAAACCCGCATTAAAGAGCTGGGATCTAAGACAACATGTGAATCATCTTCCATTCCTAGAATCAATGACCCACAAGGACTCTTATTTCAGTTCAAGATTTCATCTTACGTTCCCATAATCCATAAAACCCCAAAATCATGTCATGAACGTTCCCATTACATGCAAGCTTTAAGATTGGAAACAAGAATACTAGCAATTGATAGAAAAGGCATATATATAATCAAATCATTCAACAATTACACAAGAATTCAAAGGCTACAACTAATCCCAACAAAGATGGGTTTGGTTCTCCATTTCCATGGAGAACCCTAAGCTTACAAACATGGAAGATGGAAGAAGAAGGAGACCCAAAGGAAGAGGAGGAGATGTTCCCACAAGCTCCTCACGCCCTCCATGAGCTCCAGCCGTGAAATCGCGCCTCCAAATGACCAAAGACCCTTAACCCTTCGCGTTTCTGGGTTAAATAAGCTGTCTGCCACATCAGTAAAAGTCGCGCCCGGGCGCCCCATTTCTCACGCCCGGGCGTGAAACTCTCTGGAAGCTGAAAGTGGACGAACGTCCACTTCTCGCTGCCGAGCGTCCACTGACGAGCGTCCTGGGTGGACGAGCGTCCTCTGCGTGTCTCGCTGGACGAGCGTCCTCTTATCTCGCTGGACGAACGTCCTCTTATCTTGGACGAGCGCCCGCTTCTGGGACGAGCGTCCTCTTCTGCATGGACGAGCGTCCTCTCTGCAACTTGGACGAGCGTCCTCTGCCTGGCTGGACGAGCGTCCACTTCTGCCTGGCTGGACGAGCGTCCACTGCCTGGGACGAACGTCCTCTCCTCTGGACGAGCGTCCTCTTATCTCGCTGGACGAACGTCCTCTTATCTTGGACGAGCGCCCGCTTCTGGGACGAGCGTCCTCTTCTGCATGGACGAGCGTCCTCTCTGCAACTTGGACGAGCGTCCTCTGCCTGTGCTTGCTTTGGTTTGCTCTATAATTTGTTGGAGACTCTTCCAAGCTCATTTTTAGCTACAAAATAAGGGATTATTGATGAAAGTACATCAAAGTAGCCAAAAACACAATTATTTAGAAAATAAGGCAAAACAAGAGGATTAAGCAAGTTATAAGTAAGAAAGGAGTTGATTTTGCCACTAAAATGATGCTTAAAATATGGTATAATTTAGCATTATCAAAATACCCCCAAACTTACAACTTTGCTTGTCCTCAAGCAAAAGTACTTCTCCTAGCAAACAATTCAATCACAATGGTCTAGCAACTTTAAGCACAGTTTCAATCAAATAAACAAAATCAATCATGCTTGCTCAACTTATAAATCACATTCAAGAGACAATATAGTCTTAGCAAGCTAAACTTCAATCATGGTGCTCACAAATTAAAAATCACAAGATAGATGCAAATGATAGATCAACAAACATGGCAAGTTTTTTTTTAATGAGTGCATGGAACCAATCCTCACCAAGGAAAGTGTTTCACTCAAGCACAATGGTGTATAAGGATGTGTGTCTAACTCTCAAATATCACAATGTTACACAAATCAACTTTGCCTTTTGTTTCAAAATTTCAAACACATTAACAAACAAGTTACATCACAAGGACTTTGATTGGCTTGTATTGTGGCTGGGCTAAGAAGAAAAATTGGTTTTTCTGGACAACAAAGCACCTTGAGATAAGAGACAAAACAGTTTAATTCATGATATAGCATAATATCTCTTTTTCTCCAAAATTGAATAAACCACTCTTAACTTATTTCCCAACTCTTTTTTCATTGAATTCATTTTTCTTGTTTTTCTTCTTCTCCTTTCTTTTTCTTTCTTTTTACTCAACTTATTGTTTTTCTCAATGCTCTCCTTTTGACAAGAACTCCCCCAAACTTAAACCATTCTCCTCATCCTAACATATATGATCATCTCAACTCAAGGTAAGGAGGTTAAGGATTTTTCAATAAGCTTAAGGTTTCGGGAATGAGAAAGTTTTCTTTAAGGTTCAAAGGTTTAGCATTGGCTTTTAGGCTCAAAATGTAGAAGAGGTGGAAGAACAAGATGGCCTTGATCATTTGTAACATGCAAGTAACAGTTCAAATAGAGAAACTTAGGCAAAATCAACTGTGATTCCAAAGTAATAACATTCAGCAATAAACTCTGAGGCACAACATCTCACAGGTTTACTCAAGGTTCCAAAATTTGATAAACATCATGCCAAGAATATTGATCACAATTAAAACCAAGCATCTATCTAAACATATACAAGCAACCACAATCTCTGTTCAACAGGCTCAACCACATAATCCCAATTAGATTTTCAAAACAATTCTCATGGATAAAGAGCAAGCACAACATATTTGTATTCAATTCAAGCATAGAAAATGATTCACTCAAATCACCAGACCAATTGCACAAGAACTATCCACAAGGCAAGTCAAAAAGAAATCCAAATTCAAAAACTGAAAGCAAATAAGAACTGGAAATTAGAACTGAAAAACCGAATAAAATGGACTCTTTGCAGCTCCAGCAGTGTAGGAGACTAGCTTCACTTTCATCTGCAACATCTTCCTCCAACAGTAGCTTATACTCCGCAACTGCTCCACCTCCCCCATCAGTAGGGGCCTGGCCCCCAGGCCATGCTACACGAGCAGCAAAATCTTCATTTCATATGTTGCTCTACTCACGCATGCCTCAAAGGTTGGCCATTGGTGGTTTTAAACTCTTTAATTCCTAAGGAAGATCTTATCCTGTAACAAGAAAGCTCAAAGCAAAATTAGTATCTCATAGTCAACAACTGAAGAGAAGAATCCATAAAACAAACTAAAAGAAATAAGCAAAAGAAAGCAAAGAAACAAAACAATGAAAGCCAAAACAAACAAAGACAAAAGTACAAGAACAAAGAGGGAAGTCTTAGAATTAAGCTTCCCAAAGGTACCACAACACAAAAAGGTATAAAAACACATCAAAAGGAGTGTGTTAAAGAGTGCAAAAGAATGGGAAACTCATCATAAATCAAGAAAAACAAAAGTGCAGAACCAGAATTTTTGGTGCTGGACGCCCCTGGTGCAGCTCGCGCCTGGGCGCCCCTCAGCAGGGGGCGCTTGGGCGCCACTCAGTCAGTTGGGTGCAGAGGCCCTTGTGCAGCTCGCGCCCAGGCGCCCCTCAGCAGGGGGCGCTTGGGCGCCATATCAGTTTTCTGCATAATGCAGATTTCTGCGAAATTGGCCACTCACCATGTGATTTTTGGTTCTAGACCTTCATTCAATGCACTCACACACCAAACAAGCTAAAACTAACCTAATACACTTATACAAACCACAAAAACAACATCAAAACTCAAAAATCAACTAAAATGCAACAAGTCACATAGTCAAAACATAAGCCAAAAATGCAAATAACACAAAAATCACACAAACACAAGTAAAATAGGTAATAAAACTGGGTTGCCTCCCAAAAGCGCTTGTTTAACGTCATTAGCTTGACGGATTACTCAATGAAGTGCAGATTTTGATGTTGGTGTGCTCCTTCCACCAACTCCTCTTGAATCACATTCTAGCCACCAAATCAACTCTCATAGCTTGAATTCTTCTTTTTAGCCCTTCCACTACCTTGACATCTTTAAATACTCAATCCTCTTGATCAACTTTGGCTTGCTAGGCTTGAGCTCATTGTCTCTCATCAAAGGGTGGTGGTGACTAGTCTTTCTCTTTTCCTTCTCCCTTTCTTCTTCATCTTTCACTTAGCACTTGGAGCATCTTCAATGAAGGGAGAATTTTGGGCAGCTTGTAGTGCTCAAGCTAGTTGTCTCCTTGTGTCCTAAACTTCCTTCAATCTCAGGGTCTTCATGATGCTTTTGAGGCTGCAGTCCTCGTATGAACATCTCCCTGCATACACTTAGACATAACTAGGCTAAAGCCACAAATTAGCCCAAACAAAACTGAAAATCTATTTACAACAAAAGAGTTAGTTCTATATACAAAATCAAGTCTACATAAGTTAGAAACCTCACAAAAGTCTAGTATTGACACGAGTCCCCGGCAACGGCGCCAAAAACTTGATGAGGCCCAATTTAACTTGTTAGCCGTTGCTAGGACTCGGGTTCAATCCCCAAGTCCCCGGCAACGGCGCCAAAAACTTGATGAGGCCCAATTTAATTTGTTAGTCGTTGCTAGGACTCGGGTTCAATCCCCAAATCCTTGGCAACGGCACTAAAAACTTGTTAGCTCAAAAAATACGTGTTGGGCTCGATTTCGGCAAGTGCACCGAATCGTTCAAGTAATAAACCGGTAAGACCGGGTATCGTTTTCCCAAGAGACTCGTAATACTAGAGAATTGTGCGATTAACAACTCACATAGACTCAATAACATAACATCAATATACAGAACAAGTGCAGAAACGTAAATTCATACATAATTACAAGGTTGGACTTTGGTATTGAAGACACTTGGAAATGGAAAAGACGAGAAATGGTATGAAATGACATTGCTAAGGTTAGTTTTCACCAATGCACTCTTGTGTATGACCAATTTCGTCTCCTTTCTATCAATTTACTAAAGTCAATCCACTAAAACACTCTAACCCTAATTCCTTAGGTGAAAGAGCCTAGGTTTTCCTTATCAAACCCCAATTCCTTGGCAATCTAACAAGCAAAACCCGCATTAAAGAGCTGGGATCTAAGACAACATGTGAATCATCTTCCATTCCTAGAATCAATGACCCACAAGGACTCTTATTTCAGTTCAAGATTTCATCTTACGTTCCCATAATCCATAAAACCCCAAAATCATGTCATGAACGTTCCCATTACATGCAAGCTTTAAGATTGGAAACAAGAATACTAGCAATTGATAGAAAAGGCATATATATAATCAAATCATTCAACAATTACACAAGAATTCAAAGGCTACAACTAATCCCAACAAAGATGGGTTTGGTTCTCCATTTCCATGGAGAACCCTAAGCTTACAAACATGGAAGATGGAAGAAGAAGGAGACCCAAAGGAAGAGGAGGAGATGTTCCCACAAGCTCCTCACGCCCTCCATGAGCTCCAGCCGTGAAATCGCGCCTCCAAATGACCAAAGACCCTTAACCCTTCGCGTTTCTGGGTTAAATAAGCTGTCTGCCACATCAGTAAAAGTCGCGCCCGGGCGCCCTCTGTCAGTCGCGCGACTCTCTGGAAAAATTCAAAACTGGCGAAAAGTCGCGCCCGGGCGCCCCATTTCTCACGCCCGGGCGTGAAACTCTCTGGAAGCTGAAAGTGGACGAACGTCCACTTCTCGCTGCCGAGCGTCCACTGACGAGCGTCCTGGGTGGACGAGCGTCCTCTGCGTGTCTCGCTGGACGAGCGTCCTCTTATCTCGCTGGACGAACGTCCTCTTATCTTGGACGAGCGCCCGCTTCTGGGACGAGCGTCCTCTTCTGCATGGACGAGCGTTCTCTCTGCAACTTGGACGAGCGTCCTCTGCCTGGCTGGACGAGCGTCCACTTCTGCCTGGCTGGACGAGCGTCCACTGCCTGGGACGAACGTCCTCTCCTCTGGACGAGCGTCCTCTTATCTCGCTGGACGAACGTCCTCTTATCTTGGACGAGCGCCCGCTTCTGGGACGAGCGTCCTCTTCTGCATGGACGAGCGTCCTCTCTGCAACTTGGACGAGCGTCCTCTGCCTGTGCTTGCTTTGGTTTGCTCTATAATTTGTTGGAGACTCTTCCAAGCTCATTTTTAACTACAAAATAAGGGATTATTGATGAAAGTACATCAAAGTAGCCAAAAACACAATTATTTAGAAAACAAGGCAAAACAAGAGGATTAAGCAAGTTATAAGTAAGAAAGGAGTTGATTTTGCCACTAAAATGATGCTTAAAATATGGTATAATTTAGCATTATCACCATGGCAAGCACAATCGCTGCCCACACAACAAAAACCACCCTACCTGTTGGAAGTCTCACATCGACTAGAGATAAGGCCAAATTATAATATATAAGTGGGGTGCAAACCTCACCTTACAAGCCAGTTTTGTAGGGTTGAGTTAGGCTTAAAAATCCACTTTCTAATATGGTATCAGAGTCTTGGTTGCAGCCTATCCTAGCAATATTTATTGTTTCTTGGACATTTCTATTTCATGTTTATACCTCTGCATGAAAGGGGTGTGTTGGAAATCCTACATCGATTAAAAATAAGGCCAATTTATAATATATAAAGTACGTTGTACTTTAGAATCAAATAATTTATATAGATAAGATGACAAAACTAATTTGCTTCAACTAGAATTTGTTACAAGTACCGTAATTCCTTACATTTCAACTACCAAATGTACGACCAGATGAAACAAATAGATCAACATCATCAAAAGAAAACTTATAACTATAGTTAAAACTAATTTATAATACCAATTGTAGAATCATCGATGAATCAGTTTGGTTTTTTTAACAGTGAAAACAAAGCGATTGAAAAGTGTTTTTTTCTTAATTAGTAAAAACTAATATATAAATGAAAGAATGAAACATTAAGATGTCTCAACCGAAATACAATATCAATAAAAATATAGAAGATAAGAATTTAAAACATGTGAATATTAGATTTTTTTTTCAACATACAAATCACACAAATAACAATCAAACCTCCCACAAGATTAATCAAGAATTGAGACGTATTTATGATTTCTGTAGACTCAAAACATTATAAAAATATATATTTATTCTATATATAACATACAATAGATTTACAAGAAAAAAAACTGAGGTTAAACAAACTTCCGTAAAACATTTTCCTCTAAAAAGTCAACAAAAAATGGTTTCTTTTTTATTGTAGTTTTTGTTTTATAATTCTAAGACAGGCATTTCCTTTGTAACAAGTTTATGTAAAAACCTTAATAACATCACATCAAATAACATAAGTTATGACAACAAGGGATTACAATGAAAGATAATAACAATAACACATGAGATCATTGTTTTTATCT
Source organism: Vigna angularis (assembly GCF_016808095.1). Taxonomy (NCBI): domain Eukaryota; kingdom Viridiplantae; phylum Streptophyta; class Magnoliopsida; order Fabales; family Fabaceae; genus Vigna; species Vigna angularis. The sequence continues at coordinate 30,717,756 of NC_068978.1, forward strand.
CAAATATGAACTATTTTAAGACAGATTGAATACATATTTTTAAACATAAATATCAATTAGAATATGAAAAAATTTCCTTTAATATTTTTTTTCTTAATCATGTTCAAGTTTTTACTTTTGATATTTTTGGTTTCTAAATACAATAGAATTCCTATTATTCTTCTAATTATAGTTCTTCACATCCCTTTCCAAAACTTATTTCTTTTTTTTTCAGACATATAAAATTGATCAAAATGTTATAAATTTGGTTATGTTTGTTATTACTCCAGAACATTTAAAGCAAAGATTCAAAACAAAGTTAAATATCATACATTCAAAAAAAAAATAGCTACATCTCTCTCTTATTTATTATCTTTTATCTTTGATGGCTCTACAATTCAAACTCACTCGTCAAACAAAATGTAAGGTATTAGGAATTGCTTTTAATTTCCAAATTATTATGAAAAAAACAATTTGTTACCCATTACAATTATTTTCTATGGTATTATAAGCTAGCTCCAGAATAAATTTTTTTCTCACTTCTCCCTTCCATTCCCATGTCTCTTGTCTTGAATTGAATTGATGATCTATATGGTGAAATTTCTTTCATAAATCCATTAAGTTGATTTAATTTTCACTCAAAACATTCCCTACACCATCTAAATTTTCATTTCTACATCTTGTTATTCCAATTGCGCATCTGAGACCAAAACCCGTTTATCAATTGAATTGTTATTTTAGAATATTTTTGTGCCAACGAAAATTCTCCATTCCACTTATTGTGTCAAAATTTAATTTTTGTCCCCCTTTCTTAATTTTCATGTTATATTGTCAAACCAATTTAGAAACTGGCTTTATTTGAAAAGATGTAATAGAATTAACATGTTGCAACTTAAATGTTAATTCAAATATAGAATTAAAATGTATCAGGCTTTCTTATAGTGACATTTCAAGATCCATACACGAAATATGAAAAGAAGGTTGGATGTTGTTACATATATTTTGGCTTTTAATCAAAAGCCATGATTTCATATTTATGAAGTTTGTAACACAACTGAAATAAATAAATAAATAAACGTTTAAAACGCAATCTTGGTACTCAGACAACAAGTAGATTATACAGAAATATATATATATATATATATATATATATATATATATATATATATATATATATATATATATAAAATGTTAAACATAAATTTGATGTTCCTTCTAAAAAATAACTTAATTGAATTTATCAAGTATTGTTTTTAATAAGCAAAAGATAACAAATCAAGTAATCTATTTGGAAGGACCCTTATACTTACATAATTGCATACCAAGTCCCATTACAAGATAAGAATAAATAATTAGTATCTTTCTTGAAGGAGAAGGAAAACACCAAAAATATGTCCTTCATTTGAGACACTCTCATATACCTAAATTAATTCAACTTTATAACCCATATAGAACAAAACATTAAATATTTAAATAATATCATAAAACAGATAAGAAAAATAGGTTTGAGATTATCTAATTGTATCTCAAATTAAAAATGGATTATACAAGTTGCCGGATAAATAATCCTTTTCTTGTATACTAAGCCAAAATAATTATAGATGAATTAATTACAATTAAACATAACCGAAAATTTAAGAAAAATAAGTTTCATTGAACTATCACAATTTGATTTTTTTTATTAAAAGATAAGTTTAGCAAGACATCACACACAAAATTAGATCTACCACCAACATTGCATACAGACATTATTATTTTCACTGTAAAACAAGGATTAATCTAAATATATAAACTAAACTCTGAAAAAAAAACATATTTGACAAACTTTGTCTTGCTTTTTTTTTTAGAACATCTAATATCTTTCCTATTATCCCTATTTGTTTTCCTTTTCTTATTTTTCATATCAGTAAAACAATTGAAGCAATTCTTAAACTGATATCCAAAAGAAACACACCTCTAATATTTAATGATAAAACAAAAGCAAAATCGCGAAGCAATGCTAATAATAGATGAAGAAAGTTATTACATGATCTAAGAAAAAAAATTAGAGGAGAAATCAGAAAATACCAAGTACTCTTGATGAGCTTCTCACACCAATATCCTTTGGAATATGCATCCAATTAGCATATCATCAAGTTCTTCCAAAATGAAGGAGGGAAGCTGAAGAGCTTGTGGAGGTTATGGCTGAAAGCATTTATATATGCAGGAATGTTATGCAGCATATATATATATATATATATATACTTTCCTATATATATATATATATATATATATATATATATATATATATATATATATAGGAAAGTATATATATATATATATATATATATATATATACGTATGTATATGTATATGTATATATGTATGTATATGTATATCTGTATGGGGTTTATTTGATGTTTGTTGGTTCTGTTTGTCCGTCTATGCAGGATACATATTCTATAGACTTTTGTAAAAATATGCAAAAAACTAATAAAAAGCATAAGGAATAAAACTATATGAAGATCAAAACTTGTCATAGGAATGAAATAACAGCTAATGAACTCCAAAGATACGAACAGGAAGATGAATAGAACAACATATATTGAGTACTTTCACATATATATTGTTTATATTCTGAATTAAATATTGTGGAAATTATATAAGAATAATTGATTGTATTTTTTGGAATACTTTAGATGTTATAACTACATGGTGAGGGTAGATTTTTCTGCAGGAATAAACCAAGAAACATCATTAATATTCTACTTTCTGTAAGATTATTATTTATTATATAGATTATATACAGGTTGAAACAACCAAGTATATATCCTCCGGGAACCACTAATACTAAATAAATCTGAGTAATTGAATAAAATTACTTCCACAGTATAAAATTAAGTAACAAATTCGTGTTTCACACGACTCCCAAATGAAATCTAGTAATATTGATTATGATCTTATATCTTCATTTATTATTTTTATGATTTCAATGATACATTTTCCAAATTTCTAGAAGGTAAATGTTTTGACTTTTTATCAGAAAATAAATATTATATGTAATATGATTACTTCTCAAGATGTTGTTTAAGACTTTAGGTCTAAATTATGTATTATATCACCACCATGTTTGAATAGGAGATCTTATAAATATAGCCCCAAAACATATGATCCATGATTTCTCTCATAAGATTCTCTTATAAAGTCTTTTTATTATAAGACATTCCCATGGTTGTGCATCCTTATGTATTTTTATTACATTAAATAATATTTTTTAAGTAAATATATAAAGTTATAATAATTATTTAATAAAAAATATTATATTGATTACTTTTACAAACGATTTGTTTGGTAGAGAAGTTATCCACTTCTTATTTTATTTTAAAAAAGATTACTATATTTTGTGTGTTGACCCCAAAAAAATTATACTATTGTATCACCATAAATATTAATATAATATATAATTTAAAATTGTGTTCGTGGTTGATGCCACCAATACTGTGATATAAATATATAATATTTTCTTCCTCGAGTAAAAAAAATCAAAGTCTTTTATTTTAAATAATACTATAAGACATAAAAAGAAAAACAAAATTATTTAACTCAAAACATTTGTTTTAACTATATACAATTAAAAAATTATTAAAATGTAATCTTCGAAAATTTATTATATTATGAGTTATTAGAAATAATGGTCCCAATTCAATTCATGATTAATACAGAAATAGGAAGAGTTATACCTAATCATATATATAACTTAAAAAAGTCTCTTTGTTATTATATATTGTAGACAAAAGAGGGATAATCATAAATTACAAAATCAATATCATCTCTAAGAAAATTCCTAGCCCCTCATAAGTAAGATAAGGTTGTAAAATTCTAAAAGATTTAATTTATAGATATTTTTTCACATAAATGTAGACGGGTATGAACACCTTAAATGCTTTGTTAAATTTTTATATATATTCTTTTATAGAAAAGAAAATCTACAAGTGTGGATGTGGTTCTTCTGCCATCTTATGCAGTTAATGAGTTTGTGTCGCTTCATACAGGTGTGAGCTGGTTGCTTCAATTCTCATTAAATTCTTTTGGCTCTTTTAAAACATATATAATTTCTTTTGTGTAAGAGATATTTATAAAATAATTTAATTAGAATTAGGAAAATTAATAATTATGTGACTTATTATACAATTATATTTAAAAGTAATTTTTGAAAGAAAAAACTATATATTATTATAGATATGACATCAGCACAAAAATAAAAAGTAATGACAACAGAGCTGTCAAAATGGGTCACAATCCGCGAGCCAACCCGGCCCACCACGGGTTTGAGCCGGGTTGGGTTAGAAAAAATTGTATTTTTTTTACGCTGGTCAGATTTCAACCCGGCTCGTTTAAATCCCACTCATGCGGGTTGAACCCGTGGTGGGCCTGGTTGGCCCACTAACCCACCTACCTAATTTTATTTTATTAAAATTTAATTTTAATTTTATAAAAAAATATTTATTATTTTGTTTTTGCTTGAAAAAATTATTTAAGTTCCTTATTTTCAAAATTAATTAAACATGTTAGATATATTATATCTTTTATCTTTTAGTTAGTTTGTTATTATTTCTCATTTGTATTTTGGGCTTAGCCCATATTTCTTCTATTATAAATAGAGAACCCTATGTGTGTATTTAACACAAGGGAGATTAATCTAAATATAGTTTTTCACTATATTCAACATGGTATCAGAGCCAGGTTCTCTGATCTTCTTCTGGTGTCTCTGCCGGCGGCTGGCCGCCATGGCCGCCGGCAGCCCCTAAAATTTCAGTGGGCAACCCTTCTCTCTTTCTTTTTCTCTTAAATCTGTGCCACAGTCAGCACCGTGCAGTCAGATCTCTCCACCGTCGCCGCCGCTTCTTTCCGGCCAGTCCGTCGCCGTGGGAGTGAAATTTGTTTAGATTTGTATTATAGAAAGTTTGTAATTTTTTTTTATTTAAAAAAAATTATAATTAAGTGAGTCAGTGAGCCAACCCGTTTACTCACCAACTCGTGGTGGGTCGAACCGGGTTCGAATTTTTCTGACTCGCTAATAAATGAGTCGGGTTGGGTTGGCTCACTAAGTGACCAACCCGTGGTGGGCCAAGTCGAGTCGGGTCGGGTGGCTCGTTTTGACAGCTCTAGACAACATGTTATGAGAACATAATTTATATAAAATTTAGTTAAGTTTTAATTTTTTTTTTATAAATGTAAATATTTTTAATTAATTTTTTTATTAAAATTTTCAAGTATTTAAAAGGTTTTATATTTTTCAATTGAATTTTTACCATTTAATTTTTAATAACTACAATTTATTATGATAAGTTTCTAAAATATAAATTTTAAAATATAGCTTTTAATATTTTTAATTAAGTTTTTATTAAATATTTTGAATTTATTTAATATATAATTTTTTCTATTTTTTACTTGAAATGTTTTGGTTTAGTTTATTGTGAGGTATAACGATTATTATAAAACATATTACAATTTATGTAAAATAACAATTAACTTTTTTATTGTTTTCCATAGAATTGTTGGATTATGAAGACCATGTTGACATTTAGATTAAATCAGTAATACTTATAATATTATCTCTCAACAACAAAGTCAAATGTTACGTTTATACATATCGATCAATTTAGATATTTTCGTAAATATAAGAAGAGTTTATTTGCTATTTCTAATGAAAATGTGGTTATAGGATGAAATATTTAATATTAAGAAGAAAAATGAGTTTGGATTTGATTGGTTATTTTGTTTTAAGTTTTTGAGTTCGTGAATAAAATTCATCAATGTTTTAAAATCTTTGTTAGGAATAATTTAATTGGATGAAGTAAATAAATAATTTAATTGGACAAAGTAAAAAATTATTTAATTGGATGAAGTAAATAAATGTGCGTACCTCTGCATTTTTTTATTTCCAAATTAAATAATATTGTTTATCTTAAAATTAATACTAATTTCAGGTATAGAATAGAGACTTCAGAGTTGGAAAGAGAAAAATATTTGATGACTAAAACTAGAATTTAACAATAGAAACATAATTTAAAATTTTAGAAGAATAAACAAATATGTACTTTATATCCTAATATATTAAAGTAAAATTTCCACAGGCTTAATTTGTTCTTTTCTTTCAATTTTTTTATCATTTTTTCCTTCACTTTGACTATGGAGTTAGATTTTTAATACAAAAGTCTGACTCAATATTCTATAAGAGTTTTTTTTTTAATCCAATCTATATCAATATATATTATTCATTTTTTTAGATGTTTTTTTCTGTTAGTGAAGGAATTGTGATGATTTTATTGATACATAATAACAGAGGAGACAATGATTCTACAAGATGGAGATTAAAGTATGGTCAATTTATTCAATCAAGAAATTAACAATAACTGCAATTGTTTGATTGGAAATTTTTTGCAGAAATTAACAATAACTGCAAGGATGAGGATATTAGAGATCTTTTTACTTAGTTCCTGTTTTTCTGTCTTTTTTTCTTTGTTTTTGTATAGTTTATAGGATAGGATTGGAAATCTATGAATTTAAATCTCACATTAAATAAAGATTAAAAAAATTAAATAAAGAATAGGAAAATTCATTCTTTTAAAGTTTTGGATTAAAATTATCATCTTATTTTTTATACGTAGTTATTCAGTACTTATTGATGTCAACTATGTATGGACTGAAATATCTTAAAAACATCATGTACTAATATATTTTATTTGTTAACAAAAAAAATGAAAAAGAAAACAATGAATATGTTACTATTAACTAATATTTGAATAGTCAAAGTTAAATAGAAAGAGAGAGTGTTTGTATTTTTTAATTAATTATGTGGTAACTCATTTGGACTGTTTTGAGTCATCATAATTTATATATAATTCTTATTTCTTCAAATAATAAAGAACTTCACATTTAAATGGTTAATATAAATATAAATTTGTAAAGTTCTATATCATGGAATGATTGTCCAAAATTTATGATTTTCATTCTTAAATGTAAATAAAAGTAAAAAAAAAAAAAGAATTTGAGACAATTTATTTATTTTTTTAAAATTTTTCTACTTGCATGGTGGCCAAAGAAGAAGTCTATAAATAGCCTCCACAATAGAGAGGAATCCTCAAGTTCATCATTCTCCATTTCACACCCTTCTTCTATTCTCTCTTAGAATGTCTCCTTTTCTCTTGTTTGCTTTGATGCTTTTCAGCCAATTCATGGCTGGATTCAACACACCATTACCACCTCCAATCTATGGTGATCATGTGTCCATTCTCAGCATAGATGGTGGTGGCATCAAAGGAATTATTCCTGCCACTGTTCTTGTTTACTTGGACAAAGCTCTTAAGGTCTAATTTCTATTATATTATCACTGTGTGTGGCTTCCAACTTTTTAAGCTTTAAAACATTTTATGTGTATTCTTCCCACATGAAATATTTGTTTAACTATACTAGTCTTATCCTTTTAAAGGAATGTATGAGGCTGATGAATTTAGTTCATTTTCCACAAAAAAACAACATATGAAGAGGAAATGGAATTATGTATATATATAATTTTCATAAACAGTTAACATGCTCTATATAATTTGCTTAATAAATGGGGGAGAAGAAAAAAGTTAAGTATGATAATTGTATCACTTACTTGCATGAATTTAATAACTTGTCTATAATTTTAATTGATGTTATTCACTATTGAATTGATGTTCTCATTTTAGTTTGGTTGAATATAGCTTTTTTTTTTAATCAATAAAATAATGATATATTTATAAATAGAGTTTTTTTTATCCACAAAAAAATTATACCTAAAAATACTTGAGGTATACATTATATTATCAATAAGAATTGTGATAGTTCATCTCTTTAATTACAATTTTTTTTAACCAATCTTTGTTGGGAAAGTTATATCATGAACCTTCACAATTGTTCTGAAGCTTTTTTGTATAATGATTTATACACTCCTAGTCATTTCCATGTAAATCTACATCAAGCATAGTATATTTCAAACAACCTCGTCACAGAAGATTAATTAATTCCCTTTTGAGCTATTTAAGCAAAAAGAATATACCTAACCAACAGATAAAAATTAAGATATATTAAAAAATGTAAAAAAATATCTGTATACTGTGTTGCATTATATTTTCACAGGACTGCTCAAGATTTCACGAGACAACCTTATAAAAATATTGAATACATTAATTGTAACATTTGAGGTTGTGTTTGAGTTGCAGGCTAAGGATCCAACAACATCGTTGGCGGATTATTTCGATGTGATATCAGGAACAAGCACTGGTGGACTCATGACTCTTATGTTAACAGCTCCAAGCTCACCTGGTTCCAATCAACCTCTTTTTACTCCATCAGAAGTCGTACAGTTCTACAAGGAAAATGGTCCTGATATATTTAAACTCAGGTAAGAACGAAGCTCGTAAAACTTGTGTTAACATACTCATAACAAATATTTGAGACATGTTATATCATCATAGTTAAATTATAAACTTAGCAGAAGTATATGTAGTTGGGTAAACTTTAACAAAAATGGTTTAGTTATTACCTTTGCCTTAATCAGTTTGCTGAAAGGTTTTGGTTCTTGTGATGCAAAACCATGCAGACCTCTCTGGGATCCTATCAGATGTCCCAAGTATGATGGAGTGTTCTTACGAAACAAAGCTAGAGAGTTATTGAAAAAGACACGACTGAATCAGACGTTGACGAACGTGGTAATAACATCTTTCGATGAGCAGAAAATCTACCCAGTTATATTCTCAAGCTTCAAGGTTAGAATGGTAGAAATTGTGTATATTATATAGTGTGATATGAATAACCCTTTTGTTATGGCTAAGTGTTTGTGGTGGTTTTGATGATGATGCAGCTGAAGACACAAACTTACTTGAATGCGTTGCTCTCAGATATAGGTCTTGCCACTTCGGCTGCACCAACTTTTTTTCCATCCCACGAATTTCAGAACGATGGTGTTAAATTTGATTTGATCGATGGTGCTATGGCTGCTAACAATCCAGTAAATATATATTCATCACTATCTCAGATTTAAATCTATATTTTGTGAATAAAAAGCAATTTAATATCTTCTTTATTTTTTTACATATATTGAGAAATGGTAGTAGTAAGATTTGAACCTAGTTAAGACCTAGAGATTGTTTTGCAAGAAATATGTAGAAATAACTGAAGAGTTTGATTGAATACTTTAGGCCCTGGTTGCTGCGAGTGAAGTGATACAACACAGTGGGGATAAGGAAATTTTGATGCTGTCATTAGGAACTGGAATACCCAAACCTAAGGAGAAATTAGGTGGCATCTTTGATCTTGGCTGCCAAGCTGCATGGCTACCTTTTCACATTGATGTTATCAGTGAAGTTGCATTCAGCACAGACATGACTCATTACTATCTTGCAACAATCTTCCCTGGCCTCTTACCTGACGAAAACTATCTTCGAATTGAGGTATATGGTTAGGTTTTTCTGCATAATGTTTTCATATACTTCTTATAGAAGAAAACAAAACAAAATAATTAATTTAACAAGTAATGAATAAGTTAAAATTATTGATGATATATATAATTGCAGGAGTATAACCTGCCTCCATACATGAATGAAATGGATAATGCTAAGCCAAGGAACATGAAAAACCTTGAAAAGGTAGGAAAGGGTCTGTTGACCCAAAAAGTCAAGAGGATGAAGGTGAATACATTTCAACCATTTGAACTAGACCAGACAAATGCTCAAGCTCTTGACAGGTGAGTACACTCACTTTCTCAATATTGTTTTTTCCATCCATGTTTAAAATTAGTAGCAGAAAGGTTTAGAGGATTTTTTTTATTACATTTCTATATATTTTTTTAATTACAGTAACTAATATATATATATATATATATATATATATATATATATATATATATATATATATATATATATATATGTTGAAAGTCTTACATCGACTAAAGATAAGATCAATTTAAAGTATATAAATGGATGCAAACTTCATCTTATAAGCCGATTTTGTGAGGTTAAGTTAAACTTAAAATCCACTTCTTAATCCTAGAATTAGACTGTCTCTACCATCAACAAACAGTATCAATATATAGAAAGATAGATTTTTGTTAGTTAATCATATATTGAATGCTAATTTTGAGAGGATGTTTGTTTTGAAGGTTGGCTGAGAAATTATTTGCAGAGAGGCAGTTGCGTCTGAAAAGGAAATCTATGGAGGAAGGAGGAAGACCTTTCATTGAAACTATTTAAGTTCCTTCTGATGGGAACTTGAGCATTATGAATAAATGTTATGCGTATAACATTATAGTATATGTTGTGTTTATCCATGTTTGTTGTAATATATGTGTTATGTTGGAATAAGGTTGATGCTTTGGGGTTCTATGTAACTCCCAATTGCTAGAACCATATATCATATAATAAGGTTAAAATGCTTTGGGGTTGTATGTAACTCCCATTTGCAGGAACCATGGATCATGTAATAAGGTTGAATGCTTTTGAGTTGTATGTAACTTAATTGCTAGGACCATGTATTATAAAAAGTGATCCTTTGTTTGGTGTTTATCTTTTGCATTCTAAGATCTCACTGCTCCAAATCCTTTAATGTTTATATTATTAAGCAGTAACAAATGCTGGGAAGTAAAATTTATTTTAACACAAATTATTTATTGTTGATCAAAATAATGAATAATATTGTGGTAAGTAAAATAACTATGCAAAAGCGAAAGATTAAAGAATTCGAAATAAAGGAAGGAATACATAAATAACTAATATTATTTAAAAAGTATTTTCTCAAATAAGTGATTTGTTCCAAAACAAATATGTTTGCCACATTTATTCTCAAAAATGTAATATATATATATATATATATATGAATAAATAATGACGAAAATGAAAAGTAGTTTTTGAAAAACAAAACTGAAAAGTCCATTATTTGATATTTGGTATCTATAATGACCACAAACATGCATGCAATTGGGAAGGATGTAGCAAAATAGATTCAAAGAAGCCCACCCTAACACCGTAACCACACAAAACAATAAAGAGACCAATGAAGTTTCATAGTAGTGGACTCTAATGAATTTTTTGGGGCTTATCCGTGCACCTCCAAATTCATATTTTTGTCATTCAGTAAAAATTTATACCAAATAAAATTTTTATTTCGAAATCTGATTAACTATATTTATAATATTTAATAAATTTTACTTAATTTTTTATTAAAATGGATTTAAAATTTTATTATTAAAATTTCAAAATCTTGTTAACATATTTGTTTAAATTTTGATTTAAATTAAAATTTATTAATATTTTAATTAATATATTTTTCTTTTATATATTAATTTGAATTAACATAAAAATAAAATTTATTTTATTTCGATCAATTTCAATTTAATTAAAATTTATTTAATATTTTAATATAACTTAATATTTGTTAATATTTTAACATATAATTTATTAAAACAAATAAAGCACATTTTAAAATAGACATTTAAAAATAAAAGACAAAAAATATGAAAGAAAGAAAAGAATAATAAATTAATATCGGATTTTGAAATTCAGAAAAAGTGTTCACCGAATTTCGAATTCCAAAAAAAAAAAATATTGAATTTGGAAATTTGATAGAATTGTTCATCAAATTTTAAAATCTAGATGAAATGTTTATTTGATTTAGAAATCCAAAAGATACCTACACCAAATTTCAAAACTTATTGAATTTCTAAATCAAAATAGTTAAGTTTCTAACTGAGATTTCAAAATTTAATGAAATCCAATTAAATGTAAGGAGATGGGACATAAGGTTTAAGTTTAGAAAAAGTAGGCGGTGAGTGGGATAACTATAAGAGAGAAAAAAAATACCTTATTAAAAAGAGTAGTTTAGGCATTAAAAAAGTTAAAGATACATAAAGAAATTTTAGAAATGCAAGAAGAAACTTCCATTTTAGGGACGACAAGCGAGACAAATCATATAAGTCTACCAACATATTCATAAGTGTAAGATGGATTGAATAATTTAAATCACTTGTCATTATTTAGACCTGTAAATGAAAACAAACATCATATAATTAAAACTTTACCTGTTTTTTATCAATAAAAAATAAATAAAAATAATAATAAAGTAGAACATTAAGAGTGTTCAAACCCTTTTACCGTTCAAGGTATAATTCAACTTAAGATGCACATACTGTATTACCATTAGACTCAACTTAAAGATACTCATATTGTAAAACTTTACTTGAGAACGAGCAGTTTGACCCGAAAAGACTTAATTTTCCTCCATGCCATGCCCAATGGGTGTAATGGAAAGTTTGTTTGGAAAGTTTTACTTCTATGGTTAGCCACCTACAAAATGGTCTAGTGTTAAGGGCTCCTCCTTGACGCCACTCTCTTTTGACCCTTCGGAAGATGAGACAAGGGGGTGTTCTACAAAAGTTTGTGATTTTTGTATTCTAATTTTGTTGTAAGTTTACCAATTTTAGCATGTTTTTGTCTTTTAGATATGAGAAAGTTAAACATTATATAAAATTGAAAATTTATTAATCAATTGTCTTAAAATTTTAGATAAAGGATTTTGTGAATTTTTTATATTGTTGGACTCATATTTTATTGGTGTTGTGTTTTTTCAATAAATTCCTTCATTGATAGATTTAACATCTTTCTTGTTACTTATATATTATCATGTGAAATTGCTTTGTTTATGGGCATATTTTTTTATTTTGAAATGGATTTAGTATTTGAAGTATCATATTTAATTAAACCGCTAGGGTTATATGGAATTGTGTTTCCTTCAAAGGATAAGGCCTAAACTCTTGAAAAAGACAAGCATACATCTAGAAGAATTCCTTAGGACATCTTGGTCCTGACAGAGGCAATTATCTCCCCAATAAGTAAAATCCCTCATGGTCAAGTTACACCTGAACTACACGGTCAATAAGAGTTAAGTGACCAACTTCAAACCCCTTCACCAGTCTCTTCCGGTTTGGACTTTGGGGACATGTGTACCATATGACCGCTTGGTTAGCCATAGATCAAATAATCAACCTTAACTTGTACCACCCAACGAGTCACCTGTGAGACAAATCGACCATGAAGCAAATTGGTCGGTTATGAATCAACACAATTAGTCTTAATATTGATCAACTTAGAGGTAAAGCATTATTATACTTACAATTGGGTTGTTATTAGACCAATGTTAATAAAAAGCTCACACTAAAACTTATAAATAGGTTTGTGGTAAAGAGGTAGGTGATCTGCATTTATTGCGTCATTAATTTCTAAACTACTAAGTTAAGATGACTTTGATATCAGAGTGCTTTCTGTAAGTATCTTCGAAGCCATATGAATGAACTATCTACCCAGACTTAGATTTCAAAATAATTTTCCGATGTCAGACAACTCATCATACCTTAAACGTTAAACGATTAACTTTAACCTTACATCCCAAAATAGTTTCTAATAGTGATATCTTAATAACAATAATATTATTTATTATTTTCTACAATAAATAATTTGTATTGTTAAAATAAATCTTACTTCCCACCGTTTGTGACTGCTTAATAATATAAACAAAGAAGTTGGAGCAGGAATATCTTAAAACACAAAAAAAAAACATTAAACAAGGTATCACTCACTATATTAAATCGCCCAAGCTCAAAATCATTGAATCTTGTATGTTACATGTTTCATGGTTCCTCTAAATGGGAGTTACATAGAATCCCAAAATATTCCACCTTATTATATGATACATTTTTCTTTCAAGTGGGAGTTACACAGAACCCCAAAACATCAACCATTTATTCATAATGTGAAGTTGTTGATTTCTCGAGAAGGAACTTATACAGTTTCAATGAAAGGTCTTCCTCCTTTTTCCATAGATTTCCTTTTCAGACGCAATTGCCTCTCTGCATATAATTGCTCAGCCAACCTTAAGAAAAAAATCCTCTCAAAATTAGCATTCTATATATAATCAACAAAAGAATATATATATATATATATATATATATATATATATATATATATATAATATATATATTATATATATATATATATATAATTACAAAAATTTGGGCACTTCTATTGAACATAATTTGTTCTTTTATTTGTTATATTTTAACTTCTTTTTAACGTAAAAATTACAGAATCACGTAGATTTAAAATTCTCAAAGTCCATAATGAAAGGATAAAAAGATTAATCTTTATATAACATAATGGACAATATGTTTTTATAATTTAAAGCAATCATCTTTAATACAGGATGGTAGAAGGAAACGTGCTCAAAGGATGTTAATGTAAAGTTTTAAATATAAAAGAGAAAGTTATGTATAGCTTTTAAAATAACCATTACAAAAATCCTTTAATATTCTGCATAAATTCATAAAAAATCTTCTAAAAACTTTATGCTATTAAGTTTTCTTATCAGCAAAGTTATGCTACTAATTTCAAACATACGTAGTAGTAAAACAAATGTTGAGAAAATGATTGTACTTACTTGTCAAGAGCTTGAGCATTTGTTTGGTCGAGTTCAAATGGAAGAAATGTATTCACATTCATCCTCTTAACTTTTTGGAGCAACAGGTTCTTTCCCACCGTTTCAAGCTTATCCATGTTCTTTTTAGAAGCATCATCCATTTCTTCCATGGACGGATCCAGGTTATACTCCTGCAATTACACATATATCAGCAATCATTTTAACTCATACATCATTTGTTAAATTCATTTTCTCTTTTCTTTGCTTCTATTATAACTATATTATAAAAACTTTTATGCACAAAAACAAACAGTGTATACCTCAATTCGAAGATAGTTATCTGCAGGTAAGATGCCTGGGAAGATTGTGGCAAGGTAGTAATGAGTCACGTCTGTTCTGAACATAGCTTCATTGAAAGTATCTTGGTGTAAACTTAGCCATAAAGCTTGGCAGCCAAGATCAAAGATGCCACCTAACTTTTTCTGAGCTGTGGGTATTCCAGTTCCTAAAGACAGCAACAAAATTTCCTTTTCTCCATTGTTTTGTATCACTTCACTCACAGCAACCAGAGCCTAAAGTATTCAATCAAACTCTTCAGATATTTCTACATATTTCTTGCAAAAGAATCTCTAGGTCTTAACTAGGTTAAAATCTTACTACTATCATCTGTCAAAAAAAGTATTTATACATATAGTTTGAGTTAGTGATGAATATTTACAGGATTATTAGCAGCGAGAGCACCATCAGCCAAATCAAATGGAACACCATCATTCTGAAATTCGTGGGATGGAAAATAAGTTGGTGCAGCCGAAGTGCCAAGAGCTATATCTGAAAGTTTCGCATTCAGGTAACTTTCTGTCTTCAGCTGCATCATCCAAAAAATGTTCAGTTTTATAACACATTTTCATGCATATATACATGTACACGATTTTATTATAGCATGCTGACCTTGTAGTTTGAGAATATAACTGGATGGATTTTGTCCTCGTCAAAAGTTGGTATTACCAAGTTGGTCAACGTTTGATCGAGTCGTGTTTCTTTCAATATCTGACGAGCTGTATCTCGTAAAAACTTTCCATCATACTTGGGACATTGGACGGGATCGATGATAGATCTGCATGGTTTTCCATCCCAAGAACCATAACCTTTTAGCAAAGTAATTAACGCAAAAGGTAATAACAAAACCATCTTTATATACCCAATTACATTTACTTCTAAGTTTAGAAATTAATTATGAGGACATAACATGTCTCAAATAGTTGTTCTTATATGAGAAACATGTCTGAAATAGTTGTATTGAGAATGTGAAGTCAATTTTGATGAGCTTGATATACTTACCTAGGTTTAAATATGTTAGGGCCATTTTTCTTGTAGAACTGTACGACTTGTGATGGAGTAAAAAGAGGACGATTGGAATCAGATGCGTTTGGAGCTGCTAACATAACACTCATGATTCCACCGGTGCTTGTTCCTGATATCACATCGAAATAATCTGCCAACGATGTTGTTGGATCCTTAGCCTGCAACAAAAACACAATGTCATATGTTACAATTAATGTATTCAGGTACGGTTTTTAATTCTACAGTACATGAGCTTGTGAGATAGCTTGTTAAAATGTTTGAACTCAGACACAGTGATAATATGATAGAAATTGGACCTTAAGAGCATTGTCCAAGTAAATAAGAACAGTGGCTGGAATAATTCCTCTGATGCCACCACCATCTATGCTGAGAATGGAAACATGATCTCCAAAGTTTGGAGGTGGCAATGGCGTATTCAATCCGCCATTGAAGTGGCTCAGAAACACCAAACCAAACAAAAGCAGTGGAGACATTATCTATAAGAGAGAATGGAAGAAGGGTGTGAAATTGAGAGTCAACAACCTGAGGAATCATCTCTAATGTCGAAGCCATTTATAGAATTTTTTTTTTGGCCACCATGCAAGTAGAAAATTTTTTAAAATAGTCTCAAAGTTCGTCATTATAATGTTGTTTATTGCTTCCACGATGTGAAGTTCATGGCTAATTAATTAGGGCCACAAAAACGTATATATAATTATATAAGGTATGACTTTTAAAAAATTCACGTATAATAGTTTATTGTAACAATATCAAATCATGTCTTAGTTTATAATTATATAAGGTGACTTAAAATTGTTAATTTCGACTATACTTCAACAATCAAGATTAAAAGTCTTTTTTTTAGTCACATGTGATCATTTTAAAACAAGTATTAGGTTTTCATTATTTGAATATTATTTAGTTACATATTTTATGTTCCTATTTTTAATTTTATTTTATTTATGATCGGCATTAAAGAATATATATAATAGGTACAGTTGAGTCCTTAAAGAATTATTTTCATTTTATTTTATTTATCATCGATTCATTAACCATGTAATTGAGTTTTAGAATTTGAAAACTGGTGAAAGACATAATTAAATGTCATAGAAAAAAAAAACTGTAGAACATCTCTCAGAAATGGATTTTTTGTAACATAAGAATTTGAAGACATGATCAAAGCTTGAATAGTTCAGTAGTTAAAAAGTCATAGATCACACACAAATGAATAAACATATACACCAATTAAAATAAGAAAATAATGCATTTTAGTACTAAGAATCCAGGTCGAAGATTACTTCTTACTTTACAGACGAGATATATGATTTCAGTTTAGTTCTTTAAATGTTGGGTATAGTCTTTATATTTAATAAAATGTATAATATTAGTTTTTAACAAAATGTTAAAACCCATAATTTTTAGAGACTAATTATAGGTGTTACAGTATTTGTTCTCTTTAGAGACTCAGGAAGAATTATGAATAATTAATACAGCTATCTAGGAAATGGTCTGTATATATATATATATATATATATATATATATATATATATATATATATATATATATATATATATATATATATATATATAAGAATTAAAAAATCATTACAATTTTAAATTAAACATCTAGTTTAAATTAAAATATTAATATCATGTGACAATAATAAAAAAAATAGTTATTTGAACATGTCTTAGGTTTGACTAATTGATTATGCAATCCACCTTCGTTTTTTTGTTTTTTTGTTGATATTTAATATTGTATGTGAGGTATTAAACTAGGTTCTGTAATTATAAACCCTAATGGAGTAGATAAGAAGAGGTAGGTAGATGCTAAAAATTTCATGTACATGGCATCTTTATATGTATATCTATAACTAAAGAATTAATAAAATTTCTGAAAACTAAATCTATATGCAAACAAAAGTTACATTCAGACGGATACATATACTTTACGTGCTTTTGCTTATATGGGATCATCGTATTTCATATCATCTTTAAGCTTATTTTGTGCTAATGTAGTATGATTCTAATATGATTAAGTTTTTTTTGTATTTAACCAAATAATTATGACAATAGAAACAAGTTACATAATTGAAAATTGTGCTGAAGTCTTTATTTATAGAAATTGTTTGGAGATGTACCATGATTAAACAAATGGTGGTCAACGGTTATGTTATTTAAGCGGTGAGTTTTTCTAAGGTTCGAAAAAATAAGGATAATACAATATATTCATTCCATCATATTATATATACATTGATGAATGATGTGTAAAACGTGTCCTCTCCGTTATAAAATACAAACTGTTTTAATTATTTATGTGCTGTTTTAAATTTTATATATTTGAAGATGGGAACTTAAAAAATGTTTGGAAGAAGAAAAATGTATTAACTCGTGTTAGGTAGAAGTTTACTCTAATTTTTTATTGAAAAAATAGAACAAAACATGGGAATCACCCCAAATCCATAATAGAAAATACATTTCATGAAAAAAAATTAAGACTTATTATAAAAAATATTTCAAATAAAAATATGGAAATCACTTATACGGTTTTTTTTAATAAAAGCTAAAATGACTAACTTATTTTGTTTTTAAGGACAGCTAAGATGACTAACTTAAGTAAAGATTTCCTTCACAAAAATACGAAAAATTTTGAACTTCATATATCATTTATTAATAGCACTATAAACACTAGTGACCTATAATTTAACATTAATAATCACAACAACAAATGAAATAAACTTATCAGTAATATTAAATTTATGAAACTTTCACCCTAGATCTAGAATTTACTAAAATTCATGAGTGCTTAAGAATAGGTTTTAGTTCAATAAAAAATAAAAATATAAAATAAAGAATAAACTTAGATTATGAAACGAAGCCTAAAATCTTACTTTTTTATTTTATTTTATCTGAATATGTTTAGATAAGAACTAAATTAGAATTTTTAAAATAATTTGTATCAAATTCTTTATCGTAATATTAACTTTCTTTGGTGGTATATTGTTGCAGAGTTTCCTAGTATTTTGATATGTTTATAGTTTGTTTCAGTATTAGAATTTTCCTCCTTCTGAACCATATCAATCCTTTTAAAAACTAATTTGAATTTCTTTGCAAGACAAGTTTCCTTATATGTCAAAACATTAAGAGTTGTCTCAAAATTACTATGATATGCATCAAGTTGTTGTAAGTCTTGCAAACTATTTACAATGGAAGTAACATCCTCTAAAGAAGGTATATCTACTAAAGAATCAAACTCCATTAACTCACTAACATTAAAAATATCTAAATTTTTAATAAAAGAAGATTGATTCACAACAAACATATTATTGATGACCCAAAACTTGTTAGCCGTTGCTAGGACTCGGGTTCAATCCCCAAATCCCGGCAACGGCGCCAAAAACTTGTTAGTCCAAAAACTTGTTGGGCTCGATTTCGGCAAGTGCACCGAATCGTTTCAAGTAATAAACGGTAAGACCGGGTATCGTTTTCCCAAGAGACTCGTAATACTAGAGAATTGTGCGATTAACAACTCATATAGACTCAAGAACATAACATCAATTTACAGAACAAGTGCAGAAACATAAATTGACAAGTAATTACAAGGTTGGACTTTGGTATTGAAGGCACTTGAAAATGGAAAAGACTAGAAATTGTATGAAATTACATTGTTAAGGTTAGTTTTCACCAATGCACTCTTGTGTATGACCAATTTTGTCTCCTCTCTATCAATTTACTAAAGTCAATCCACTAAAGCACTCTAGCCCTAATTCCTTAGGTGAAAGAGCCTAGGTTTTCCTTATCAAACCCCAATTCCTTGGCAATCTAACAAGCAAAACCCGCATTAAAGAGCTGGGATCTAAGACAACATGTGAATCATCTTCCATTCCTAGAATCAATGACCCACAAGGACTCCTATTTCAGTTCCGGGTTTCATCTTACGTTCCCATAATCCATAAAACCCCAAAATCAAGTCATGAACGTTCTCATTACATGCAAGCTTTAAGATCGGAAACAAGAATACTAGCAATTGATAGAAAAGGCATATATATATTCAAATCATTCAACAATTACACAAGAATTCAATGGCTACAACTAACCCCAACAAGATGGGTTTGGCTCTCCATTTCCATGGAGAGCCTTTAAGCTTACAAAATGGCCATGGAAGAAGATGAAGAACCCAAGAGGAAGAAGGGAGTGTTCCCACGAACCCTAGCAGCCCTCCAAGCTCTCCTCTGAGTGAAATCGCGCCTCCAAATAACCAAAGACACTAAACCCTTCGCGTTTCTGGGTTAAATAAGTTGTCTGCCACATCAGTAAAAAGTCGCGCCCGGCGCCCTTTATCAGTCGCGCCCGGGCGCGAGGCTCTCGGGAAAAATTGAAAACTGGCGAAAAGTCGCGCTCGGCGCCCCTCTCAATTTCGCGCCCGGGCGCGAGCCTCTCGCAAAAAGTCGCGCCCGGCGCCCGGCGCCCCGTCGCGCCCGGCGCGGACCATCTGGAAATGTCTGCCAGGCCGAGCGTCCTCCTTTTATGGCCGAGCGTCCTCTTGCTCGCTGGACGAGCGTCCTCTAACTCTGGACGAGCGTCCTCTAACTCTGGACGAGCGTCACCTCTGCTCTTCGCTGGACGAGCGTCCTGCCTGGCTGGACGAGCGTCCTCTTCTGCCTGGCTTGGACGAGCGTCCTGACGAGCGTCCTCTTCTGCCTGGCGAGGACAAGCGTCCATTTCTGCCTTCTGGGACGAGCGTCCTCTCCTGGACGAGCGTCCTCTTTCCTGGACGAGCGTCGTCTTCCTGGACGAGCGTCCTCTCGTTCGTTCACACTCTGGACGAGCGTCTACTTCTCTCTTCTGGACGAGCGTCCGCTTGTCCTTCCACTCTGGACGAGCGTCCTTTTCTGGCGACGAGCGTACTGAATCTTGGACGAACGTCCTGCCTGTGCGAGCGTCCTGCATGTGCGACGAGCGTTTCTGCATGCCTTGGTTGGTTCTTCTCTATAATTTGTTGGAGAGTCTTCCAAGCTCATTTTTAGCTACAAAACAAGGGAGTATTGATGAAAGTTCATCAAAGTAGCCAAAAACACAATTATTTAGAAAACAAGACAAAACAAGAGGATTAAGCAAGTTATAAGTTAGAAAGGAGTTGATTTTGCTACTAAAATGATGCTTAAAATATGGTAAAATTTAGCATTATCAAATACTCCCAAACTTACAACTTTTCTTGTCCTCAAGCAAAAGTACTTCACCTAGCAAACAATTCAATCACAATGGTCTAGCACTTTAAGCACACTTTCAATCAATATAAACAAAATCAATCATGCTTGCTCAACTTATAAATCACATTCAAGAGACAATATAGTCTTAGCAAGCTAAACTTCAATCATGGTGCTCACAAATTAAAAGTCACAAGATAGATGCAAATGATAGATCAACAAACATGGCAAGTTGTTTTCAATGAGTGCATGGAACCAATCCTCACCAAGGAAAGTGTTTCACTCAAGCACAAAGGTGTATAAGGATGTGTGTCTATCTCTCAACTATTACAGTGTTACACAAATCAACTTTGCCTTTCGTTTCAACAATTTCAAACACATTAACAAACAAGTTACATCACAAGGACTTTTTGAAGCTTGTATTGTGGCTGGGCTAAGAAGAAATTGGTTTTTCTGGACAACAAAGCACCTTGAGATAAGAGACCAAACAATTTAATTCATGATATAGCATAGTATCTCTTTTTTCCAAAATTGAATAAACCACTCTCAACTTATTTCCCAACTCTTTTTCATTGAATTCATGTTTTTGTTTTTCTTCTTCTTTCTTCTTTTTCTTTCTTTTTAACTCAACTTATTGTTTTTCTCAATGCTCCCTTTTTTACAAGAACTCCCCCAAACTTAAATCATTCTCCTCATCCTAACATATATGTTCATCTCAACTCAAGGTAAGGAGGTTAAGGATTTTTCAATAGGCTTAAGGTTTCGGGAATGAGAAGTTTTCTTTAAGGTTCAAAGGTTATACATTGGCTTTTAGGAAATCAAAATGTAGAAGAGGTGGAAGAACAAGATGGCCTTGATCATTTGTAAAATGCATGTAACAGTTCAAATAAAGAAACTTAGGCAAAAATCAACTGTGATTCCAAAGTAATAACATTCAACAATAAACTCTGTGGCACAACATTCACAGGTTTACTCAATGTTCCAAAATGTGATAACATCATGCCAAGAATATTGATCACAATTAAAAACAAGCATCTATCTAAACATATACAAGCAACCACAATCTCTGTTCAACAAGCTCAACCACATAATCTCAATCAGATTTTCAAACAATTCTCATGGATAAAGAGCAAGCACAACAGTTTTGTATTCAATTCAAGCATAACAAATGATTCACTCAAATCACCAGACCAATTGCACAAGAACTATCCACAAGGCAAGTCAAAAAGAAATCCAAATTCAAAAATGAAAGCAAATAAGAACTGGAAATTAAAACTGAAAAACCGAATAAAATGGACTCTTTGCATC